>NW_027266275.1:66291954-66953454 GCF_022045235.1 Haliotis cracherodii
ACAAAATCTTTAATTTAACAAAAAAAAAACCTTAAAAATTTAAAATAAGAATTTTTAAAGAAAAATGTTTTGTTTTCGAAAGATTCAAAGCAGGCTCATTTGTGCAACAAACAGTAACATTGGCCTGGCTTGTAAATGTCCCAGAGCGGCAGCACTACGGGTTTTCCACCCGCACCAGGTGAGTAGTTTGTATAGTAGTATCGATGCGGTCCATAGCTTCTGAAACACAAGTTGCAATAACAGGCCTTCCACGATCCATCGAACAACGACACATTTTGAATAGATTCGAGTAATTTGAAAAAAATCAGTTATCACTTTTGATTTCATAGAAATCTTATATGACATAAATTTGGATATGGGAGATGGGTTGGGCTACACCCTTCCCAACTGATTGTTTCAAGACATAATTATTGCAAGATATATATTACTCAAAAGAAGTCAAGGACCACCCGATACTTTTGTATTACAAAAGTTAATCTTCTTAGTAGTACATCACAGCCATTTAGCTGGTTCTTTCGATTTTCGAATCCAAGGGACTCTCAGTAATACATTATGGAGATCTAAGACCTGAACATGGAGATCTAAGACCTGAACATGGAGGTCTAAGATCTGAACATTGAGGTCCAAGACCTGAACATGGAGACCTTAGACTTTAGCATGGACGTCCAAGAGCTGAACATAGAGATCTAAGAGCTGAACATGGAGGTCCGAGACCTGAACATGGAGGTCCGAGACCTGAACACGGAGATCCAAGACCTGAACATAGAGATCTAAGACCTGAACATGGAGGTCCAAGACCCGAACATAGAGGTCCGAGACCTGAACACGGAGATCCAAGACCTGAACATGGAGATCCAAGACCTGAACATGGAGATCCAAGACCTGGACATGGAGGTCTAAGACCTGAACATAGAGATCCAAGACCTGAACATGGAGGTCCAAGACCTGAACATGGAGATCCAAGACCCGAACATGAAGGTCCAAGACCCGAAAATGGAGGTCCAAGACCTGAACATGGAGATCCAAGACCTGAACATGGAGGTCCAAGACCTGAACTTGGAGATCCAAGACCCGAACATGGAGGTCCAAGACCTAAACATGGAGATCCAAGACCTGAACATGGAGGTCTAAGACCTGAACATGGAGGTCCAAGACCTAAACATGGATGCCCAAGACCTGAACATGGAGGTCTTAGACCTGAACATGGAGATCAAAGACCTGAACATGGAGATCCAAGACCCGAACATGGAGGTCCATGACCTGAACTTGGAGATCCAAGACCCGAACATGGAGGTCCAAGGCCTAACATTGAGGTGCAAGATCTAAACATGGATGCCCAAGACCTGAACATGGAGGTCTAAGACCTGAACATGGAGGTCTAAGACCTGAACATGGAGGTCCAAATGAACATTAAGATCCAAGACCTGAACATGAAGAACCAAGACCTGAACATGGAAGTCCAAGGCCTAACATGGGTATCCAAGACCTGAACATGGAGATCCAAGACCTGAACATGGAGGTCCAAGACCTGAACGTGGAGGTCTAAGGCCTAACATGGATATCCAAGACCTGAACATAGAGGTCCAATGCCTGAACATGGATGTCTAAGACCTGAACAATTCGAGAGAACAAATTGAGAGATTTTTTTACCACAAAAGAAATGTCAGTCGTATGTGACATGCAATCTACAACTTTTCGAGTTTCATGATTCAATCAGACATAATTTTTGCACCCCACGGGGCTTTCCAGTGTAAGTTATTTGCGTCTATCCTCAGCTAGGGCGCGTATTAGAGGCATAATGTTGCGCCCTGTTTTAAACCCCCGGATGTAAGGGGCACCTAAACCCTGCGCCATGTGTATATGTACAAACGTATTTTATAAAACCAAAACTAATCTAGATTATAAAAACATGCAAGTCTAGCCAGCTCTGTGAAATCAGCACCAGGAGAAAAAAATAGAGGCGATAAAAATATTGTCTAATAAAGGATTTCATAGACCCTATGTTAGTCGATGGAAACGTATGGGTCTCCATATTTAATTTATGAACGGGTGATGCTAACTCCTCATGTATTGATACAAGAGCCGCTACGGTTGTGGCCTGTGCACTTACTGTCTGGGCACTGCGGAAGTGGATATATGACAATGGGGAAGATATGTTTAGTGCATAACCAGCTGAACAAATATAACGTTAACTTCTGTCGGAAATATTAATAAAACGTCCGTCGGTTCAGAACCTGTGGTCATAAAATGGCAAGATTGAAACAGCTAGCTTTAATGTATTTCCGACACAAGGTTGATGAGTTTATGCAAATACCCTTACGAACAGTGTTATAATGGTTTGTAAGCTATACACAGATGTACAATATAATGTCAGAGAAATATAAACACGAGTCCGACGAAGGTATTAGGGGAATGAAATAAGAGTAGATATCAGTTCTGAGGAGGGTACGCGTTATCTACAGTCCCCCCGTTGCCCCTCCTGGTGGATATGGCTGTGTACAGATGTCCGAACGGGAGGGGGGTAACGGGAGGTAAAGCGTTAGTCAGGCAGTCGGCACTGCAAGGCCCGTATGCGAGGGAGCCGGGAAGCGCTTGGCAGTAACATCTAACGGTTGAGCCAGATCAACCCCTGCGGCCATCGGACAGGAATGTTTGAACAGTGAGGTTCTAGGGTGGACGGGAGTTTTTCACAGTGACCAGGGGATGTCTGTCGTCGCAACACGCACCACGTGTTTTTTATGAAAAAAACCGTTGAATACTTGAAAAAAAGTGTTAACATGGGAGTTAAAGACCTGTTTGGATATTTGAAAAAACGGGCAGGATTTGTGTCAATATTTGTGTTGTGTTTGTGGACTTGTCGGACTACGTCATCACCTGTCTGTGAACCCGTTACGCTGTCCCACTGCGTCAACATCGTCAACACGACGCAGCTTCCCAACCTCTACGGCGACTACACTCAAGATGACGTCGACGTAAAGACGTCACAACTGTTCCGGATTTTAGGATCTCAGTGTACGACGTTTAATCGGTTTCTATGCGTCTTATACCTACCCCCGTGCCCCGAACCCCACAGACGTCCCCCGGGGGTCCTACCCCTCCCTTGCAGACAGGTGTGTGAGGGGGCGAGGGAGGAATGTAACGGCGTTATGGCTGACAATGGCATGAAATGGCCCTATGAACTTCAGTGTCATACCTTCCCCACAGAGAACTGTGTTATTGTTCATGGTAAGTGGTCTTCGGTATCAAAAGCATGCTTCCTTTTCATGTCGGCTTAATTTCAGGATTATATATGGCTTTCCTGTGTAGGAGAATATAACAATAATTTACGCCGTCGGAAGATCAAGAACATAAGGTGATACGGCAGATTAACAATGAGCCATTACGCTGTATACACATCTAACACGTACACTTCTATCGCACTATGGTATTAGCGATAAAATTGTACAAGCATCCTCGAACGAATACGCGTTTATACGGCGAAGTAAATCATGATTTGATTATTCAGTGTTAAACTGGGTCGAGGAGATTAAGTACGTGGTCCTGATGATGGTTAAAGAAGATGAGTGGATAGCAACTGACAGCAGTGATGATTACCTGATTCCCTTTGTATGAACGAATCAGCTGTTATTATTTATGACTGGTGCCAGTCAGCTATACATCAACAGCACCGGCAGCCCTAACGGCATCGTCGTATCTGATGCGTAGGCTCTACTCCCTTAACTTACTTGAAAGAAATAAATCTACAAAGTACTCAAAATAAGTTTGTAACTCCTCCGTTTCAAGACAATTATTTAAGAACAAATATCCAAACTATACATATTTATTGTTTTGAAATGCCTATTGCATGAATATGTCGGAAAATAATTTAATAAATGGACAAGTTTTTTATTTCAAATTTAATTTAATGAAATCTAACATATGGTGTTTGGATTCAAATACTGTAACAACTGTCCTCGCCATCTGGGACGTTATTGAGAACGTTGCTCCATGGGGCTGTTGGTGGTCTTAACCGAGGGTAAACCATGTATAATTTGTTTCTGGTTTTCCTTTTTATTTCGAAATACATCTGTATAAGAAGTAGACGTAGAGCTGTCCAAAACAGTACTTGGCGAGGGACAGATCCACGTGTTGTCAGCTGTATAGTTCTGACTATTGCCTTCCTGCACGTGAGAGTAATTCTAGGGGGAGAGGACCACATCTGTTTATTTGCCCTCGGAAGTCTACTAAACGCCGCGGCAATCAAGATCCTCCTATTTACTGGGGTGAACTCTTACAGACCAGGCCGTCATAATTTATCGTCATATATCAGATCTAGCAGAAACCCGACTGATTTCAGCAATTTCCTTCCATACAATGTGGCTCGCATGAACAAAGGTCATGTATTTCACGAACACGGCTTTGTCCTGTATGGTTTGATTAAAACAAAATACCCGACATTTTTCTCCGTCAATAATGTTCAGGTTGGGGAGTTATGCAATGGGAGTATTTAGCCGAGTTGAAAGCAAGTATGAAGGAACTCGTGAAAGGCTTTTAAATATTATTAACTCGATTGGAATTTGTCCATAAAACATTAGTTATAATTGAAAACCGAGCCACGCTCGTTCATCTCTGCCGCCTGTTTCAATAAAATGTCATGGCATTTGGTTTATTATAGCATTTGTCGCACAGGATACATGCTTAAAATCTGGTAAAAATTAAATCGGTATATAACCAGTGACCTCCCTATGCACCCCCACCCCCTCACCCCCCACCCCCCCACCCCCTCAAACACCTCAAACACACCCACACACACACCCACACACACACACCCGACCCCCATCCACTAACATGTTTATCATCCTTTATCCTTTAACCCCCCCCCCCCCCCCCCCCCCCCACACACACACACACAGCAATTCTCACCCGCCCCTCGACACCAAGCACCACTGTCTTTTCAAAGTAACTTATCATTAATTGTGCGGCATTTAGATCAAGAAAGGTTAGGGAGTAATGGTTATTTTATATGATAAATATCTCGGACGTTTATTCCGCCCGTGCCTAAATATTTATCTTGTGTTGTGCGTCATACGACTGGAATCTAACATACATATACATAAAATACCTTCACTGAATCCAATATATACATACACGGCTGTTGTGGGTAGATATTGATGGTGCCGCGTCAAACACGTGTATAGATGAATCATGTTTTCAAACTAAAAAAAACCAACAAGGATTACTCACAGCGAACGTGAATTACTGACGGGGTTTAAACATATATCACTCACTCACTCATTCAGTAGGTCACTGAGGATTAGCGAGTTGCGATTATCAATTTCTGTAATGCAGTCTAAAATAAATATAGTACTTATATAAGTGTTAATGACTTGCTGCATGGTTAGGGATGCAACTCGGAGCACGCAGGGATGTAGATAACAAAATACAGCTTCAGGATGAGGTTTGAATTAAGCCAAACCTTTCAGAAATCGTTGTTGTCACGTGTTCATGTGAATGAAATGTAGTCTTTGTTCTATTCAATTGCTGCGTGTTTTGGACAACGCCAAATGTATACATGAGGTTAACATTAATAAAATATGTTGGTTTTGGAGTTTAGGGAATGTTGATATATCAAAATATGAACATAAGCAAGACCTTGGCTCAGTATAATTTTCTAAGGAGATGTTGATGCAGAATCACCTAAGTAAAATGTTTAGTATCTTAATTTACAAAACATTGGCCATTTCTTTTTTCTTTTTTTTCTATACGTACGAACTTGAACATGCCTTAAGTCCCAAACTTGAGTGTCTAAGAATTAAGACTAGATGTCAGTCATCGGGTGGCCTAGTCGTTATTGGCGACGCAATTTGCAGTACAGAGTTGCGTCCCTTGGGCATGCCAAAAACCTATGATCGTGGGTTGAATCCCGGTTCGCCCGAATATGTTTGTTGGTTTGTCAGTTTAATTAATGCGCATCTTAGGTATATGTTTCTAGGCTTGTCAGCACCATACCCGTGCTCGCAGGTTTCACCAAAGTGGTAAACGTCTAAGACCTGCATCACTTCGGGCTTTCCTCCCACATCCTGCTGACACACTGATTATTTCATAACAACATTTGACATTTTCAGTTGGCCAAAAAGGATCCTTATGTTACTTCGCCTTTACAAAAGTAACACACGGTGGCTGGTGATATCAGAATTCTACATCTTGTTCATGCCCTGCTTGCTAAGTGCTGCGTTAAAGAATATTCATTAACTCACTAACGCTAAACTAACTGTCCACCTTTTTTATGACCACCAAAACATTGTATCATAACTAAGACCTTATCTGTGCCCCAACCACCTATATTTCAGCATTATCATGTGACATATACAGTATTATGAATATTCCTACGTCACGGACATTTTAATTCTGTGGATAAACACTCGAGACCACCATTAGCCCATTTATACATTCGCCCATCACATAGGAAAAACACCTGCTGGGGTTCCGGTCATAAAACCCCTGAAGTTAAACGATGATCTAGGTTCTCTGTGACTTGGTTCTCAGCGGGTCACGGCATCCTGACGAACTGGGATGACGATCAATCTATCAACCCCAGGTTGACATAAACGGGCAGCCTGGATACGACTGGAATATTGCTGACTGCAGCGATATATGTCCGAAATGCAGGTAGACGTTATCACAGCCTAATGACAGATCCAGCTTTGTTCTGCTGTAAATGTTCTGGGACAATTTAAGAAGGGGGAAATTCTGTGATCTGACAGGTGTACCTAACGTATCCCCCTCGCATTACGACTGCACTGCATGGGTGCCTCGTGTGTAATTCTTCTGACAGGCCGGGGATTAACATGTTGCATTATGTGGCATACACTGAATGAACCATAACACGCTGTAGTGCAGACATACTTCAGAGGAAAACTGAAGTATTTGAATGTTTGATACAATAAAGAAGCCCATAGTGTGTGTGTGTGTGTTGGGGGGGGGGGGGTATTTTAGACAAAACTACGTACATACTTCCATGCCGATACAGCCGTGTAGTCCTAGTGATGAAATTAAAAAAGGAGTCCAACTCAAGTCTAGAATGATATGGCAAGTCTACATTGCCTCAGCAATTAAGGGTTGTTCTGGGCTCCATTTGCATTTCATTTTATAATTAGGAAATATAGAGAGTAGAATTTTATTTCTGGGACTAATGTCAGTCTATATCCGTGATATAGCCGATTGAGGCGCAGTCCCAATTCCCTTCCGCTAAGCGGGTAGCGTACCAGTTCCTCAATTCGACATTAGAGCTAAAGTGACGGTAACTCCCCTGGCTGTTGGTACATAGACTTACGGCAGTCGTACAACTCTGATATCATTTCGTTGAACATAACCCAGGTTATTACCCTGGCAGATAATGATAGGACTGCATGTAATTATAATAACTGACTTACATATACTCACCCGATATAAAGTACGTGATTTACGGGACAGTAATTTAGATAGATGTAATTGTAGATAGGAAAGGGTCAGCATATTTTCATGACATGGATATACAGATATGTGTATGTGATAATCCACGGATCTCGTTTTACTGTTATATTAAACTATCTACTGTTATCCATACTGCAGGTTTTACAAGGGCGTGTGTATGATTGGCATAATAGTTTCCTATGTTGTTTCGAGTGGGAGCTGCAGATGACCTTGACCTTAGTCTCTCTCACAGTCCCTGAGGGGCGGTCGGGTAGCCTTGTGGTACAAGCGTTCGCTCGTCACGCCGAGGACCTGGGTTCGATTCCGGACATGGGCACAATGTGTGAGGCCGATTTCTGTCGCCCCGGCGTGATATTGCTGGAATATTGCTAAAAGCGGCGTAAAACCAAACTCACTCACTCACAGTCCCTGAACCACACCCCATTCCCTTCCGCCCAGCCCTGAATGTTATATAGCCCTAAATAAAGTAAGTTTTAATCTCCCGTCTCACTTGGGTTCCCTTTCCGTTCAAATGGAGTTGCTTGTATCCATCAAAACTATATATTTTCAGAGACTTAGCGTTAACCTTGACCCTGTAACCTGTCATATCGGATTTCAGTGTTTGTTTTGCATGTGACACATTCTAAAAAAACCTTCCTGTAATCAGCGAAATAAAGCTCCATTTGAAATCCAAAAGATGAAATTAATTGTACACCGTAATTTCATCATACCAATTATGGTCATCGGAACGAAAAAATAAGTGGAACATAGCTTTTGGGAAAACCTCTGAAATGCTGATCCGTCAAATATTTGACTCAAGAATTCAAATGAAAGGAAGCCCCATTCGTTACGATGACAGCCGTGTGGGACGCGTGGGACTATATTTATGTGATAGACGGCTTGTCTACTGTTAAATCTCTCTATGAATAGTTTGCAGTGTTTTGCATTCGGGAATGAATTACGTTTTATCTTACTGCTACCTCCTTGGCGGACATTTTGTTGACAAACAACATATGGTTAAGGTAAACCGTATGCGGCAAGGCGGTAGGTAGCTTTTAATAGAGCAGCTTGTCGGGCTAGCCGCTGTTCCTTCTTCCTCTCTGCACAGATAGGTGGCTATTTCGTGCCTGAACAGCACCAAATTTGCCTGACGAAATTGGCACTCAATTTTCCTTAGGAAAACGGCACCAATCCTGCTTGGCGTAAAATGGCACCAACGGAAAATGGCACCAATTTTACCTGACGTCAAAGGAAACTAAATTTGCTTGCACTAAACATTTTGGCTACTGGAATATAATTATTTGTTCCAGAGAGCAAATATCGGTATAATGGTCTCTATTTGTTCTAACGTTGCCCGAGTATCTTAGAAACCAGACACCCCCTGTTACCGCCAAACGCTGCTGGGGCCGTTAGCGCATGCGCACAGCCGCTCTGACAAGCCAATTCTCGCAGAGTAGAAAACCCCGAGAAGACATCATCTGTAAATCAAGTCTCCACCCACCGCGTTAGTTCCGACCCTGGTGATGAGTACATGCGACTAAGATCAGACCCAGTTCTTCAAACCCTGGTCGGTCCCGACATGGTTCCGCCCAAGTCCCGTCCCCCATGTGGCTCCCCGTAGTTGATGTGATGGCGGTGATAAAGCTGTGTCTTCCAGAAGGATCACGGGGATTTGGAGGTGTAGACATCTTGAGACAAATATTTCTCTGTAATAGCTGCATGTCTGGGTCGGGTAATTATAAGGGCATGTGGTGGGGAGACTCGGGGCAGAGGCACTTAGGCAGTAATTACGTGTAACTTACATCACCCCTGGGACCGCCATGACGGGATTTGTCCTCGTCTTGTGAGAGTTTTTGTACGGTGCTAATTACAAAAAATGGCTGCAAATGCATATAATATTTTGACTTCAAAAGTAGACGTTGATTACATCGCTGATTATTAATTTAGGAAACCGGTAACCAACTGTGACGATGTTCTATATATAGGAATCTGGTCAGGAAGCTGTCTCCCAAGGCTTTCCGGCTATGAAAAAATGGTTGCTGTCATGTGTCGGAACATCAGACGAATGAGGGTGCTCAAAATAGGCACTGAATTAGACTGATGATATTAACTCAGTTAACCTCATCAACGGTGGTAGCAGATAGGTAGGGAAAGCAGATGGGTGTTGCACTGACACTGTCTCATCGTTTGGGATTCATCAGTGTTAATATCACATATGTAGTGAGTGAGTGAGTTGGGTTTCACGCCGCTTTTAACAGTATTCCAGTTATATCGCGGCGTGTCAGCTTAATGTTGGAGGAAAGCCCGAAGTGATGCAGGTATTAGACGTTTACCACTTCGATGAAACCCACGAACACGGGTATGGTGCTAACAAAATCTAGAAACATAATCGGGGCGAACCGGGATTCGAACCCACAATCATAGGTTTCTGGCATGCCCAAGGGACGCAACTCTGCACAGCGAATCGCGGGGCCTTAGACGACTGGGCCACCCGTGCCCCCTCACAAATGTAGGAATATGTCAAAGCTGATATCATAGCGTTAGGATATCTCAGTGTTAATATCACATATGCATGAATATGTCAAAGCTGATATTATAGCGTTATGATATCTCAATGTTAATATTACATATGTAGGAATATGTCAAAGATGATATCATAGCGTTAGGATATATCAGTGTTAATATCACATATGTAGGAATATGTCAAAGCTGATATCATAGCGTTAGGATATATCAGTGTTAGTATCACATATGTAGGAATATGTCAAAGATGATATTATAGTGTTAGGATATATCAGTGTTAATATCACATATGTAGGAATATGTCAAAGCTGATATCATAGCGTTAGGATACCTCAATGTTAATATCACATATGTAGGAATATGCCAAAGCTGATATTATAGCGTTAGGATATCTCAATGCTAATATTACATATGGGAAATTCAATGATACTAAAATAGAATGATATCAGACATATTGGAATATAGAAATAATGATGTCACGCGGGTGGGCTATAGGTGAGTGAGTGAGTGAGTGAGTGCGTGCGTGTGTGTGTGTGTGTGAGAGAGAGAGAGAGAGAGAGAGAGAGAGAGAGTGTGTGTGTGTGTGTCTGTCTGTCTGTGTGTCTGTGTGTATGTGTGCGTGTGTGTCTGTGTCTGTTTCTGGGGGACGTATAAAGGGGGATGCTGGTACGCGGGAATAAATGCAGAAACACACATCGGAGTAATAGGGAAAGGTTGTTTTATTTATTTTATGTAAACAGCGCGTCTGTCAAATGCGACACTTGACAGTAATAGCCTAACCCGTGTGTCGGTGTCATCATGTGCACACAGATAACGCACGTTGCCTGATATAATTGCTTTCATTTTTGTGAAATAGACAGATGCCTGTCCAGATAGATACATACCACGATAGAAAAAGCCAACGAAACTGATAAAGTGGTCCTGTACCCTACACTGCGTAACACTGAGGTAGTGTCCCGGAAGTGCCGGTATACGTGCAGGTGCGTTGGTGCTGCCTGCTGCTCGGGGGACATGAGAGAGGTGTGATGGGGTGGTATTCATATTTGGGGTGTTGCGTGAGATGTTTTGTGTGGTGGGGTAGCTGTGTTTTGGGAGTACCTGTGTTAGAAACATTTGGGTAGTTGTGTTCACTGTGTCTGAGAAGTTGTGTTGGGGATGTTACGTTCGGGGTGGTTGTGAGTTGCATGAGGCTCTTTGGAGAAGTTGTTTTCGGGATTTTAGGGAAATTGTGTTAGTGTTTACTTTTCTTGTGTTCTTTAACACCTCGAATTAGAGGTGTTAGAGGAGTTGTGTGCGGTGTTGGAGGAGTTGTGTGCGGTGTTGGAGGAATTGTGTGCGGTGTTGGAGGAGTTGTGTGCGGTGTTTGATGAGTTGTGTGCGGTGTTGGAGGAGTTGTGTGCGGTGTTGGAGGAGTTGTGTGCGGTGTTGGAGGAGTTGTGTGCAGTGTTGGAGGAGTTGTGTGCGGTGTTGGAGGAGTTGTGTGCGGTGTTGGGGGAGTTGTGTGCGGTGTTGGAGGAGTCGTGTGCGGTGTTTGATGAGTTGTGTGCGGTGTTGGAGGAGTTGTGTGCGGTGTTGGGGGAGTTGTGTGCGGTGTTGGGGGAGTTGTGTGCGGTGTTGGAGGAGTTGTGTGCGGTGTTGGAGGAGTTGTGTGCGGTGTTGGAGGAGTTGTGTGCAGTGTTGGGGGAGTTGTGTGCGGTGTTGGAGGAGTTGTGTGCGGTGTTGGGGGAGTTGTGTGCGGTGTTGGGGGAGTTGTGTGCGGTGTTGGAGGAGTTGTGTGCGGTGTTGGAGGAGTTGTGTGCGGTGTTGGAGGAATTGTGTGCGGTGTTGGGGGAGTTGTGTGCGGTGTTGGGGGAGTTGTGTGCGGTGTTTGATGAGTTGTGTGCGGTGTTGGAAGAGTTGTGTGCGGTGTTGGAGGAGTTGTGTGCAGTGTTGGAGGAGTTGTGTGCGGTGTTGGAGGAGTTGTGTGCGGTGTTGGAGGAGTTGTGTGCGGTGTTGGGGGAGTTGTGTGCGGTGTTGGGGGAGTTGTGTGCGGTGTTTGATGAGTTGTGTGCGGTGTTGGGGGAGTTGTGTGTGGTGTTGGGGGAGTTGTGTGCGGTGTTGGAGGAGTTCTGTGCGGTGTTGGAGGAATTTTATGCGGTGTTTGATGAGTTGTGTGCGGTGTTGGAGATGTTGTGTGAGGTGTTAGAAGATTTATGTGCGGTGTTGCAAGAGGTGTGTGCGGTTTTGGAGATGTTGTTTGCGGTGTTGGAGGAGTTATGTGCGGTGTTGGAGGAGTTGTGTTAGGGATGCAGGCTATATGTTAAACGGTATTTGGATGAAGATAGTGCATGGACGGTGCCGTAGAATAGTCGGGACATTACGGTAGAGATGGGGGTTGGTATTTGGGATGGGGTATGGTTATGTGAGAATGGGGTGGTGGATTCCAACGATATCGTATAACCATTCCTCCACCAGCAATTAACCATCCACAAAATAGCCCAGTAGTCCAGTCTACTTTGCCATGGAATTAGTCATGAGGAACTGGCTGTGCTTGTAAACCAAAGCGATGTGTAATAGGTTTGCATGACATATAGAAAAATGTCACCCCCGACAGGACGCCACGTGACTGACCTGTCAGCATTGTGTCTACTTGTGTGTACACACGGGACGCCATGTTGTACCTGATGCCACGAGGGACAGACACAAAGGTCACGTGTTTCTCAAACTCTTGGACACATGCAGGAAACGGTTCATTATCTCAGCGGCTTAATTGCCATGGGCATTATGTTTAATAATCTGTACATGATAAGGCTAACATGCTGCTTCTCACACTGACGCCCTCCATTGCCTCGCCCCTGCCTCGTTGTCTACATTACGTGATGGCGATACACACATATATTCATGTAAGCATATATCTTGATTGTATTGTCTATTGATCATAAGGTCAATTAAGACCACATCCTGAACGACGTGGTGCTGATATCTGACGTGAATGCCTTTATTGGGCGTTAGGGGTTCGTCTATAATTACAGTCAACACGCATATGGAAAACAAATATCATGGTTTAGTTGTGCGTTACAACGTAATGAGGCAAGCATGCACTGTTTGAAATCTGCAGCAATGATTAACTGGGTAAATATGAAACATGTTGTCAAATGTTGATTCAATTACTGATCATGGTGATTTATTTGAACATTTATGTTTTGTTTGTTGTTTAACGCCGCATTCTGCAATATTCCAGCTATATGAACATCAATCCACGCAATTGGGATACTATGACGTGCATCAACCAAGCCAGCAAGATTGACCACCCGATCCCGTTGGTCGCCTCTTATAACAAACATACTCGCCTCTTGAGTTATTGAAGACCTATTCTATCCCGAATCTTCACGGGGCATTTATTAATTAGTTATAGTAAATGAGTGAGTGTGTAAGTATTTTTCTCGCCGCTGTCATAAAGATTCCAGCTATATCACGGCTGGAGGACACTAAAAATGATGTGGGACTCAAACCGGGCCTTGGGCGTGAAAAGCGAACCCTCGTTCCACTTGGCTACCCGAGCTATGAAACATGTAGTCAACGGAATTCAAATAACATTTAATATCACTTCCCGGAATCTTCATTCATGCATAACCAGATTAAACTTGGCTTTTGGACAGTATTAAGTATAACACGTTAATCCCGGGCCCGTGATGATTCCGGGGTAGAATAGGTCTTCAGCAACCCATGCTTGCCGTAAAAGGCGACTATGCTTGTCGTAAGACACGACTGACGGGATTGGGTGGTCAGGCTCGCTGACTTGGTTGATGCATGTCATCGTATCCCAATTGCATGGATCGATGCTCATGATGTCAATCACTGGATGGTCTGGTCCAGACTCGATTATTTACAGATCGCCGTCATATAGCTGGACTATTGCTGAGTGTGACGTTAAACAACAAACAAACAAATGCTAATTCACGTTTCCAATGTAAACCATCCGGATTAACAAATCTCAGATTTCAGATTTCAGAATAATGTTACTTTGTATACATCCCCACAGTTACTGTCCAGAAGGTGGGGTGTCCGGTTTAACGGGCTTCGGATTAACAAGGTTTCACTTTACTGGTGAAACTGAACATGAAGACAATTTTTAGCGACGTTTGTTCGCCGTGATTTCCGCAAGGTCACATGGCTGCAAGCACACACACACACACACACACACACACACACACACACACACACACACACACACACACACACACAAACACTCGTCGCTATAATCTTGGACGATACGTTAAACCCAATTTCACCTCACCTCACCTTTTGGTATGAATCGGCCGAGGGATCGAACTATCGATCTTTCGCTCTTCAGGAAGATACTATCCGCGACGGAGGCGCTCCCAGACATTAAAAGTCCTCTATGCACGTTGTGAAAAAATAAACTTTATTCGAACGAATTATTAATAATATCTGTTGCCCTATATATTTCCATCAATATATATCGTTTCTGTGATTTAGAAATATGCCATTTCCAGAAAGTCATGGGATATTTAGGCAGTCCCATAACTGTTAATTTCATATCATATTCAAAGTTATGATTTTACAAAATACTAGAGGTCTTCTGATAGCCATGAACAAACTAGACGGTCTTGGTCACCAATTAACGGTAAATGATTATTCCCTCCGAGCACATGATTACTTGACTTGAGATCTATTTCGTATCTACACCTGCCAAACTCGGAGACTGTACTGTCGGTTTAGCGCAAAAAGAAACGAATTAAGTTAGAATCCCGTTTCCATTGCTTGAAACACATGTGCCCTCAAGCCGCCGACCCCTAACCTTTGCCCCTTGACCTCGGTCAGACATACGGGTCCTATTCTGATCTGTATTAATGAGAATACTATAAATGTGAAACACGCTCCTTAGACATTGTTTCAATCAAGGTATATTGGCTTTAATTTGGACAAATGTCCGTGTTTCTTGTCGTCCCAGCTAGGGGTAACGTACCTGCTGGTATGTAACAATTTTGAACAATTTACCCTTATCAGCTCAGGGGCATCTGGTTTGAATTTAACGCACGGGGCAATAGAAATCATTAAAACAAAATGCTAATTCAAAGACTAGTGAAAACTTAGACCAGCCAAATACATTAATGTGCCAGTGTATCTGAACCCCGTCTGTCGGACGGAACGCCTGTCGCTGATTCTGTGGTGTGGGAGAGGAAGCAATTAGCAGCCAATTTCTATTTAACATAACATCCGTTCAATGATAAATACAAAATTTACTGCTTGTAAACTAATGTCAGGTGTTATTTCTTAGCGTCAGGCTGTAGGGTCTCAAAGATACGGCGAGATTTTATTCATTAAGAAATGTAACTGTCTGCCATGGATAATGGTATCCACGACCGAAAAGCCTCATCACCGACGGTGTTTTTCTTTGTTGTTTGTTGTTTAAAGCCGCACTCAGCAATATTCCAGCTATTTGGCGGCGATCTCTATGAAATCAAGTCTGGACCAGACAATCCAGTGATTGAGGTGAGGTGAAGTGAAATGTGGTTTAACGTCGCGTCCAAGATTATTGCACTTATATAGCGACGTGCATGCACACGTGTGTGTGTGTGTGTGTGTGTGTGGCTGCTTGTACTAGTCTGGACTGATGCCGATTTATAGTGCTAGCACACTGAGATACCATGCCGCAGTTTAACATGAATACCCTACTCAGACACAGTATACTGACTCCGAGCCGACCAGTCCTTGTTTTAGCCCCTTAATGCCGAGGGCCAGACAGGGTAACAACAAGAACCATCTTTTAACGTCTTTTGGTATGACGCGGCTGGGGATCGAACCCCGGACCTTCCGCTCTCCGGGGGGACGCTCTACCATTAGACCACGGAGGCGGCCCTCTAGTGATTGAGACCATGAGCATCAATTTACGCAGTTGGGATTCGATGACATGCATCAACGAGCCTGACCACCCGATCTCGTTAGTCGCCTCTTACGACAAGCATGGGTTGCTGAAGACCTTTTCTAACCTGGGTCTTCAAGGGGATAGTCAATGGTGTAACGGCATGGGATGAGGTAAAATATAACAAATGAGTGCCAAATGTTTAACAGAATTAGCTTGCTCCTTGTTCACCCGATTACCTTGTCCGCTATTCTTATAATAAATGGCTTTATCAAAATGGTATGCCTTGCCGATCGGAAGACACCTGAATGTAACAGTGTTTTGTGTGTGCATTATTTCCTTCTTAATTTATTCTACAGTTTTTTTGTTCACTGGAAGTCATGATTGTTTTTTGGAGACGTTTATTTCAAGATATTTAAGAATTTTTGGTAGATATTTACAACCTGGGTCTCCGCGACTCGACTCAGCTTACAATGAGTGTTCTTGTGATAAGGCACGGATATGTGCAGAAATTGAACATAACATGCGTTTGTCCACCTCATCGTAGACGTTTATATGGACGCGTTCATGCCGAAAAAACCCCATCTGTCTCACCAAATGTTGATGTTTCTACAGCATTCCAAAAAATCATCCGAACAGGAGATAACTTCCAACTTATGCACAATAACACATTATACTCCATAAATGTCCGACGTTTATTAGAAAATAAATAAGATCGAAATAAGTAAGAAACTGCAATACTTGATAGCGAATATCAAGACAATCTTTTTAAAATCAGATTTTAGTTTTCGCTACCGCTAAACAAAGATCTGAGGACATCCCATTTCTAGTCACGTCAGAACGACCTTTCGCGAACTTTGACCGACCAATGGAATGACTGACAAGAAATCGACATTAGTCAATCAGAAGGCAGCTTTCTCGAGCTTTACGACACTAGTTCCAAACTGGTGACAACGCTTCGAAACATATTTTGACGTATTCTCGATTAAAAAAATTAAAACTGATAAAAAGAACATTCTGGAATGGCTTATAGATGACCTCGATTGTATGGATATAATCATAAAACACGTAACTGTCGTTCGGAATACCCTCTGTTAAGTATTTCGAGGTTGCATGATTAGATAAGTAAACACGTTCCGACTGTCACTTTCATGATCTGGTAAGCGGTGCTCTGATTGGTTGGATGAAAGGTCGCTCTGACGTGACCCGTAATGGGATGTCCTCAGATCTTTGTTTAGCGATAGCGAGAACTTCGATCTGATTTTAATGAGATTGATATCAAGACACATTACCAGCTAGTGCAAAATTAAAGGAACAGTGTTTAGCCAAGGAAGTCGCAAGTCAGCTCGGCTCGAAGTGGATCCATCTTCCCGAGGCAAGCGAGTAAATTGAGTCTAAAAGTCCAGTTTCCACCCTTGCCGAACTAGTATCATAGGCAGTTTGGCAGAGTATAGGTTTTATCAGGGAATATATATATGTCTTATATATTCCCTGAGTTAAATAAGTTAAATATATATATATAGATAAATATTCACATCGTTGCCCAAATCAAATTATAACACCAGCTGGGCTGTTATTACTATGGCCAACAGCACAGAGTCATGTGCAGGTCAGTGGCTCCTAATTAATGCCAGAGAATGGCCGGTTGGCCACTGAAGCTTAACTTTGTGGATGAGGTGCGGGATACTGCAGGCTGACCATGTATGTAACGTAACACGATACATTGCAGTCTGACAGTGAGGGTTAAAGATAGTACGCTTTCTGTTAGTCGGGACTTGACCCTCGGACAGCGGCTAGGCAGGTTGGCTCTCTGACGCCTCTGATATGCTGCCTGGCCATGTCTGTCCCATCACCACAATCGTGATTATGCACATGCAGTAACTGTTATATCACAAATAAAGTGTTGTGGACCCACTGATGGACTCCTGTGTTTGAAGGACAGATATCCCAAACTAACAGCCCGGGATACATGGTGGAATCCAAGATCTCGGAACCTCTCTGCAACAACGTTCGTGAGCGAAATCTCCCCACAAGTCAGGCGATATCCATCCATCCTGGGTCCACATCACAACTCACGTCAAAACAGCAACTATCATCGTGAATTCGGAGAACAGTTGACCACACTGCCTTTCAACTGTGCCACGGAATCCACAATTGGGACGCTTTGCAGCTTTGTGAAAAGGTTTCCGTCACATCTAACAATAGTGACGTCTTTTTACGGCAAGTGGGAACAACAGCAAGAATTCTGTGAGTTCCTCACCATTCACAACTGCAAGCAACGAATGCACGTACAACGGCCCCTATACGTGAATCCTTTGTGCGGAAACAAATAAAAAACAAGGACTCCATCAAGGCAAAGAATTTCAACTAACTCTGTTTCACCTTGTGTCAGTGACTTTGTGATTTTTCAGTGGCTATAGTGATTGTTCTGTAAGTTTTAGTTAATCTTTCCACTGGGTAAGTGTTTATACAATTTGGTCATTCTTGTTAATTCTTTAAAGTTGCGATGCCTTTCTTTTCATTTAAAACTCAAAACTCTGATGACGGGTCCTCCAGTAATTCCTGCTTTCCTTGGAGGATCCGACGAAATACTAAACATACAACTGCTGAGACTTCCCCACCTCGCTCAATTTCCCCATGTACTCCTCTCCAGCCTGCAACCTCAACTCCTCTTGATCATCACTGCCGCATTACTAACCCCCATTGTGATGGCCGTTGTTGTTCTCCCCCTCCATGCCCCTCCCCACCCGCTGGCCGACACACTGTCCAGCCCCCATCTCGCGTCAGCTTCACGACCCTCCCCATGCCTTTGTTTGACGGACATGATCCCCGCTCTGCACCTTCATGGCTAGGTAGATTTCAGAAATTTACCTCAATTCAAAATTACACCAGTGACGAAATTATTAACGTTTTCCCCCTATATTTATCCAAAACTGCTTTAATTTGGTATGAAGGACTTCCATGTAAAGACAACATGACATGGCCTGAACTCAAACAATCGTTTTTAAAATGGTATGGCCCAACGTCAATTCAAGTCATAAACCGCAAAAATGACCTGATTGATAGAAACCAAAAAGAGCACGAAGGCTTTTGTGAATTTCTTCAATCTATTCGTTATGAGGCATCTCTTTTGAAATGTAACACTGATCAATTTATACAAGACCTCATTTTCAGAAATGCCCTCCCTCACATCATTCAGTTTATTCTCACCCGGCGCCATGCCACGTTGTCAGATATGGTAGAGAGTGCCCAGATAGCAGAGGACATACACAAAGAATCTGGTATGGAGGGAATCATGTCTGTCGTTACATCCCTCAAAGTAAAGTTGAACAGAATACAGGAGGAGCGACACAACTCAACAACTGATTTCCAACCCTCCCCAAACAAGGCTTTCCCCCATCAAACCCTTCCCTCCCACTGGCCTCCCCTTCCCCTTTCCATTCCACCACCTCCCATCTTCCCACCCCCACTGTACCATGCGCACACACACCCATACAAGTGCGTCCACTGTGGGTTATACCATCTGAGTCCCCAGGAGTGTCGCCTCAATCCACCCACCCCTGTCAATTACTTTCCGTCACCACTTAACGCTTTTTTTGTACATGTATACAATTATCTGTCCCTTTTCCTTTTTCTCTCAGCTGTAGCAGGCACCTGGCTGTATATGTCCCGTCAACTTAGTAGCCTGTGCCCCTTCCCGACGTTTATTAATATGCACTAAAATATCTCAATTTGATTAGGGCGTTGTTTCACTGCTATTTGATGTATGAATGTATGTTTTAAGTACGTCTGATATCCGCTCGTAATGCTTTGTTTGTCATGAGCAGTAGTGTAAGAGAAATATTATGCGCCTGAAAATAAAAATGATGTTTATGATGAATCTTTATGATGTGTATGAGGATGCTTGTGAACCTGATATGATGTATTAATAAGTTGTATAGTTGACTTGAATGGAGTGATGTGATGAGAGTAGATGAGAGACAGGTAGAAAGGGAGAGAGATAAAAGTATGTGAGAGAGAGAGAGAATTTATATGTGTGACTGATCATTTACCGTAAGAATGATAAGCTATCTGTGAGCAACTGTGTGAGACTTGAGCGTCGTGTATATTATTAGTGACGGTGAATTGGTACATGGCACCTTACCATGATTCCTGTAAAGCTCTATTTAAAAAAAAATATTTTCTACCTCACTGCTCAGTGGAAACGTATTTGTATAACAATGTTATTTATACATGGTGTACTTTATTTTATTGTGTTGATCCATGTACTTGACGTAATCTGGTGTTAATTAACACATTGTAATGTGCCGTCTGTTGTAGCAAAAAGAAAATCGGGTTCCACAGAATATATCTCAGTCTGCTTTCCTATTTTGAAACTATTAATAATATTATACTTAGTTATGGATAATTAATATGCAGCTTACGATGGACGTTGTTAAATTTAAAATGAATTCTTCATTTAAGGTTTGTGAATCAACCATGGTTGATACTATTCCTTGTATAATTTGTCACATCAGTACAATCTGAATGGTATGGCTATACCGTCTCTACCCTATTGTATTAATTTCATAACATGTTTCATGCTTTAATATTTAACTTGTATCATGTATATTGTAATTTAATACCTACCTCATTCACAATGCTTTATAAGGACGTGGGACACGTCCTTCTTTACAGAAAGGGCGTATATCATAGGCAGTTTGGCAGAGTATAGGTTTTATCAGGGAATATATATATGTCTTATATATTCCCTGAGTTAAATAAGTTAAATATATATATATAGATAAATATTCACATCGTTGCCCAAATCAAATTATAACACCAGCTGGGCTGTTATTACTATGGCCAACAGCACAGAGTCATGTGCAGGTCAGTGGCTCCTAATTAATGCCAGAGAATGGCCGGTTGGCCACTGAAGCTTAACTTTGTGGATGAGGTGCGGGATACTGCAGGCTGACCATGTATGTAACGTAACACGATACATTGCAGTCTGACAGTGAGGGTTAAAGATAGTACGCTTTCTGTTAGTCGGGACTTGACCCTCGGACAGCGGCTAGGCAGGTTGGCTCTCTGACGCCTCTGATATGCTGCCTGGCCATGTCTGTCCCATCACCACAATCGTGATTATGCACATGCAGTAACTGTTATATCACAAATAAAGTGTTGTGGACCCACTGATGGACTCCTGTGTTTGAAGGACAGATATCCCAAACTAACAGCCCGGGATACTAGGCTTGAAATTCTGGGCTTGATCGTAGCGTGGCTGTTACGAGTTATATTCTATGACCCTCCTATTGATCAATCAGATTCCATCTTTCACTTACATTTGCTTTAAACAAAATGGCGGCGCCCATTCAAGACGATCTGATCGATGATCAAGATATATACAATCTCGCGTAATCAAATCCATTGAGCATCTTCATTAAAAACATAAAAAGATTTGGAAAATATCTGTCGATGCCCAGTTGACGGTACACATCTTTTGCAAATCCTGCAGTCAACCGAAATCTGCACGTTGATATCCACGTTGTTTACGAACCGGATGTCGATTTCGTTTCGCGATTTTGATTGGACTATGCGTTAACTAGTAAGTCGAGACAAGATATAACTCCATAATTGCAGCCAAGTTCGGCAAGGGCGGAATTGGAATTTTACAGTCAGTTAACTCCCTTTCCCCGGCAGTTGATCCGGGTTCGAATATCTCTATTGCACAATATCGGGGTATCGTGATATAACCCAATACTGCTAAAGTCATGGGTGGGCAATGGAGTATATGCCATTATTGTCTAACTCAAGACTTGCGTTGGTTCGTCATTCCAAAGACCAGTGTACGATTCCCAATAGATGTAATTTCTGAATATAATTTTGGTCCCCTGTAAAGATATGGGTTGAATTTTGCTGAAAGCGTCGTAAAACTATTTAACACTCTTTTACTCCCTACTCGCCCGGAGAGCGGAAGGTCTGTGGTTCGATCCCCGACCGCGTCATACCAAAAGACGTTAAAAGATTGTACTTGTTGTTGCCCTGTCTGGCGCTCGGGGCTAAAACAAGGACTGGTCGGCTCGGAGTCAGTATACTGTGTCTGAGTGGGGTATTCATGTTAAACTGCGGCATGGTATCTCAGTGAGCTAGCACTATAAATCGGCATCAGTCCGGACTATTACAAGCAGCCACACACACACATACACTTAGTGTTAAATACCAGCTCAATTTAATGAAACATTTACGTTTATGTTTTCAATTCAAGTCCACTGTTTATGGTAAACCTATAAGAGTGGTCCTGCTGTGGAATATATTTATTTTATTAATTATTTTTTTCTAGAAACGCATACAAAAGTAAATCTGAGCCAGCTCCAGCTAGCTCTATTCCACATAATCATATGAAATCAGCAGAGGGATTTTTGTTATTTCAAACTTCACTCGAACACGTGGTGATATTGACATGTGTGTGTATTTCCGCCAATCAACATGTAAAAGAATGATCCGCACGCTCGTCTGACCTTTACGTTACTAAACTCCCAAACCCCGCAACAAACAGCTGATGCATGTGTCTAGGTATGAATGGCCAGGCGGGGAATGTTTGGACAGTGTCCACTTGCAACTATCTGGGCGAGTCAGCAATAACACAAGTGTTCACGCGCGTGCTGTGATATATGCCTCATATCACCTGACCGCATGCACTCAGACTGCTTCTCGGGGGCCTCTTGTGGACATAAAACTTCATGAAGTTACTATGGCACTCTGGACAGGCCAAAACCCACTTTAAACGTATAATATCATTTTGATAGTTTCAAGACATTTCTAAACTTCGCAAGAGACTTTTAAATTTTAAAATATTGAGACATTTAATAGTATCTTGAGAAATGTAAAGGATTTAATTTCCGATACGTTTACAGGATTTTGCAAAGTCTAAACTAATAATTAAATATTAGGAACTATCTTGAGACGCTTTAAACAATACAGCACAGTTTAAACATATATTGCGAATTTCAAAACTAGCATGATAGGTTTACTACTTTCTTGCCAACTATAAATAGATCGTGGGAGATTTAATAGAAAATATTGCGGAGTTTAAGCACGTCTTGCGAAGTTTAAAACTGTTTTTCGAACTTGAGAAATATTTTGCGAACTTTAGAGGTTTTTTTACCTGCCTGACTTGTCCTAAGCTACGATCAGAGTCAGCGCATGGCGTCATCTGTGTAGAGAAGCTAGGAGCCCTACACTAACATAGTTGTCTCATTGCGTTAAAATACCATGACTGGAATAGGATATGAGAGTAACCCTCAGTACATTCTTTCTGTTTAGAAGGCTAGGCCATATTGAAATATATGAAAAGGGAGTAGAAATGATATCTTTATTATTACAATTGACGCACGAACCAAAACCTTAATTAACCTTTTGTCATGTCGTCTGTGTGGAAGGATGGTGTCAAGGAGCGAGTGAGTGATGCTAAGGCCAGCATTCGCCCAACTGAACTATGAGTCTGCTGAACCAGTGGCTGATGTCACGAGCAGCGATCTAAGCCGCTGGTATACAATTCCACAGTGTACAATCAAACATTATGACCAGCTGATCTCGTGTTAGTCCACTCTAGGAAAGGTATGAGACGCTGGGATCTATTGAGCCCGGAAATCCAAAGAGGTGAGGTGAAATTGGGTTTAACGTCGCGTCCAAGATTATTGCACTTATAGCGACGTGCATGCACGTGTGTTTGGCTGCTTGTACTAGTCCGGACTGATGCCGATTTATAGTGCTAGCACACTGAGATACCATGCCGCAGTTTAACATGAATACCCCACTCAGACACAATATACTGACTCCGAGCCGACCAGTCCTCGTTTTATCCCTTTAATGCCGAGCGCCAGACAGGGTAACAACAAGTACCATCTTTGAACGTCTTTCGGTATGACGCGGCCGGGTTCGAACCCCGGACCTTCCGCCCTCCGGGCGGACGCTCTACCACTAGACCACGGAGGCGATCGGAAATCCAAAGAAGGTGTCGGACATTATCATTGTTTTAGGTCTGTTAGTCAGCCCGACAGGGTTTTGGGTGGGGAGGGGTCGTATGTCCGATGCACCGACAAATAGTAAAAAGTAAAATGAGCTGTATACAGTTTGATAGTTAATGACGTAGTTAGCATGTCTGATAATGTGATTTTCTGACACAGATTCTGGTGAGCTGGAGCTTGTGGACGTGTCTCTGCGCGTGACCGGAAGTATACGGCGGCCAAACTCGCAGCCGGTCAGTCTGGCACCTCTGGAGGCGGAGGTGGGCGACAACGAAGAATACTCTGTAGAAGTGGTATCAATGACAACCAGTCAGATTCCTCAGAGACGATATGACGTCATAGAGCTCGGTGATGAGGAGTTGTACCACGGCTGGGCGGACGTGCAGGGCACCGGCGCAGCAAACGACTACTGCAGGTAACCAGCGATTCCATAGACTAGTTCCATGTCCTAGTTGCGCTGTACGCAAGCTACGCTACACACCGTCTTTCATATCTCAATGGCCTAAGTTGACGACGCACCTAGCTTTCACAGATTTGTAGCGTAGCTTGCGCATCGCAACTAGGACATGGTACCATCCCAACGAATTTCTGAGGGCGCTGGACCCTCGGATAGATATCAGTGTATCCGTGAAACAGACGTGCATTTGCAAACCAGTTCTAACCTCTGGTAAGGCAAAGTCAAGGCTGGACCATGCGTAAATCAACCAATCATATTATATATAGAACTCAGTAAAAGTTATAAAGAACGCCCAATGTTTTCATCTGATCGCAGACCCATGAAGGTTTGGGGTAGAATAGGTCTTCAGCAACCCATGCTTGCCGTAAAAGGCGACTATGCTTGTCGTAAGAGGCGACTAGCGGGATCGGGTGGTCAGGTTTGCTGAATTGGTTGATGCATGTCCCAATTGCGTCGGTCGATGTTTATGATCTCAATTACTGGGTTATCAAGTCCAGACTCGATTATTTACAGACAGCCGTCAAATAACAACAAACAAATATGATTACACTATCTGTCATGCCATGTCGAGACAGATTAACTACAGCCATATGAAAAAAAATCGTGTATTCTTTAACCTCTTTCGAGTAGTATATATGAGACATAACAACACGCACTGAATATATGTGAATATACTCATTTCATCCTGACCGAGATATTTCCGATGCGACGTTAAACATTAACTCACTCATTCATTGAAATTATGCATTTTCTCGTCTCCAGAATTTTGGGACGTGGAAAGAGAAGATTCTTGTCATGTGCACTAGCAGGAAGCTCAGGTCAAGGTCACCATTATGTCTCCAAGCTAGGTTTTGACAGCGGTCACAAAGACACGTGGTTCATGCGCGACGTCGACAATGACGGCCGCGACGACTACTGCAGGTAAGTCACATGTGTTGGAACTATTTTATTGTAAACTCCTTTGTTTAACGACATAACGACGGATATTCCTCATATATTATTTCAGATGAAATTTAAGTAATATTTCGATGGACAGATTAATAACTAATTGCTAAAAGTAAGATTTCTTTGAGAAGTTCAAACAATATGAAAACGCCATTACCAAATCCACAATGAAATGCTGAAACATCTATAAATCATTTTCATCACATTGAGTTTAATTGAGCACACGATGTTGTACTCGGGGACATCGACACGTGTTATTTATTGTCCAACATCTGTATTGGTTTTACCTCCAGATGTGTCGGGAGGCCGGAGAGCTCCAAGATCTCGTGCATGAAGTCTGGGGATAAAGGCTTCTATGGCAGCACCGTACAAGGCGGAAGTCAGTACACGTTCGAGCTTCCGGGATCCACCGGATGCCATGATAAAAAACTTAATCCTCAGTTTGGAGCTTGAGATATTGATATTCCAAATATGTAAATAAGGGCTGAAAGTATTCAACAAAGAAGAAAAATAAACATTTTCCATTTTCTTAGCACATTTGTCTTGTTTTGTCTTTAACATAAAACAAGCAAATAAGATATGCGGTATTATCTTGGCAATAACAGTGTATATGGTTCTACGCCGCTTTTAGCGATATTCCAGCATTATCACAACAGGGACACCGGGGCTTCACAGATTTAACCCGTGTGAGGAATCGAACCCAGGTTTTCGGCGTGACGCGAACGCTTTACCAACTTTGCTACCTTATCGCCCCTAACACGACTGCGACAGTCGCGGGGTACTGGAGTATGAAGGTAGATCCAATTAACCTAAATTGGTAGCACATTCAGTCTTCGGGAATATCAAAGAAAAACAAGCTGTTTACATTAAGTTTATTATCGCTAGGGGCATTAACAATGTAGTGTTTGTGAGGGTATGCGTGTTCGAAGGTAAGGACGGGAATCCGGTGCTTCTGAAGGCACGAGTATTAATAGGTGTCGAAAGTAGCAGTCCTGTGTTCGCGAGGATATATGTACCATATGTACTAGTGTGTAACAAGTGTGTTTACTGATGTGTGTTTGGTCTGATAGACTTCCTGAGGCCTGGTTAGTTTTAGGCTTCGGCAGTAGCAATCAGGTGTTTGTGAGGCATGAGCGCTTGATGGCAAGTAGTAATTCGGCGTTCCATTCGTCACCACTCGTCCCTTTCCGTAACACGTCGGAATAACACGAGTTGGTCATGAATGTCAGCGTTCGTGAGGATGAATGTCAAGAGGTATCGTATTTTGTAAAATAATGTACGTGGATGGTTGACTTTCCGAGAGAATCGAAAGAAGCACTCCGGTGATCTGCGGTACGGATATGTTTCTAATCGATGTTTTGTTTGTTTGTTTGTTGTTTAACGCCGCACTCAGTAATGTTCCAGCAATATGACGGCAGTATGTATATAATCGAGTCTGGACCAGGCAATCTAGTGATTGACATCATGAGCATAGCAAATTGGATACGATGACATACATCAACCAAGACTATTCGATGTTCGTGAGTGGACAGGCGTGTTCGAATGAAACGGTTGTGGTTACCTTGTTATTCGCGAGGACATGGGTGATCGAAGCTACCGTATGTTGCTATTTGATGTTCGTGAGGACATGAATGCTCGTATGTACCGTAGTTTCTGTTCGATGTTCGGGAGGACATGAGTGATGGAAGCTGCCGTATGTTGCTATTTGGTGTTCGCGAGGACATGGGTGATCGAAGCTACCGTATGTTGCTATTTGATGTTCGTGAGGACATCAGTGGTCGTATGTACCGTAGTTTCTGTTAGATGTTCGTGAGGACATGAGTGCTCGTATGTACCGTAGTTTCTGTTAGATGTTCGTGAGGACATGAGTGCTCGTATGTACCGTAGTTTCTGTTAGATGTTCGTGAGGACATGAGTGCTCGTATGTACCGTAGTTTCTGTTAGATGTTCGTGAGGACATGAGTGCTCGTATGTACCGTAGTTTCTGTTAGATGTTCGTGAGGACATGAGTGCTCGTATGTACCGTAGTTTCTGTGAGATGTTTGTGAGGACATGAGTGCTCGTATGTACCGTAGTTTCTGTTAGATGTTCGTGAGGACATGAGTGCTCGTATGTACCGTAGTTTCTGTTAGATGTTCGTGAGGACATGAGTGCTCGTATGTACCGTAGTTTCTGTTATATGTTCGTGAGGACATGAGTGCTCGTATGTACCGTAGTTTCTATGAGATGTTCGTGAGGACATGAGTGCTCGTATGTACCGTAGTTTCTATGAGATGTTCGTGAGGACATGAGTGCTCGTATGTACCGTAGTTTCTGTTAGATGTTCGTGAGGACATGAGTGCTCGTATGTACCGTAGTTTCTGTGAGATGTTCGTGAGGACATGAGTGCTCGTATGTACCGTAGTTTCTGTTAGATGTTCGTGAGGACATGAGTGCTCGTATGTACCGTAGTTTCTGTTAGATGTTCGTGAGGACATGAGTGCTCGTATGTACCGTAGTTTCTATGAGATGTTCGTGAGGACATGAGTGCTCGTATGTACCGTAGTTTCTATGAGATGTTCGTGAGGACATGAGTGCTCGTATGTACCGTAGTTTCTGTTAGATGTTCGTTAGGACATGAGTGCTCGTATGTACCGTAGTTTCTGTTAGATGTTCGTGAGGAGATGAGTGCTCGTGTATACTGTAGTTTCTGTTAGATGTTCGTGAGGAGATGAGTGCTCGTATGTACCGTAGTTTCTGTTAGATGTTCGTGAGGACATGAATGCTCGTATGTACCGTAGTTTCTGTTCGATGATCGTGAGGACATGAGTGCTCGTATGTACCGTAGTTTGTGTTCGATGATCGTGAGGACATGAGTGATCAAATGTACCGTATGTTGCTACTCGGCCGTCCCGGGGACAAGGCGATCGAAAGAACCGTATGTGACTATTCGTTGTTCGTGAGTACATAAGAGCTTGAAGAATCTGTATGTTTCTATTCTGTTTTCGAGATTGCATTGTAGTGAGTGAGTGAGTTTGGTTTTTAGCAATATTCCAGCAATATCACGGCGGGGGACACCAGAAATGGGCTTCACACATTGTACCCATGTCGGGAATCTAACCCGGGTCTTCGGCGTGACGAGCGAACGCTTTAACCACTAGGCTACCCGACCGCCCTAGATGACATTGTAAGTGACAGAACGGTGTTCATGAGAACCTGCGCGTTCCTCTAAATGATTTATATCTGCTGATTCAGCCTCGAATTCTTCCTTCCCACCTGTTTCCTGGACACGTACAGAATGCTGAGGATGGTATTATTATATTACTTGCATTGAACCGTGTGTCAAGGAACAGGTGAGTTCCGCAATGCTATGCAAGCACATCACGTAAATACCGCGAAGTTCGCGACCTAGTGGCGGGAATGTCGAGTAGTTCAAGTTGTCTGAGTGTACAGCATATCTCATAGCCGCCACACACAGCCACACACCAGAAGACCCTAGATCTGCATCTCACAGAACCATACACATATATAATACATGGTTTCTGTCTGCTGACTCTAAATGTCAGCCATGACACCTCGTAGATTCAAGTCACCAGGGTTTTGGTACTGAGGATCAGCGGCGTGACTGCCTCCTCATTAGCGACGGCGCCAGGGACGGCTGGTATGTCGAATTCGACGTCGGCGGAAGGAGAGGCGGAGAGAAGATGTTTTATGATATCAGAATCCTCTCTCCGGTATCCCGAAGAATTCCGGCCATGTTGAGCCGTCTGCGCATGCGCGCGGCACCTGACGGCCACATGGGAGTTGGGAAGTGGCAGGATTTGATGGACTGGGTAAAAGACGTTGTAAAGGGAACACAACTTTGTTTATACGGTACTGAACATTTACCCTCAGGGTATCACTCCTCTTGACCCTGTTTCTGACTGACCCATGCAGTATTTATGCGAGAGTGTGTTGACTTTCATAGTTTATCAGGGAACCAGCAAGAGCAGATTCCCACAGAAGCACATATTTGACAGGTTCTACTACCTTCACATTCCAAGTGCGAATCAAAGGATGATGTGGAGACGGTACCTGTTTGGCCATTCCACACAAGACTCTGCCATCTGAACTATTCCCTACATTTGTGAGTTGGGTTTAACGCCTTTGAACAGTATTCCAGTTATATCGCGGCTTGTCAGCTTCAAGTGGGAGGAAAGCCCGAAGTGATGCAGGTCTCAGACGTTTACCACTTCGGCGAAACCCACGAGCACAGGTATGGTGCTGACGAACCTAGAAACCTAATCGGGGCGAACCGGGATTCGAACCCACGATCAGATTTCTGGCGTGCCCAAGGGACACAACACCTCATACACACACACTCACACCTACACCACATACGCAGACACACATACACAAACACAAACTTTATTAGTCGACTAGACCTCTCGTGCTGTGAAAGGATCGAGTAAATTCCTGCGGCTTGTTTCATAAAGCTACGACTGCCGTAACGCCAATATTTTAACATACTATTAGACATAGCACTACGGTGGCTTTGTGAACCGTGGTCCATCTGGAACTTTTTTACCAAACCTGTGATTGTTTTCAGTCAAAATAATAAATTTAAGAAGTCTGAATGAAAGGTTAACTTTATATCTATACAAATCTATTTAATCTATATTGCAAAGGTATGGTGAGAGTATATTTTTCAGCAACATTGCAATGGCTCAAACTATAACACTTTACAAGCAATGAGCTTACTACATGCACGCATTCAACCCGGAATCCCCAGTGGGTCACCTATACAACAGGTGTGAAACGATACAGCAACGTCACGATACGATACGTATGACGATACATTGGCCACGATACGATGCGTATCACAATGTGCATATCTATATATACCAAACTGCATGCAAACCTCTTGACACTAAATATTTCAGGGCAGGTTCAAAACGGCAAAGGAAGCTGATGACACATGTTCGTAGCGGCTGTGTCGATACAGAAAAAAAACGTATCGTGTATAGTATTGTCACATGTAAACCGGTGCACCCATGTATTGTTTTACCCCTACTATACATCAGTGTTCTTCACCAAGAATACGCTGCAACATTGTTCAAGTCCGTTCTTCGTGTGAATGACCCAAGCCCTGATACTCAGGTTGTCTGGTCAGGATCTCTGGCTGTACTCCACGACTGTGAGACTGGGATATGTTCATGTTAATGACGCAGGGTAGCAGTTGTCGTGGACGTCATAACCAGGTCACGGCGGACAGTACGACAGCAGGTGTTCAACGCCATGGATGTCGACGTTCATGAGACAGCTTCACATCAAATCGGAATCTCCTCATTTGTTCTTGCCGTTTACATTTTGTATAAATCCCGGAAAATACACAGTAAACACTGATAAACGAGAATGTGTGTGTGCGTGTTTGTGTTATTGTATGTGTGTGTGTGTGTTTGTGTATGTGTGTCTGTGTGTGTATGTGTATGTGTCTGTATGTGTTTGTGTGTGTCTGTGTATGTGTGTGTATGTGTGTGTTTTTGTATGTGTGTATGTGTGTGTGCGTATGTGTGTTGTGTATGTGTGTCTGTGTGTGTTTGTGTATGTGTGTCTGTGTGTGTTTGTGTATGTGTGTGTTTGTGTATGTGTGTGTATGCGTATGTGTTTGTGTATGTGTGTCTGTGTGTGTTTGTGTATGTGTGTCTGTGTGTGTTTGTGTATGTGTGTCTGTGTGTGTTTATGTATGTGTGTCTGTGTGTGTTTGTGTATGTGTGTCTGTGTGTGTTTGTGTATGTGTGTCTGTGTGTGTGTGTGTATGTGTGTCTGTATATGTGTGTGTGTCTGTGTGTGTGTATGTGTGTGTGTTTGTGTATGTGTGTTTGTGTATATATATGTGTGTGTATGTGTGTCTGTTTGTGTATGTGTGTCTGTTTGTGTATGTGTGTCTGTTAAACTATTAAACGTTTAGGATATGTCGCAGTGCCTATGTATATTGTGTACAAGGAATTGATGGGGGCGACAATTTGATATTCTTGGAGGGGTGTGGGGTGTAGGTGTGAGTGCGTGTGTGAGTGTGTGTGTATGACGTGTGTGTGTATGACGTGTGTGTGACTGTGTACGGTATTGAGACAGCGTGTGTGTGTGTTTATTTTGTAAAACCTTCCACACACAGAAACACACACACACACACACCCCACACCCCACACCCCTCCAAGAATATCAAATTGTCGCCCCCATCAATTCCTTGTACACAATATACATAGGCACTGCGACATATCCTCAACGTTTAATAGTTAAAGCTATTGATTCCTAACGTTCTGTCTTCTTTGGTGGAGTTTCAACTTGAGGTCAGCACATTCGTCTCGTACAGAAGTCCATGCAATCGTATTCAGAATACAATAAAAAACAGATCTTACGAAAGTATTGTCTTACAGATAAGTTATAATGTTTTTAACGTATCGGTGACACTAAACGATAACATACATGTTCATAGAAATAACTTTTCATTTCAAGAACATTTCAACAACCAATGAACAACAAAACAGAAATGTATGCTGCACAAGAAAACATTTGAAACACGACTGACACAATACGCTGCACCAGCGGGAGATGTTATATTTATTATCCTAAATCACCCAGGAACTCGAGCCTGCCTCCCACACCACCACCATCAAACGGCCATTGTTGCCAGACGGCGGTAAGGCGTGCAGTAATACGCAGGGTGGTGTGCTCGTCCTGCCTTCCCCGGAGCTTTGTACCAGAGAAAGCCAAATAAACACAGTCACAGTCGGAACCTGTTGCTGCAGAAATAAGAACCTCGGTGCTTGTTTAACAAGGCGGCAGCTGATGTGGAGAAGTCGAGTATTTCCGGAGCCTTTGTTTTTGAATTGCCAGTTTGATACCCAAAATCATCTTGTCGTATTCGCGAAGTCTGCCAAGTTTGAAAAAAGAGCCATTTGTTTATTGCTATATCATATGAAGTTGCATAATTGGCATTTTTGAGGCAAGTAAGGTAATTCACGGCCATATCGTGTCGATGTTGGAACTCTAATTGGTTTGTTCATAAGCTGACTATATGTAATTTTTTTAGCTCTCCCGCTGACTATACAAAAGCTCATTCAGCATATTTATACTTCATGAAAGACACGCTGTCGTGTTGTCTCGTGTGGTTTGTATGGAAACTGGTATAAGTTGCTCAGCAAAATAAACACATTCCGATTCATGACATCGCGGAAACGTGTACCGTAAGTAATAAAATAAGCGCCTGATTTGTAAAAATATCAGCACAATTGACGCACTAAAAGAAATACACTCCTAATTTGAATAAACGCCGGTTCAAACGTTATTTAAGAAATGAACGACACGTGGTCATTGTTTATCGTACAATAAAACACTGCGCCCCACATGGTTTATTCTCCCTTCAGTGTTTTATTGTACGATAAACAACGACCACGAGTCGTCTATTTCTTATATGAAATATCAACATTATGTACAGCCTCTTTAAGGATATAAGTAAAACGTACATACGTTAAAAATGTTTACCCGTATTTCAATAGTAACGTAGAATTCAACGTGCAGATGTCGGTCGACTGCAGGATTTGCAAAGCATGTGTACGGTCATCTGGGCGTCGACAGATATTTGGCAAATCTTTTCATGCTTGTAATCAAGGTTCTTAAGTGATTTGATGCACTTCGCGTGGTAAGGCCTGTTTTATTACAATAGAGATTTCGATTATCGATCAGCCATTTTTGGAAGCAAATGCAAGTGATATGAGATATTGAATCTGATTGGTCAATGGGAAGGACATAGAAGGGACATAACTCGTAATAGCGACTGGTGGCGCTACGATCAAGCCTAGTTCGGCAAGTTAACGCCTTTGGCTCGGGAAGATGAAAGTACATGCGAACAAAAGGTCGTTTATCAAGGAGGGTCTTCAACAGTTTCATTATTAGGTTTTAAAGGAGGCGGGATGTAGTTGAAAGGAATTATATTTGTTTTATCTCAAAATTCGTATTTTCATTTGTATCATAAAAAAATGTGTTAGACATCAAGAAGAGACATTCGAAAAAGAACAACATTACTGCAAACGCCTCGCTAAAATAAATAAAATACATAACCGCCTAGCAAAAAATGCCATGTCTTAGAGCCTTACAAAATAAACAATTTGCGCTCATAAATGTATTAGCACCATACCTCCAGTGAGGGTTATAACGAGTTTTCACAGCGTCGTCTTCGATAGTAATCGTCGTCGTGGGTATGGCACGTAAATTTAATATAAATTATAATTACGATAATGACCGCGTCGTGGGTATGACGCGGAATGTTAACATAGACTTACAATAGTGACCGGCGTAGTGGTGCATATGACCCTTAACATTAACATAGACTTACAATAGTGACCGGCGTAGTGGTGCATATGACCCTTAACATTAACATAGACTTACAATAGTGACCGGCGTAGTGGTGCATATGACCCTTAACATTAATATAGACTTACAATAGTGAACGGCGTAGTGGTGCATATGACCCGTAAAATTAACATAGATTTACGATAGTGACCGGCGTAGTGGTGCATATGACCCGTAACATTAACATAGACTTACAATAGTGACCGGCGTAGTGGTGCATATGACCCGTAACATTAACATAGACTTACGGTAGTGACCGGCGTAGTGGCGCATATGACCCGTAACATTAACAAAGACTTACGATAGTGACTGGCGTAGTGGCGCATATGACCCATAACATTAACAAAGACTTACGGTAGTGACCGGCGTAGTGGCGCATATGACCCGTAACATTAACATAGACTTACGGTAGTGACCGGCGTAGTGGCGCATATGACCCGTAACATTAACAAAGACTTACGATAGTGACTGGCGTAGTGGTGCATATGACCCGTAACATTAACAAAGACTTACGATAGTGACTGGCGTAGTGGTGCATATGACCCGTAACATTAACAAAGACTTACGATAGTGACCAATGTAGTGGAGCTCATAACCCATAACTTTAACATTGATTCGTAACTTTGATTTACGACAGTGACCGGCGTCTTGCGTATGACAGGTAACTTTAACGTGGACTTACGATAGTGACCGGCGTACTGGCGGTTATGACTCTCCCCTTACCATAGTGCTCGGCGCCACAAGCGCTTATGACCCGTACCTTTAACACAGACTCGTAACTTCAACATAAACTTACGAAAGTGACCGGCGTAGCGGCGCTTATAATTAAAAATGGCGTTTAATCGAACTCACTCATTGTTGAGAGTATATCAGACATACACATCAATTTATCTTTTATGTCTCATTCGCGTGTATGTTTACAATCCTGTGTATTCGAACCATACGAACCATAGTCATGCGAACCATAGTCATACGAACCATAGTCATACGAACCATAGTCATACGAACCATAGTCATGCGAACATAGTCATACGAACCATAGTCATGCGAACCATAGTCATACGAACCATAGTCATACGAACCATAGTCATGCGAACCATAGTAGTCATACGAACAATAGTCATACGAACCATAGTCATACGAACCATAGTCATGCGAACCATAGTCATACGAACCATAGTCATACGAACCATAGTCATGCGAACCATTACGTATTTGTATCCTGGTCACACGGTTGTGTAATTGCACGTTTAGCCTCGTTTTCATAAGTAATGTTAGGCGCGTATATATTTATTTGTCTGTACATAAATGACTGTCTTTTGAATTTTGTACATTAAACATTTTAACAAATATATTTGCCTGTATTGGAAAATGTGTTCGCATGACTAGAAAGAGATCGAACTGATTGTGTGCAGTAATGCACACGCCATTATTATATTTGCTCGTGTGAAAGGGGCTTAGCGGTTGGGTGGCCTAAAATGAATGGAATTTTTCATCATCCCTGATGATATTTATCCACCACAGACGGCACGGTAAGAACGAATCCGACGATTGTCATGATGTATCTTGTTTTCGTCGCTAGTATGTCTATATATCATGGTGGTAATGTTGTAAATCCAATGATAACATTTTCACAACCGACTGACGCTGCAGATCACCATGATTGATCCGCACAACACATATGGCGTCCAACATCCCTGTAGGTGTCGCTCCTACGTCCAACCACACAACACTGTTTGAAGTTTGATACAGACGACTGAGGGATAACTTGAGACGAAGTGGGGTTTAATGTCGCGTTCAAGATCATTGCACGTATGTAGCAACGTGGTGTGTGTGTGTGTGTGTGTGTGTACGTGTGTGTGTTTGTGTTTGTGTTTGTGCGTGCGTGCGTGCGTGCGCGCTTTTTGCCTACTAGTCCGGTTACTATAGTGCTTGGCCACCATTCCGAGGTTTAACATGGATCCCACACTCAGACAACTTTATACCTATTCCGAGCAGGCCAGTCCTTTTTTAATCCCTTAATGCTAAGCGCCAGGCAGGGAAACAAGGAGTACCATCTTTTTACATAGTTTGATATGATGCGACCGGGGATCGTACCACCGACCTTCCGCTCTCCTGGTGGACGCTGTTTCACCTCGACCACAGCGGACTCTGGATAAGACATCAGGAACATCCTGCTACAAACGTTGCCATAACAAATATTTGATAATGTACGTGATGAAATACTATAAGTATCAGAAGGAACAGGGTGGGGTAGCGAGTTGTTTTTAACGCCCCCTTTAACAGTTTTCCAGTTACTGCACAACGACTGGGGCCCAGTGACCCCAGAGAGTACAGATCCGTGATTACTATTTCACGATGCTTATGCTGGTAACGTCATTATCCAGTTTGTCAGGTCACTTAAAGGGATGAACGTGTTATTTGACATAAAATGCCTAAAGGCACGATGTAGTGGTTCACACTATGGCGTACAGAACACAAGTCAGTTTTCTTAGAGAAACATGTCCTTGTTTATGTTTCTGGGTCATATGCAGTGATATTCAAAGAATTTTTTCCACACGAATAGTTATTCATATTCAAGGTTCGCCGCTGAGCAGATAAAACAATATCCGCTCTGAATAAAACGGGGACGGTCGGGTAGCCTAGTGGTTAAAGCGTTTGCTCGTCACGCCGAAGACCCGGGTTCGATTCCCGACATGGGTACAATGTGTGAAGCCCATTTCTGGTGTCCCCCGCCGAGATATTGCTGGAATATTGCTAAAAGCGGCGTAAAACCATACTCACTCACTCACTCACTGAATAAAACGTCATTCGTTAATTGAACAAAGCGCACATAAAATATAAGCACCGATGCCGAGGTGTGTTGGTAAATCAGCTTAACAATTCACGTTTATTATCTGCAGGCGTCTCCAGGACAGATGTCAGCAAGTGTGTCGAACAGTCATTCTCTTAAAACCTCGTCATCCAAAGTGAGGACAATTTGTGACAATATTGTTGTTTTTGGAAGAGGCTACAATTTAAACTGTGATCAATCATCAAACACAATAGCCACAGGGGCGGTCGGTAGCCTAGTGGTTAAAGCGTTCAGTCGTCACGACTAAGACCCGGGTTCGATTCCCGACATGGGTACAATGTGTGAAGCCCATTTCCGGTGTCCCGCGCCGTGATGTTGGTGGAATATTGCTCAAAACGGCGTAAAAAAATCATGCTCAGTCACTCACACAAATAGCCACAAGGATTAGTGACCAGTTTGACACAACTTGCCCTTACAATAGCGCATTGGTGACTTGGCGTGACGGGAAGTTGTCCCATATATGTCCTTGAATATCTATTGTTTTCCTTACACTCCTGTGTATCTGCATATAAACTAAGTAAGCATACAAATGTAATGAATTATTTCCAGTAGAACAGATCTGCTGTTTAATTGTTAATTGGATGGAATTTATACTGGAAACCACAAGGAATTCTTCCTCTCTGTGGAGATTCCGGGTTTCAGAATAGGCCACGGCAATAGTGGTCGTAAGAGACGATTTATTGGATCGGGTGGTCACACTTGCGTGAATCGTTTCTCATAAAGTCAGTCACTGGATTGCCTGGCCCAGATTCGATTATTCACAGCCGTTATTTCGCTGGAACATTGCTGAGTGCGACGTTACACAACAAACAAGAGGCTTCGTCTGCGAGTTTGCAAGTATTGTGTTACAAAACATGGTCCTCAACATGAACATAAATTCTAGTCGTTGAAACTTTTCTTTGTAGCATACGCGTGTGCCATATTTAAAAGCAAGAGGGGCGGTCGGGTAGCCTAGTGGTTAAAAGCGTTGGCTCGTCAAGCCGAAGACCCGGGTTCGATTCCCGACATGGTACAATGTTTGAAGCCCATTTCTGGTGTCCCCCGCCGTGATATTTCTGGAATATTGCCAAAAGCGGCGTAAAACCATACTCACTCACTCACTAAAAGAAAGAATTGTTGTATTCAATATATGTTGTAATTCCACACTATAGCTATTAGAATTAAAATAATCTGTGAGAAGAAATACTTTACTGTTGTGTAAACATATAGCGTACAAAGTCAACGACGAAAGTAAGGGACGTTAATCTAAATGACAATGAGGAAAACCTTTGCTGGGACAGCAGACATTCAGCATTCAAGATGCTTGTTCAAGTCTGGGTCAGTTTGACAATAATGCTGATCATTTTTGTTTGTTTTTTGACACTCATGATCGTGTCATATAATATTAAGCTTGTTCATTTTGTTATATAGCCAAAATATTTCATGAATAATCAAAGGCCAACAAAATAGTATCTAACCGTTTGTTCTAAGATTCACAAAGGGAGTTCACAAAGGGAGATAATTAAGGAATTGTCAAGTTGTGTTGTCCATGTAACAAAGCACCAGTTAACGTCAACATAGTGATATCCATCATTATAAAAAAAAGTAAGTACATCTTTAAACCGGTTTGTCTTAAATCTGAGTGAAGAGCGATATAACCAAATGCGTCAAAACTATTCCGAACGCAGTTCAATGATATTTGGCATGTCGGGGTCATTGTAAATGTTTATTTATTTGGGTGGTGACCCCAATACGTTTTAATATATTACGAGTAAACGTATATTTAAATCTTGAAAGGAACATCAATTATTTTTATTTTTATTTTTAAAACGGACCATTGAATGCACAGCGTAAAGATTACTGTTGTAAAAACATTCAGAGAAATTTTCTATTTCATATTGATCAGTAAATTTCAATCAATTAACGTTTCTTGTGAAAAAATGGACAGAGAATTTTGGACAATGTCAAAAAGAAGTAACTTTTTAACGACAAATGAACCAAACAAGCATGTGAACCCTATTGTTCTTTTCATTTTGGAATCGAAAAATTCCATGCAGAAGGACAACCAAAGAATTAGAATATTTCATTTCAGTATAGGATTATTTGAATTCTAGTAAATTGCTCTATTAACTGCAATATATATATGCAGTTAATACAAAGAAGGGAATTGTTCAACAGACACGATGTATTCACTCATGTCGTGTGTATTTCATTGTCAAATGATTTAATTTATATATTTCAAAATTCAATTGTTAAAACCGCTTGTCCCACACGATTTTAGATTTAAATGTTGAGAAAGTGATGAGAAACGCTTATGCTCTTGCACTTAGTCTTACATGTAGATTACTTTTAAAAAAAGACAAAACGGAAAAAAGCAGTGACACAAATGCACTGTACAAAATGTGTTTAGAAGGTTAACAACCAGATGTGGTTGATCTAAACATGCTTGGCAAAGTGTTTAAATGTTAAACGCATTTTGAATGTTCTACCTAAAAACATTTAGGGTCTAAACACATGAAATCATCTATCGCTTCACATCCTAAACATCACCAAAACACAACATCCTCATAATCTAAACAGGTTCAGAATTTAAACATGTTTAAATAGAGAACACATAATTAGGCAGTAAGTCAAATATGGATACGGGTCGTTCCCCACATTTAGAACCTAAATACTTTCAGCTGTTAAACACACACTCCTAAACATGTGCTGAACCTAAACGAGTCATAACTATGGGACAAGGAGTGTGTTTGTGTTTAGGATCTAAACACATTTTGTACAGAGTGTGATCCAGAAGACATAACGGTGGAACTATGGGAATTATGACATCTGTTACATTGAGCAACGTACTCGGCGGGCGACGGCATATATACATACTTATCAATTATGGATATAAAAAAATTAGACATGAATCATCATAAATTTGATTTTGATTGAAAAGCATTACAGAATTATACCCTAAAATGTACTATGATCAATTATGGATATCAAGAAATTACAGAGCAATTGAAGCGCCCTGCAAATCCCTATCTAAACAAGACAACCCGAGTTTTCTCCCATAACCCTGGGACAGATTCAGTGACAATGACTGTGACAAGGGGTCCGAGTATATATCTAATGATATAGGGGGAGGACCTAACAACATGTGTACAACAACCAGGGAGGAAGTTTATATTTTGATTGATCATGTATTGCAGATCAATCATAATAGACAGTTTTCATTATGGCCACTGCACACACCAATAGCATCACCAAATATATCAATTTGCCAAAAACAACTATATAACTTTATACACGGACATATTCGAACGATATTGCGAATGCATGTGACATTAATAAACTGTGGAAGTTGAAACAATCATAGGTTTCTGGCGGCGTCCAACGGAAGTAAAACAACATTAACTTGAACACCCACAAACACATTAAGACTGAGGAATATGTTGCGTTGTGGGACCTGTCTTCTACATCTTGTAATTATTCTGGCTACCACACACAACAAGACGTCGTTCTTTAGCCGCCATATTTTAATCTCTTCCACCTTCACCTCCAAGCTCCTTCCCAGCGCGTGACACCTTCGTTACACTCTCGGTAACATCGCTGCCACCAGTGTGGGCGCGGCCATTTCAAGAATCTTGAAATTTGCCCTCCAACCCCATATGTAGTAACGTTTATACTTTTTTTATGTCTCTGGGAATGCCATCATATTTCAATTTGAAAAGGTTTACGACTGACCATGTTTTCCAGATGAATTCACTTTGTTGTTTTGATAATCAGATTGGTTCGAGATTGCAGACTAACGGAAAATCAACCAACTTCTCCCTTACATTCTTACTATATCAATAACACGATAGTTTTAATGAAACAGAAATTCAAATTGACAAACGAAGAAAGTAATTTAGCAGCGATAAGTGTATTCGGCGTCACGACAGTCATCACTTGTTTGCAATCTCATTAAAATCAGATCTTAGTTCTCGCTACCGCTAAACAAAGCTTTAGCGAGAACTAAGGTCTGATTTTAATGAGATTGCACTTGTTTGTAAACATAACGGTCATTCGGTTGCGAGTTCAACTCCAAGCATGGTTGTGGCCACCTATTCACAGTGGGGAGTTTTGACTGGTGGCAGCGATAGTATAGAGAGCTCCGGGAACGTACTATCGCTGTGAGGAGCTTGCTTCACCTCTGCCCAAGGGCAGATAATCCCACACGTCATTTCATTTCAAACCGCAAGAAAATAAAGATAACATGCTTATCCTTATGTGAAATTTACATTCAAATTTACTACAAAATGTACTCCGTTTTGCTACGCTACAAATAATTCGATACTTTGCATTAATAATTTAATGATATAAATAATACGTCCATTTCTCAGGCGCAGTTTTCCAACCCCTACTGCAGTATATGTTGAGAGTATACAACCCATGCTGCCTGTAAGACGCTAGAATTTTAACCGACGGGTACCCATTCACTTCAGGGTGAACAGAGGCACATTTTGAACAAAGTCACGTGGCAAAGAAGGCACCGCACGTGTTACATGTGCTTCAGTGCGGGGCAAGATAGAAGCCATAGAAACTCTCAGGAGCCAAGCTGCCAAACACTGTCATCCAACTTAACTTAACTTGACCTGATTTGTGACTTTTGTGATTTTAAATTGTTTTGTTTGCTGTGATATCAGGATAGCCTCGTCATTAACGTTATGTGACGTCATAACAGACCCAGGGCAGATCATAGATATTCTTCTACCTCCATGTGTAGTGTTCGAGAGTATAGTTTTCCCCTGAACTGTTATAGTCAAAGCACGAGGTAAAATTATGCTGTGTGTTTTGAAATAATAGGCTGTGGTTCACAGAAAAATCTTTCTCACAGCATATTGTCTTATAGGCCGAAACAAACACGTCTGGTTATTAGACGCTCTAGTTTTGATTATCAACCTCTATCTTAGGGACCCGTGACGATCCAGGGTAGAATAGGTCTTCAGCAACCCATGCTTGCCGTATAAGGCGAATATGTTTGTCGTAAGAGGCTCGCTGACTTGGTTGATGCATGTGATCGATCCCATTTGCGTTGATCGATGCTCATTATATTAATCACTGGATTGTCTTGTCCAGACTCGATTATTTACAGACCGCCGTCATATAGCTGAATTATTGTGGAGTGCGGCGTTAAACAACAAACCAACCAACAACCAATCTATCTTAGGCTCTAGGTGAGTTGGGTCAAAGCTGTTTTAACAGTATTCAAGTTCCATGAGGACGTGTCAGCTTAATGTCAGCTTAAAGCCTGGAATGATGCAGATCTCAGGCGTTTACCATTGTTGTGAAACCCACGAACACGGATATGGTGCAGACAAACTTTCAAGCAGGATTTTGAACCGGGATTCGAACCCGCTATCATAGGTTTCTGGGCCGCCCAGCGGATGCAACTCTGCACGTATTGCGACATACGCCACGGCATTCTTGACTTATTCGTGACAAACTCGTGTCATTCCGGGTCAAGACGTGCCCCTCTCGAAGGTTTCCACATTAACATTCGAACACGAGAACTACTTCAAAAGACCCGTGAAGATTCCGGGGTAGAATAGGTTTTCAGCAACTTGCCGTAAAAAAGCGACTGTGCTTGTCGTCAGAGGCGACTAACGGTGTCGGGTGGTCAGGCTCGCTGACTTTGTTGATGCATGTCATCGTATCCCAATTGCGTTGATCGATGCTCATGTTGTGAATTTTTGGATTGTCTGGTCCAGACTCGATTATTTACAGACCGCCGCCGTGTAGCTGAAATATTGCTTAGTGCGGCGTTATACAAAAAAAGAGAAAAGAATCATCAAACAACAGCAACAACAACAACAACTTCAAACAAACATTATATCTCTTATTCTTCCCGCGTCTTTTAGTAAAATGTTGGCGTTTCAGCAGCGTTCGCTTATTCCTGTTGTCAAAGTACTGAAAATCTGTGATATAAATGTAGATTAATTATATCATTTGGGAAAAAAATATACTCGGCAATCAATAACACTCGGTCATTCTTACCTGCCATTACTGAATTACATACAAACAACATAGTAAGACCATTTTAATATTCAAACCCTGTGGGCATTCCCAGGTTGCCTTTGTGTGTCGTTATTGGTGGGGTGGTCACGTTCGGTGAACAGGTTCATTGTGCGTCATCGTACCCCGACGGCGTGGCTGCTTATGTTGTATATATATAGTACTTTTGCTCTGTTGGAAATGTATTTGCTCAAGGCCCCACCCCACATTCAAACTAATACTGGCGTCTCATTGCTGGCAATGGGCTAAGGGGAACAACTCTGTCATTCTTCCAGGTTCGCGTAACTTAGCGTCACCTCATGACCAAATGCGTTTACCTCATTGGCTGATGCAGCTTTGTCAGCCATGTTCTTACGAATATGAAGATGCTGACCTAAATGCCTTCGTTGTTTTCAGGTTTGTATTACAATTTATGGTCGAAATATGGACGCAATGTAAGTAATAATGTACACAAGGTAACCTAGATTTGAAAATACTATATTTGTAAACACTGGTAAATGGTTAGATTGAGTAATTTGCATATTTCATGTTCGCGCTACCAGCAGGGTATGTCGGTGTTGGCAGACGACATGGTAGAGAAGATCGTTCATGGTAAATACACGAGTTTTAGGGGTCCATATATGCATATATGATGATATTCGTTGCCTAACCTGTATATACTTTCTGTTAGGCAATGTATTCTAAGTTAGTGTAGGAGATAGACAGTATTTTATCCAAACACCGCTGTTAGTGGGGTACTGAGAACACGTGACTTTCCACCATTTCACGTACACGCTTTGGGCGTAGTACTAGATCTAGTAGACATTGAAGGTTGTAGAATCAAAATATAAACTACTTCCCTGGTTGTTGCATACATGTTTTTAATTATCACCTCAATATCATTAGGTATATCAATTTAACTAGTCACAGTCATTGTAATGGAATCTGTCCAAGGGGTATGGGAGACAACTCTGATTGTCTTGTTTAAATAGTGATTTGCAGGGCGCTTCAGTGTTCTGTAATTTCTTGCTATCCATAATTGATCATAGTACATTTTGGTAGAGTATTATTCTGTAGTAAATTTCCATGTAAAACATTTGGTATTTCAAGTAGAGTTTCTGTTTCTAAGTATATGCTGCTTGAAGTATAGTTGCTATTCTTGTACTGTAAATAATGAATAATATATTTTAATGATAGGATGTATGGTTCTCATGTTTATTGAAAGTTAATATTGATCCTGTTAACCATTCTGTTGATCAATATTTATTGTAAATGAGATTCATGTCATCAAGACTAGTGTTGACATAAACTAAGTAGGTACATAGATACTTTATTGTAACTATGGCAGCCTACAATAGTCAATGAGCGCCATGCCGTGTTGTAAACTTGATGACAATACAAGTTTTGTCAGCCATGTTCTTATGAATACAAAGATACTGACCCAAATTCCTTCATTGTTTGCAGTCAATCTGGGTGATTGTGAGCTTGGTAACATTTGTAAAGCGTGCCAGGATCAGAAGATTTATGAATTACAAGCCAAAGTTGCAGCACTTAAGATGAACAATATTGCTCATTCAAGAATGGCACAGAGAAGACTCAGGAGGATGTGTGACAGTTGTACTAGTAAGAGTAGAAACTATTGTGATCATTGTTTCACTTGTGGTTCAAGTGAACATTTCCAGTTTAGTTGCATGAAACATAGACAGTATCTGTCCAGAAGCAGTCCACATTTGCCGCCACAAGCCATCAATCTACAGAGATCAAGGCTATTTCATCCCACCCCGCCTACTATGAACTTATCAAACAATAATCACTCATCCTGTTTATTGGCTTCATGACCCTATTGGCTTCCAGCTATGTGTTTTCTGTCCATTGTGTTGTGACAGCACCATCCCTTTGTTGTCACACCTACCTATGTTATCTGACTCATGTATACTATTGTTGTTACTGTTAATACTCTACTGTTAATCCCCCACCTACTATATACAAACAAAGTATCTGTCTTCATGAAACGGAGGCGAGTCAGTGATAAACGGGGCCCAAAAAATCCCCAATTGTGCATTGTGTTCAGTGCAGGAAGTAACTTGAAGGACCTAGTCATCAGAAATGTTCTGAGTGCCATTCTGCTCCCTATTGTACTTACAGTTGTTCATTGGGACAAACATAGGAAAATGTGTTGTGTCATCAGTGAACTTGAAGGTAGAGTAAATAAGATAGACCTTGGTAATACATTGTGTACAGCTTCACTAACTCCTAATCAGAAACAAGAACTAGTATGTCTAGTTAGGAAGCAGTGTGCAGTGCTTTGTTCATTAAATGGTAACAAAACAGGTTTTATGGGACACAGGTGCACAAGTGTCAACAGTTTCAGAGAAGTGGCTCAGATCCAGCATTCCAGACAGAAATCAAGGACATTCTTGAACTCCTAGATGAAGGCCTCACCATAAAGGCTGCCTATGGTGAAAGATGCCTTTCCTTTGATGGACAAAAGTGCAATGTCAGTTGTTAAGGGGTGACTCTAACAATTGTTTAAATGTGCCATTTTAGTTACATATCTGCCAGATTTTGATTGTCCAAGTAAAGGTTCCAATGTGATAGAACAATACCTTAATGATAGTTGCAGTGACACAGATTGTGCTCATGTAATCCAGTTGTGGTCTTCCTTCTGTAGTCAAATCTAAACTTAATGCTGTTGTAAATCTCTTGCAAGAGGAGAAATCTGATATTTTGTTTGAAGTGGTCAGTGCTAAGCAGGGTACCGCAGTTAAAGCTGGACAGTGTATGCGTGTGAAATGCAAGGTCAAGTCAAACCTCAAAGAACCTATCACAGCCATGTTCTGACAAGTCTAGATCTTAACAGCGTTTCACTCCAAGAGACATTCAACAAGCTCAGAAAAACGATTAAGCTATCTACCCGATCCTACAACTACTTTGACGGAAAGAGAGTAAGAGAAAGTTGCATGATTTGGTACTTGTCAAAAAGAAACCTGAGCTCAACTGTTTATTCAGAGAATTCAGCAAATTGTTCTTTATCAGGGAAGGTATACTGTGAAGCAAACATTTCATCTTTGGTCTACAAGAAAGAATTCAGATAGTGTTGCCAAAAGTGTACAGATCAGTGGTGTTGAAAGAACTCCACAGTGACATGGGTCATCTAGGGGCAGAAAGAGTGACACAGAGAGATCTTTTCTTGCCTATTCATGCAGCGTGTTATGGAAACATGTGACTAAGGAGTGCAGTTGCTTAAAGGACAAACCAGCGGCTAACATGCAAAGAGCCCCACTGGTACCAATCAAGACTATATCTCCATTTGAAATGGTATCCATTAATTTTGTACATCTTGACAAGTTCTGGTGGATTTGAATACATATTGGAAATATCTGACCATTTTACAAGATTTGTTCAAGCTTACCCTACACGGAATATATCTTGGAAAATTGCAGCTGAGAAAATATTCAATGACTTTGTACTACGTTTTGGCTTTTAAGAGAAACGGCACCATGACCAAGGCAAAGAATTTGAAAATAACCGTTTCATCATCTTCAGAAATACTGTAGAATGGCCTGGTCACACTCCTCTCCATATCATCCTCAGGGAAAGGGTCAAGTTGAGAGACTGAACAGAACATTGTTTGGAATGAATAAAGTCGTACATTCTAACAACTGCACCCGCCACCATTCCACTGGCTACTCAAGATTCTATCTCCTATTTGGCAGATCCCCTAGATTGCTAGTAGACCTTATGTTTGGTCTGGATAGAAGGGAAAGAAAGAGTGATCCAAGAAAGTATGTGAAAATCATGTATGCAGGAGGCTTATGAGATAGCAAACAAGAATGCAGAGAAGTCAGCTGTCAAAGGAAAGTATCACTATGATGGGAAAGTAAGAAGTTCTGTACTAATACCAGGTGACCGTGTACTCGTCAGAAATCCAGCTGAGCGGAGAGGCCCAGGAAAGTTAAGAGCATACTGCAGGGTTAGAAACTAACAGTTTTTGTCCACTAGTCCTTATAATGATAACATATAGCAAACCCCTTAAAATGGGCCAATTTCTACTAGTCCTTAGGATACCTTTACTATTGGGCAGTTTGGTAAGGACTACAGGACTAGTGCCAATTTCTAACGCTGATACTGGAAATCTAAGATTCACATTGTACTCATGAGGATATCAGAGGATAGCCCAGTTTATGAAGTGAAAACTGAAGATGGAACCGGTCGAAAGAGACTGTTGCATAGAAATTTGCTATTGCCATGTAATAGTTTGCCTGTCAAACAGCCTGTTGCACCACCAAAAGCTAAACCTATAGGGAAGACTGTATCAGAAAACCAGGTCAAATCATGACCAGTCCACATGTAAGAGTGACAGTTCCAGATAGCTTGTGGCACACCCGTTGTGTCTGATAATGATGATAAGTCATCACATGTTGTCAGTGAGACAGATGGACGGAAGGGGGTACATGCCAACCAGACAGTTACATCTGCAAGTGGGACTGGAAAAGAAAAGATCTCAGAAGACTCATCAAATTCAGAACTTGGCTCTGAAACCAGACAAGATGTGAATACATCTGAAGTGAATAGACAAGTACAAAGTGAAACAGTAAGTGACTCTGAGTTGGCAGATGATGAAGAAGTTACAGAACTTACAAGTCATAACAGTGTGAGAAGAGCACCGAAGATACTGACTTATGACCCATTAGATCGACCTACATATATTTACAAAGCAGTGGCAAACTACAGCTTGTACAGGCTCTTACACCCTGAACAGCAACACCAATGTGGTACTATCTTGGTGTGGTACTATCCACATCAGACTTTTAATGCTGTACAGACTTTTCACAGACCAGTGATTTACCCTGTGTGGTACAAAACAGTAGCACAAAGTGTGATCTAAATTTTGTAGGGACAGAGCTCTCTTATTATCAATTACTTACTGTTTCCAATACTTGCAGGTAAAATTGAGTATATAGGATTTGTGGTGCATTAGATGGTGTTAATATCTAGTAGAAATGTGTGTAATCCTAATAATCTAATGAACATTTGTATGTATGTGTTAAGACATTTACCTCTATAATAGTTATAAACTATATACTGAGGATATCTTTTATTGCCTATTGGCCATGTTGCAATGTCAGTGTATCTATCAGATTGAGTCTCTTATGACGTTACTAGTACTACTGTAGAACTTAAAATAGGTGTTTTTTCCATACACATGTTGAGAGCTAATGAATTCATTCCTACTCCAAATGTAAATATAATAGTGTAGCATGTTGAATTTCATGTATGAACATCAATGGTAGAATAGGAATTTGAGGTCAGTTTTTATATGGGGGGAGAGAGTTGTAAAAAGTACTTTTGCCCTGTTGGAAATGTATTTGCTCAATGCCCTACCCCACATTCAAACTAATACTGGTGTCTCATTGCTGGAAATCTTGCCGAGAGTAATTCTTTAAGCATGTATCATGACCAAATGTGTTTACCTCATTGGCTGATGCAGCTTTGTCAGCCATGTTCTTACAAATACAAAGATACTGACCCAATTTATGGTCAAAATAAGGCCGCTGTATAAGTAATAATATACATAAGGTAACCTACATTTGAAAATACTATATTTGTAAACGCTGGTAAATAATAAGATTGAGTATTTTGCTTATTTCATGTTCGTGCCACCCGCACACATGGTAGAGAAGGTTGTTCATGATAAATACACTAGTTTTGGGCTCCACATATGCATATATTAGGATATTCGTTGCCTAGCCCGTATTTACTTTCTGCTAGGCAATATATCCTAAGTCAGTGCAGTATGCTAACAGTATTTTGTTCAAACACCGTTCGTGGGTGACTGAGGTCATGTGACCTTCCACCATTTCACGTACACACTTTGGGTGTATTACTAGATCTAGTAGGTATTGAAGCTTGTTGAATCAAAATATAAACTACTTCTCTGGTAGTTGTACACATTGTTAGTTATCCCCTCAATATCATTAGGTATATCAATTAACTTGTCACAGTCATTGTATGGGGTATGGGAGACAACTCTGATTGTCGTGTTTAAATAGTGATTTGCAGGGCACTTCAATTGTACTGCAATTTCTTGATATCCATAATTGATCATAGTACATATCGAGTATTATTCTGCAGTATATTTCCATGGAAAACACTTTATATTTCAAGTAGAATTTAAACTCATTTCCAAGTACATGCTGCTTGTTGTATTGATACTATTCTTGTTCTGTAAATAATGGATAATATAGTTTAATGATTGGATTTATGGTTCCCTTAAACATGTTTCGCAATGTGTTCAAATCCTAAACGGAATACGCATTAGGAATGTTTTATCTGAAAACATTAAGGTCTAAACCCATGAAGTGAGCTATCATCTCACATCACCAAAACACAACATTCTCATTTGAGGTTAAACATATTTACAACAAATGCAAAGCATTGTGTATTATCCTAATAATCTCAACAGGTTAAAAATATCAACATGTTTAAATACACAGCTCATATTGCGCAGTAAAGCAAATATGGATACGTGTCTTTCCCACATTTAAAACCTAAATACTTTCAGCTGTTAAACACACTCCTAAACATGTATTGACCCTAAACGCATCAAAATTATGGGACAAGGAGTGTGTTTGTGCTTTGGATCTATACACATTTTGTACAGAGTGTGATCCAGAAGATATAACAGCAGATCTTTGGGCTTTATGATATCCGTTACATTGAGCAACGTACTCGTCGGGCGACGGCATATATACAAAGGGAAGCCACTCCCAACTAGAGTATGAGCTAAGATAAGATGCCCTTGAGGTATCAACAAGGTCACGGTCATTCCTTTAACCTGCCGACACCTTCTGTTTTCATCATTCCCAAATTATCTAAAAGGACTTACATAGGTATGTGGTTTCACACTTATTCCAGAGTTGACACTGATCATTAGCAGCGTTAGAAACTAACAGTTTTTGTCCACTAGTTCTTGGTAAGGACTACAAGACTAGTGCCAATTTCTAACGCTGATAATATTTGGTTCACTAGTTACATGGATCGCTATCGCGAGTGATAACATTTCTGATGTAAAATCTTTGGTCTGTTCTTGTTTTCAAAGGGTCAATCGCACAATTAACTAAATGAAAATAATTATTTGTTTGAAAATGCAGTCCTCTTGGAAGATGACAAAATCAACCTCCGAGCTATCTTAGATTAACAACATTCTTACGATGACTTTGGGCTATGATATTTTCAAAAATAGGCTACAGCAGTCTACAATTTCCCGTCCGTTTTACTGAGTCAATACTGACTAAGACTTTATGTAAATAAAATGACAACAAAACACTTAAAACACTTCAAAAAATATAACAACTGTAAACCACCATCAAGGTTATAAAATAATAACAAATAAAATAAACAAATAATTTGATGTGTCCATGATTATTTAGTTTCAAGAAAAGTCTGTCCATTTTTTCATCCTGAAAGCTCATGGGCGGCGAAAGAATCCTTGATTAAAATATAAAGAAAAGTTCATGGGCGGCTTGAGCGTCGGAAGAAGTTCCGCACACCTCTTATGATTTGGCTGATCAGTGAGACCTTTTTCGATTTGCGACTTCTTTTCACCCAGTGAATATCAAAAACAATGTCACTTGATAAAGATGTGGAGGAGGGGATTGAAATCACGCTGCAGCTGCTATGGGTCCAGGGTCATCATCATCACCATATGTCACTGTAGCAATGCTTCCATCCTGGAGCATTGAGTCCTGAAGGTGAAATGAAAACATTGCATTTACTCGACTCTTACAATAACTATTAGCAAAAAGTAAAACTAAAAGGAAATATGCATGTTTCCATTCATTATTCAAGAAAAGTTCATAGGTGGCTGGAGCGTCAAAGTTTGTCTTGTCCATACGAAGGAAATTCTTTAGTGATCTGTGATCTTTGTCAATCTCATTAAAATCAGACCTTAGTTCTCGCTACCGCTAAACGAAGATCTGAAGACATCCCATTAGGGGTCAGAACGACCTTTCGTCCGACCAATCCGAGCGTCGCTTACCAGATTAGTGACAGTCGGAATGTGATTTCTAATCATGCAACCTCGAAAACTTTTACACGAGGCATTCAGAACAATAGTTATGGGTTTAACGACTGAATCCATACCATCCAGACCATCTATTAGGCATTCGAGAATGTTCTTTTGTTCAGGTTTCAAATGTGTAATCGAGAAATTGTCAAAATATGTTTCGAAGTGTAGTCGCCAATTTGACATTTGTGCCATTAGTGAGAAAGCTGCCTTTTGATTGGTCATTCCATTAATCGGTCAACGTTCGCGCAAGGTTGGTCTGACGTGACCCGTGACCCATAATAAGATGTCTTCAGATCTTTGTTCAGCGGGAGCGAGAACTAAGATCTGATTTCAATGGGATTGGGATCTTCGTGTTCAAGCTCTCGAAGCAGTGTACCCACCAGCCGTGTTTTGCCTGAGAATCCACTTGCGAACCCACACTGATTTAGGCTTTCTTTTCTTCTTTTTGAGTGACTGTGTTAGATAGACTGTTATTAACGCTAGCGTCTCTTCATCACTTGAGGAATCCATGTTGCCGAGACATGCATGAGAATCTCGTGAGATAAAAGTTGTATGCGACTCAAAAATCAACACAAAAAAACAAAGTTGTTACGATCTTCAGTTGTCAATACAAATCGTATGCTACAAATCGTATGCTACAAGTTATCACTGCAAAACGCACCTTTACGGTAATCTGAAATGACCGGTTAACCTGTGCCTTCCATTTTTCACATTTGTCCAAATTTACCAATTATACATCATGATACATAGTTTGATTTGTATTAATAACGTCTTTTGAAATGTTGTTAACGTGTTACTTAGGATAATGGTATACATAACAGGCTACCACATCGCCATGGAAATCAATCGTCAAAATGTTCCCGACAGAAGGATTATAGAGTTCAATTTCGATTATACTTTGAACATTTCATGACAAAAATCACATATAAATTCACCTGACTGTTAAAAATGTTAGCTAATACAGTTCCTTTGGGTTTGTGTTCGGTGGTTTCCTGTCTTGAATACTGTGTGACCCGCAATGGCTGATGATGTAAACAGGGATGGAAATCAGGAAAAAATGACCAGGTCGCAACGTCAGAATCTTTGAAATCAATGCACAAGACGACAGATTACACATCATCACTTGAACATTTACAGAATGATGTTCAAATGTACTTACTTTCTCGTTTACTGTCAAAGATATAGTAAATCCAAAATCCAACAAACCGCTGAACACGATCGACGACATTTTGAAATATTCAAAATTAAAGCTGTCGACTACATAAAAGGCATTTTCGTATTATTTCTGCTTCACGTGCATTTTTTATTGTTCTGTGTTTGTATAATCGTTATTAGTAATAAATGAAAATAAAACAACGTTGATAAGGATTCATAAAGATACGAGACTAATACCCCGTTCACATGCACCACATTTACTCCTAAGTAATTTTGCGCAAGTGTAATTATACACACATGTGTTTATGTAAATTTACTATGCGTTCACATGAAAATCAACTCAAGTGTGTAAATAATGTATGTAAATGGTGTAAGGCACACATATTCATAAGTCTGTTCACGACTTGTACTATGATTGTGGGTTCGAATCCCGGCTCGCCCCGAAAATGTTTCTAGGTTTGTCAGCACCATACCCGTGCTCGTGGGTTTCACCGAAGTGGTAAACGTCTGAGACCTGCATCACTTTGGGCTTTCCTCCCACATCAGGGTTAGAAAGTAGCACTTTAGTCCACTTGTCCTTATAATGATAACATAAAGCAAAACCCTTAAAATGGGCCAATTTCTACTAGTCCTTAGGATACCTTTACTATTGGTCAGTTTAGTGAGGCTTACAGGACTAGTGCCAATTTCTAACGCTGCACATTAAGCTGACACGCCGTGATACAACTGGAATACTGTTAAAAGCGGCGTTAAACCCGACTCACTCACTCACGACTTTCAACATGAAAGGTTGTTTTCAAATCATGAGAAGAGAGTTACCTTACAGAAATCTTCGCATGAAGCAACATATGTTTGTACACCAATTTATGACTCCTTGCGACCCAAAGAAAACACTGTCCACTCAGTCTGAATAAGGTCATTTTCAGAATAGAGAACTGTTCACAATTTGTTTGTTGGCAAAACAACAGATATATAGTAATTAGATCATCATCTGACGCTGACATAAACATTCACATTACAACATATACATACAGTGCAAATTTACATTTACATTTGCACTTGGTGCTAATATACATATGTGAGTAAACGCATTCACATGACAAGTATACATACATATGTATATTAACACACGTACATATATACACACACACGTATAGAGGTGCATGTGAACGGGGTATATGTCATTCATTCGTCTGTATGCAAATTTGGACATGTCCGCCATCGCCCGGTAGGAGTGAATTGTTTACACGAGCCGTGAGGAATGCCTTTTGGTGCCAGAGACGTAAAAATATGTTATGCACACTGACGGGGGCATTTTCTTTGCAGATTACCTGAGATGATTTTAATTAAGCAGGGCTTATAACTTTTATTATGAAATACGGTTTCGTTCTCTTCTTTCTAAAAGTATGTAATTTTAAATTTCATAGTTAAAGTTACACATTAACAATGTAACAATCCTGAAGGAGAAATGAAAACATTCTATTTACTGGACTCTTACAATAACTATTATCAAACAGTACAGCTAAAAGGAAATACACGTTTCCATTCACTATAACATTATTAGAGGGTTTGCTAAACACAAATATCTATGCTTTAAAATAGTTGACTTTCATTGTTTATTTCTTATCAAGAAGTAACTAGTATATACCTTGTATGTTTTAATGCAATTTCCGGGTCAAGGTCACTGTTGAGGACATGTTCCCATAAATCAATTAGATCGTCCCAGTCTGACGACTCTGCTGTGAGCATGACTTCTTTCTTTGACAATTATGTGACGTGACGTAATCGATCAGATGACAATCACAATGACTTTACACCTGACTGCAGCTGCCTTTATGCAAGCGGTGCGGACGTTCGGGGAGACACCTTGAAATTATCGCTAGGTACATTGTCTCATGTCAAAATGTTCAACCCTCTCGGTTATTTCCGTGAATTTTTACTCTGACAGCCTAGACTCACCCACTGCACACACCCATAGCATCACCAACTATATCAATTTACAAAAAATAATAACAATATAACTTTATCCACGGAGATATTCGAACGATATTGCGAATGTGTTGATAAACGGTGACATGTATCTGAATCACTGCCTATGTAAACCATCTTTCTTTCTTGTGATCGAATGTAACACGAATGCGCAATTCTGCTCAAATTACAAAAAATTTGGCCTTGATACCAGATGGAGTTATCCCCCCTTCAATTGTCTCGACGTCACTGACTCGTGAGGTGGATGTCTCCGCAAAAAAGTTATCATGTTGCTGACGCTAAATAATTACAGCAAACCGTATGAGAAAAATGAACATAGCATCTTTAAATGGATTAACTTGGAACTATTTTATAATTAAAGCAAAAACATGTTACAGATGAGTAAACGTAATTTTTAACAGAGGCATCTTTAAAATATATTAGATGTAGTGTTTAAAATTTATATTGTATTAAAGAAGATAGGGGTTGCTCTGATGTCACAGCAAACAAAACCAAATAATTTGTGAAAAAGAAAGATCATCTGGGACACCGACGGAAAGCAACTTTATGTGTTTGGACATTACATGGAGGAGGATATTTGGTGATGGCTATCAATAAGCTGTTTATCTCCTCGAGTGGTGTGCTTAGAATTTCCACAACTAAAAATATCAATTGTGTTACAAGGCCAAAAGATAAGATAAACAGCGTATTTGATAAACATGATTAAATACATATTTTTTTTATTTAACTCAGGCTGTTCACATTAGGCACCTGGTCTGAAGTTATGTTTGAGACAGTGACACGACAAGGGCGACAGTTACTCACAATCCACAATGAGTAATACATTCTTTATCCGAAATGTGGCCTTAGAATAATCCAAATCCTACTGATGTATTGTAGTCATGCAGAAGACGTTAAAGAACTCCCCAGTTTGTCATGGTCGTGACAGATTAACTGTAGTGATATCGAATATGTCGGGTGTTCTTTAACTTCTTTGGAGTAGTATATTCCAAAATATCTTGAGAAATAATGATAACATAAAGAGAACCACAATACTCCACGCCTTCAGTGGATGTCAGACACGTTGATGAATTCTGAGATCGATGTATTGATTTAGATATGTGGAGCGTAAAATAGCTGAATTATGAATTTGACTTGAGGATATACTACATTTGGACAAATGGTATTTTTAAAGTAACGTTGTAGGCTCAATGACAAGGAATATTATATTTATATCAAAGGATAAAGCGGTGGCAACAATTGGAATTAATATGTATGTTTTCTGGTACACCTTCGTCTAAAAATGACAGTGTAAAACCCACAATTGTCAAATTTCACACTATAACAGTACAACCCTGTCCCTAACTGTCTATGTAAATATTATAAAGCATTAACGTGATTACCAGTAGTTTATAGCTCGGCAAACGTATTGGATATGCGACGTTTTGGTATAGATCCTTATAGTTTATTTTTTACTTAAGAAGTTTTAAATAAAAAATCGTTTTACAAATGTACATGTAACAAATCTGTACTTTTTTGTATATGTAATCTTCATATTGTCATTTCCCATGTTTAATTCAATAGGACTTTCACATCAGTGCAACATGAAATAAGTGCCATAATGAATAGTGTTCAAATACTTACCAGTAGTTAATAGCTCGGCAAACGTATTGGATATGCGACGTTTTGGTATAGATCCTTATAGCTTATTTTTTACTTAAGAAGTTTTAAATAAAAAATCGTTTTACAAATGTACATGTAACAAATCTGTACTTTTTTGTATATGTAATCTTCATATTGTCATTTCCCATGTTTAATTCAATAGGACATTCACATCAGTGCAACATGAAATAAGTGCCATAATGAATAGTGTTCAAATACTTTTCATATGATATATCAGAATGGCGAAAGTAAAAAGGTAACATACCCATAAGAGTTTGCAAATGACCCATTCACAAGATCAAGAACCGGCCTGATCTTGTGGAGGGGGTCGTGATCTGGCTGCCCTCGGGGCACTGCAACAGATCGTTGCAGTGGAGGAGCCGCATGATGACTTGGAAGCGATTCCTCGGCATGATCTCCCCCCCCCCCCCCCCCCCGAAGGAAGGTGTTGACGCCAGCCAGTTCTTGTTCCCCTCATTTCAGTAGGAAGCGATGGTTGGCTTCTTGATGACACCCATGGCCAACAAGAGTCCAAGAAATGCCCGCATTTCTTCCCGGTCTACGGGTCTCCATGCCCGAGCCCTGCTCTGTGGTGATAGAGTGCAGCCCTGCAGGTACTACTCAGCATACCTGTTTGTCTCCCTGACCAGCAGGTGGATCAAATCAACACCTCCATCCCCTTTTCTGAGTTGCTGATCGAAATAGCATATAGGAGGGGCATGGTAATCTGAAACATATATCATAATTTATGACCACATGAATTATTATAAATCACGCTGACATATATCACTGTATTTGATACATGTACATGTAATTATAATCTTAATATCATACAACTTATATCCACATTTGTACCTAAACATATAATTAACCTTGTTCAAGACACCAATTATGAAACAATTCCTTACTTAGTTTTGGATGACAGGCATTGTCTATGTTGATTATGAATTCATGCACTTAATGCTATTTGTATTTATCAATTCTTGTTACCTGGAGGGTTGACAGGGCCGCACTCCTCAGCAAAGAAAATGCTGTTGCCGAGGTCAAAGCTGTCCATGTCCAGCACGGGCAGCCAGGGGCCACGGACCATTGGTTTGGCCCCTGCCTCTTCTTCCCTCTCTCCCGTGTTATTTTCCTCGTGATCTGAAATTGGAAATAATGCTTCTTATTAATAATGTCCTTTCAATCACATATAAAAGTGCTAAGGGAAAGGATTCCTTGTTAAAAGATAGATATGTGTAGTGTGTCCATGCATTCAAATAACATAGGAGCATGGAAAAAGCATGTATGAATCATTCCACTTCAGAGACCATATCCTAGACAGAGTATAACTGTATTATCAAAATTCAAATATCCAGAAATTTAAAAGCTTTTAAAATAATTTTGAATTATGACATGGTTGAAAATTAAAACAAAAGAATTCAGAGATTGCAGATAAATTAATGCAATCACAATTGTGAGGACATGGTTAGCTTTTTTTATTTGTTCGCCTCTTTAGTATTTTTTTTATGTGATGCTTAACACCGAAATCCAAATGAAGGGTTGGAACTAAAATACTTTACAAGACAGGGTAAAATTCCATTGTACTGTTAAAACAATGGGAAGATTTGGAAATTTGTCTACGGATAAGTGAGCTGGTATTAATTTCCATGTCATTGTCCTGATTATATAATTGCAAAACAGTCTAATAGTTAAGGTATCATAAGGACTAGTAGACATTTGCCAATTTTATAGGGTTTTGTTATACTCATCATTATGATATATAGACTAGTGGACTAAAATGTTAGTTTCTATCGCTGAATTTGGAAATTTTCATAGATGTTTCTTATCATAATTGGAACTAAGCAACTGCTGATGTTTTATTAGTGATCAAGGGGAGATAATGTGATTTGCTTATGTCCTATAATATCTCCCTTGGATACATACTTTTTGCAAATTGCTTCATGGAAGTTTGTCATTTCTCCAATGTATTTTATGTTTGTTATCAATCTTAAATTTAAATAAAGATATAAATATATCATATATGATATATATACATATAGACCTATAGACATATATTTAGTTTATTGAAGCAACTGTTTCAGACCCTTTTAGATCCAGTGAATATTTTACAACACAGTATCAATATTCATGTGGCAACTTTATTTTCGTCAAGACTAATATTTTGCTTGTAATTAATATGTATAACCTGTGACCTCTTTAGTTGGGTACAGATTAAACATGTTGAAAGACTTATTCTTCATTACTACTATATAAAGATAAGATAAGGATATATGTGCTCCACATGAATGTATAAATGAAAACTGAAGGGCTTCCTTGAGTAGTCAAAGGGAAACAATTGTGTAATCATGATGCAAACATTTCCAGGGTGAGAACTAAAATCAAAAGCTTTACAATGATGCTAAATTTTCAAAAAAAAATTGGCCATAGCTTCTGCGTCTCCGGGCTACCTGCCCGGTGAGGGAACATTTGTTAAGTGCGCTGACCCCCCAACCCATTGGCGCAAGGACAGCAGTCACTTGGTGCAATGCCACTCCCCTTTCCCCTTAGTAAGTTATAGTAAATGTTAATCTACATCATTTAGATATATTTATAACATTTAACATTTAGAATTATGAAACATATTCATTTATTTTTAAAATTTCAAAATAAGTTTGACATTTTAGATTTTTTATGAATGACTCATTATACTCATTTAAAAATATGGCTTCATGTCCAAAGTGTGAACTAGTGTGTCCTTCAAGATAATTTTAATTTTTAACAAAGATATTTTCCATTAATATTACTGAGCTTTACCAAAAGCATGTGTAGGCCACATGTAAACATGTTAAAACTTCACTACCATGAGAGCCTTTCTTTCAAATAAATTTTAAGTTTTATATTTCATGAAATACTTAACAAGGTAGTTTGCTGTTTCTACTATGACTATCATGGTATGGTAGATATTTTTAACATTTGAAACATCACAACTATCACGAGTAGATCTAGATCTAGCCTACAATTTCGAAAATTGCAAAAACATAACAAATTCTTATTCCCGCCATTGCTTTGACACTGACAGTACACCTACTCAATTTACTGAAAATGAATTAATGTTACTTACCGCTTATCTCTTCCTGGGAGTCGGTATCGAGAGAATCTACGGATATGTCCGACTCGAAGTCCGACTCCACCAAATCATCGTCGTCGCCAACTCCTCCGCTGACATGATTCTTCTTTGGTGGACAGCTTCGATCGCAATGTTGTCGTCTGTCACATGGGGCTATTTTTATCCCTATGAATATTCATGATCTCGGCGGGAGGCGAACGTTTTTTTATATTTGATTTGTGTTCATCGCGCTGATTCGATAAACAAAGCACGAAGATAAAGATAAATATTTACATTGGATGTCATATTTAACACTGTTGGTGATTTCAACATCGAACTTTGTTTTGTTTTACTCGGGCACCTGTAACCTCTGTGACGTGGCATGTCAAAGGTCGCGGGTCACGGTATTTCGTTCCAGACGAACACTCGGAAATTTGCCGCTCTTGCCAACCCCGTTATGGTGGATGATTGAAACCAACTGTCGATAACCGTAACAGCTTCATTTGTATTCGTGAAATAAAAAAAACTTAGTCTTGCAATAATAATAAGGTATTTAACAATAACAAACCGCATGAATACAAAATTTACATACTGAAATTAAACGAAAGATTATCAATAATTTAGTAATGAATTCTACTGTGAAAGAGCTAGCTATTTATATTAAGACATACGAACTAATAATAAATATATAAATTCATCGGGGACCGGTATTCAAGTAATTTAAACATTTACACGTTCATAATTCAACATCATATAGTTCTTGTTTATATATTTATATAACCAATAAATTATAAATATATTCGACACTGCATAAGATCCTATATGCCGTTGCTACCAACCTACTTTTCAACGTCTTGTAATAAATTGGGTCGCCTCATTAAACATACGAAAACGTGACTTACTTATAATCAGTCACAAAACATGAACAACACAGACCCAAGAGGGTGTGTCGAAGTTTACCATGTGCGTTTTCGTTTCTTCTGGGAGACATGCTTTCGACTTTTTTCTCTCATGAAAAGTACCGCTAAGCGACCTTCAACTTCGGTCGTCATTTTGTTTTAAGTTTCGGCTAAAAAGTTGCGGTACCTTTTCTGTGTTTTTGCAGAATTTGAGGTTTAGGAAGCATGAATGGAATTTCTAAGTATACGTATGGATATGAGAAGTGGCACATTTTCACACAGACTGTTTTTAACATATGTCAGTAGGTATGTATAACTGTATGAATGTTTTTGAATACGCTTTGATATGAATGTGATGAACGAGGCCTTCAACAAATACATGTACTGTAAAAAAAATAATATACACTCCATTCACCATCGATAAACTGGGCATTTAGTTGGTTTCATTAGCTAATTAATACATAGATGCATAGATATTTGACCATTTTCAATCTTTTAACCAAAATATTTATGAAGGTTTCAAACATTCCTTCGCATGTGGATTTTCAATCAGTCGGTGCAATTTGTTCGAAATGAAACAAAAAATATTTCAATGGCGGCACATTTGAACGAAAGTGTAAACAAGGGGAATTTGACTAACTCCATATGAGTTATTTATTGACAGTAGAGTTGTGAAAATGACACAGATGTGTTGGAAATTTACTGCTTTTTGCGATGTTGCAATTGCTATGGGCATGGGGTAATCCAAAAATATTTTATTTCGATTCTTTTAACATGATGTTTCAGAAGGACATATATGTCCCTCTGGCACAGCAACTGCGTTTTGTGTAGGGACATATATGTCCAAATGGCATCCAGGGGGTTAACGCCGATACGCAAACTCGAACGCCGATGTGAACTTTCCGTCATATTGAATAGTGTTTACAAAATCACGTTTCGGGTATACCGGTTATGAGACGCCTGTAACGTCACGTATATTTCAAACTTAGCTGCAATACATCCTTGAATTCCTCATACATTATAGAATCAAATGACCAATGGTCTTTGTCACCAAGACAAAGTGGCTATATGAAATCATGCAGGTTAGGTTTGAAAATGAACGCTGTGCTCGAAAAACTGCTCTTGTTTGAAGTGATAAACAAAGCAAAATTCAGATTTTATACAGTGTAGCATTTTCTCCTATTTTGAGCAATCCATTCGTCTATTCGCTCAAAATATTGGCTCAACATTTTCAGAATATGCATGGGAAGAGAATCTCAGGAAGAATTAGGGATTTTAAAATAGATACATTGCAATGATTTGATATTCTCAACAGAAATTGTCAAAACTACCGTCCTGTGTGACGCCATGACTGACGCAAAATCACGCACAACGACAACTGTATTTATCAGAATTTCTGACAATTTCCGTTGGTTTCAATGAAACATCTAACAACAAATAACAATACATAGATTGTCAGAATGCTTCTTATTACTGAATACGATCCCTGAATCAACAAAAGTCCCCTCGTAAAATCCCGCATACTGTTGACAGTGAACACGCCATTTTGTAAAAGTCGGTCACCAATAGTGATGTCATACGTCAACATTGTTGTACATATTTGGTAATTTCTTTGAGGTGAAGGTCCTTGAATGAGAGTGCACACGATAATATTGTATCATGCTGTTTAAAGTTTCAGTTATGATGTAGATTTTGCATTTACTTTATACATTTTGTCACACAATTAATTTAACTTTGGATATTTGTCAATATTCAAAATGATATCCTACATAAATATAGGCCACAACATGTATGAACTAACCTTTGATCATCTCCTGTTTGTTTGAACATGGTTGACATACCAATTGATAGGTTTGTAGTGTCAAATACGATATTTCTTTCCCTTGGACAAGTGTTACAAGATGAAGTGTAAATGTAACTGCAGCATGTACATGTATTTCTTGGGATGTGTAATAGTCAATATTATAAGTTGATATAATATGTCCATCAATAGCCGGGGGCACGGGTGGCCCAGTCGTCTAAGGCGCCGCGATTCGCTGTGCAGAGTTGCGTCCCTTGGGCACGCCAGAAACCTATGATTGTGGGTTCGAATCCCGGTTCGCCCCGATTATGTTTCTAGGTTTGTCAGCACCATACCCGTGCTCGTGGGTTTCACCGAAGTGGTAAACGTCTGAGACCTGCATCACTTCGGGCTTTCCTCCCACATTAAGCTGACACGCCGTGATATAACTGGAATACTGTTAAAAGCGGCGTTAAACCAAACTCACTCACTCACTCACTCACCATCAATAGCCGTTTCATTTTATTTTATAACTAAAACTGAATATATTACTTTAACAAAATGGATACTATTTTATGCTTTGGAGAAGGTGTTATATTAGTCAGAGCATAAATATATATGCATATATATACATAACTGGCAAATATTTCTTATGAAAGTATTTCAATAACTGTTTTGGCCATGATTTTCCCTCAAACTTTGCAATACAGATGTTCATTCTAGCAATGTTTTGTTTTGTTTGTTTGTTTGTTGTTTAACGCCTCATTCAGCAACATTCCAGCTATATCACGGCAGTCTGTTAAGAATCGAGTCTGGACCAGACAATCCATTGATTGACATCATGAGCATCGATCCACGCAATTGGGATCGATGACATGCATGAACCAAGTCAGCAAGCCTGACCACCCGATCCCTTTAGTCGCCTCTTACAAGTATAGTCACCTTTTACGGCAAGCATGGGTTGCTGAAGACCTATTCTACCCCGGATCTTCACGGGTACATTCAGCAATGAAGTTCACTGGAACGATGTCTTAAATCCTTAAAAATACACCCAAGGTCAGTTTATTGTTTTTGATACTGTATATATATATATATATAAACTTCTTGACATGCACACAGGAAAAAAAGAGGTGCTTTCTATTCTCCGGTTTATTCTCACAGTAAGTACACAGAAATGAGAAACACATTTAAGAAAAATACGGATGGCCTAAATGTCATACTTGGCCGAATTCAGCAAATCAATTAATATATTAAAGTCGTTTCTCAGCCACCCTAAGATTAGAACTATTATAATCTGACAAATGATACGGAAAGTTATCTGGCGTTCATGCAAGTAAGGGGACATAACTTGTGCTGTCTTAATTTGCATTGCGTGTATCTTATGAAGATGCCGACCACAACACGGAAAGTTCCTGTCTGTGACAAAAACAACATTCACTCACTGACTCAGTGATGTAAACATATATATTTTATGTGTGTTTGTTTAACTCCACCCATCACTTTCGATGAAATATGGAACACATATCTGGAGGAAATAATTTATGATGTGTACAATTCACATTGAAACACGTAATCTAATGGTCATAATGGTTATACATAAGTTTCGAAAAGTTTAACGGTTTTAGATTAAAGTGAGGAAGTAAGGTTTAACGCCGCTTTTAACAGTATTCCACTTATATCACGGCGTGTCAGTAAAATGTGGGAGGAAAGCCAAAAGTGATGCAGATCTTAGATGTTTGCCACTTTGGTGAAACCCACGAGCACAGGTATGGCACTGACAACCTAGAAATATAACAGGGGCGAACCGGGATCAGCATCAACCCGGACTAGTACAAGCAGCCACTCACACACACGGACATGAACGTCTCTATATGAGTGCAATAATATTGGACGCGAAGTTAAACTCCATTTCACCTCACCTCACCTTACTATAGCTAATATTAGATGAACTTTCCAAATTTGGCATAAAATTTGGTCTGGTTGTACATGATTATATTTTGTCAACTAAGATATTTAACTGATTTATTTATAGTTGTTGTAAAATGTTCATTGCTTGTACTGCTCTACATCTTCCCGAGGCTGACCGACTTTCAAAAGTCCAGTTTCCACTTTTATAGTGAGTTAACTCCCTTGCCTCGGGAAGATGACTGATACACAAATCATCCTGTACTTTTTAAAAGGAAAGGATCTATTAAGCCCCTAGAGCTCTTTTTCCCAATCCTCTCGATTATCAATCAAATAGGTTTGGATCAATTGTTATCATGGTATTTGTTACACTGACTTCAACTACCATTCACTCTGGCAGAAACTAGGAAAGTCAACAGCATGTTTCTCACGTCCTGCATTAATAGTGAATGAAGCGTCTCAAAAATGCTATAATAGAAACATGTACGACTGCAGTGATTCGCGTTAGGTTGATTCATTCGCAGTCACACGGCTGTCATGGATACATACGCGCGGATAGACCATCTATTCACATCACGTGCATTTGTATATAGACATCACATATTCATTATATACCAGACAACGTGTCACACAGGTACCCACTGAACCCAACTCAACAAATATTAAAAGATTGCATGGCTGACAAAACATTTCAAATAATAAACAAATGTTGGATTAACCCCTTGAGTTGCCGGTAGCTCTAGACGTGTTTCCGCTCGGTAAATATATTTGCTGTATGTTCGTTTCTTTCTCACTATAGCTGGGTTTTTGTTATCTCTGATCGCAGGTCAAATCTGGGCTAGTCGCAAGGCCCATTTCTAAATTACTTGGGCATGTCTAGATGTCTTCAGTATCAGGATGCCTGAAAAGCCTCTACTCCTTTCTACTATGTATTTTAAAACTGTTTGATGAAAGAAATCTTAAATATTTTCATTTCAACGAGTTTATGTTTGTCTAATAACTTACTTAGCGGAACACAAACAACGGGGCGGGTGTCTGTGTACATATGGGGTTAATCTACATGGGGCCGGCCACATCTCGTTCCCCTTGAATAAATGGTGTATTTGACTGTATAGACGAGCTTTCTGAACCCTTTAAGTTTTCAAAATATACCGTCGACACACTGAAGACTAGTGAAAGGATGTTTCGTGACTATTACCAATACTCCGGCACGGCGAGGCACAACAAGAAATGGCAAATAAAATAGAAAGATCACAGGAGTTGACTTGGCGCCAAAAACGCAGCTTGCGGAGAGTACCTTATGGAATTATTATGTTGATATGTGGCCTGCAAACTCCTGACAATTTTTCTTCCGGCCTACTTTAGGTTCTACACAAAATGTAAGGACTTATTGCAGTATGACGGAACTGCAAACACCCCACTGCAATCTCCGTTGCTTTTGTATACTAGACGTTTTATTGAGTTTTGAAATCTCTTCCTTTCTTTGCCATGCGTCACGTGAAAGATCGCCTATATGGCCTATTGGACGGAGCGTCTGCCCGGAGAGCGGAAGGTAGGTGGTTCGATTCCCCGCCTACGTCATACGAAAATACGTTAAAACATGGTATTTGTTGTTACCCTGACTGACGTTCGAAATCAAGAGAATTAAACAAGGATTCATCGTCTTTGAGTCAATATACTGTGTCGGAATGTGGTGTTCATGTTAAATCAAGGCGTTTCCGCTCTCAGGGCAGATGCTCTATCCACCTGACCACGGAGGCGAACCGTGAAGATCTAGGGAAGAATAGGTCTTCAGCAACCCATGCATGGCGTAAAAGGCGACTGTGGTTGTTGACCACATGCTCGCTAACTTGGTTGAAGCATGTCATCGTATCCCAACTGCGTGGATCGATGTTCATGATGTCAATCACTGGATTGTCTGTTCAGACTCGATTATGTACAGACCGCCGTCATATTGCTGAGTGCGGCGGTAAACAAACCAACAAACATTAACAGAATATGATATGTAGATCCAGGGCACCGAGCCTGGCCCGATTCTCTTTTGTAAAAGCCCTTGCGCCAAGTAAGGCATACTGGGGATCTATTCTTCCGGGTACTACACCACTAAAACCACTCTGCTACTCCACCAACCTTCCTTAGTCGTAAACTACAACAACACACACACATCTATATAAAATATGACTTTATTAAAAAAAGATGAAAGGTATATTCAATATTTAAGTATATATATAAAAGACAATATCGTTTTATTATATTTATCTGACAAAAGTACAAACAACAAGAACATATTCTACAACATGGACACTCTGATCTCTACGACATATATACATAGGACATATTTGGTTTCAGTCTAGGCCTCGTATAGTATATAGTATATAGTATATATACCACAATATAATGTACACCTCATACGATAAATACTGGAAGTGAATAGAATGTGAATATATTGTAGTGTTCACTTTGCATGTATGGTGATTTGTGTATTGTGACATCCCTTGTCCATGAGAGTTCGTGTATGTTTTAGATGGAACATCTCGGGCTGCAGGGAATTCACTGGGTACACGCGCCACCAATCTAGCTGAACAACAGTGTGAACATAGCTTGGAATCTGTTTGTGATCCAAAGACTATGACGCCTATATCTACAGTGAACTAAAAAGTTGGGGATCATGAATATTTTCTGGGATATTATCTGTAGCACAGACTGAGCAGACAATTTCATAGAAAAAAATCCCTTTATTGTTGTTCAGTATATATGAAACACTGAATGGGGAGACGCAAACGTATCGGAAAATATGACATAGCAACATTGATCAAATCCAAATCATAGAACTTCCTCGACTTTATCGTGCCTCTCTCGTTCGATTTGTCAAGAATATATAATACACGGAACAAACGAGAGTTGAAGCATGCTGCTACACATGGTCATCGCCGTGATGATTACACATACTCGTTTCGAAAACATAATTAATGACAACTGAAAACAATTTGCTAAAGTTACATTTAAATATTCTGTGAATGTCGAGTATGGTTTGGTTTACTGGCGTCTTGGTTATATTCCTCATACACTAAGATGATTGACTACAGAGGCTGATATAGGGGTCGACACAAGGAAACACGACGAGGTCCATTGTACTGTAAACCAGTGTGCAAATTAACGATTAATTCACCATGAAAACTGGGCTACACATTATCAATAACTAGCATGGATCTACAATAGAAAAAACAAACATGAAAAGGTGCCATACAGGATTTCAGCATGGAAGCGCCATTACATTCAGCAACAACATTTTAGAATCTTCTTTCAGTTCCCTGTCCACCCTTTGACTACAGCTCGATCCGCTTCCTCTAGAGTCTCCGTCTGTTGGTGTCTTAGAGGAGGGCCAGCGAGTACGGGGACGCTGAAGCTGACATTACAAACATATATAAACCTTACAAAAATTGGTCCAAAAACCCGCATTAAAGCAATGACGAAAACGTGGTAACGTCCCTTTCATTACAAACATTTATATACCTTACAAATAATATTGGTCCGAAAACGGGGTCCGGAATCGTACCGGATCCGGATTAACGGGGTCTTACTGTAAATGGTGTATTTCCTACCCGCAATAGTGCTTTAGCTGAGGTTCTGTCAACATCAACGTTCTCCATCCCATAATGTAACTTAAAATCTCTCTCAGTTATGTTCTTGTGTCTGTGATTTTATCGCACGAAAATGGATATTTTGAATGATATGTCCAGGAGACATGCCACCGTGCCATCCGTTCAGTGCTACCCGGATGTTTGAGGTCGTCAGTACTGGTGCGGTCTGTATACGTATGCATTGGAATTGGACGGCAGGACTCGGCTTCCTCCAATCGGTGGCCGGCCAATTCTTGAAGACTCGTAGTAGTCGTCGTGACCGCGGTTTGTGGAATGGCTGTAGTCAGCTAGCGCCATCGGGCGGCCGTATCGGGAATCATCACGATCACCCCTGTTTACCTCCCCTTTCAAGTACGAAAATCCAGTTCCGGTGTAAATCGTGTGTCCCAGTTCCCTGTCTCGGTTGTCCTTGAATTGACTAGACGCAGGCTTGTAGAGGACGACAGCTGGTTCGGGCTCTGGTTGGTACCCTCTGTTCTCGTAATGACCGTTGTGCCTGGTTTCGTAGGGGTTCCGTGCATCAGAGTAATATTGGCTATTGTTTCTCCGGTCATCGAAATCCTCATAGCCTCTGATCATACCCCCATTGTGTATGGGTCGGTTGTCTTCGTTGTATCTCGACCTGTCGTCCATATACGGCGTCTGGTTGTAGTAGCGGTGGCCACCGGTGCCATTCTGCACGTGGGGGTGAAGGTTCATCTTAGATACATCACGTGATACGGGAAGAGACGCCCCGTCTACGTGTTCCGGTTTACACTTTAGTTTGATGAAGAGGCAGACTATGATGAGAATGAGGCAGGCTAGGAAACTCATCAACGCCGACCAAGGAATACTACTAGAGTCGAAAGATTCAACGAACAGGAAGAAATTGTAGTATTTGACGCCAAACAGTATTGCGCTGGCTAAGAGATCCAGAACTGTAACAGAAAGAATATACGTTAAAGTGATAGTTGGACATCATACATTCTAAACGCAACAACATTCTTGTCGCCATCTTTAACCAACGAATGGCGATGGCCTGGTTCCAGCAAGAGGGAAACCAACTTGTACCAATCAGCGCTCAGTTTACATAGGACAAAATAGCAATGTTTCCCGCTCAGCATCGTGTGGCATAGCACTATTTGTTTGTTGTTTAACGCCGCATTCAGCAATATTCCAGTTATATAACGGCGGTCTGTAAATAATCGAGTCTGGATCAGACAATCCAGTGACTGACATCATGAACGTCCATCCACGCAATTGTGACACGAAGACATGCATGAACCATGTCAGCGAGCCTGACCACCCGATCCCGTTAGTCGCCTCTTACGACAGGCAGGGGCGGTCGGGTAGCCTAGTTGTTAGAGCGTTCGCTCGTCACGCCGAAGACCCGGGTTCAATTCCCGACATGGGTACAATGTGTGAAGCCCATTTCTGGTGTCCCCCGCTGTTATTTTGCTGGAATATTGCTAAAAGCGGCGTAAAACCATACTTACTCACTCACTCACTCTTACGCCTTTTACACCAAGCATTGGTTGCTGAAGACCAATTCTAACCCGGATTTTCACGGGGGCCAACATACTTGTACAAACGGTGAACGCGTACTCACTTGTAAAGATGCACAGGACGAAGGAGGCGAGGTTGGCGGTCTTCATGCTGCCCCACCTGCCGCTGTAGCCGATCTTGTAGACGATGAGGAAGACGGTAAGGGCCAGGATGCCGGCCAGGCCGACCGACTGCAGCACCCGCAGCACCAGGAACTCCACGTGACTGTCCTGGATTCCGTCTGCAACAACAACAACAACACATGTTATATATGTCGAACTGTATCATCTAAAATATACTACTCAACGTTAGTTCGGAACATGCCATTTACTCCACTATATACAGAATGCATTTGTCTGTTATTTTCAGCTTAACTCCGCACGTACGAGGCACGTGAGTAGAATAGGTCTTCAGCAGCCAATGCTTGCCGTAAAACGCGACTATGCTTGTCGTAAAAGGCGACTTACGGGATCGGATGGTCAGGCTCGTTGACTTGGTTGATACATGTCATCGATCCCAATTGCGTGGATCGATGCTCATAATATTAATCACTGGATTGTCTGGTCCAAACTCGATTATTTACAGCTGGAATATTGTTGAGCGCGTCGTTAAACAACAAACAAACAACAAAACATGCTACTGCTTGAATACTGATAGTTTCACACCTAGGAAGCTTATGACCGATTCTCCGAATGATACAAGTATATTCTACCGTTCTTTCCTGGAGATATATCCTGTCTTGAGTATCAAATATGTATGTATCACGATAATGCAACCAAACCTCCAGCAATACCTGTGTCACCATCCATATGGGCTCTGGTGTCCGGGTCCGTTAACTACGGATGGCTCTGGTTACCGGTTTGATGCGACGGAGATAGAACGACCGTCACGTATACAACTTTAAAAAGGTCACCCTTGTGTATTATTTAACTGATATGTCTGGAACGCCAAGAGTGTCATAGTGATGAATAACTTTGCTTTTAGCATGGTTTTTTTTCAAATGAGTAGAATCTCGCTTAGGAATTTACCCATAAATATATTATAGTCCAAATATTCCCCTAAATGTTGGACACCAAGTTCACCGGAACTACACAAAGATTATTATTTTTCTCAAGATTTTAAAACCTGGAAGAGCATGTCGTTCAGATATTCAGCTTACTACTACCGTTTTCCGTATGAGAGAGTAAATAGTCATTATCATTACTCAGTCTCTGTCCGCATAGTCTAAATCGGTGAAACGAGCGGTGGGGTAATTAGTTGTAAAGGCGTTCGCTCTCCAAATCGAAGGTTCCGGATATATTACTGGAATTGCTAAAAACTTATTCATTTACTCACTCACTCGCTCAATAACGTAAACGTGAAATGAAATTTGAAGTCTGAAACGGCATATAACGGCCAATGTCACTTTTTCATTTATTGACGTTATAGGTGAGTCATGTACATCTACATTTTAATATCTGACTGAGCCCTGGAGCACAGGCTATGTTGCAGCTCACTGACTGACTGATATAGAAGATTTAACGTGCGCTTTCCGACTCTAGCGTATTTCGCACACGGGCCTGGCCAGACCATTTAGTGTATTCCGAAAAGGGTGAAAGTGGTGTGTGCAACCCAAGAGGGGGCTTTTAGGGGTTGCTTAATTATATTGAATTTTTGGAATCACTGCTCACCGCACACCGGGGGCTAATGAGCCAAGTACCCCGTGGCACGGGATGGTGCCCCGCAACGTGACGGCTGGAGCAATCGCGCAGATCAGCACTGAGAAAGAGACATTACCCCCTTTCACCGTTACCATATTATTTCAGACTCTCCTTTGTTAACTAATATGTATACAAGGGATTTAAGTTACAACATTCCACATAAACATCCAAATCATTGTTATAGCGACTTTATTATAGCAAACAGATATAATCTCTCCTTGGTTTTAATCCGGCAACATTCCGATGACGAAGCTAATACTGTGCGGCCAGTCAAGCTGCGGAGATGGCTAACTCGCACATAGCTTATTTTGCGGTTCTGTGGAGCAAGCAGAGGCTTAGACATTATGTCATTTGTCAGATAGGACATGACAACTATGTTTTTAATGTGTAACGATCCGATTACCTTATCAAATACATGGTACATGCTTATCTACACCGTACGCGCTTACCCACAACACAGACTGTAATAGGAAAATCATATTAAAAACTAAAGGAGCCATGCATTCAATAGTAAGGACCAGTCTTCTGAGGCACATCCATTCGAGTGTGCAGTGTTGAGTCCCTTGGACACGTCCATGTAACACGAGACCTATTTCAATGAACATTGGTCAATTATTTTCCCCCTCAATATCAAATGGTCGACCCTTTCAGGCCTCATCAAAAGTTACATTTTTAACATATGCCATGATATGGGCTTTGACAAGGACCCTTAATTTCATATTTTGTATTTAATCATATTGCCATAACCTGTGTGAAGTACCGATCCCATACTGTCAGGCACAAAGGCAGGTTATTGCCAGCAGATGGTGTAGAGTTGTGGTCTTCAATTACTAATAAGAACAGTTAACACGGCCGTGAGTTATGTTCAGTCTGTCATCCTGCACTTTTCACCTTCACAGATCATATCGGAAACCGATGAATAATTTATCATCACTCCACGGAATAATGAATAACATGTTTTATGAAGAATTCGCCCTTTCCCGAGATTTTTCAACTGTACTGTTTGTTGTTTTACGCCGCACTCAGCAATATTCCAGCTGTATCACGGCGGTCTGTAAATAATCGAGTCTGGACCACACTATCCAGTGATTTATCATGAGCATCGATCCACGCAATGAGATACGATGACATGTGTCTGCCAAGTCAGCGAGCCTGACCTCCCGATCCCGTTATTCGCCTCTTTCGATCACTGTACTGACAGAGTTGTATTTTCGCCGTTTTTAGTAACACTATTATTTCAGCCTAATCACGGTGGGGGACAAAATAAATGTAATGTAGGTCTTGAATTTATAGTCTTAGGCGTGACGAGCTAACCACTTAACCAGTGATGAAGATAAACTGATTCAATATTTACCTACATCAGAGATGTGACAATTCAAGGCATACTGTGTGTGCAATGAATAACCCTTGTTTCAACACAGCGTGTCCTAAACTGAACAGCATCGATTTGGGAGGATTTTCACACACATATAGCCATTGGTAAACCAACTCACTCCATAAGCTCGTATTTACAACATATTTATAGCACACTGTTTACAAAGTTCAAACCATCAACAATTATATCGTAATGGCGTTTCGTCTTACGTCAACACCGCCATAACAGAACATGTGACAGGATGGCCGCCATGTTTGACCGGAAGTGGCAGCGATCAGACACGGCAAGTATGTGTGGCAACACCTGAAGGCTGGACGACAAGAAGTGGGAATGATTTAAAGAACGCAAGACAGGTGTGCAACACAAACGGTCAAACAGATAGACAAACAGACGGACACAATGTAATCAATGACGAAGCCATCTTGTCAACAAAGGGAGCCACCAATAGCACAATTGTTAATTGTAGTTGAGCGTATTTGTTGACATGTGTCGCTTCGAGTCAACCTTATTTTAGTGGCGACACGTCTTCATATTCTTAGTTTATTTGGGATTTGACAACATTTGAATATTTTCTTATTTCTTATAAAATCAAGTGTTTGCCAGGAAATGAGAATCTAGTGATTCGGACAGAGTTGATTAAGGGCTGGGGTCCTTTATAACGATCTCTGTCAACAATGAGGTGTTGAAACAGCCACTCTAACGTCTGACAGATTTAGGTCGGCAAAACACTTCCTGCTTTGAATAATTCTTTAAGTATACGAAATACCGATATGTCGATACGCTATTCACAACAAAAAAATGAAAAACCAGAAGGATCCTAATCTGTACCAATATGATCAATAAATTAACGAATAAAAAAAACAATGATGATATTATTGCAATATTTGTACCACTAAAGCAATGATACAGGATTATTATTGAAACCGTTACCTCACAATACAACGTGGAGTTCCTTGCATTATGCAACATGTCCTAACACGCCCGACCTGTTCTTGGTTGGTTGTTCGGGTTGTTAGGGAGTTAAGGGTAGTTTGTTTGTTTGTTATTTTACGCCGCACTCAGCAATATTCCATCTATATCACGGCGATCTGGACCAGACAATCCAGTGATGGACATCATGATCATCGATCCACGCAATTGAGATCAATGACATGCAGTCAGCGAGCCTTACCACCCGATCCCGTTAGTCGCCTCTTACGACAAGCAAAGTCGCCTTGAAATTACAGCAAACATGGGTTGCTAAAGACCTATTCTAACCCGCATCTGCACGCGTGAGTTAACGATAGTAGCTCTGCCCGTTTCCAATAATACGCGATCTGAATGGACACTCACATACACATCAAACAAGGTGTATTTTGGAAAAGGACAAGTAGTAAAGTTAATGGTTGTCCGTATTTTCTTCGTTATGTCTACTATTAAATGATGGCGTATGGCAGTATCGATGTACTTGTCATCGATTGGTCAATGCTATCTTGCTTGCCTGCTTGTTTGATCTTTAAGCAATATTCCAGCTGTAGGACGGTGGTCTATAAATAATCGAGTGTGGCCCAGATAATCCAGTGATTGACATCAAAAGCATCAATCTACACAATTCGGATACGATGACATGCATGAACCAAGTCAGTGCCAATTACAATGTATATTACATCAGCAGTTCAATCATGATTACATCCCCTGTACATATACCATAATTACGACAACCTTGATATACCAGTAAATCAGAACAACTAGGACTGCAGCACTGATGCGGGAGCTCCAACATGGGTCGCCGACAAATATATCAGTAAAACTGGGACGACACCATTGATGCGAGAGCTCTAATGTGGGTCAGTGTACCTGGGGCTATATAGGCCTAAAAGAAAACGGATTGAATTGACCGAGACATTCATAAGTGGTACAGGCCAATACAGAAGCGTGTGTGTGTAAGCATAACATGGCGTGTTCATTATGCAGCGTCAGTGTACATACCGTGATTTGTGTATAGCTGTATGGGGTTCGTGTGTATGCCGTGAATGTGGAAACTATAGAGACGGTCCTCGAATGGCACGCATATGAACATACATTACACACAGGCGTATATATGCAAGGGCCAATACCATACACAAAGCTGGATTTGAAAGCGTATCAGAACTACATATAGATGGTAGAATAGGTCTTAAGCAACCCACGCTTGCCTCCCAACGCTGCACACGATTCCTCCAAATCCCCTACCACAATTCCTCCAACACCGCACACTATTCCCCCAACACTGCACACAATTCCCCCAGACCCGTGAAGATCCGGGGTAGAATAGGGCTTCAGCAACACACGCTTGCCTCCAAAGCTGCACACAATTCCTCCAAAACCCCTACCACAACTCCTCCAACACCGCATACTATTCCCCCCAGACCCGTGAAGATCCGGGGTAGAATAGGTCTTCAGCAACCCATGCTTGCCGTAAGAGGCGACTATGCTTGTCGTAACGGAATTGGGTGGTAAGGCATGTTGATGCATGTCATCGTATCCCAACTGCGTGGATTGATGTTCAGGATGTCAATCACTGGATTTTCTGGTCCAGACTAGATTATTAACAGACCGCCGTCATAAGGCTGGAATATTGATGAGAGCGTCGTTAAACAACAAACAAACAAACGTATAAATGATTCAAATGATTCTACTTTTGGTGCTAATTGGGAAGAAAAAACTTGAAAAAAAACACATTAAAAAAAATACACACTAACATGGTTTAAAGGAATATGTAAAGAAAGGGACTTTTGTGACAGGTGCACTTAACACTTGAACCATGTGATTTATTTCGTTGCATGAGCAAAGACAGCTAGGGTGTCGGTGACGTCTGAACCATCACAGTTGGAAAAAAGGTGTGTATTTCACCTTTAATGGGGTCGGGGACAGCAAGACACTCATCCATCATAACAAATCCAGTACATGGCTTTGAAGACAACAGACTGTAGCGCTCGGGCCACGTCTCCGTCAAAAGGTTCACATGCGCCTTTTGTCCAGTTCTCTATTTAACTCTGTAAGATATAGTACATTGATATTTGTTAGGTGTATAAAATGGTTCATAAATTTTTGCCACACAAATATAAGATAGAGAATGTATGGATGTTAACTTCTTCATTATGAGGAACAGCGTTCCGGAGTATATATTTTCTCCTTCATCATTCAGGTGAGAAAGCATCATCCTAGTCACCTCTGTGTTTGAAACATGCACTACCCAACATTTGCTAAGACCAAGGTAGCCATCCTAGTGAGGTGTGGTCCTTAGCGAATGTTGAGATGTATATAAATGAATCTGTTGATTTTGAACCAACAAAAGACATATATTTTTCATCAAAACGTCCTCGTTGGTGGTATGGACCTCACAGAAAGTCATTTACAATTCCATCATTAAATCTTAACGTTCCATGTGGAAGAAATATAGGTCATGCGAATTGGAAAAGGGACACCCGTCGGTTGACGACCAGAGCGACGCTGTAACTAACCTACCAAGTGGTACGTATCTGCCACATGTCTCAGTTCTCATACCACAGGTGTAGCTTTCACTGTTTATAGCGCGTTGGTGCATTATCATTATCTATGCACATTAGTGAGTGCTTTAGTTTGGTTTAACGCCGCTTTTAACAGTATTTCAGTTATATCGCGGCGTGTCAGCTTCATATGGGAGGAAAGCCCCAAGTGATGCAGGTCTCAGACGTTTACCACTTCGATGAAACTCACGAGCACGGGTATGGTGCTGCCAAACAGCACATAATCGGGGCGAACCGGGATTCGAACCCACAATCATAGGTTTCTGGCGTGCCCATGGGACGCAACTCTGCACAGCGAACTGGACCACACGTGCCCCTATCTATGCACAGTAAGTTGGGACTGGAGGTAACAGTAAATACATAATGACGTCAACACTCGAGTGAGTTGGGTTTAACGCCGCTTTTAACATTATTCCAGTTATAAAAGCCCGAAGTGTTGCAGGTCTCAAACATTTACCACTTCGGTGAAACCCACGAGCACGGGTATGGTGCTGACAAACCTAGAAACATAATCGGGGCGAACAGGGATTCGAACCCAGGTTCGTGTGCATAACATTGTTGTTTACAATGTGAATCAATGAGTATATACTTACTCCTTCATCATTCACTTGATGAAGGAGTAAGCATATACTCCGAAACGTTGTGTTCCTCATAATAAAGAAGTTGACATCCATAAATTCTCTTAATTGTGTGTATTATTTCTAAATGTAATTCAAAACCATAAATATACCTATTTTCCCCCTCGATCGTACCACCAACTGATGGTGTTGGTAGTAGCACTGAACAACTTAAGCATTATGTCGAATACCGTCAGCACACACGTCCATCATTGTTGCCATTATTTACGAAACGTGTCTGATCTCAGTCGTTTAGGCAAGGGTGTGTTAAATAATTTGAATGCAGTTGACACGCAAAGCCACAAAACTATGCAATCCACGTAATGAGGACAACTGATTCGGCGCCTGGCGCCGTCAAATAACGCTGCGTAATCTGAATGGAAAGTCCAACACTAACACCCTACCGAAATACCTCAATAATGCAAACATTATTAATATGGGTTGCTTAACCCGTGAACGATGATGTTCGGAAGGGGTGCGGCTCAGTAACAAGCACGCTAGATTTAACTTTGTACTCCTCTACTTTGTGAATGTTCTGTCAGTTTCCTGAAACCTATTACCTCATTGTGGATGGGAGGTGGTAGCGCGCACATCATACTCACTCCATCCTCGGTCGCGGACTGGTTTTATTCTTACCATTTTATTACTTAGTAAACACCATTTCCATATTTTAGTGAGTTTTTGTTGTTCAACGCCGAACTCAGAAATATTCCAACATATGACGGCGGGCTGGAAATAATCGAGTCTGGACCAGACAATCCAGTGATTGATATCATGAGCATCGATCGACGCAATTGGGATATGGTGACATGCATCAACCAACTCAACGAGTCTGGCCACCCTTACGACAAGCACAGGCGCTTCTTACGGCAAGCATGGGTTGCGCCAGGTAGTGGGTAATAGCATGAGCAACGAGCCATACCGTCGGCGTGCGAAGACACAAAATCAGCCAAGTCACACGTTTCACCCACCCTAGCTTAACTCCAAGGCCATACTGGATGATAAGCCCATGGATGTAGAGTTAATCTATCCTTATAATCGGGAGAATGCCAGTCGTATATAGAGACAACTTGTTCTTATTAATTACATAAATGATAATCTAGGAATTATGATGTTAACTAATAATCATTTCCTTAGAGACGTGTGCAAGTCTTTTCCCACCCGAACCTCATCGGTCAACTACAAGAATAAGGTGCTGGAAGTATGACCCACGGGGTTTCACGTGGTAGGCTGCTTTTCAGTTCCGTGCGTACGTTTTGCATGCTAGACGTGTGACGCCGGGTAACGTTCTTTAAAGGGGCACTGATCTAACGCAATTCCCCGGACTGGTTGCTGCCTTTGTTATTGTTTTTTTCCCCGTGAGTACCCGGATGATACGCAACGCAACTGAGCGTGACCAGAGACTGGGCTACCGTCTGCAAGGACAGCTAAATGAACTTGAAGGCTGGAGGCAATATTTGTTTTACGCATTTAGTTTAATACTAAAAAAAGTATCCATGCAGTGAAAGAATTTTCGGGTTTTGGATTGCGTCGATAATACGATTACTACTCCCTTGTCATCCACGTTTTCTCGTCTAACCCTACACTTGTGTATTTGTCGTCATTCCCTTGATGCTCAGTTAATGAATTTATTACAGGTACAATTAGTGGTAGCACCACTTAGATTACCTGACAAAGGTTCCCATTTGGCATTTATTGTGTCTGGGGTAATTATTCAATCTAAATCAAGGTTGGAAGTGAGGTGAAATGTGTGTTATGTCATATGCACGTGGCAGCCAAGCAAGAGATGAATGATCAGTTCATTTACTTTTTTTGTATATCAGCGGATCGTTCCTGGCCATCAAAGGATTAACAGAAAATACGTTGATTGATTAATCACTGTTATCTTGCACAGTGGATATGTCAAAAGTGAGTGTTTACATGTCTAGGTTTACTAAAACAAAGGGAATACACTCATATCATGGCGTGAAGTGCCGATGTTAAAACAACATACTTTGTTCAAAGGGATAACTGATAATACGTTGATTGATTGATCATTGTTATCTGTCACTCAATGGAACCGTGGACGTCATGAAAATAGTTGTCACGTGGGCTTTCTCAGCCGACCATTGAAGACTTGACACCTATGTGAAACACCTGAAACAATCCAAGTGATCAGTTGAGAAACGAACACGGGTTATAATATCCCGAAACGATATATATTTTTTAAAATAGTTGATTGTTACAGAGACACGTGACATCGAATAAGTTTCTTTGTACAGCTGCAGACGAGTGGGATATTGTTCCTTTGTGTGGATATTCACGGATACATTCCTCGAACAAGGAAGCTGCCTAAAATTTATACACATAAATTTGGTGGGTTGTAATTATGGTATTTGCATTTTGTTTTCCTTCATTTGAACCGATTCGTTCTTGTTTCTCTATGTCTTGGTTGGGAAATTCTTCAATGCGCGATAGACGTTGTTTTCTCCGGTCTTTTCCTTTGTAAGCGTGTATATATTACCGTCAATTTGTAAAATTTGATTCTCTCAGGCAATTTATAAAATGTGTAACAAATTCAGCCATTTTGACTAAGAAATCTGTCCAGATTGATTAAGACGAACAAAAGGGCCTACAAAAATCACAACAGATTATTATGTAGGATTAGAAGCCAAACAACATAGACATGTACTTTTCAACGAAATGTTTTTCAGTCACTTTGTAAAATATTTAGACGTTTAATAAATATGTTACACATTTTGACAGTAAAAAAATATACACACTATAAAAAAGCAATGCTTGGGTGAAATATTTACTTCGTGTTGCAAGTAAAAATAGTGTAAACGAAAATCGCAAAATTACCAAGCAAGTGACTTATCAAAACTTCGTCACCATTACCGATGCTACCCCCAAAGATACCTACATTTCCTTATTATCTCGAAAACTGTATTTCATTTTGTTGATCAATGTGACCATACGCCCTTATTACTACCGATATCCATAAACGTGACTAATGCGCTTACGAAAGGCGCAGCAGAGGTCGCGAACTAGTCTAGATTTCTGCTATACATCCGGGTACTCACTGTGAAAAAACAATAACAAAGGCAACAACCAGTCCCGGGGAATTGCGTTAGATCAGTGCCCCTTTAATAGCATATTCACTGTTGCGTTAAGGTATGGTTTTTTTTCAAAAACAGATTTTACAAGTCAGATGTTGGTAGTTTCTCTCTTTTATTGTCCTGTTTATACATGTATTCACTTAACTGTGAGCTTGTCAGTGGGAGTATGGGCTGAATGAATGTTCCACCCTTGACAGGCGCCCTTGTATTGCAGTATTAGAATATATCTCCACTCGATCTCGAGTGATCGTACCAACACAATCATGACAGCTTGAAGCATCGGAGACAGTCACTTGCTTCAATGATACCATCTCGCCACAATGACTTTCCAAATTGAATACATAATTTCCCAGAAGCAAAATAACCCACGTTCATTTTCGTATAAAAATCTGTTATCTGAACAATCTAGGAATGTAGTTGTTACTCTCGCCTGAGCGACCATGACATACATTCATCCATTACCTCTTGGGGCCGGTGATGGGAGTCACATGTGGCTGGCCATGCGAGTAATACCCCCGCCTTTACCGACCTCTAAACAAGGACATAATGCCGATTTTACCGTTTTTCTTCCCGTAGGTTGCAAATAAACCATTCCTTTACCGGCTAAAGCTGTGATGCTCAGTTGATTCTTTTCAGTATAGAACAGCCTCTCCGATGGCGGTGACGTGTGAGGTGAGGTGAAATTGGGGTTTAACGTCGCGTCCAAGATTATTGCACTAATATAGCGACGTGCATGTACGTGTGTGTGTTTGTGTGGCTGCTTGTACTAGTCCGGACTGATGCCGATTTATTGTGCTAGCTCACTGAGATACCATGCCGCAGTTGAACATGAATACCCCACTCAGACACAGTATACTGACTCCGAGCCGACCAGTCCTTGTTTAAGCCCCTTAATGCCGAGCGCCAGACAGGGTAACAACAAGTACCATCTTTTACCGTCTTTTGGTATGACGCGGCCGGGGATCGAACCCAGGACCTTCCGCTCTCCGGAGGCGGTCCCGGTGACGTGTACTAATGCAGGGCGTTGTTTTGTCCGATGAGTTTAGGGTATGTCACTAGGTGATGTTTACAGTTAGATTATTAGATTTATACAGGTATGATGAACTTTTCAACGATTTATAGAATGTTTAACACACCATGTTCACATCTTTAATTCACATGTCATTCAAGTGTTTTACGTAAATGTTTAAGGCTACAAACGCTCCCAGATCATATTCATTCACGTGGGAAAATGACATCATAGCCACACCTGTGTTTGAAACATGTACTTCTCAACTTTAGCTAGGATAAAAATAGTCACCTTCAGCCAGGTGTGATCCTAATAATTTGTTTAGTAAAACTTAACCTGTTGATTTTGAACTAATAAACAACATATATCAGTTTTGCCTCTAAACTTCCTCGAAAGTGGTGTGTACCTCACAGAAAGTCATTTACATTTTCATCATTAAAACTTATCGTTCAATGTGGTAAAAAAAATCGGTCATCCGTGTTGGAAAAGGGACATCCATCGTTTGATGGCCAGAGCGGCGCTATCATTGGCGGATCCAGAAGTGGGGTCCGACGGGTCCAGGGGGTCCGGACCTCCTTCCACCCTTTTGAAAACCAAATGTAGTTTGTTGTAGGCAGTAAAATTATTTCAGAGGGGTTTTTGATATGTTTGACCCCTCCCATTTAAGAATGTTGGGTCGGCCCTTGGTTGTAACTGTAAGCTACCATGTGGTAGGTATCTGCCACGTGTCTCCGACCTCAAAATGTCATTCAGCATTGCCACAGGTGTGGCTTTACCTGTATATAGCGCGTTGATGCATTATCTATGGTATGTGAGGACTGGAGGTAACAGTACATACATCATGAAGTCAACGCTCGCGTGTATGACAGTTCTGTTTACAATGAGAATCAATGAGTCAATTGGGGTTTAGCGCTACTTTAAACAAATATATAGTTCAGCCATGGTTGTAGCTTTCGTTTGTGGGAGGCAAGTCAAGAGACACAAAGCTTAGGCGTTTACCTCTTTGACAAATCCACAACTAAGGAGCGTTGGGAGATTCGAAACACAACCAGTGAATCCTGACACCAAGGGGCACAACTCTGCAACTCTCCTGAACGGTCTTATACCACTAGGCCACCTATCTACCTGGCCACATTCAGCCGTCCTGTGAAACAAAACCTTACAATTTTTATTCTTATGATTTATCAATGTGTAATAAATGCAAATGTTAACAAATTCCTGCACAGAAAGCAATACGTCGCAGTCGTCTTCACTACTCACAGTTGTAATGTATTCACTTGTCGAAATCATAAATTAAAACTGTAGTCCTCGACTGTGAAATTATGGTTTAAATTGTGAGACAGAGGACGATTTATAACTTGTTTTTTTTCTTCGACAAATGTTCATTGAGTTGGGACATCCGGGTTTCATCAAGCTGGTAAATGACCAATGAGTATATATTTGTTAGGAGACAAACCTAAGATGATTCCGAAGAACAAACATATACTTATTTAATGAGGTCTCACCACTTCCCTTATTCAGTGACCCGTGAAGATTCCGGGGTAGAACAGGTCTTCAGCAACCCATACTTGCCCTAAAAAGCGACTATGCTGACTTGGTTGATACATGTCATCGATCCCAATTGCATTGATCGATGCTCATGGTGTCAATCACTTGATTGTCTGGTCCAGACTCGATTATTTTACAGACCGCCGTCATATGGCTGGAATATTGCTGAGTTAAACAACCAACCAACCAACAAAATCACTTATCCAATCATCGGTATGACTCACAAATAACAATTAGTATGCGATAAATCGGACTTGATTACCTAAGTCCGTGGTACTAGTTCACTAATAAATACGCCTTGGTGTATCAGGCAGTGAAGACTATCCCGACATAAGGTCTAACCAACTTCTAACCAACTAAAGCGAACCAGATCCTAGGATTACACACGTTACTTAACACCAAAGGCTAACCACTCTGGCAAAGGCAGATGGAATGAAGACATTCGTAAACTTGTGTCATTCGTGATGTGAAGCTACCAGACACTCTTTCGCGAAGACCTGATCTGCAAGTAACCTGTCCGCGGCCTGACCCCAGGTTAACTGACCAGGCCTCAGGGCACCATGACTGTAAGCCATTGTCTCCATTTTCTCCATTGATATATGTGTTTGTTTGTTGGTTGTTCAACGCCGCACTCAGCTAAATGAATCAATATTCCAGCTAAATGACGGCGGTCTTTAAATAATCGAGTCTGGACAGACAATCCAGTGATTGACATCATGGGCATCGATCTACGCAACTGGGGTACGATGACATGCATCAACCAAGTCAGCGAGCCGATACTGTCAGTCTTACGACGAGCATAGTCGCCTTTTACAGCAAGTATTGGTTGCTAGAGACCTATTCTGTACCCGGATCTTCACGGGACCCACTGATAAAAGTAATTTTGGACCTGTCGTGATGATAGCCACGTCTGTATACAGATGAAGTGGAAAGCATGACACTTCGGTAATGGCAGCTTCATGTTCAGTATCTACCCGACGGGCGCTCGTGTGTTAAGCGTTTGCTCATCCTCCCAGACACGTGGGTTAAGAGTGAGTGGGCTAGGTTTAACCTCACTTTGAACAATATTCCAGTTATATCACGGCGTGCCAGCTTGATATAGGCTTTATAAAAAAAAGTAGGTACTAGTTTTTAATGTGTACTCAAGTGTGACAATGTCAACACTTTTTGGTGACCCCGCTGGGATAGCTTAAGCATATTTCTAATAACAGAGAAGGATCAAACTCAATCATCTTTCCCATCAATGTCAACTTGATGAATGAGCAAGAAGTTGCTCTGAAACGATACAAACATCATAAAAAGCCATGTGATTCCGTTCTCCCATCTTTTAACTTCCATAAAAGGGTTGCGTTCACTCGTGTTATCACGATCGGAGTGACCCCCGCGCCTCGAAAGAGCAATCACCCCTCCCATGACCCCCACACGTACTAGTCAACATTCAATACAACGCCCACAGTATCACCCCGTCCGTGACCCCTCTATGTCACACCCGACGTCAACAAGGGTAGCTCGACGATGGGTACCCGCCCTAACGCTATCTCTGACTCCGACAGCTAACGCCCAACGTCTATTGTTATCGTTTCTTGGTGTTGAGTTTGACACCGCGAACAACTTTCGGCAACCCAGCCTGGATCAGTGACTGTAACATCAATGTGCGATCTCAGACTAGTAATTCCTAGCTACACAATGGTGGGGGGTGGAGTGAGTAAGGTTTCACGCAGTATTGAGATTTATTCCAATCACAGCGTTATGTTTGGGTTATTTTGTCGTTTATTTAAAAATTGTTTGTTTTTGTGCGTGTGTGTGTGCGGGGGAGGGGGGGGGGGGGAGTATAGTCATGCTTGGGACTACATATCACGTGTCTTCACCAAATGTCACGACAATACACAACTACTCGACACTCAATACTATTTTGATGAGATTGAAAACATATTTTGTTAACTTTAATGACTCCGGGAAACACTAGCGGGATGGCATTTTACAATTCAAGTTTATTATATAATGCGTCGTTAATCAAGTTAAATATAGTTTTGCAATGATTAACGACACGATACTAGAATCGCATCAACTTGTATCGCATGCAAAGAAACTCGAGGGAAATCGTCTCAGTATAACCTTAGGGTACCTTAAACAGTTTCACAGTTTCGAAATTTGAACGTAAGTGGGTGTCTACTAAATGAAACCCAAACCACGATAGATAACGAGCCCTGCTTGTGGCCGTTCCCGTGTGTCCGCTGGATCTCGTCATCTGACCCTTGGTCACCGAGTCCGGCAAGATTAAACATCCCTGATGTTTGTCCCGGCAAGTCAAACCAGCCCGACAGGTTGATATCACAAAGCGTTAAGCCGGCATAAATTAGAAAACGTAGGATTTGCTTGAACTTTTACCTCCCAAGATAAAAGTAGCATCTGTCAAAGAAATGTAGGTGATGAAACGAGGTTCCTATACTGACCCACCTGACCGTGTAGTTACGAGCGTGACTCCGGCCTCCATCATGTCAACATTAACACAGGTGCCATTGCTCATTGTTGACGTCAATGTAGGTTAATACTTACACCTCACTGCGTCTTTAAGAAACACTAATGTAAACAGGACTCCCACCAGAGTTAATTATGCTTCAAATACTTTCATTTGTAGTTACAATGGTTATTGTATTAGCAGAGACAGAAACCTGGACTTCAATCAAAATGAAACTAAGTTATTTTACTTCTATGCTTCAATTGTCAGCACTGCTGGAAGGCCGTCAGTACGTGTGCGAGATGGTCAATATTAGCCATACCCCGTGGGGGGGGGGGGATTCTAAGCTGTGTAGGCGTTAGAATCACAGCTTAACACATCTTAGAACAGAATTCCAGTTGTATCACGATGTGTCAGCTTGATAACGGAAAAAGACTAAAGTGATGCAGGTCTCAGGCGTTTACGTCAGTAATCTACGAACACGGGAACGGTTCCTGCAAACCAAGATACAAACAAGTCGGATCTTGAAAGGAACCCACGATCCTGCTTCAACACGGCCAGTTGCGGGGACCTAGACGACTGGGCCACCCTGCTTTCCTTTGCTAACACGAAAGCCAATGAAATTATTTCTTGGTGAATAGGTGGACTAAACTGATCTCATTTGAGAACTATCGCCTTGCAGTTCAAGTGCCATCGATGGCCAACACTTGAGCTGGTATTGAAATATCGTTCATATTTGCCCATTCAACAAGCAAGTTATGCCGTCATCAATTGCCTATAGAGGGTGTGTACGGCGAACGTACTAAGCTTTTAGATTGGGTTGTCAATGGAGGGGTGTGTGCCTCGCAGCGAACCCTTACAGTGACATAAAACGTACAACTTGCATGAGAGGGTAGGAAAGGTTTTTAACTATTCATTCAAAACGTACTGAACGAACTGTACATGTATTCAAATTACCCCTTTAGTCAAGTATCTCGTATCACCTTCGACCACTATCCCTAAACACCCACCCAAACACATCTACGCAATCTCTATACGAACTCGTCACGTGATAGTCTCACAAAACTACCTAAAATAACATTCTCCGCTGATCCTGTACAACAATTATGAACATGAAAAAATACCCATTGTTACACACAATATAGTGGCAAGTTGACATTTCAGTTTAACAAACAGGTTCCAAATGTGCTCCTTGTTAAAGTAAATAATAATAGTCATGTCAAGCGCAGTGGGCGACGACATAACCATTGTTGCTGCAATCAAAACACGACTCGGTCGGTAGTAGCACCTCTCTCTATACGCAGCAGGCAGGTGCCCGTCCCACAGCCACACATTCTACGGTAGCCGCCCGGCTCCCCCGACATGTATCAGTTTATGAGCAAGCCTCATTTCCCTAGGGTGTAGTATAATCCATCAGAGCGCACGTTTCACTGACTTTGATGTAAACATATTTTATTCACCTTTCTTTAACAAATGGAATGCAATTCGCATCTTATATATCGTCACGCGGTTACCCGACAATGGCATACATGTGCATAGTTTTTAATGGATATATTTCATTAATGACAGTACAATTACGACATAATATATCACCGCCAGTCGTTTGCTCTTTGTGTCACTCCGAAATCCGGTTTGGCATCACGCGACGATATAACCATTATGGCGTACATAAGAGAATCTCCTTGACCTCTGACCTCAAGCACAAGATATAATGTTGTGCTGTGCAAGATAAACATGCGAACCAAGTGAAACTGCACCGCAGTCGTGATAACATACATCGCGTCTTCCGCGTTCCATGCCAATAAATAAGTGTATTGTGTCAAGACTAGTCGCTAAATGCTCACAGGGCGTGGGGGAAGTCTAAATAATCTCAAGTATTATATATGGGACCCATATATACACATTTTGAAAAGCAAGAGTCATAATTCTGTAAATAATGACGAACGGTTTTTTATAGGAGGTATTCATAATGTAACGTAAATTTCGAGTCACGTGTCATTGTCCCAAGAGCCACTGCCGTGATCCTGTCACCTGCACTAAACACACTCGTGTTAAATAACAGACTGGGATTTTAGCCAGAGATCAGTCCCATCATTAGATGCATTTTTTGGAAAGGTAGATGCAGTCTGTGATCGCAGGTTATACAAGTGCGTTTGTAGTGTTTCTGTTGTTGAGCACATATCACGACGTGAGAATGTGACACTGTTCTTCGTTTGCACTTAGTATACACGATCACATATAAAACTTCCAGATGTAGACATGTTTAGTTTGCTACAATAATGAACCGTACATGCATGTACATTGGCATAGAAAATCAAAGAATAAAATCAAAATTACGCATTGAAACCGATTGTATTTGTGTTGTTATTGTATTTCCGTATTGACTTCAATGGTAATAATATATGGCGTAGTGTTCCTGATTTATTGCCAGTTGGGAGTATGAGGGAAAGGTCGTCTCTGTGCTGATAAGAAAGTTGAGACGTCAGGGTTATCAAAGCAACGTTAGCACTTCGACCCCTACATGCGTGCCACATACAACACTCTTCAGCTGTTAAAAAAATGCAAGAGATAAAACAGTATTTCAAACGCTTGTTATCTGGACTCAGTGCTGATCCGTGTAGAGAATAGGTCTTCAGCAGCCCGTGCTTGCCGTAAGGCGACTAACGGTATCGGGTGGTCAGGCTCGCTGACTTGTATTTCCGTATTGACTTCAATGGTAATAATATATGGCGTAGTGTTCCTGATTTATCGCCAGTTGGGAGTCGGGTGGTCAGACTAGCTGACTTGGTTGATGCATGTCATCGTATCCCAATTGCGTGGATTGATGCTCATAATGCAAATCACTGGATTGTCAGATCCAGACTCGATTATTTACAGACCGCCGTCATATAGCTGGACCATTGTTGAGTGTGGCGTTAAACAACAAACAAACAAAGTTAGGTAACTCTGTCGACTTTAATTCACACATATCAAAGACTCTAAGTTTCTTTGATGTTTAAAAGCTGCACACATCAATATTAGGGCTCAATGACGTCAAGTTGTAAACAACTGAGTCTGGACCAGACAATCCAATGATTGATATTGACAACGATCCACGCCGTCGGTGTTAGGCGACAGCAGCTAGCCTGACCACCTGATCCATAATGACAAGCATTGGTTGCTGGGGACCTACTGTTCTACTTTATGTGCACAGTACCGCAGAACGCAAGTGGTAACATATACCAAAAACAGGTCACGTTCCGTCAGCGTTAAGACTCTGACAAGTCAATATTATTCTCGTGCGATGGCAAGTCAGATGGTATTATCGGTGTAGAAGCGATGACATTGCATCTGAAGGATTACATAAGTCGATCGTTGTCTTGAGTCAAAATGGAATAGATATCTCTACAAGCGATCTTCCCAAAATCTAACATTCAAATGTGATGACCTTTCTGGTTAAACAGTAGGTTTGGTTGTTTATAAGTCAAATGATAAAACATATGAATTATGAAATAAAACAGTCAAGGTGTGCAACATTAATACAAGTATATTGGTGAACAGACTTAGTTCAATATTGTTTCTGCTGACTTGATAAACACAGATTTTGACCGACCGTATAAACAAGTGTTTTTATCGACAGTTACGAGCAGCGGGTGTCTTAGAGTGAGTGAGTGAGTAAGTATGTATGGTTTTACGCCTCTTTAGCAATATTCCAGCAGTATCACGGCGGGGGACACCAGAAATGGGCTTCACACATTGTACCCATGTCGGAAATCAAACCCGGGCTACGTAGTGACGAGCGAACGCTTTAACCACTAGGCTACCCGACCGCCCCCGGGTGTCTAGGAGTGAGTGAGTTGGATTTCACCTTGAACAGTACTTAAGTATCAGTCTGTCAGTTTAATGTTGGAGGAATGCCCGACATAATGCATCTTAGACATCTTAGACGTTTACAACTTCAGGCTCGCTGACTTGGTCGATGCATGTCATCGTATCCCAATTGTATGGATTAGTGCTCATGGTGTCAATCACTGGATTGTCTGGTCCAGACTATTATTTACAGACCGCCTTCATACAGCTGGAATATTGTGGAGTGCGGCATTAAACAACAAACAAACAAACAAACAAACAAAAACAACAAAGATACTTCACTCTAGATATTCGTCCATACCTAGAGTGAGATTAGCTCCCGTAAAAATATGCGTGAACTGCTTGCGGAGTCACGAATGCTTCCGGAACGTGTCGGAATGTTAAACTGAAACTGACTGTTGTGTCTCCATGGGAGATCTGCATAATGTAAGTTGGGGCTGAAAAGCAATATCAATGGTGTCGCAGTTTGGTTGGAATATCATTTACTCTCTTTAATAAAACACTTCCCTAGAGGAAGTTTTAGAATGAGGCAAAAGATTAAATGTGGAGAAATACCATCAACGGTTATGTATATACAACTTTAATATAATTACATGTTAGAACGAAACTAACCATAGTGTTAATCGATGATACTCAATTTGTTAATATTGATGACCTAAGTGTTAACCATGATAGTTTAATATAACCGTTGTCGATCTCGCTCTGTCAAATAGATTAATAAGAAATCAATATTCACCCTGCATGGGCTGGTACAAAGGCAGCACTGTGGCAATGTTTTGACAATTACGAGGTAGTAGAAAGTAATTACATTACCGCTAGGTAAGCGTGATACCAATGCATTCAGGCTTTTTTTGCAGCTATCAGAAATTGGCTATGGCATCTGTAACATGACCGTGCTCGTGAGGTTCGGTCCATTAAGGTGCAGGGGGTGCAAGGTTAGAAACTGGAGCATTGTGAGCGAGTTGGGTTTAACGCCGCTTTTAATCCTGAAGTTAGGTCGGTCTCAGATGTTTACCACTATCGTGAAACACACGGGCACGGGTGTGGTGCTGACAAACCTGGAAACAATCAGGGTGAACCGGGATTCGAACCCACTATCATACTTAGACCCCCAGTGCCCGCCATTAGAAATGGAAATTAAGTCGCGTCCAAGATCTTTGTACTTATGTAGCAACGTGTATATGTATGTGCGTGCGCGCGCGCGCGATTGTACTTGTCCGGATAAATGCCGATTTTATAGTGCCAGCAAACTGAGATATCATGCCACAGTTTAACATGAATACCCCACTCAGACACAGTATACTCACTCCGAGCCGACCTGTCCTTGTTCAGCCCCTTAATGCCGACCGCCAGACAGGTTAACAACAAGTACCATCTTTTAACGTCTATTGGTGTGACGCGGCCGGGGATCGAACCCCGGACCTTCCGCTCTCCGGGCGGACGCTCTACCACTAGACCACGGAGGCAGTCGGAAATCCAAAGAAGGTGTCGGACATTATCATTATCACTTCGTTAATAAAACGAGTTCCAAAAAGTCAATAATATCGTCATTAATTTGTTGCCAACATAAAAAAACGTCTGCTGAAGATAACATATTTGATTCTCAAAAAAACCAACACACACAAAAAACCCGTCCTAAACAGACTCCCGTTGAACCTTATCATGGGTAGTATAACAATACTGACATTCCTTCATCCAGTCAAAACATTGTTCTTGTGTCACCTCACAATACGCTTGTTAGCCGTATGTGTTGGTTTAACGTTACAGGCCGATTTGTCACGGGGGTGATGTCATTCTGTTTTGTGTGACTTTAAACCCAGAAATTACCTAGGATAATCCGGGGATATTGCTTCTGTGCCAAAATGTTTATACAGATAACAATGACCATTTAAAGCCGTCATTCCCAATAGACCTAATTTGTCCAGCAGGTGTGAATAGCGAATGGAGTGAGTCAAAGATCGCCTCTGGGTCCGACACAATAGCTCCACGTCGTGGCCCCAGCTAGGGCGTGGCTGTAACCTGTAGACTATTGTGTAAACACCAGTTAGCCCACATACCTAGTTGACTTGGAGTCCATTGTAGTTTCCCTGCGTGTAATTCACACGTCAGGTGGAGTGAAAATGAAACTGGTTGGACATGTCTTAATCCACTAGTTCATAAACGGAATGTTCTTAATCCTTGGGAAAATGTTTGATCATAAGCTTCTGGATTAATTGAAACAGCCTGGCGGTGATAATGGGCATGTATACACGGGTAACCCGTGAAGATCCGGGGTAGAATAGGTCTTCAGCAACCCATGCTTGCAGTAAAAGGCAACGATGCTTGTCGTAAGAGGCGACTAACTGGATCGGGTGGTCAGGCTTGCTGACCTGGTTGATGCATGTCATCGATCCCAATTGCGTGGATTGAGGTTCATGATATTAATCACTGCATTGTCTGGTCCAGCCTCGATTATTTACAGACCGCCGTCATATAGCTGGAATATTGCTGAGTGCGGCGTTCCAATACAATCCAATACACGGGTAATTAGTACCATACAGTAGTAACACGAATGTAATGAAAGGGAATGCGTGCTTAAACTTCTGACAAAATGTACTATTGCTTTATATAAAATGCAAAATAATACCTGGGCGAGGTTTTTTATGTAAATGGTTTAAACTCAGAGTGTTGGAAGCACAGCCACTGACAATGGTATTTCTATATTTCTATAAACAAGTTTGATTACTTTACATCCAGTTGAATCGGATACTTATATAAACTATTTCATAGAGGCGGGTTTGGCTATACTCGTAATTTGTAGAAAACATTACCTTTTGCCTTTTAATGTTGATATCAAGTGTCTGTATATCACATCATAAGCAGTAACTTGAACATTTCAAAGAGATTTGGGACCGAGCGCAACCAGGACTAGGATATATTGCCACTGACAGAGACGTGATTCATAACAGAATAATCAATACTAGTATTTATTACACAATTACATTAAAATTAAATTATACAGTCATATTGATATTCTGATTTTACTAGTCTGTCTCAGAGTCTCTAAATCATAATATTTTCCATTACTGCATTTATATGGCGCTAAATGAAGCAAGTCTAGATTTTCCACAGGCTCAAAATCGTCAATCTCACTATGGCTCTTTTTCAGTTTAAATGTAGTTACTTGTTTCTATGAAGATAGTTTCAGAGACTGACAGTCTTAGGTATTACTACCAGTATCAAGTGTGTTTGCGTGAGTTTGAGTCATAGGTAGTTCGTCAAGCGCCACACTCACCACAACGGTCTACCGTTAACCATACTGGTTTTATCCATGAATACAAGACACTTTTTCTAGATAGCAACTGCTTTTATTCTTTGTCACAACGTTTCAAAGCTACTTCTTGCTTCTTCATCAGGTGAATGATGAGTAAGTGCAGAGTTTTCTCTCCCTCTCTCTCACACACTAACACACTCACTCACATACATACACACGCACGCACGGACACACACTAACACACACACTCACCTACATACACAAACGCACGCACGGACACACACTGTAGTGTCATGTATTCATGTTTTTCCAACTTATAAAAGCCAATAAAAACAATTCGGTATTATGCAACTATTCACCTTCATACCGTCCTATGTTATCCAGCAGCAATAACACTGTCAGCTTATTCTCGTCACATACAATAGCGGCCGTATCAACCTCATTACCTGGGAGTTATAGGCTTCGATATATGGCTGCCATTCATGTGTAGTTACATATCCCAGTATGACTGGTTGCGTCAGTTATTATTGCTCAATAAATAACAGCTGTCTGTGATGGTAATTTGTATTTACGGACTGTAATATATATAGTTATGAGAAAATTGTAAGTCATGAAACGGTCTCCATAAGGATCAGGGGCGGTCGGGTAGCCGGGTGGTTAACGCGTTCGCTCGTCACGCCGAAGACCCGGGTTCGATTCCCGACATGGGTACAATGTGTGAAGCCCATTTCTGGTGTCCCCCGCCGTGATATTGCTGGAATATTGCTAAAAGCGGCGTAAAACCATACTCACTCACTCCATAAGGATCATGCGTGAGATATTGTCTTTAAATGACTTGGTGGGCTGTCATTTCTGCCGAGTAAACTGCTCCTTTAAGGGTAGTCGTACTTCATTTACCCTAAAAACAGAACCAAGTTCGTGCCTTCCGTATTGTTACCCTGACCACTTCTATTAAGACATCACGACATTCAATATCACCCCGGTCTACTTCACTTAAGGCTTATACTATCTTCCACCCATTACGGATTGTTATCGATTATAGCCATTTACCAGTACCGATCTTAACAAAAGCCATACAAGTCGATAAACCCGAATGTGTGTTGACATTAGGACACCGAGGAATAAATCAATAGCCACTCATAACGAGGGGAAGCTTTCCCCGAGAGAATAAATGTAAGATGAAGCCAGTATCCCAAAGGACACGAGGGAAGAAAGACAAGCTTATTCTGGACTATTTATATGAATATTTCATTTTCAGCAACTTACAGCGACAGGTTTCTAAGATTAATATTTTCACAAATGGCCTCGAACAATATAGATGCTATCAATACTCCCCGTTGTAAAATGCAGCTAAGTATATCCGTTTCAGAAAACATAGCAACACTTGTGAATATATCCGTTTTCGGGTGGCATACAACATGTGTCAATACATGTTGACTAAATACACATCTAACTGTAAATGAATACGTTGTTTGATAGTCGGTACTGAACAAAAAAAGAGCTTCGTTTTCTGGATAATCTATATCATGTCACGTGATATGTTAGTGTCCGATGCCAAATACACAATCTACAATTTACATTTAAGACCTGTAAAGATCCGGGGTAGAATAGGTCTTCAGCAACCCATGCTTGCCATGAAAGGCGACTAAGCTTGTCGTAAGAGGTGACTCACGGGATCGGGTGGTCAGGCTCGCTGACTTGAATGATATATGTCATCGTATCCTAATTGCGTGGATTGATGCTCATGATATCAATCACTGGATTGTCTGGGCCAGACTCGATTATCTACAGACCGCCGTCATATAGCTGGAATATTGGTGAGTGAGGCGTTAAACAAGAAACCAACACACATTTGAGTAATACGTGTGCTACTCTTCTTTTTCATACGTTTGGTATACACGTGATTGCTTGCTTAAGTGTCACCGATTATGCTGGTAGAAACTGCAGTATTGATAAACATATTCGCATCTGTGCCAACAGAAACGAAATTCAAACAACTGCAAAATGGAAGCAACAATTTCACAAACCTATACTTATGAATTTAACGATGTGGGTCATTCAAATGTATATTGATGACACCAGGTGTCCGCAACACGTGTGAGCATGACCTGCTGGCGGTTGGCGACAGTATCCGCCGGCGTGAAGGTCAAGCTTACTGCTGAGGTGTCGGTAGAAACATGTCCCTAAACTGCAACTTGAGCACCTATCTTTACAGACACCTAATATCATGGTGTTCATTAAACCAACAACAATAGTAGCCATTATGAAGATTTATTTGTTTGCTATGCACACAAATGAATAGGTATATTGCAACGTTATCGCTTTGTAAAGGAGGATACGCCCGAAGGCCTTTCCAACATACCCACAGTGGCTTAGCCTACATTCCGCCCAGGTAGGGTTACCTACTGGGTGTCGTGCCGGGTTAGCGAAATTCCAATTTTCCCTAGTATCAGTAAAGCGAAAACCCAAGTTGGGGTATTTGTCCCACGAAAGCGAGAAATGAGTAATGGCTATAAAAACACCGGATTACTGTAGTTTAGATTAGCGCCCGTGCTGTTCAAACAGAGAGGAGAGGAGAGGAGAGTCGTTTCTTAAGAATACATACAGTATGTATTTGATGCACTATACTTCAGCATCTAATAAATTACTACTGTAAATACGGTATACGCATTTCTGTGTTTTTCCTGTAATTTGAGAGTCCCGGTACAGCAATATCCCGTGTTTACTGTAGCGTGACTTCACGAAAGCGAAGAGATTTTGGAGTTGATTATGGCTAGGTTTCGCTCTTCCGGCCCATAACCACCTACTGCTATATATAACCTATACAGGGTCGGTCTGTGCCGTGGGAAGGAGAATATAACATTCATAACCACCTAATGTTTCAGTACTAAATAAGTTTCTCGGGAGAAACTGGAATTCTTGGTGTTTGAATAAGGGATGGGGGTGAAGTTGAGATTCGGGACTCATTGAACAAAATAGTAATCTGATTTAAGATGATTTTGACACTACCCCCCAGATTTGATATCTACACGTCCGTAGTGGAAGTCCTATGGGTTGTGAATCCGCGAGGGATATAGTGTTAAACGCAGTTTTTACAGCATGTCAATCTATCTTGGCCTTGACGGAAAGCCAAACGTTGTGGCAGATAATAGACGCCAACCTCTTTGGTGAAATGAGTACGGACAGACCAAGGAAATAATTCGCGCGACTTGGGGATTCGACCCCACAAGTGGAACATGTCAGCTTAAGGACACACGTATGCATATCGAGTAATGATACGAAGACCACAGGATATTTATTAATGTTATGAAATAATGCAATTCGTGAAATATAAGAACCGTAACATAAATACTGGGCTTTTCTTCAACTTCAGATGAGTCTACTTAAGGAAACTATAAAGTTACGACTGATCTCTACAAGGGCATACTTCTCTACAGGGACCTTCTTCTCTACAAGGGCATTCTTCACCACAGGGCATACTTCACCACAAGGGCATACTTCACCACAAGGACATTCTTCTCTACAAGGGCATACTTCATCACAAGGACATTCTTCTCTATAAGGGCATACTTCACCACAAGGAAATTCTTCTCTATAAGGGCATACTTCACCACAAGGACATTCTTCTCTACAAAGGCATACTTCTCTACAAGGGCATACTTCTCTACAAGGGCATACTTCACCACAAGGACATTCTTCTCTATAAGGGCATACTTCACCACAAGGACATTCTTCTCTACAAGGGCATACTTCAACACAAGGACATTCTTCTCTATAAGGGCATACTTCACCACAAGGACATTCTTCTCTATAAGGGCATACTTCACCACAAGGACATTCTTCTCTATAAGGGCATACTTCACCACAAGGACATTCTTCTCTACAAGGGCATACTTCACCACAAAGGCATGCTTCACCACAAAGGCACACTTCACCACAAGGGCACACTTCTCCACAAGGGCATACTTCTCTACAAGGGCATACTTCACCACAAAGGCCAACGACACGTTCCGTTTAGGGCAACACAACTAAAGACTAAAATGAAAAGTAAACATCGTTTGTAAACGTGGCGAAACATCGGGATCTTAAGTGAACATTAGTCTATGCTAGAAATTGAACTCTGGTCGCGACATATAATGGCATGAACCACTCGACCACCCTACGATTCAGGGTGGGATAATGTCCAGCTCACATTTGAACCGTGTGGCGACCAGAGAACCCACGTCATCGGAGGGTAATGAGAGATCAGCCCTATGAATATCTTCGCTGAAGGCATTTTGCTTCATCTGACACCAGGGATATGTTCCGGCGGAGATACGATCCGATGGCTTTAAGGAACTGAATATTGTAATATATTTGCTTGAGTTGTCTTCATTACTGAGACGGGACGTAACGTTCATCCAATAGCTTCGTCAGATTTCACGGCTGAAAGTTCAGAATATGAACGGTCAGGTTTCACTATGTCTAGGATGTGCGTGTGTGTGATCACGTAGTGAGGGTTAGGCATGGGGCATGGGGCATAGGCGTAGGGTATAGGGGTCGGGTATAGGTGTTGTAAGGAGTTATGTATCTTGTAGTCACTGAGGCGTGGACTGTAAAGTTGTCATTGAAGAAATTTTCTCCACAATTGCTATACGTGTATCCAGTTTCAGTGGGTTTCAAGTGGCTTCAGGTCTAGTCAACAGTTAAACGCGCATTCCTCAGCAGAAACGCAAGAAAGATAGTGCATCGGACATGTTATAGGTATCGTGAATCACAGAATGTAATTGTTTTCATTCTGACAAATAATTTTTTGTTGAAACTGTGGAAAGAAAACACGACAAAACACACAAAACCAGAACTAGATGAACTAATTAACTTGACGTTTGATGCAAGTTAGTAGAAAACAAATTGTTCAAGGTTTTGTCCGTGTCTAACCCTGCCATTACTACGGCAACGTCTATCCCTAATGAACAGACCCGTAAAGATACGGGGTAGAATAGGTTTTTAGCAACGCATGCTTGTCATGAAAGGCGACTATGCTTGTCGTTAGAGGAGACTAACGGGATCGGGTGGTCAGGCTCACTGACTTGGTTGATGCATGTCATCTTATCCCAGTTGCGTGGATCGATGCCCGTGATGTCAATCAGTGGATTGTCTGGTCCAGATTCGATTATTTAAAGACCGCCGTCATGTAGAGTTGGAAAATTGCCGAGTGAGGCGTTGACATATACAGCTATACACCTATGACAAACTTTATTTTCAACGAGGTCACATTTCTTTCATCAAGCCGGCACGCCTCTGTATATAGAGTCTTATAACAGATCTGCATTCACTGGGCATAAAGAAACGGTATGCGAATATTAGGTACCTATGCATAGACCTTCTCAGTGGTAGCCATAGCCATGAAGCGTTGTTGCTACGGCCGCCTACACAACACAGCTCATAACTGAAATGAATATGGCAGTAATTCTGCAATTACAGAACCGAATTGAGACTTTTTTATGGAGATGCAATTTGTGTAACTCACAATGTTGATCACATATCAGTATATTATATACATGCAGGTTGGGTTCTATACTCCCTAGGGAGCTGAGAATGCAAATCGAGCGCACACTGCACAATGTAGCGTTTTGAACATGCTTTAGAGTGTGGAGAGATTTGGTGGATTATAAATAATTAAATATGCACACTATATTTTTATTAATTGTAAGTCGACCATCGATCTCTACCTGTTATTTGTTAGATCAGCAACATGTCCACGACAACTGTCCAACATAATACTTCGAGTGAGTGAGTATGGTTTTACGCCGCTTTTAGCAATATTCCAGCAATATCACGGCGTGTCAGCTTAATGTGGGAGGAAAGCCCGAAATGACGCAAGTCACGAGCACGGGTATGGTGCTGACACACCTAGAAAAATAATGGGCTTCATACATTGTACCCATGCCGGGAATTGAACCCGGGTCTTCGACGTGACGAGCGAACGCTTTAACCACTGGGCTACCTGACCGCCCCATATAATACTTCGAACTTGTGATATCCTTCCGTGTATGTCTTCCCACTCTTCTCATCGGCTATCTACACCTTGAACGTATGTGTCACTGCATGTCTCGTTTAATCTATATAGGTGTTTTGGACAGTAAAACAACTTTGTCTCACAACAGGAGCAACGTCATTCTAACAAAATAGGAACGAACGATCGTTTCGAAATCTAAAAGGTAACCCCAATCTGATTTCAAGTGATTTATTTATTTGAGATGTATCATACAACCTCAATCAAGTATTTTGACTTTAAAATTTGACAAGATGATTGAGGAAAAAGTGTTTCATGTTCGACAGTGATTTTCAGAGAGCAAATTGGCCCTTCCCAGATAGCCCAAGTCGGTTCGCCAAATGTTAAAGATATCCCAAGAACTTGTTGAATTTCGGGCCCTTTCAGCTTTATGTGGCGTCCTTATGTTACTATTTGGGCTAGGTTTCAAGATGCATCGGTGTTTGTAATTAAAATTTAATCAATACACGTTTGATTGTTTCAATTTAGGCACCTTTTATATTTCATCATCCTATTATCTGAAGCCAATTATTGAGATGTGTGCTGTCTGCGAATGTCAAGTCCGCTTATAATAGACAAATTGTCAATTTCAAATGACGTTTTCATATTAACTGGGACAATCCCACTAGTCCGTGAGGGGTTGTCGTTAAAACGGCCTCAAAAGTAAAAACGACCAAAACAAAAGTCAAAATGGTCACAAACCCAGAGTCAAAATGGCCAAATACCGTTCACACATAAGTACACTTCAGATATGTCCTGGGGGCATGGGTGGCCCAGTCGTCTAAGGCGCCGCAATTCGCTGTGAAGAGTTACGTCCCCTGAGCACGCCAGGAACCTATGATTGTGGGTTCGAATCCCGGTTCGTCCTAATCGGGACGAACCGGGATTCGAACCCACAATCATAGGTTTGTCAGCACCGTGCTCGTGGGTTTCGCCGAAGTGGTAAACGTCATAGACCTGCATCACTTCGGGCTTTCCTCCCACATTAAGCTGACACGCTGCGATATAACTGGAATACTGTTAAAAGCGGCGTTAAACACAACAACAAAAACCCGGATATGTCCTGAATTATCCATCACAACATCTATCTGTCAACATGGCCCATAATCTTTATGTAGAATAAGGAAATGCAAGACACTGTTGACATGTTTATGATGTCAGCTTGTGGGTAGTCACGACTATTCTGAACACAATCATTACTCGTATGTTTGTCTATACAAACAGTGGTTGCCTTTTGAAACATGTTTACCATAACACGTAAACGTGTTTTTTTTAAACATACGGCCTACCCGCTCCAGTGATTCCCAAATCAAAGCCTTTTGAGTGAATTGAACCGACTAAAGAAATCGTGAGAAATTGCAGTTAGAGGAAGGATCACAAAACCTGTCCTGGATAAGTGTGTACAACAACTGAATCTATATATACTTGATAATATCAAACATGGAATATGTTTAGAGCTATGCCAATGTACAACAGCTGCTAAATATTTGAAGAAGCCACGATTCCTGCAGTATTCAGAGCCGGAATCATTAGTAAGAAGTTTGTGATATAGCTAGCGTGGTTTGTGTCAAGATGCAGATATGGGCGGTTATCAATGCACGACTCCATACATAACCTGTGATGATTATACACCTTTCACAACGCGATATGCACAATATATGAAAATTACGTCCGAATATACACGGATATAATCAGCTAGGTCAGTATATACAGCAATATTGCCTTCTAAAGTATCAGTGATTGAGCGGTTTCCTGTACAACGCCATTTAAACAAGCTGTTCGATTCACAACCGAACATAATATCAAATATTGATTGTACTTGTGTGGGACCGTTGATTCCTCGACAAGAAAACAGTTTTCAGATACAAAACACATTCACATACGTCCAAAACCCATATAGAAAGGCTATTTATGAATTGACATATGCAGCATTGGTGACAGAGGTTGATGACTTACCTAATGTCGCGTTGAGCTCGGAGTCCTTGATTGGGGCGCATGGTTCTCCACAGCTAACGGTGTACCACAAAGCAACTCCTCTGAACCTAGTGCCCTGCTTGGCCCATGCCCACATGGGCGAGGCATATGCTCCGATTTGGAAGACTAGGGCAATTAAATCCACCAAAATTGTCACTGTAATCCACGAATCTACATCCATTTTGTTGGTAGTGCTTTTGTCGCGTGCCCCAGTATCACAGTTACGGAGTATTCGTCACGAAAATGGCCACTTCAGTTGTGAAGGCTATCACATATTCATCATGTGCTGTGATGTGACAGAATGGACCTTGAGAAAGGGACAGCGAGCGAAGTAACCTTCTCCGAAACGGTCCTGCCTTCTCCACTACCTGGTGTCGTCTGCGCTTGTCGCGAGGTCGTGTGGTAACTCAAGCAGAACCCGATCTGCGAGCAGACGACGCTACTCGTGCAATGTGAGGCTTGTCCCACCCGCTTCACTCCTTGGGCGGGGCTAATACTGCTTGTGTTTTCGTGGATCTTTCGTCACATTTAGGGCACTATTCTAATCTACACGGCTACAACAATAGCTTAGCTTGCATCAGACCCCAACTGATTAATGCAGTGACTGAACTGGGCCCGGTGTCTATAGGACGCCGGTGTCAATGTCGATTAACAATAAGCGGTTGCGCAACAACGAAAGCAATGTGTGACGCCGCCTCAAGAATTGAAAAACACAGAGCAGTCTAATTACAGACCGATGTAAAAACGTGCAGTTTATTGTTTTGTTGACCATGGAGAGTCGGAGTTAACCGCGCGGCAGTTTATTGTTGACATGTTTGTTTCGACTGGGGCGCAATGGGGCAAGCTGTTTCAAACACCAACAGAAACACTGGGTTTGCCCATGGGCGTGTAGCCGCGTCATAAAATCAGCCATTGTGTGAGTTGTTTGTCGGACCACTTACCCAACCTTCGTTCAAGATGATCGCTGGTACAGTTTCAATATTATCTCAAGACCTTTGCAACCAGAACTCGATGTGTTCTTATAACGAGACTGTATAGGTAACACGTACAATGGAACACAGTGAATGTTGTGTAACGTACGTAGAAAGAAATGAAAGTGAGTGGGTGACCTGGTCAAGATATGAAAATACTCAGTCACAAAACAGGATGGTTCAGATATAAAGATTAGAGTTTACATACATTTACACTGCTGGCCTGTTTAGCTTGAATGCGAATGAGTCAAATGCCATGTGACGCAATCATTTAGCGATGGCGACATCAAGCGAGAATATATATATATAAAACAGTTAATTGAATATGATTTAAGATCAGTGTCAAACACATGAGTCATAACAGCGGTCCAGTCACCTGACATCTCATTGAGATATATGGAGTACCCACAGCCAGGATATATATGATTTACAAATATTTGAGACGTAACTGGGTTTGTTGAGATAATAAATTGTCATATACACTGTGTGTAATAAGTGACATAAGTTTGAATAAGAATTAGGTGCGAATTGCGGTTGCTATGGTAGTATCTAACGTAGTTGAGTGTTACTCATTCATAACACGACAGTTCTTCAGTTGCGACAGGTAGAGCCCAGTCAGGGTAGAGTGTACATTAAGGAATAAATATGTCTAATTTAATCCCTTTTATATCGATGCTCACGATCTCCAGATCTCACAACGCCGCCGCCCTTCCCGGAGGCGTGTGCACCTGCCAAGCCCAACGTACTGTTTAGATAATCGAAAATCCGACATAACTTGTCATTTTATTATTAATGACTTGTTTTATTAGTTTAAAACTTTAGATCCGTAAATGATAACTCAGTAATCAAAGCATCACGAGTACTCTTAAGTCTGTGGCGTTCATCCATGTACACGCTATACATTTCATATACTTATAAAATACGAAATAACAGCTCCGTCACATTAAATAACAGAAATGCCAAATGAAAAAAAGATTTTTTTTGTTCATATCCTTCTAACACTATATTCTTACAAAAACATTTATAATTGAAGCCATTTCTTTCATTCGACCATCATCTTCCCGAGGCAAGGGAGTTAACTAACTATGAAAGTCCAAACTGAACTTTTACAGTGCCTTAATTCCCTTGCCTCGGGAAGATCTACAACCACAGATCAAAGGTTATTTACATAATTTTTTTTATCCCCCCCCCCCCCCCCCCACACACACCTTTAAGTGGACGGATGACAGGTACCCCCATGATGTGAATGGGTGGAGGAGAAGTACAATTTTATATGTTTGGTGTGTGACTGATTTTGTGCATCTATATCAATATACGTATGTGTGTAGTGTCTTTTGACAATATTGTGATAATGTAATTTAAGATTGTGATATACGAATGCATGACCTTTTAATTATTATTTTTGAGCTGGTTGTCTCATAAGCCCTTTGGCTGGATATTGTACATTTTAATATGTTAATAAACTATAAATATAAATATGTGACATGTACATTATGTGACACCAAAAATAAAAGAATTTTCTTCTACTCTATGAAAAGACAAATGTCTTATAAACAGCTTGGCAAAAGCAAGTAAAACCCATGTGTGATAGGGACTAAAATGAAACAAACAAGAAAAATAGTTATTCGATGGTGATGTATTTAATACAGGTTTCAGTGTTGTGTTTTGGACTTAAGTTTGTTTCGGCTACTGTTTTCAGTCTAGAACGTTTTGATAACGTTTGTATTCGTTTGTCAAATCCAATTTTCAAGTGTATACTTTCTATTGCCTTGCAGTTTATATTACCTATTCTCCAACATAATATCATATTGGCAATTACGGGAGGGGATCAATTTCTTCAAGAGGCTTTTTCAACAAAATGTCATTAGTATAATGTTATACTTGTATTGTCTTCCATACATGAAAATAAACGTGGGAAAATAAAATGGGAAAAATGTTATGTAACATTTTGTAAACGTATCGATTTTTAAACACGAATATGACAACAACAAAAAAATGTTACCACCATCTTAACAAACAGTATAAAAATTAAAATTTTCCTTAAGGTTTAGTTTTGTCACAGCTTGGAAAATATAATTATATTGATCTATTTATTTTATTTTTCGAAGAAAGCGTTAATGATAGATAATATGCTAGTTAAGCGTGACATGTGGGAATTTAGTTACATAGTTTTTAATCCCCGACATGATGCTGCACATACGGCGACGGAGTACGAGAGCATCGCATCCCCTGAGTAAGCTGAGAGATCACACTGATGTGACGAGGAAGTTGATCACCGTACCATGTAACCAAGATCTAATGTATATCTTCTATTTTTTCAGTTTTCCGTGACGTCTTACGAGACCCGTGATCGGGAAGTAGATAATCACTGGTGGCTGAACCGGGAAGATGCACCGGGAAAATATGTCAAAATTTCAAATCGAAAACTCAAACAAAAAATATAATTTTTTAAAGATATATATGTCTCTAAAGAAATTCGTAATATTAATTCATAGGTCTTGAAACAAGTACCGTATTCGTAAATCGGTTAATTAATTAATAAATCATGTGTTGTTTATGAACATTACGATGTAAAGTGTATATGAGGATTGTATGATACAGATTTCGTTATAGGTTATAAATCACACCTTGATAAATCTGTTTCATATACATGTAGATGAAAACGAAAAAGGTTATGGCACTTTAAACCTTTGTAATGTTATTTTGACGTTATACTTATAGCTACATGCACACCCACACACGCGCGTAATGTGCTGATGGTTCGAGATATTATATTATATATAAGTGGCCGTATTTATAGCTACACTTTGTAAGTATACACACGGATGTGTGTCATCATCTCACGTGGCGTTAGTTATCAACTATAATTATATATATAATGGCCTGTATACACCCTGGTCGCCTTTCGATGCACTTCCTTGTTCCCCACAGGTAAAGGTTTAACTGTATGCATTCATGTCTTCCTTATGACATCTCAGAGGTTTAACTCAATTTCTTAGTTGAGATAGACCTGTGAAAATCCGGGGTAGAATAGTTCTGAAGCAACCCATGCTTGCCGTAAAAGGCGACTATGCTTGTCGTAAGAGTGAGTGAGTTGGGTTTAACGCCGCTTTTAACAGTATTCCAGTTATATCGCGGCGTGTCAGCTTAATGCGGGAGGAAAGCCCGAAGTGATGCAGGGTGATGCAGGGTTCTGACGTTTATCACTTCGGTGAAACCCACGAGCATGGGTATGGTGCTGACAAAGCTTGAAACATAATCGGGGCGAACCGGGATTCGAACCCACAATCATAGGTTTCTGGCGTGCCCAAGGGACGCAACTCTGCACAGCGAATCGCGGCGTCTTAGACGACTGGGCCACCCGTGCCCCTTGTCGTAAGAGGCGACTAACGGGATCGGGTGGTCAGACTCGCTGACTTGGTTGATGCATGTCATTGTATGCCAATTGCATGGATTGATGCTCATGACGTCAATCTGTATATTGTCTGGTCCAGACTCGATTATTTACAGACAGTCGTCATATAGCTGGAAAATTGCTGAGTGCGTTGTTAAACAACATAAACACAAACAAACAAAAAATCCTACACCGAGGAACACCTAAATAAACCGGATCGCTCCGATTATGACCCTTGACCTGTCATCATCATGTCAGCCACCGTTAGTTTCAAAATAACTGTAAATATCCACAAGCTTTATTATTTTGTTCTTTTCTTTCTGTTACATTTACAGTCATAAACAGCGTAAAACGTCAATGCGAAATTCTGCCCACTGGAAGCGGTCGTAAAATCTCCAACATCAATACCATTATTATGAAAGTCCTCACTGTTTAACTCATTGTAAAACCATGGCTCCTGAAACCAAGATCTAATATATATCTGTATCTTCTACTTTTCAGTTTTCCGTCACGGCTTGAGAGACCCATGATCGGGAAGTAGATAATCACTGGTGGCTGGACCGGGAAGATGCAGCGGGGAAATATGCCAAAATTTCAAATCGAAAACTCAAACCAAATATATAAATTTTTGAATAAATATAACCCAAAAGAAAGTAGTAATATTTTAACAGTTTCTCGGTTTGTTTTCAATATTATCATTATGAAAGACTCATCATTGTTTAACTCATTGTAAAACCAATCCTCATTTGTCTTTGTCCATCGGCATCAGTCCGGACTAGTACAAGCAGCCACACACACACATACACGTGCATGCACGTCGCTATATAAGTGCAATAATCTTGGACGCGACGTTAAACCCAATTTCACCTCACCTCACCTTGTCTTTGTCCGTGCATTAACTGACTGAATTGTTAGTTAAACACCACTTTGCAATGACGAAACGTCTTTTCGCCCCTTTAATACACCTTGATGATAGAATAATTTTATGAAAATTTCCGGTCGCCAGCGGGATTGGAACCAGCGCAGGTTTATGAATGCAGTCTTGTGCCACGGAGACATAGTGAAAACAAGAGACTGTTCCATGCGCATAAATGTTCCGGCGGAGCTTTTACTACCAACATTTGTTCATTTGGAGGTGCATGCATACCCCGTCAAGTTTTGGTTTCTATCACACTGAAATTTGTGCCCGTCATACAGGAACTTTTAAAATAAATGATCTTTACTTTCTATACGTTTCTGTCATAATTACATGTTTTCACATTTGCCTTTATCATTAATTAAATATCGGGATTTGTTTCAAGCTTTCAGGTTGCCCAGTCGTCTAAGGCGCCGCCATTCGCTGTGCAGAGTTGCGTCCCTTGGGCACGCCAAAAACCTATGATTGTGGGTTCGAATCCCGGTTCGCCCCGATTATGTTTCAAGCTTTGTCAGCACCATACCCGTGCTCGTGGGTTTCATCGAAGTGATAAACATCAGAGACCTGCATCACTTCGGGCTTTCCTCCCACATTAAGCTGACACGCCGCTCTGGCTAGCTCTATTCCACATAGGGAAAATTATTTTTTGTATTTTTAGAGTCGAGAAGGGTATTGTTTAATATACGATTTCATAGACTAAATGTTAGTCTAATTAAACGTACACGTGATTTGTTGTATTCGTTGACTTTACTATTTTCTTTATAAGGGCTAATAATAGGCCCATAAAAATGGGTAAATAATATTAATGTGATTGATAAATGTGCTCGAGTTGGTCCAGTATGAATTGTATATTTGCCCAGGGACGGCATTTCATAACAGAGTCGCCAAAGAGCGAGATGCACGTGCCAACAGAGTCGCCAGAGAGCGAGATGCACGTGCCAACAGAGTCGCCAGAGAGCGAGATGCACGTGCCAACAGTGTCGCCAGGGAGCGAGATGCACGTGCCAAAGGCACGGGGAACATAGTCCACGTGCATCACGCAGAGGCGACTCTGACAGTGTTCCTACAGTTAAGCTTCACATGAACTCAATGATTGCGTGTATATCATTGTTTACTCGTATACAAAAAAAATCACCCCCCTGTATATTGAGGGGTGTGATTTTTTCCATACGAATATATTATTCTATAAACGCCATCATCGAGGTCTTGTGTTAAGCATATTCAAGACATTATTTACTTTGATGAAAGCAGTCATGCTGTGTCGAATAAGCGTCAAATCCCGTTGTACACATCGAGATTTTCCATACCATGAACGAAAATTAGGGGAGAAATATATTAATCAAATACCATTGTCGTCTTGCTCCGACGTTATCAAAGCCATAAAACCAGCCATGACGTCAAATAGAATGGTGTTATTGTTTTGGTATTTCATTACATTTGATGATAAGGCTAGTGCTCCATTAATAATGGTGCAACATTAGTCAAATTACACTTACACATTCAGGAGAATGTTGGAATCTAAGGACTAAGTTATAGGTTAGATATGGCCATACGTTTCTCTATTACCTCCTTTTTATGAAGTACGATTTCATCCTTTCTCATGTTTTTTTATTTTATACTAAACGTATACAGTTTCTTTATCGATATTTGTGTTGTTTTAGTTTGGTTCCTCGTGAACAAAACACCACGAAAATACATTACCCTTAACCACAGCTAATTCTCACCAAGTGACCTGAGTTACAATAAACTAGTGCTAAGCATAGCGGAGTTATGCCCCCTTTCCTTTGGACGTGTGTAACCTCTCTGTCGCCTTTTGACGTCATAGCGGTAAATCAGTTTTCGTCATTTACGGCAGGCTATTTTTTGCATTGAATTTATGTCGTTATACATACTCATATAACTCCATTTGATATATATTTATATTCAAATAATAGGCAGTAATTTGTTCGCTCACGGTTTCGGTAAAGCTGCTAAATAAAAAAAATTGTCGCACAGTACTTTTATTGGTGTACGCTAAAAAGCGGAGAAATTTCCTGTTTTTCGACGCAGAATAAATTCTCGGACAAAACTTAGCAGCGTCTTTTTTTCAATCCGGTTTAATATTTACAGTTAAATTTACACCATCAGAAAGGAAATTAAATATTCTACATCACTGCGTAATTTTATAGCCAGAGGTAGATCCAGTGCCGAGTGAACGCAATTCTCGCACAACCTTCAATTTTCCGATCTTAGGAAAATGTGCGTCAGAAAAATAACCTCGGCATCCAATGATTACAGTAGTGCGATATTACGTGCGCGTGTCCCTATGACGACGGTCTTAGACTTAGACTTAGCTAAGATTTTGCTGAGACCGTTTCAAGATCCAGTCTTAGACCGAAACTTAGCTAAGCAAAATCTTAAAAACTTAAGACAAAATTCGTGCTTAGCAAAATTTGAGCTAAGACCACTTTCATGATCCCGGGGCCCGGGGCGGTGTCTATCTTTGAAATGGTTAGTTGAGTTCGAGGCGCACTAACCTATACACAGTGAGTGAGTTAATATTTAACGTCACATCGGCAGTATTGCAGCCATATAGTGAGGAGACCTATACACAGACACGAACTAAGTGTTTCTTATTGTGACTGTGACTCGCACCATAAGACGCAGTTCGTGACTTGACATGAGTGTTGTACATCGAGATTAAATACACAATATATTGGCATGTTGACCATAGCATGACAGTAAGTGTGCAGTGGCGCTGCTTTGAATACAGCATCATATCAAGGCGTGTCAGACTGTTGGGACCCCCCCCCCCAAAAAAAAAAAATAAATAAAAAAAAAAAATAAATAAAAAAATAAAAAATAAAATAAAATAAATAAATAAGATAAATATATATATATATATATATATATATATATATATATATATATATATATATATATATATATATATAAAATATATTTAAAAAAAAGAGAAAAAAAGAGAAACAAGAAGAAAATTAAAAAAAATGAATGAAAAAAAATAAATAAAAATAAAACATTTAATATATATTAAACAATATATATAAAATATATTATTTTTTTAAATAAATAAATCAATAAATGTCCCGGCTCGTATCACTCATGCGAGACCCACTAGCTGTAGTCAAACCCCGATCTTGGCACGGGAAGGGGACGCAACCTTGTGCTGCGATCATATTCCATTCGGTTACCCCTTGTCATTTCTGTTATAAGTCGATCCTTCATAAACCCTACTATAGAACAAGCGATCGCAGGAATAACTGCTTTCAAAAGCCTGCTTTACAGTCAACTCTACTGGAATTCTTTAGTTTTAACCCAAAATTATTCCCATTTGTATCGCGATATAAAACTCGACGATGTAATACATGTACACGATTCCACTCGTTCTATGTCGGTAAATGTATTACAAACAGTTATAAAACTACCTACTCAATAGCTTTCCAACAATCTTTTACTTCCTTATCGACGTCATGGCCTTGTAATATCAGTATGAGGCCGATCATGTGTAAAGCTGTAGACTGCTCTACACTGACTTTTGTTAAAACTGATTAAAGGAACAATAAACACCTGTCTCCATCACAACGCAACCACAATCTAGACCAGTTAGCGATGCGCCATATATCCTGACTTACAGGCGCATCGTTTCAAGTCTCACATTGAGGCTGGTTGATTGGTTTGTTGTTTAACGCCGCACTCAGCAATATTCCAGCTATATGAAGGCGGTCTGTAAATAATCGAGTCTGTAACAGACAATCCAGTGATTAATATGACGAGCATCGATTCACGCAATTGGGATCGATGACATGCATCAACCAAGTCAGCGAGTCTGATCACTCGATCCCGTTAGTCGCCTTTTACGGCAAGCATGGGTTGCTGACGACCTATTCTACCCCTCACATTGAGGAGGTCTTGTCTATCCATCTATGACCAACGTGTAACTTAACTATAATCAAATCGAACTGACAGAGCTGGGTATTGCTTTCGTGTGGGAAGAAGTTCACTGTAGTTCAGTCCCCAGCGGGTGGTCAGACTCGCTGAATTGGTTGATAGCTGTCATTGTGACCCGACTGCATGAAGCGACCCGTGAAGAAACTGGGACAGAGAACAAGTCTTCAGCAACCCATGCTTGCAGTAAGCGGCGACTAACGGGATCGGGTGGTCAGGCTCGCTGATTTGGCTGATGCAAGACATCGTATCCCAATTGCGTAGGTCGATGCTTATGATGTCAATCACTAGACTGTCTGGTCCAGACAAGATTATTTACAGACCGCCGTCATACAGCTTGAATATTACTGAGTGCGGCGTTAAACAACAAAGAAACAAAAACTGCGTGAATCGTTGTTCATAAAATCAATCATTGGAATACATCGTGAACATTTCAACACCTGAACATGTCGTATGTTAATGCTGCCAGGGCAGATCTATCATTCCGCATTAAGCATACGGACTGGTCAACAGATGACGGCTGTCGGGGCAAGGGCAACTCTGTGCTGCTCCCAGAAACTATTGTGATATTGCCTTGGCGCTACACAGACGTAGACGTAGCAATAAGTCAATGTGTAAATCGTGTATAGGGAGCAGTAGAGTGATACGGTTACCGCAGCTTGAGTTTTACCGGAGATACTTCTCCTGTGGTGAGGGTATGTCAGCATCTGTCCGAACTGTGATGGACTTGCACATGGGGAGTTTGTAGGCGATGGAAGCGGCAATAAAATATATCGACCTCGGTGACATATGAGAGCTTTGTGTTGGACGCGACAACTGTGACTACTACTGCTGTAACTACTACGTCTCTTTGTACTACTACTACTACTACTACTACTACTACCGCGAAGATCCGGGTCAGAATGGGTGTACTAAAGCTTGTCGTAAGAGGCGACTAACGGGATCAGACTCGCTGACTTGGTTGATGCATGTCAAAGTATCCCAATTGTGTGGATCGATACGCATGATGTCAGTTTAGAAGAGCTGACATCACACCAAACAGTCCCAGTGGGGATGCCGGAGTGTGTGAGTGAGTAGTTATTACTGAACGCCGCATCAGCAACCTTGCAGCTATTCGCGGGCTAGAGTAGATCTCCACCAACCTCTACTGTTCCTAAAAGGCGATAAGTGGATCGCCGGATCGGGTGGTCAGGATCGATGACTTGGATGGTGCATGTCATTGTATCCCAATTGAGAAGATTGATGCTCATGATGTCAACCACTAGATCGTCTCCTCCAGACCCGATTATTTACCGTCATATAGCTGAAATATTACTGAGTGCGGCATCAAACAAACAAACAAACAAACAAACAAACAAGTGGATCGGGTGGTCAGGATCTGTGACTCGGTTGTTGGCGACGGCGTGAATTATTTATAGACCGACGCCATATAGCTTGATTATTGCTGAGTGCGGCGTTAAACAATGTCATTTCATAGAATGATTTATCATTAATCTTGCAGTTGAAACACATGATACAATACTACCCATGAAGTACTTTATGTAAAGTGCTCCACACATATGACGACGAGGGACACCGAAAGTTGGACTCACACGTTGTGTCCATGTAGGGAATCGAACCCGGGAAATTTGCCATTAGGGCCACCTGCACTCCATTGTCTAGATCACCTATAAGGCGTGTATGTAGGCGTGTATGATTACAGTATATATTATCCAAGTCAATAAATGACCCCAAGTTTGTTTTTTACGGCGACGAAATCAGCTTTTTAAATGTAACTACAACCCGAGGCTTGATAAATTGAATTAGCGGAAACAATTATGTTTAAATCAAAATGACATCACCGTGTTTAAAGTTAACGCTCAAAGCCCAAACAACTATATTGTGACTTAAATGTCAAAGTGTATCTTGGTACGGAAATATAGGAAAAATGCCACTTGCACTGAAGATACAACATAATGAAGCATTCAGCCCCGTCACTTGTTGCTAGGATATCCTGTCTCTTCAAGGATTACATTTATTCTCCATCCGACTGTTTACTTTATCAGTTTGCAGGTACTCGAGTATCGACAGGTCATAAATCTCAGCATTCAGATGCTAGAGAGGCAGGGTCGTCACCGCCAGCTCTGTGTCATGCTGGGTGCACCATACGGGATTAGACACAATGAAACCTCCTCAACTCGACGTACTGATCATTGATATTGAGTTATCCGAAGTTCGAGTGAGTTCGGGTGAGTGAGTATATGTGTATATGTTTACGCCGCGTTTAGCGATATTCCAGCAGAATCACGGCGGGGGACCCCCCCTCACACACAAACACACAACACCCCCACCCATCGACCCGAAGTTCGTAACAAGCGGGGTGTCGATATAAGACTACAATGACGATACAGAACGGGTGGAGCCATAACGGTACATCGTCAGCAACGTTATATGGTTGTTTGCCAAAAACCAGGGCTCGATTCTCCACAACGGTACAATGAGTGAAGCCCGTATCTGGTGTCCCCCGCCGTGACATTACTGGAATATTGCTAAAAGCGGCGTAAAGCCATACTCACTCGCTTCCACGTTATATAGAGTTAATGAGTTATAGATTGTATGAAGGGAAACTAGCCAGGACCAATAAAAAGAAAGCTATAAAATATTACGTTTCTTAAGTGTGTGAGTGAACGTAGCGCCGCCAGAACAATATTTCAGTAATATCACACTGTGTTGGTTTGATGTGGGAGGAAAGTCCGTAGTGAAGAGGGTCGGAGACGTTTAACGATTTGTTTAAACCCATGAGCACGGGTATGGTGCTGACAAACCTAGAAACATAATCAAGGCGAACCGGGATTCGAACCCACGATCATTGGTCCTGGCACAACTAAGGAACATAACTCTGTAACCCCAAATACCCCCCCTGCCCCTCCTCCCCCCACCTCTCCACTCCAAACACACAAAAAAATTTTTAAATGTTAAACGTTCGTTCTCTTAGGTTTGGAGACTTTGTTTAACTACCCGACATATGGCATCTTGATATTGCAGTAGAATGCCTCAGATAACTGCTCTCTCAGGCCGCTTCGCTGTCAATAGGGGTTTTCACCATGTCTCAGTCATATCTAACAATGTAACATTAAGTGTCATATTGATAGTAGCTAGACAGCTGGTTTGGTGTGATGGACACAGCAACAGTGCACCAAGGTATACAGTAGTAAGTACTTGGATTTCTATGATGTAGAGTGTGCAGTTTGGATGTGTTGGGTGTTCCCGGGGATGCTACTAGCTGCTGGATGACTTGATGCCACCGGGCACAGAGAAGGAACCGGATGTGAGGGGAAGGGCGTGTTATGCAGACTCTGACATCCTGGAGTGCCTTGTTTGCAGATGTGTTGGAGGTTTGTTTGTTTGTTGTTTAACGCAGTACTCAGTAATATTCCAGCTACATGACGGCGGTCTGTAAATAATCGAGTCTGGACCAGACAATCCAGTGATATGCACCATGTGCATCGATCCACGCAATTGGGATACGATGACATGCCTCAACCAAGTCAGTGAGCCTCAGTGAGCATAGTCGCCTTTCAGGGCAAACATGGGTTGCTGAAGACCTATTCTATCCCGGATCTTCTAAGGTAGTGTTGGTGATGTTATACAAAGATGTCTTGGCCCCTCATGTTTTTTTTTCTCCCTGCAATTTTTTATTGTACGATAAACAACGACAAGTCGTTTATTTCATAAATACTATATATGTCTTATTTAGAAAAAAACCTGATACGGTTTAGTGTGAATGTAATACTTGTTTTGAACTGGCATTGCTTTATTCGTAGGCTTTTCGTTTAATTCTAGACATTACCATTGTATACACATTTATGCTTTTGTTTTATTTGTTGTTTAATGCCGATCTATTAAAAATCGAGTCCTAAAAATTAGGATACGTTGACATTTAGAAGCTGACCAACCGATACCTTTTTCATATGAGTAAACTCATTTAATCTGTCATGGCCACAAACGATTTACTTAAGTCATATGAATAAATCGGATGTTCTTTAATTTCTTTTGAGTACTATATGTAACTTCAGCATAATGTTTATATAATAGGCGAACAGAAGTAGGCCACTGGATCGTATGTTGTTGTCAAGTGAATTATCAGTTGAAAAGTGAGTCCTTAGTATAGTGGGACCACCCATACGTGCATTCCAGTGATTATATGACGGCAGGTATAGTTGTGGCTGACTGGGAAAGCGATCTGAACTGGCCGCAAAGGTATCGGAAGACTTTGTTTTTCAAACAATATATACATCTAACACTGTTTTAATCGTAGAATATGTGCTTATTTTAATTTTCGACTTAACTTGCAAACAATCGCCAGCACTTAGAGGGATGGTGTAAATCCTGCCGGGGTACCATGCAGGTAGCAGAGGTACAGAAGTCCTCATTGTCCCAAATAAGGTCTCCCTTTGGTTGCTAGTGACCTATACCTTCCATATTTTAATTGTGTCATTGTTTACTATTTTTGTTTTAAATACAAATCTGTGATGTTACTTGTTATTATACTGTCCTTTGATGACAGGTTTTAAGAAAAAATAAATGCATTCCTTGTTTAGTCACAATATGGCCAAAATGTTTCCGACGTGACTTAAATTTTAACTCACTCACTCACTCGCCCGCACTGCTGTCCCCCACTCACTCACTCACTCGCCCTGCCGGCCCGCCGCCCCCTACCCACTCACTCACTCACTCACTCACTCACTCACTCACTCACTCACTCACCCACCCACCCACCCACCCACTTACTCACTCACTCACTCACTCACTCACTCACTCACCCACCCACTCACTCACTCACTCACTCACTCACTCACTCACTCGCCCTGCCGGCCCGCCGTCCCCTACCCACTCACTCACTCACTCACTCACCCACCCACCCACTCACTCACTCACTCACTCATACACCCACCCACCCACTCACTCACTCACTCACTCACTCACTCACTCACTCACTCACTCGCTCGCCCGCCCTGCCGCCCCCTCACTCACTCACTCACTCACTCACTCACTCACTCACTCAAATATGATAACAAAAAGCGGGACTCCTTTTACAGTTTGTATCCATTTCATACTGTTAAAGTAGTTTGTTCTTTATGATGTTTTTTAATAAGGGATGTCCATATTCCAGCTGAACCTGTTTATTTCGATGTGGCGCCCTACACAACCATTGCAATAAATCAGAGAAATTGATTTCTATTTTCATGTGAGTAGTTCTTGTTATATTTGCGGATCCGTGATTCATTGTTTGGTTTAAGGAGTTCCACCGGAAATCATTTATATCTTTTGATAAATGTTAGCCAGCTAGATAGCTATGACAGCTACCTAGAGTAATGAATGTGATGGTAGAGCTATTCTGTTCAATGTGGTTGAAAAATCTACAGTTGAAAATCTGATAAAAAATTATCCTATGATGCCTATTTTCAGTTTTAATATTCAAAACGCGTATTTATAGATTTATGTGTATTTCAGGATAACAAAATTAGTGAGTGAGTTAGGTTCATTTAAGAATTGACCTTCACGTTGTGTGAGTTCATTGGAGTATGAACCTTCATAGAGCGAGGGCCAAACTGTATGAACGTAGGTGCTTGCGACGACGTTCATACCTTGTTTGTTCTTCACTCTATGAAGGTTCATACTCCAATGAGCTCATACAAAGTGAAAGTTAATTGTTATATTTTTTTATTACAATTTAGTCCCTCAAAGGATGTAGGCCTAGATCTATACACATTTTTCAGTAGGTGAGACTTCATGTTTACGCAGACAGCCATACAACAACCAGCTGTATCGCGGAATAAAATATTTCCAAAAAGGTATTACCGCTTGAACCTTATTTCGGTTTTATCACTGGGTGTCCTGAAACAAATGACCCAGTTCTGGGACATTGGCCAATTTGGTAAACCACCAGACCCTGAGCATGGTGTCGACAGATCCAGGATCATAATCATACCGATTTGGGGCTCGCGGTAACGGAGGCTCCTTGCACGACTAGGGGACGTGAAACGCAGGTCAAGGCTGACGCCGTGCAGAAGAGCGCACAGTCGGAGCCCCCAATGACAACCCCTGATCATTGGTCTATATAGTAGCCTCCTATCTTGGTAACGTCCACACACTGCTGCTTCCCAGGCTTCGGCAGTTTACCGAGGCTGCATGTGACCTGAACTGAATGTCATCGTGTGTAGATACTGACGTACATGATTTCATTCAAGGCGAGGCCGCCTCCGTGGTCTAGCGATAGAGCGTCCGCCCGAAGAGCGGAAGGTTTGGGGTTCGATCTCCGGCCGCGTCATACCAAAAGACGTTTAAAGATGGTATTTGTTGTTACCCTGTCTGGCGCTCGGCATTAAGGGGCTAAAACAATACTGGTCGGCATGGTATCTCAGTGAGCTAGCACTATAAATCGTCATCAGTCCGGACTAGTACAAGCAGCCACACAAACGTACATGCACGTCGCTATATAAGTGCAATAATCTTGGACGCGACGTTAAACCCCATTTCACCTCTCCCCACCACCATTCAAAGCTGTTGATTGTTGGATATTGTGATGTTTCTTGTTTTGCTAGCCAGGATATATGTGAAATATTCATTGCAAATCAGCCAGGCCAGGTATTATTAAAACATACGATTACAGTCCGCTGCCATAATGTGTGTTCGAGAAGGAAGCTTATCGTTGTTGGTTCGTAGCGTACACTGATAAGATTACAGTAAAATCTGTAGCAAGTTACCGTAAATGTGAACTTTAAATCCCTTTTCTGTTTAAAATTAGTGTTAAGTCTTGACGTTTTTTTAATTCAATTTTTGACAAACCATTTTGGCTCCTTGTACCACGCTTTGATACAATGAAGACGCTGTTATATAGGGGCTCAGTCACACATTCAGGATTTTTACTGCCGTCCTTGATATGACCATTCCCGATTAAATTTGTCAAAAGTCTGATCCAGATCCTGTGATTCGTGGTGGGAAATTCACAATCAGATATTGTTCAAGAATCGTCTCGATTCTGCCGTTTCCAGCCGAATTCATACCGATTCTCCCGTTCCCTATCCGAATCTGATCCGATTTGTATCTTCCGCATGGCAAAAAACGACCGAATCTGTCCCGACAGCGTCCCGATTCTTTTGAATGCGATCCGACAGAGATCCGACAGTAACGGGACAGTGAACCGACAAAGACGATTCGCATTCGGCAAGATCTGGACGCAATCTGGACTCAATGGACAAGAATCGGCAATGAACAATTCATGCCCGTTCATCACGACAGAGTCCCGATCCACAGGACACCGTACGTCCAGACATTGTTACGATTTTGCTACGATGCAGCAGAATGTCACGACAAAGACACGATTGTAATCCGACTAGACAAAATCGGCTGAGTTTCCCGAATGTTACGGGACGCATCTGTCGGGAGTGCTTGACTGACCTCTCTGGACCTTTCCCGATCCGTAGGACTTTGTTACGAACGGCTGCGTTCAAACAATGATAGGACATTCCAGATCATTGAGGAAATTAATCCGACATTTTCACTTTTCGTGTCGTAGCGCTGTCTGATCTCAAACGGGAGCCATAATCGGCACTGTGTGAACCTGGCCTACTACCGTGTGGAATCCGCCATTCGTCAACTTGCTATTGAGACAGATGGGTCGTTAAGGTCGTAAGTGAGCGAAACAACAGCCGTTCAAACCTCGATACATAATATACACAATCATATGGCTAAAATCTATTTGCGCCAACGGGCCCCCCAGGCTCCGAAGAGATCCCCATCTCTATTGCTTGTGGCCCAGTCGTCTCAGGCGCCGCGATTCGCTGTGCAGAGTTGTGTCCCTTGGGCACGCCAGTGTGGGTTCGAATCCCGGTTCGCACCGATTATGTTTCTGGGTTTGTCAGCACCATACCCGTGCTCGTGGGTTTCACCGAAGTGATAAACGTCAGAGACCTGCATCACTTCGGCCTTTCTTCCCACATTAAGCCGTGATATAACTGGAATACTATTAAAAGCGGCGTTAAACCCAACTCACTCACTCAGCATTGCTTGTCGTACGAGGCCACTGACTCAGTGTCTAGGTTGATTGTGTGCCATTGCATCGTAGCATCAACCACTGGCCATGGATTCGCGAAACACTTGTGTTATCATTAATTTTCAGTGATTCATTCATATAATTTCCACCGCTAGTTTGCCTTTTTACGCTCAATGGAATCCATTTTTGTGGATAATCGAGACTGGTTATTCTCAGGCGTTGACGTGTTATGTTTGTTTGTCCAGTCTACATTACTTCCAGGACGCCGGGAGTTGGAATATTGCTGATTGCGGTGTTAAACAACAAGCAAACACTGGAATTCATTAGATCTTGGAGAGCTTTATATTTTGGCAAATGAACATCCTTATATGGATTGTAAGCAGTGTCTGAAACTCACCAGAGTAAACCGAGAGCCTTAAGGGCCAGCACATTTCAAAAACTATAGGGCCCAGTGGAAAAACTGTAGCTGAAGCACTATCAGTGAACCAGAAGCTTTTACTGCTATCACATCGAGTTCCCAGAGACTATGTGATGATAGATGAAGCCTACATTTACCAAGGAAATTTTCAGCTTAAAAAACATCTTTGCTACCTACATTGAAAGGTCTAATCCTACTGTTTATAAACGTGAAAGTTATGTTTGTCACATTATTGAAATAATGCATGTATAAGTCAATTTAAGTTAGTTTATTAATAAGATTTTATGCTAACACATTCATAACGTCCAGATTAAGGACCAAGGAAACGAGAATTATGGCGATTTTCGGCAATTTTACGATTTTATCAATCGTGTTATTTTGAACGTTTTAAGTATGTTTAAAATATGGAACTTCGTGGACATTTTGTGCTAGGACCAGCGACAAAGATTTCTCATACATATATTTTGGCATTTAACATCGTGTCCGAGCGACAATGCCGAGATGTCAATTGACTTACATCAAACGACCACACGAAAAGATGGAAATAGTCTGACAATTTTTAGAAATATCTTTGTTTGTTATTTATTACTTTATTTACTTTATTTACGTTTTGCTTGAAACGTCTTTATATTGCTCTTTGACATGTGCGATATGGACCCGCTGTCGAAGCATGTGTCCTAGATTATCTTTTTAAATAACATTATGATAAACTGAAATGAAATACGTATTTTCTGACGGGCTAATGCCTATTTCGAACACTGATTGCAAGCATCGCCCCTCATAGCTGCATATATCTCAAAACTCTATATCACTTTACGATAAATGGCATCTTCCCGAGGCAAGGGAGTTAACTGACTGCAAAAGATCAGCTTTTACAGTCAGTTCTCTCCCTTGCCTAGGGAAGGTGGATAAATGTCTAAAAATGCACGGAGTCATATCATAGGATGCAAAGAAGCACGTGAGTGATTTGAAACGTCAACTAACTATTGCTATTGAAATGATACAAACCTTGTTATTGGTTCGTGTATCAAAACTGAACAAAACAAATACAAGTATTCATCCCCCAAAATCACCAAGTCTGACCACCCGATCCAGCTTACGACCAGTATAGGTTGCTGGAGACCTATATACTTACCTGGAACCACCACGTATCGCACCAGCCATTGTCCAAACAGCGCGGCCCGTGAAGATCCGGAGTAGAATAGGTCTTCAGCAGCCCATGCTTGCCCTAAGGGGCGACGAACTGAATCGGGTGGTCAGGCTCACTGTCTTGGTTGTTGAATGTCATCGTATCGTATCCCAATGATCGATGCTCATGATATCAATCACCGGATTATCTGGTAAAAGGCGACTATGCTTGTCGTAAAAGGCGACTAACGGGATTGAGTGGTCAGACTCGCTGACTTGGTTGATGCATGTCATCGATCCCAATTGCGTGGCTCGATGCTCGTGATATTAATCACTGGATTGTCTGGTCCAGACTCGATTATTTACAGACCGCCGTCACATAGCTGGAATATTACTGATTGCGGCGTAAAACAATAAACCAACCAACCAACCAAACAGAGCACAATTTATTACCCTATGACCTAATAAATCTAGTACAGTCTACAAGTTATGAGTAATATAATAAAACAGAACCATTACACTGGTATTCCCGTCAGATTCTGAACGCAATGCAATCGAACTTCCATATTAATTTGCTTAATTTACAACTCAGAAAAGGGGAATACTGCAATCCAAATTAATCAAACCCAACAAAGCAAACACATGTTTCGTATGCATTACGCATTTCCCTTCTGTACAATCTGTCATGTGTAGAATACAATGCCCTCCAGGGACCTCTCGGACGCTGACGGAGGTCATCAATGATGTCCTACCTTAATTGTTCCAGGTATTCACCCGGATGAATGAGATACGAGTGTTGCGGTAAACACGAGAGACGTCCTCAAAACCCGCAGGCGACATCGCGACGGCCAGCGATTGATGATCCAAGGCAGAACCGTCCTGACAATGCTGTCATATAGTGCATAGATACATGAGAGGGGTGGCAGTAGACGGTGCGCCGGTTGTCGATGTTGAAGCTGTCGTGGGAGATGTCCTACATGAAATCCTACTTGTGCAGATTATTGTGCTACTTTGTAAATTCCAACAGCACTGATAACGACGAATTCTGATTTTGGACCGTATATTGGGAGGGGGCATCCTTGGAAACAGATATACTGTGCTGATTAACAATGGTTATGTTGGATCGCTTGACCAGGTGAGGAGGACTGAAGTTATATGAATGCGAGGCGTGTTTCGCTGAGCCATTTTAGGACAGTGAAGGTAGAAACACTGATGAGAGATATGCGGTGTATGAGTGCTGGGTGTGTTTCATTGAGGACGGACTTGTATGAGGTATTTTGAGGCAGGGAAAGGAGGCGCACTGAAGAGACATTAACGGCATATGCGTGCTAGATGTGTTTCATTGAGGACGGACTTGTATGAGGTATTTTGAGGCAGGGAAAGGAGGCGCACTGAAGAGACATTAACGGCATATGCGTGCTAGATGTGTTTCATTGATGACGGACTTGTATGAGGTATTTTGAGGCAGGGAAAGGAGGCGTACTGAAGAGACATTAACGGCATATCCGTGCTAGGTGTGTTTCATTGAAGTTCGACTTGTCGCAATCAATCTTACGACAGTGAATGTTTACGCCTTGAAGACACGTAAACAACTGATAAGACGCTCGTGTAGATAGCGAGGACAGAAACACGGACTACCCACGTCTGATCAAGGTTTGACCTTGCTGGTGGTGGCTCTGCGACTCCTGTAATTCCTATAGGAGACGCAGTATGTATATGTAGGTCTCTGTTATCGTGTGCAATGACGTCAATGCGCTGATTCCGTGGCTTGACATGATTCTGGGTCTCATGGTAATTTTAATACCATATACAGGACATATAAATTCAAACGTATTTTCCCAGGTCAATCTTTTACCAAAGAGTGAAAATATCAGCATTAAAATGTTATATATAATATTCTTTTCGTAAATCCATTAAGAGTCGTAATGCAATAATATTTTCATCTGTGTCGATTTTATTAATATGGAATTCTATTCTAACGTAATCCAGAGTTGTCCCCAAAGACGTTCTCCCCTGTGCCCAGATAGATATATAATTCCAGTGGAGAATGTGTGTCATGCATTAGCACATTTACTACCAAGAGCGTCACTTTCCTGACAGGGATATCTCGAGGCTACTGTTATCGTGCCAGTGCCTTTTACTGAGGGTTGACCTAATCTCTTGATAGTTCATGTGATCCTACAATACAGGAGTTAAAAAAGAACCTCAGAATCTAACCTCAACGTTTCAAACACCAGTTCCCGGTGTAATACAGCCACATTGAACAATGGACAACTATTCATTCCCTGCGTCTCGAGACTGCGTTCCAGGTCGTGAGATCGAGGACGAATTTGACCCCAGCATCCTCATCTACATCAACGCCCCAAGTCCCCCTCCCACCTTCTCCACCTGGGAGATTGCGGTCAAGATACTGTTCTATGTGTTTGCGATGCTGCTGGACGTCGTCGGTAACAGCATCGTCATTCTCATCATCGTCCTGAACAGGAAGATGCGGACGACGACCAACGTGTTGATCCTGAACCTCGCGGTGTCGGACCTGATGGTGGCCGCGTTCTGCATGTGGGTCCACGTGGGCTATCAGATCGCCCCTGAGTGGCCCTTTGGGGACTTTGTATGTAAAGGGAACACCTTCTTTCAAGGTAGGTCATACATTATGGAAGATGGGTGAGTCTAGCGTGTTAGTGTATGCCAACGAATCAGGTTTTACTTTGGGCACAATTTTTTATTCCTATTGTGCTGAAAAAATGACGTCAGTGAAATTCGTGTCTTTGGATAATTTATGTTTGTTTCTCTGTCTCAAGATTCCAAACAAAAAGAAAGCGACACTTATTTCAAAAGGCTTCAGAGGCCAACCATTTGATATTCTGGGGGTGGGGGTGGGGGTGGGGGTGGGGGTGGGGGTGGGGTAGATGGTGGGGGATGGTGCGTAGGATTTTATCGTCCTAAAAAAGTTCCCCCGAGAATTCTTGAAAAAAGGGATTATGTTTTAGTTTTAAATATAAAAAAATGTATCTGGTTTTGTGGCTGAAAATATATCTAATTTAGAAACAAAGTCCCAGGCCCAACCCAGATTATCAAATCCTCATTGTAACGTTAAAGTGACCACATGGCATGTCCCAATCTGCTCATGTCACCATAGCTGTTGCAGTGAAACCATAGGAATAGTTTTCTCAAGAAATTTGAGATTTTGACAAATCTACTTGATTAAATTGCCATGTGTCTCCTTGCCCGCCGTTAATATAACGTCGGCCAGATCTAAATGCGCATGACAACAAATGTCTGGTCTTCTGACACATTAGCACTGCAGGCACATCACACACAGATACAGTGTTATTGTATGACTGTGTCTTATGTATTGCAGCTGAGATTGATCATCTTATTGACTTTGTCTGATTTGGACTGGCCCCACTTGCACAAAGCGCTCTTAACGCTACGTCTGTAAGTCTATGTTAAAGTATGGGAGTAACGATCATCTTAGCACTAAGATCACTTTGTGCAAGTGGGCCCAACTGATGTTTGTTAGGACACGCGTGACTGAACTGTTTGGTTACCGCAATTTACTGACACGGGTTTAAATACAAGATTCACCTACATGTGACGTATGGTTTGTTAAACTTTTGGCTTAGTTCTCCCCAATGACTGCCAGGCCGTGATGTAACTGAAACAGTGTGAAAGCAGTGTGATATTCAGAATGCACATATTAACATTCTGATGTTCATCTGCGGTATTTCCTGCACATACTGATCATACATGTAATGTCCGTGTACCGATATGTCTCAAGTTCCTATCCTTTGCACGTCCAAACCCGGTTCAAACGTACTTTCCGACCACAATACATAAGGGGCTGGTCACGTGATCCCTTTTGGGAACCATGCCATGCGTTATCAAAACCACCAAATTAATGACTTTACTTAGACCAATGTCGAAAACCCTAACAGTATGGTGTCTGAGGAAAGTCCAGACCCTGGGCAGAGGGGAGAAAAAGAGAAGTTCACATACATGTAAGCTGGCCAAAGTGCGCGATAAATTTCCCCAAGTTCTAAATACGTTTTTGAGATCCCCAGGGAAGGGATCCATCTGGGTAATTCCAATTCAAACAAAATTCCAAAAATATCTGTTGTAACCCCCGGCTTTCCGAAAGCTATATACTCATGTCCTTGTCTCGTGTTAGTATAACGGTGTCCCTCGTATGTACTGATGTCCCTACAGAGATGTTTCTGTCTGGTGTCAATGTCTCATGTTTCTCTCTGATGTCCATGTTTCACTCAGATGTCCACGTTTCTCTCAGATGTCCATGTTTCACTCAGATGTCCATGTTTCTCTCAGATGTCCATGTTTCTCTCAGATGTCCATGTTTCACTCAGATGTCTATGTTTCTGTCTGATGTCCATGTTTCTCTCTGGTGTCCATGTTTCTCTCTGATGTCTATGTTTCACTCTGATGTCCATGTTTCACTCAGATGTCCATGTTTCTATCTGATGTCCATGTTTCTCTCTGATGTCCATGTTTCACTCTGATGTCCATGTTTCTCTCTGATGTCCATGTTTCTCTCTGATGTATATGTTTCACTCTGATGTCCATGTTTCTCTCTGATGTCCATGTTTCACTCTGATGTCCATGTTTCTCTCTGATGTCCATGTTTCACTCAGATGTCCATGTTTCTCTCTGATGTCCATGTTTCACTCTGATGTCCATGTTTCTATCTGATGTCCATGTTTCACTCTGATGTCCATGTTTCTCTCTGATGTCCATGTTTCACTCTGATGTCCATGTTTCTCTCTGATGTCCATGTTTCACTCAGATGTCCATGTTTCTCTCTGGTGTCCATGTTTCTCTCTGATGTCTATGTTTCACTCTGATGTCCATGTTTCTGTCTGATGTCCATGTTTCACTCTGATGTCCATGTTTCTCTCTGATGTCCATGTTTCACTCTGATGTCCATGTTTCACTCAGATGTCCATGTTTCTCTCTGATGTCCATGTTTCTCTCTGATGTCCATGTTTCTCTCTGATGTCCATGTTTCTCTCAGATGTCCATGTTTCTCTCAGATGTCCATGTTTCTCTCTGATGTCCATGTTTCTCTCAGATGTCCTTGTTTCACTCTGATGTCCATGTTTCTCTCTGATGTCCATGTTTCAATCAGATGTCCATGTTTCTCTCTGATATCCATGTTTCACTCAGATGTCCATGTTTCTCTCAGATGTCCATGTTTCTCTCTGATGTCCATGTTTCTCTCTGATGTCTATGTTTCACTCTGATGTTCATGTTTCTCTCAGATGTCCATGTTTCACTCAGATGTCCATGTTTCTCTCTGATGTCCATGTTTCTCTCTGATATCTATGGGGGCGGTCGGGTAGTCTAGTGGTTAAAGCGTTGGCTCGTCACGCCGAAGACCCGGGTTCGATAACCGACATGGGTACAATGTGTGAAGCCCATTTCTGGTGTCCCCCGCCGTGATATTGCTGGAATATTGCTAAAAGCGGCGTAAACCCATACTCACTCACTCACTCTGATGTCCATGTTTCTCTCTGATGTCCATGTTTCTCCCTGATGTCCATGTTTCTCTCTGATGTCCATGTTTCTCTCAGATGTCCATGTTTCACTCAGATGTCCATGTTTCTCTCTGATGTCCATGTTTCTCTCTGATATCTATGGGGGCGGTCGGGTAGTCTAGTGGTTAAAGCGTTGGCTCGTCACGCCGAAGACCCGGGTTCGATTACCGACATGGGTACAATGTGTGAAGCCCATTTCTGGTGTCCCCCGCCGTGATATTGCTGGAATATTGCTAAAAGCGGCGTAAACCCATACTCACTCACTCACTCTGATGTCTATGTTTCTCTCTGATGTCCATGTTTCACTCTGATGTCCATGTTTCTCCCTGATGTCCATGTTTCACTCAGATGTCCATGTTTCTCTCTGGTGTCCATGTTTCTCTCTGATGTCCATGTTTCTGTCTGATGTCCATGTTTCTCTCTGATGTCTATGTTTCTGTCTGATGTCCATGTTTCTCCCTGATGTCCATGTTTCACTCAGATGTCCATGTTTCACTCAGATGTCTATGTTTCTGTCTGATGTCCATGTTTCTCTCTGATGTCCATGTTTCTCTCTGATGGCCATGTCTCTCTCAGATGTCAATGTTTCTCTCTGATGTCCATGTTTCACTCAGATGTCTATGTTTCTGTCTGATGTCCATGTTTCTCCCTGATGTCCATGTTTCACTCAGATGTCTATGTTTCTGTCTGATGTCCATGTTTCTCTCTGATGTTCATGTTTCTCTCTGATGGCCATGTCTCTCTCAGATGTCAATGTTTCTCTCTGATGTCCATGTTTCACTCAGATGTCTATGTTTCTGTCTGATGTCCATGTTTCTCTCTGATGTCCATGTTTCTCTCTGATGGCCATGTCTCTCTCAGATGTCAATGTTTCTCTCTGATGTCCATGTTTCACTCAGATGTCTATGTTTCACTCAGATGTCTATGTTTCTGTCTGATGTCCATGTTTCACTCTGATGTCCATGTTTCTCTCAGATGGCCATGTCTCTCTCAGATGTCAATGTTTCTCCCTGACGTCCATGTTTCTCCCTGATGTCCATGTTTCTCTCTGATGTCCATGTACTGATGCTTCTGTCAGGTATCCATGCACCGATGTCCGCGTCTGATATTCCTGTATTGTGTTCATATCCCGATGTTCATTCCACACTTTCGTGCCCCTCTTCCAGTGTTGTCAGTGACGTCAAGCGTCCTCACGCTGACGGTCATCTCGGTGGAACGCTTCATGGCCATCGTGTTCCCCTTCCGGGCCAAATGGTCATCACTGGTCACCGGGCTGGTCATCGTCCTGACGTGGTGTGTATCGACCATGATAGCCTCGCCCCACCTCTGGATCAGGCAGCAGTTCAAGTGGCAGTGGAAGGACAGACTCGAAATTTGGTGTGAGGAGGTTTGGCCCAAAATCTACAAGAACGAGGAATGTGAGACGTACCAACCTGGTAAGCTGATATACTACAGTGTAGAGGGCGTCGTCATGTACTTCGTGCCTATCGCCGTCATGATCGGGGCCTACTCCGTCATCGCCATTAAGCTCTGCCTCCGTAAAGCTCCGGGGACACTTATTGGCTCCACTGCAACAGCCCAAGAGAGATCCAAGAGGAAGGTGGGTGGGCATGTCCGAGTGAGTGAGTGAGTGAGTGAGTGAGAGAGTGAGTGTCATATAATATCTACGCTGAAAAGAAAATTATATACATGTACTATTTCTTATAACATAATGCCCGCCGTGGTATTGATGGAATATTTCTAAAAGCGGTGTAAAACCATACTCACTCACTATCATATAATGGGTAGGCTTTAGGGCAGGATAACGCAAACGATGAAAACGGGTCCCTTTTGGGGTCATTTAAGGATAAACAGGCAAATATAAAAGGTTAGGTAGGTACTAATTTCAGTGTTTAACCCAAACATGGGTCCGCCCTTGTCTCTTGGTCAGAATTGACCATCGGGAATCTTGAAAAAAGTACTGGGATATTTGCTATCAAGGGTGTAGCTGAGGCCCTTTAACAGTGAGGGTAAATTTGGAAAGACTGCGAAGAATGATTTATTTAGCGAGGACACTAGCGGGATAAGTTGTAGACTTTTGCGGCTTGGGGTCGTTTCCCGAATTTAAATCAGCTGGATTTGACCGTTAAATGTCCGAAATGTTACCATGGAGATCTGGCTGCATTTCATGAGCCATTTCATCAGTTACAACAAAACTTTGATGCGGGGCATTAACTCGGCGACGAAACAAGTCAAAGTAAATTTACAATAAGATAAGTTTCCCACAATGTAACATCAATATACGGGCATGTTTAAAACAATATGAACAATGTTTCAATTCATTCCCTGTTGTATATCTTACATCATGTTTTGACCTCACTTGCACACTCAATTTGATAAACAAGAAAACTGTCTTTCCACTGTAAATGAGCGCATGAGGTATGTCCCCATTCCACCTGTGATGAACCGGCATATAGGCACTGTCTTTTTTCCGTTATTGCGGTAAACTTTGTAACAAATGTCATGGAAATCGGGGTTTAAATATAACTAAAACTGAACAACTAACATTTCATGAATCATAAGAACAAATGGATTAAATATGACATGGCGTAAACAGATGTTTAAAAATAGAAATGCGTGCACTTTCCATTCAGTTATCCATGAGTCCCAAGGCCTTTTCAGAAAGACAGGCCAGGAAGGCGCTAAAATAAAGCTACGTCTCATTGGGAGACATAAAGGACAATTACTCTAGCAGGCAGTTCGATGGATTGCCGAGAAAGGCAAGTAGACCAGTTAGGTGTAGGCAACTGCCTTTTTGCCTATATGGTAGTTACGACCCTGTCTAAAAAACAAGTTTCAGTTGGAACTATATTGAATGTGGTCACTGTCAAACTGACCAATCACTGACCTTGTGGTTTAATATGTTAATGCGCATTCCAGGAAATATGTTTAGTTACTGTTTGCAAGAACTGAAATAGGTGTTTCCTCAATAGAATTTAAGAATGATATCATATGATAAGGACGTTATCACGCTAGCGAGTTTTGGAATGGTAAATTCTGTATTCGGAATAAACGTTGAAAATAGCAAGCCGTGGATATTTACCACCCCAACACGTCACGACTGGCAAAATACAATGTTTATTCCTAATTTAAATCAGAGCATTTACCTTCCCCAAACGCACTAGTTTTATAACCTCTATGTATCACACCTTTTGATAAAGTTGTTTATGATGATTACAAAATAATGCGATGAATTATATATGACACGCTGTATGTTGTTTTACCGTTAATTACGCCCAGAATACACATTGTTCAGCGTTTCAATAGATCTGACATGCACGTCCGATGCTTAATCATGGCCAGGGGACGACTGTGACACTCGGCAACGTGCTCATTCGCCATAGCATGTACTTGCCGTACATTAAATAGCCATAATAACACTCGCGTTGTCGAACAGCACTCAGAAGCATTAGCTAAGCTGTTGGATGCTGTTGTCCGAATGGCCATAATCATTCACGCTGGTGAAAGAGCTGTGTAGGAACTCACAATCAGCTGAAGTGGAAGGTTAATGGCCCGATTGCCGTTATAGTTGTGAACGCGGGTCGTCAAAACATGGTACAAAGCAAATGACGAAACAAAAACAAGTAAACAAAACTTTCAAACTTTCAAACTTTCAGTGCTCCAGATAATACGTGGACTATTTAATGATATGTAAACATTCTAATTGGTATTTATATTATCTTTTTTAGAATTCAATATAAACTGTCTGGCAAAAGAAAAAATATACCCATGTTTGAGTGAGTGAGTGAGTTTGGTTTAACGCCGCTTTAAACATTATTCCAGTTATATCACGGCGTGTCAGCTTAATGTGGGGGGAAAGCCCGAAGTGAAGCAAGTCACTTCGGTGAAACCCACGAGCACAGGTATGGTGCTGACAAATCTAGAAATATAATCGGGGCGAACCGGATTCGAACCTACAATCATAGGTTTCTGGCGTGGCCAAGGGACGCAACTCTGCACAGCGAATCGCGGCGCCTTAGACGACGGGGCCACCCGTGCCCCCCACCCATGTTTGATGGTGGCTAAGAATGAAACAAAGACCAACATGTTCCACTCAGGATAGGGATACTGGCGTGTTGCAGGCTATGTACACATACGTCCACACATACAGATTTGGCTTTGTCGAAGCCCACTGAAAGCCATACGCAACTTCGTTAATGATGATTGGCCGTGCTTGTGTTCGTGGATCAAGTCCAAGCAAGGTGAAAGGCGGAGGAAAAAGAAGACTATTTGATAATTTAAACAGTTACTATTTTTCTTATTCATGTATTTTATCATCTACCAGATTGTGTATAAAGAAGCCTTGCGAACAGTTCTCCTACTTGACCAGTGCCTATTCACAGATAAAATTACGACAAAAAAATTACACAGTTGAAAATTGGATTTTACCAAAATATTACAATTATCAAAACGTTAGTAGGCTGAACCAAAATATTACAATTATCAAAACGTTAGTAGGCTGAACCAAAATATTACAAATATCAATACATTAGTTGGCTGAAAACAATCGCCGAAACACTGCAAACAGGTCCTAGACGCAACTATGATATCCGTATCAAATACATCACCATTGAATAACCATTTCTTCTTTGTTTCATTATTCACCACCATCAGACACCCGCAAAGGTTCGGGGTAGATTAAGTCTTCAGCAACCCATGCTTGCCGTAAAAGGCGACTATGCTTGTCGTCAGAGGCGACTAACGGGATCAGGTGGTCAGGTTCGCTGGCTTGATTGATGCATGTCATCGTATCCCAATTGCGTGGATTGATGTTCATGATGTCAATCACTGGATTGTCTGGTCCAGACTCGATTATTTACAGAGCGCCGTCATATAGCTGGAATATTACTGAATGTAGCGTCAAACAACGAACAAACAAAGCACCATCAAACATGGGTGTACACATTCTTTGCCTGGCAGTTTATGTATGCACGTGTTTAATATAGTACGCATGTCGTACCAGTAAATTGTCATGGAAATCTGTAGTTATGTTGAAGGAAGGTACATTGTCTGCAGGTGATCAAGATGTTGGTGGCGGTGCTGGTGGTGTTTGTGCTGTGTTGGACGCCGCAACAGTTCATGCTGCTCTGGGATGTCTTCAGACCCAAGGGGAAGAAGGTAGGCGATGACGTATAGAGAGTGCTTTTAATTATCTTACAGTGAGTGAGTGAGATGGGTTTAACGCCGCTTTTAAGAGTATTCCAGTTACATCACGGCGTGTCAGCTTAATGTGGGAGGAAAGCCCGAAGTGGTGCAGGTCTCAGACGTTTACCACTTCGGTGAAACCCACGAGCACGGGTATGGTGCTGACAAACCTAGAAACATAATCGGGGCGAACCGGGATTCGAACCCACAATCATAGGTGTCTGGCAAGTCCAAACTGTCTTACTATGCACAGAGTACTATCTACAAAACAGATAGAAAACAATGACGCTGTTCCGTGATGTCATGTTGACTTTGACAACAGTTTCTAGTGTGGTCGTGGTGTATGCTGTTAACGATATGACCATACGATATTCCCAAATGACCCTCCAAGTAGGAGTTTAGTATCTGAATACTTATCATATAACCAGAAAAAACAACAACACATGTACCTATGTTTGTATTTGAAAAGTCAACATTTTTTTGTAGAAGCGAAAAGTCGTCAAAAGAATATAACCGTCACTGTACACGCAGTATACACACGTACACGTCCTACGTTTATTACGAACACGCCTACAACGAACTGACGGATATAACGAACTGTTTCTTATGTCCCGGCCATTCGCTGTATCTATGCTTATAATGAACTCCGGTTATAACGAACTAAAAGTGGAGGTCGTTATAACCGTAGTGTACTGTATATATATTTGACCTGTTTCAACTGAGCTTTTTTATTCTCCAAGCCTTTTTAACGAAACGTGTCCCTTGTTGCATCACCATCCCTTGAATATTCTCCAGATCGAGGCTTACGTGGACGACATCAAGTATGCTGCTGTGTACGTGGCCTACCTCAACAGCTCCCTCAACCCCGTCCTGTACGGCGGCTTCAACGAGAACTTCAGAAAGGGCTTCCTCGAGGCGTTCCGTTGTCTTCTCATCAAGAAGCGTAATAAAGTCGGACCAGGTCAGACTTGAACAAACCGCTCATTGTATTCTTCCGCAGAAACGTAACATAGAGCTTGTGCATGTACACGTTAACTTATAATTATTCATCCTTCCGCGGACCCTAAGCAGTGTGCTTACTATTGCTGTACACGTTCAGTTATGATTTATCATAGTGCGTATTTTGACTGTACACGTTAAATAATAGTTATTTATCCTTCCGAGGATCCTTAGCAGAGCGCTTACTATAGTTCAATTATAATTTATCCTTCCGCAGAACCTTTGCTTAGCAGGTATTATGGCTGAAGACGTTAAATTATCATTTTAGTCAAGGGAGGTAATCAAGTTAAATTAACCTGTTCATAATAAGAAGGTCTCTTCATTCCCTCCTTTTAAAATGTTGTTACTTGATGGGGAGATTCCGGAGTACAGGTGTTTTTTACTCGGTGACAAAGGTCTCAGTTGAACGTTTTTGCAACCTATCAAAACCTTGGATTACATTATTTCTTAACAAAGAAATATGCGTCGCGACTATTGGTCGTGGGTTTTAATTCAAGGTTTGCCATGATAATGTTTCTGTTTGCAAGCACCAGGCCATGGAACGTAAACGTCTAAGACCTGTATAACAACAGCAATAACGCGGTGATAACAGCATTTTCATATATGCATCGATCGTAGCGCCACCAGTGGCTATGTCCCTTCTATGACCCTCCTATTGACCAATTAGATGCCACCTCTAATATCACTTGCATTTGCTTCAAACAAAATGGCGGCGCCCAGTGAAGATGATCTGATCCATGATGAAGATATATGGTGTAAATAAAACGAGTCTTACCTCGCGATGTGCATAAAATCACGTGAGCACCTTGATTAAAAACATGAAATAATTTGGAGAAAATGTGGCATTGCCGAGTTGACAGTACACATCTTTTGCAAATCCTGAAGTCGACCGAAATCTGCACGTTGAAATATTTGTTGTTGACGAACCGCATGCGGGGGCACGGGTGGCCCTGTCGTCTAAGGCGCCGCGATTCGCTGTGCAGAGTTGCGTCCCTTGGGCACGCCAGAAACCTATGATTGTGGGTTCGAATCCCGGTTCGCCCCGATTATGTTTCTAGGTTTGTCAGCACCATACCCGTGTTCGTGGGTTTCACCGAAGTGGTAAACGTCTTAGACCTGCATCACTTCGGGCTTTCCTCCCACATTAAGCTGACACGCCGTGATATAACTGGAATACTGTTAAAAGCGGCGTTAAACCAAACTCACTCACGAACCGCATGTCGATTTCGTTACGCGATTTTGATTGGACTATGCATGCACCGACTAGATAGTCCAGCCAGAATATAACTCCATAATTGCAGCCTAGTTCGGCAAGGGTGGAAGCAGGACTTTTACAGTCACCCACTGTACGTTATTGATGTTCTCTCACACAGTTACCCAGAGTAGCCGGAACCCGATCGGACCCGGAAGTGGGGCTGAGATCATACCCATAGAACGTAAGTCCGGCAATGTATACGTGAGCTTGTAGCAAATTGTGACCAACATACACTATGTCAGCATACCACAGCTAGGTGTTTTACGTTAGTACCAGATGAAGTGAGTGAGTGAGTGAGTTGGGTTTAACGCCGCTTTTAACAGTATTACAGTTATATCACGGCGTGTCATCTATTGTGGGAGGAAATCCCGAAGTGATGCAGGTCTCTGACGTTTACCACCTCGGTGAAACCCACGAGCACGGGTATGGTGCTGACAAACCTAGAAACATAATCGGGGCGAACTGGGATTCGAACCCACAATCATAGGTTTCTGGCGTACCCAAGGGACGCCACTCTGCACAGCGAATTGCGGCGCCTTAGACGACTGGGTCACCCGTGCCAGATGAAGAACAAGGTCAAGTGTGATAAGAGGCAAGCGATGCGTTCAGTAATGTATAAATAAAGAACAATTGAATAAACAAATCAAACGGGTGCTCTATTCATGTAAGGCGCCGCAATTCGCTGTGCGGAGTTGCGTCCCTTGGACACGCCATAAACCTGTGATTGTGGGTTCGAATCCCGGTTGCCCCGATTATGTTTCTAGGTTTATCAGCATCATACCCTTTCTCGTGGGTTTCACCGAAGTGGTAAACGTCTTAGACCTGCGTCACTTCGGGCTTTCCTCACATATTAAGCTGAAACGCCGTGACTGGAATACTGTTAAAAAAGCGTAAAAAACCTCCCTCAATGTAGGGTAATACTTGGTCCTTCTGTATAAGTGTTTTGCAGAAATAGGAAGTATGTAAGTGAACCATGATTGGCTGTTGCAGCTACGAGGTCCACCATCTACCACCTGTCTGTGCCGAGAATTGTCTAAGACAGTGGTAGATTGAGGCACGGGGCCAGGTAAGATGACGTTGTGTGTTGCCGTGGTCTCGTGATGCATGCGTTGTTAGATGTTGTGGACGTAGGTGTTCCAGTTTGAACTTTAAGGCGTTATTACTGCATAGACTTCCTTAGGTTCTCGCACTCTTTGCTTGACGTTTCAATATTATTGATTTTTGAAAAGTTCGTGCAATGCTCCAACGGATTCGGTTAATGCAATAAAGGCGGCAATTGTGTTACACTGTCTCATCAAAATAGTCAAAGGCGGCAATTGTGTTACACTGTCGAGGTTCGGACTTGAACGTTTTGAAAATAAATGTGCTTGTTTCTGGCTTCAATAAACTTGTGAGGATAGCGGTTCATGTCTTCCGTTATGTTCTGCCAACATCTGAATACCAATAAAAGACAATTTACTGTGTATAGTTTACAAATGATTCATCTTTGAATTGTATTTTTGTCATTACTGCATGAAGCCATGATATTCCAAATGCTTCAGATTCTGGTGTTTTCAAAATAATACTTTCTACATACATGCCAACCATACTCTGTACATCACTCACTTGATGGGGCGGTCGGGTAGCCTAGTGGTTAAAGCGTTCGCACGTCACGCCGAAGAACCGGGTTCGATTCCCGACATGGGTACAATGTGTGAAGCCCATTTCTGGTGTCCCCCGCCGTGATATTGCTGGAATATTGCTAAAAACGGCGTAAAACAATACTCACTTGATAACGGTGTTGGAATCTACATCGAAACGTCACTCTTAATTGTAATAAAGAATGTGTTCATCCACATACCACATATCGCAAAGAAGTTTATATACATACCTTTATATATGAAACGTTCTTGATCGACGTTTTTTTTTGCGTTTATGGTATTCTAGCCGTTTCTTCCCATGAACTGTTTCAGAACACAACTCTTCAGAATCAGAAGTTCCTGCGAGGAATATACGCCAACACCACATGTTCACCATATACGAACCCCACGAGACAGGAGACCTGGCTTAGCTGTACAGTGTAGAATCCTAACCTGCCAATACCCACGAGACGGGAGAGCTGGCTTAGCTGTACAGTGTAGATTCTTTACCTGCCAATACCCACGAGACGATAGAACTGGCTTAGCTGTACAGTGTAGATTCTTTACCTGCCAATACCCACGAGACGGTAGAACTGGCTTAGCTGTACAGTGTAGATTCTTTACCTGCCAATACCCACGAGACGGTAGACCTGGCTTAGCTGTACAGTGTAGATTCTTTACCTGCCAATACCCACGAGACGGTAGACCTGGCTTAGCTGTACAGTGTAGATTCTTTACCTGCCAATACCCACGAGGCAGGAGAGCTGGCTTAGCTGTACAGTGTAGAATCCTAACCTGCCAATACCCATGAAACAGAAGCTGGCTTAGCTGTACAGTGTAGATTCTTTACCTGCCAATATCCACGAGACAGGAGAGCTGGCTTAGCTGTACAGTGTAGATTCTTTACCTGCCAATGTCCATTAGACAGGAGAGCTGGCCTAGCTGTACAGTGTAGATTCTTTACCTGCCAATGTCCATTAGACAGGAGAGCTGGCACAGATGTACAGTGTAGATTCTTTACCTGCCAATAGCAACAAGACGGTATACGTGGCTAAACTAGCTGTTCAGCTGCAGTGTAGATGATAACTTGCCAAACCCCAATCTACAGCAGTGGCTATGTGGCTAGCACCAGTGTTGTGAGAGTGTGTCAACAAATCAAGATGATTCAACGTCGTGCAAGATGTCAGACCTTTCCCCAGCCTTGAGAGTCCACTAAGGCAGGACAGTTTCCTTGTGTGAACAGCTCAGAAATAACTGCGTTGAATGACCAAGAACAAACGTCTTCATGAACACAGAGAAGACATTTCCAGTTCTGGTTGCTGCCAGTTTAGAACAGTTGGGAGGACTTGGGATGGAAGCATCAGTCTGCAGACATGTCTATATGCAAACTGCACGTCTGCGACAGCCACGACACCAAACTTTCTCGTCTGTGAGGTGGTGAGGTGAAATGGGGTTTAACGTCGCGTCAGAGATTATTGCACTTATATAGCGACGTGCATGCACGTGTGTGTTTGTGTGGCTGCTTGTACTAGTCCGGACTGATGCTGATTTGTAGTGCTGGCTCACTGCGATACCATGCCCCAGTTTAACATGAATACCCCACTCAGACACAGTATACTGACTGCGAGCCGACCAGTCCTTGTTTCAGCCCCTTAATCCCGAGGGGCTGTCGGGTAGCCTAGTGGTTAAAGCGTTCGCTCGTCAGGCCGAAGACCCGGGTTCGATTCCTGACATGGGTACAATGTGTGAAGCCCATTTCTGGTGTCCCCCGCCGTGATATTGCTGGAATATAGCTAAAAGCGGCGTAAAACCATACTCACTCACTCATATTTAGCCACCATCAAACATGGGTGTATACTTTCTTTTGCCCGGCAGTGTATCTTCTAGACAGTTTATATTTCGCTAAAAGCGGCGTATTCACTCACTCACCCTTAATTCCGAACGCCAGACAGAGTAACAACAAGTACCATCTTTAAACGTCTCTTTGTATGACGCGGTCGGGGTATTCGTATGTACGCGCATCATATTATTGGGTATCGTCCCAGTACACTGAACCTAGGAATGATGTCTGTTTGTTTGTTGTTTTCGCCGCACTCCAGATATATGACGGCGGTCTGTAAATGAGTGAGTCTGAACCAGACAATCCAGTGACAAGAGCATCGATCCACGCAATTGGGGAACGAAAACATGCATCAAACAAGTCACCGATCCTGACCTGACCATCCGATCCGTTAGTCGCCCCTTACGACAAGGATAGTCGCCTTTTACGGCAAGCATGGGTTGCTGAAACCTATTTTAACCCGGGTCGAACCTTGGAATGAGAAGAACCAGCATCCATCGCGAGATGACGGATTCCTGGATTCCTGGTACAGGGACAGCTTATTTCAAATATACATATTTGCATTAAAATTTCAATATCAAATTTGGAGGACGTCACTCTCGTTGATCTGAAGTATACGTGTCCCAAACCTGTTGCCATGGAAACAGCGAAGAAGATACTATAAATAAGACATGCCACAGACCTTCAAATATATGTACATTTAAACATGGCATGGTTCCTTGTCCAGTTTTAGAAACACAAAGTACTACACAATATTTAAGACTAATCTAACAGCGGAACCATTATATTCAATGTAAATCTACCTTAGTTTAGAATAGCTTTCTCGATTTTGCTGCAGCTCAAAATAATTTATTAATTGAAACAGGTAGATATTTTAAGAGACAATAAGACTTTGTAGAAATGGTAAAAATGGTTGTATTAAAGATAAATGCCACTTCGTATGCGTATGTCCAGTATATGATGATTCAAGAGCAAAATATCTACTTCTACCACAATCCAAATGTGAACATGTTTTTGTAAATTAATAACACGAGATTGCAGAGGGTTTATCTATGTTCATTAATCATGCAGTGAAACTGAGACAAAGTATGAATTTGTAACACACCCAGACTATGGACTACAGGCCTTTATTGGCCTTGGGTATCACGAATAAAGGAAAGGAAATTGTTAAAATTGGAAAGAAAGAACGTTTAACGCCGCACTCAGTAATATTCCAGCTATATGAGGCGGTCTGTAAATAATCGATTCTGGACCAGACAATCCAGTGATTGATATCTACAGAATTGGGATACGATGATATGCATCAACCAAGTCAGCGAGGAGTGAGTGATTTGGTTTGTTGGTTTGTTTGTTGTTTAACGCGCACTCAGCAATATTCCAGCTATGTGACGGCGGTCTGTAAATAATCGAGTCTAATAAACCAGTGATTAATATCACGAGTATCGATCCACGCAATTGGGATCAATGACATTCATCAACCAAGTCAGCGAGCCTGACCACCAGATCCCGTTAGTCGCCTTTTACGGCAAGCATAGGTTGCTGAATATCTATTCTACCCCGGGTCTTCACGGGTCAGTGAGTGAGTGAGTGAAAGAGTGAATGAGTGAGGTGATTCAATGGAAAGCCTAAGGGGGATGCAGGTCGGAAACATTCACCACTTCAATGAAACCCCCAGCACGCGATGGTGCTGATTAAGCAACCTCATCATCAGTGTGAATACTGGAAACTTGAGCCCATGATATAAGATCGTGACACGTCCAAGGGATGCAACTCTGCACAACAAACTGAGGTGCCTCAGACGGCTTGGTCGTCCGTGCCCCCCAAAATATTGTAGACAAACAATGTGTTACTTTATATTTTTTAGTTTTATTTGTGTAAAAAAAATATAATCAACAAGGAGATAAAGTGTACATAATTTGAAAATGAAGTTATTAGTGTTGCTGCCAAATCTGCGGTAACAAGATATTACATGAATAAATTGTCTGGGTTGACACCCGAAACAAGCGTCACATCACACAAGTGTCACAAGGTGTGGTGTCACTCTGAGGAGGTTATTTAGTTCACATGTGCCTCTGTCCACCCCGTAGGGAATGGGTACCCGATATATGAGTGGGTTGACTGTTGGATACCCATGAAACATACTAGTCCACTGTTCCCTGAGTGAGTTGGGTTTAACGCCGCTTTTAACATTATTCCAGTTATATCAAGGCGGGTCAGCTTAATGTGAGAGGAAAGCCCGAAGTGATGCAGATCTCAGACGTTTACCACTTCGGTGATACCCACGAGCACGGGTATGGTGCTGACAAACCTAGAAACATAATCGGGGCGAACCGGGATTCGAACCAACAACCATAGGTTTCTGTCGTGCTCAAGGGACGCAACTTTGCACAGCGAATCGCGGCGCCTGAGAAGGATTCCCTGAAGGATTAGAACCAGTCTGAGAATAGTTCTTGACATAACAGCAATAGCAAACATATGGATGTATCTCTCATGTCACTCCTGGAGTTTGAAATGAAGAGTTTTCATTCGACACTGAGTAAAACATTTTCCAGGAATATGGACCATCATAATTTATTGCACAATTACGGATTTATTATTCATGACTTTGTTCAGCCACGCAAGTCCCTCTGGTATAAGGAATATGGTTTCAATGCCTCTAGAATAAATATATGGTTTAAATACCAACTTAGTTCCAACTAGTATGTGGATAACTATTGTTTTCAAGAAACTTATGTATATTTCTGGGTCAGTTTCCTGTTTGACAACATATGCACCAGTGAGAGTTTTCACCACAGGAATAATATCAGTCTACTAAGACGCTAAGACACTTTTTCGTCCCACACATGCAACTGTCAGCAGACAATTTAACAGTACAGTAAACTACGGTTATAACGAACACGCTTATAACGAACTGACGGATATAACGAACTACTTTTTTGGTCCCGACTATTTGCTGTAGTTATGCTGTATATATGCTTATAACGAACTACGGTTAAAACGAACTAAAATTAGTAGTCCCTTTGAGTTCGTTATAACCGTACTTTACTGTAATTGTATAAATTTGGTTGTTGTATTCAAAAGAAATACTGGTAATCCAATTACAACGGTATCTTTCTTAGTTACATAGACTTGGATAAATACAGACGAAATTGTGCCTGTCTACAACTCAACATACATGGCCAATGCCTCCAACAGACATATTGATCAATGGGCATGATACAATGTTAACCAATCCTGTGGTCACAATTTTTCATCTGAAATATTTCTATTCTGGTTAATAAAACATTCTCGATATGTATGCATGTTTTGCTTGTAATTCTTCACAGTTAAAAATCCAATATAAAATTCTTCCAATTGGTTTAAAAATTTAAGATGGTTTCTCTCTTTCATAAATGGTTTATGATCATGATGTTATATATGATTCTATTATGGCATGACACACATACAGAGACAAGGCGATAGAACCTAGCATAGGCCACCAAGCCCTGGAGATCTCGTACCCGTACATAGATAAAATATCACACATGGGAAAAAAAATATATTAATGTTTGTGCACAGCTACACATCGTGTGGCAGATTCATCTGATGTTAAAGATATCTTGAGGGCTGGTAGAACATCAGTGGGATTTGTAGGAGTCGTCAGGCTTTTTAAATTTGTAAGTTCATTTTTACTGCTGAGCCAGATTTTGTAGAACTTTGTTTTTTGTTCTTGACAATACTTTTTCTATTTGTAAAGAATTCAAGTATAACTTTGATAAAATTTGATAACATCTGTATAACATATTATTCACATAATCTTTATAGAAATATGGTGTCATCATTAAAGTTTTTTTTTTTTTACTAGGCCATATTTGATCGTGCAGGATTATAGTTTGGATTTTGAACATTGGCGTTCCATACACATCCTATTCTGGACAGCTCGTTCTCTCCACCTGTCTTCAGTAGGCGGCAACTTGTCCATCTGCTCTTGGATCAGATCCAGACCACAATACATTGCTGCTTTGTACATGTCCACTTCCTGTCTGCCACCAATTGCCACGCGTGATAACCTGACCTCTTCCAAACTTTGACCTGTCATGACCTCGGACAGGTCCAGTAATTGGGTGACCCATGTTCTTGAGTTTCTCCAAAGTTTCCTCAGATATTCCATCTTCCATTGCTATCACTGGTGACAGTCTGAACAGGAGATAGGGACAGAAGTAACGATGAGAGTCATTGTTAGATTCAGGTTAGAATTGGTCTTCAGCAACCCATGCTCACAAGATTGGGAGGTCAGGCTTGCTGATGCAAGTCATCATATCCCAATCAGTGAGTGAGTGAGTGAGCTGAGTTTATTGCCGCTTTTAACAATATTCCAGTTATATCGTGGCGTTCATATCCCAATCAGGTAGATTGATGCTCATGATATCAATCTCTTGATTGTTTGGTCCAAACATGATTATTCAAAGACCAATGTCATATAGCTGCCAAATTGCTGACTGTAGCGTTAAACAACAAACAAACAATTTTTTTTACAAACTGAAAAAGTTAAAAGAATGATTTTAGATGATAAATAGCAACTTATTATAATTGTTTTAAAATCCTCAGTAGCTTTTAAGTGTTAAAGTGTTAAATCGACTCTTGTTGATAAATTTGATATCAAAAGACACTCAGGACGATGCTCTCCTTAAATACATATGTACTTGATGGAATCCCCTAACAAGCGCAGATTTTCACAAGAAATATGCTGCATTAAAGCAATAATTTGCAAACTTTTCTGTAGGACAGTCATGTTACGTTTGTCCAAAACATCACAAAAAGGTTTGATTATATGATTTCAGTATGTTTACAAGATAAGTATGCCTCAAGTGTGGGTAGGTGTGGGTAGGTGGGGTTAGGTGTGGGTAGGTGGGGTTAGGTGTGGGTAGGTGTGGGTAGGTGTGGGTAGGTGGGGTTAGGTGTGGGTAGGTGTGGGTAGGTGTGGGTAGGTGTGGGTAGGTGGGGTTAGGTGTGGGTAGGTGTGGGTAGGTGTGGGTAGGTGGGGTTAGGTGTGGGTAGGTGTGGGTAGGTGGGGTTAGGTGTGGGTAGGTGGGGTTAGGTGTGGGTAGGTGTGGGTAGGTGGGGTTAGGTGTGGGTAGGTGGGGTTAGGTGTGGGTAGGTGGGGGTAGGTGGGGTTAGGTGTGGGTAGGTGGGGTTAGGTGTGGGTAGGTGTGGGTAGGTGGGGTTAGGTGTGGGTAGGTGTGGGTAGGTGTGGGTAGGTGGGGTTAGGTGTGGGTAGGTGTGGGTAGGTGGGGTTAGGTGTGGGTAGGTGGGGTTAGGTGTGGGTAGGTGTGGGTAGGTGTGGGTAGGTGGGGTTAGGTGTGGGTAGGTGGGGTTAGGTGTGGGTAGGTGTGGGTAGGTGGGGTTAGGTGTGGGTAGGTGGGGTTAGGTGTGGGTAGGTGTGGGTAGGTGTGGGTAGGTGTGGGTAGGTGGGGTTAGGTGTGGGTAGGTGTGGGTAGGTGTGGGTAGGTGGGGTTAGGTGTGGGTAGGTGTGGGTAGGTGGGGTTAGGTGTGGGTAGGTGGGGTTAGGTGTGGGTAGGTGTGGGTAGGTGTGGGTAGGTGGGGTTAGGTGTGGGTAGGAGTGGGTAGGTGTGGGTAGGTGGGGTTAGGTGTGGGTAGGTGTGGGTAAGTGGGGTTAGGTGTGGGTAGGTGTGGGTAGGTGGGGTTAGGTGTGGTTAGGTGTGGTTAGGTGGGGTTAGGTGTGGGTAGGTGTGGGTAGGTGTGGGTAGGTGTGGGTAGGTGTGGGTAGGTGGGGTTAGGTGTGGGTAGGTGTGGGTAGGTGTGGGTAGGTGGGGTTAGGTGTGGGTAGGTGGGGTTAGGTGTGGGTAGGTGGGGTTAGGTGTGGGTAGGTGTGGTTAGGTGTGGGTAGGTGTGGGTAGGTGGGGTTAGGTGTGGGTAGGTGGGGTTAGGTGTGGGTAGGTGTGGGTAGGTGTGGGTAGGTGGGGTTAGGTGTGGGTAGGTGTGGGTAGGTGTGGGTAGGTGGGGTTAGGTGTGGGTAGGTGTGGGTAGGTGGGGTTAGGTGTGGGTAGGTGGGGTTAGGTGTGGGTAGGTGTGGGTAGGTGTGGGTAGGTGGGGTTAGGTGTGGGTAGGTGTGGGTAGGTGGGGTTAGGTGTGGGTAGGTGTGGGTAGGTGGGGTTAGGTGTGGGTAGGTGTGGGTAGGTGGGGTTAGGTGTGGGTAGGTGGGGTTAGGTGTGGGTAGGTGTGGGTAGGTGTGGGTAGGTGGGGTTAGGTGTGGGTAGGTGTGGGTAGGTGTGGGTAGGTGGGGTTAGGTGTGGGTAGGTGGGGTTAGGTGTGGGTAGGTGGGGTTAGGTGTGGGTAGGTGTGGGTAGGTGTGGGTAGGTGTGGGTAGGTGGGGTTAGGTGTGGGTAGGTGTGGGTAGGTGGGGTTAGGTGTGGGTAGGTGTGGGTAGGTGTGGGTAGGTGGGGTTAGGTGTGGGTAGGTGTGGGTAGGTGGGGTTAGGTGTGGGTAGGTGTGGGTAGGTGGGGTTAGGTGTGGTTAGGTGTGGTTAGGTGGGGTTAGGTGTGGGTAGGTGTGGGTAGGTGTGGGTAGGTGTGGGTAGGTGTGGTTAGGTGTGGGTAGGTGTGGGTAGGTGTGGGTAGATGGGGTTAGGTGTGGTTAGGTGTGGGTAGGTGTGGGTAGGTGTGGGTAGGTGTGGTTAGGTGTGGTTAGGTGTGGGTAGGTGTGGGTAGGTGTGGGTAGGTGTGGGTAGGTGGGGTTAGGTGTGGGTAGGTAGGGTTAGGTGTGGTTAGGTGTGGGTAGGTGGGGTTAGGTGTGGGTAGGTGTGGGTAGGTGTGGGTAGGTGTGGGTAGGTGGGGTTAGGTGTGGGTAGGTGGGGTTAGGTGTGGGTAGGTGTGGGTAGGTGTGGGTAGGTGGGGTTAGGTGTGGGTAGGTGTGGGTAGGTGTGGGTAGGTGGGGTTACGTGGGGGTAGGTGTGGGTAGGTGGGGTTAGGTGTGGGTAGGTGTGGGTAGGTGGGGTTAGGTGTGGGTAGGTGTGGGTAGGTGTGGGTAGGTGGGGTTAGGTGTGGGTAGGTGTGGGTAGGTGGGGTTAGGTGTGGGTAGGTGTGGGTAGGTGTGGGTAGGTGTGGTTAGGTGTGGTTAGGTGTGGGTAGGTGTGGGTAGGTGGGGTTAGGTGTGGTTAGGTGTGGGTAGGTGTGGGTAGGTGGGGTTAGGTGTGGGTAGGTGTGGGTAGGTGTGGGTAGGTGTGGGTAGGTGTGGGTAGGTGGGGTTAGGTGTGGGTAGGTGTGGGTAGGTGTGGGTAGGTGTGGGTAGGTGGGGTTAGGTGTGGGTAGGTGTGGGTAGGTGTGGGTAGGTGTGGTTAGGTGTGGTTAGGTGTGGGTAGGTGTGGGTAGGTGGGGTTAGGTGTGGTTAGGTGTGGGTAGGTGTGGGTAGGTGGGGTTAGGTGTGGGTAGGTGTGGGTAGGTGTGGGTAGGTGTGGGTAGGTGTGGGTAGGTGGGGTTAGGTGTGGGTAGGTGTGGGTAGGTGTGGGTAGGTGGGGTTAGGTGTGGTTAGGTGTGGGTAGGTGTGGGTAGGTGGGGTTAGGTGTGGGTAGGTGTGGGTAGGTGTGGGTAGGTGTGGGTAGGTGGGGTTAGGTGTGGGTAGGTGTGGGTAGGTGTGGGTAGGTGTGGTTAGGTGTGGTTAGGTGTGGGTAGGTGTGGGTAGGTGGGGTTAGGTGTGGGTAGGTGTGGGTAGGTGTGGGTAGGTGTGGGTAGGTGGGGTTAGGTGTGGGTAGGTGTGGGTAGGTGTGGGTAGGTGTGGGTAGGTGTGGTTAGGTGTGGTTAGGTGTGGTTAGGTAGGGTTAGGTGTGGGTAGGTGTGGGTAGGTGTGGGTAGGTGTGGTTAGGTGTGGGTAGGTGTGGGTAGGTGTGGGTAGGTGTGGGTAGGTGGGGTTAGGTGTGGGTAGGTGTGGGTAGGTGTGGGTAGGTGTGGTTAGGTAGGGTTAGGTGTGGGTAGGTGTGGGTAGGTGTGGGTAGGTGTGGGTAGGTGTGGTTAGGTGTGGTTAGGTGTGGGTAGGTAGGGTTAGGTGTGGGTAGGTGTGGTTAGGTGTGGGTAGGTGTGGGTAGGTAGGGTTAGGTGTGGTTAGGTGTGGGTAGGTGTGGGTAGATGTGGGTAGGTAGGGTTAGGTGTGGGTAGGTGTGGGTAGGTAGGGTTAGGTGTGGGTAGGTGTGGGTAGGTAGGGTTAGGTGTGGTTAGGTGTGGTTAGGTAGGGTTAGGTGTGGGTAGGTGTGGGTAGGTGTGGGTAGGTAGGGTTAGGTGTGGTTAGGTGTGGGTAGGTGTGGGTAGGTGTGGGTAGGTAGGGTTAGGTGTGGGTAGGTAGGGTTACGTGTGGGTAGGTGTGGGTAGGTAGGGTTAGGTGTGGGTAGGTGTGGGTAGGTAGGGTTAGGTGTGGGTAGGTGTGGGTAGGTAGGGTTAGGTGTGGGTAGGTGTGGGTAGGTGTGGGTAGGTGGGGTTAGGTGTGGGTAGGTAGGGTTAGGTGTGGGTAGGTGTGGGTAGGTAGGGTTAGGTGTGGGTAGGTGGGGTTAGGTGTGGGTAGGTGGGGTTAGGTAGGGTTAGGTGTGGGTAGGTGTGGGTAGGTGTGGGTAGGTGTGGTTAGGTGTGGGTAGGTAGGGTTAGGTGTGGGTAGGTAGGGTTAGGTGTGGGTAGGTGTGGGTAGGTAGGGTTAGGTGTGGGTAGGTGTGGGTAGGTAGGGTTAGGTGTGGGTAGGTGTGGGTAGGTGTGGGTAGGTAGGGTTAGGTGTGGGTAGGTGTGGGTAGGTAGGGTTAGGTGTGGTTAGGTGTGGGTAGGTGTGGTTAGGTGTGGGTAGGTGTGGGTAGGTGTGGGTAGGTGGGGTTAGGTGTGGGTAGGTAGGGTTAGGTGTGGTTAGGTGTGGGTAGGTGGGGTTAGGTGTGGGTAGGTGTGGGTAGGTGTGGGTAGGTGTGGGTAGGTGTGGGTAGGTGGGGTTAGGTGTGGGTAGGTGTGGGTAGGTGGGGTTAGGTGTGGGTAGGTGTGGGTAGGTAGGGTTAGGTGTGGGTAGGTGTGGGTAGGTGTGGGTAGGTGTGGGTAGGTGGGGTTAGGTGTGGGTAGGTGTGGGTAGGTAGGGTTAGGTGTGGTTAGGTGTGGGTAGGTGTGGGTAGGTGTGGGTAGGTGTGGGTAGGTGGGGTTAGGTGTGGGTAGGTGGGGTTAGGTGTGGGTAGGTGTGGGTAGGTGGGGTTAGGTGTGGGTAGGTGTGGGTAGGTGGGGTTAGGTGTGGGTAGGTGGGGTTAGGTGTGGGTAGGTGTGGTTAGGTGTGGGTAGGTGTGGGTAGGTGTGGGTAGGTAGGGTTAGGTGTGGGTAGGTAGGGTTAGGTGTGGGTAGGTGTGGGTAGGTGTGGGTAGGTAGGGTTAGGTGTGGGTAGGTGTGGGTAGGTGTGGGTAGGTGTGGGTAGGTAGGGTTAGGTGTGGGTAGGTGTGGGTAGGTAGGGTTAGGTGTGGTTAGGTGTGGTTAGGTAGGGTTAGGTGTGGGTAGGTGTGGGTAGGTAGGGTTAGGTGTGGGTAGGTGGGGTTAGGTGTGGGTAGGTGGGGTTAGGTAGGGTTAGGTGTGGGTAGGTGTGGGTAGGTGGGGTTAGGTGTGGTTAGGTGTGGGTATGTAGGGTTAGGTGTGGGTAGGTGTGGGTAGGTTGGGGTAGGTGTGGGTAGGTGTGGGTAGGTGGGGATAGGTGGGGGAGCGCACCCCTGTAAATACACATCCATCTTATCTTCATTACTCCCCATATACCTGTGAAGATCACGGGGTAGAATAGGTCTTTAGCAACCCATGCTTGCCGTAAAAGGTGACTATGCATGTCGTAAGAGGCGACTAACGGGATCGGGTGGTCAGGCTCACTGACTTGGTTGATGCATGTCATCGATCCTATTTGTGTGGATTGATGCTCATGATATTAATCACTGGATTGTCTGGTCCAGACTCGATTATTTATAGACCGCTGTCATGAAGCTGGAATATTGCTGAGTGCGGCGTTAAACAACAAACCAACCAACCAACATTACTCCCTTATAACAACCGTTGTTATCCAGTTTTCCCACACTTGTGTACATCATGTATATATACTTTTTACTTATGTTATATGTGAGCCACCAGGAGAAAACGGACCTTGTGGTTGCTAAGATACAATTGTGCTTTGACATCAAAAAGAAAGACATTTGACGTAAATTTACTTCTGTATATGTGTGCGGACTGCACAAAAATATCTTATTTCTCTCTCGTTAGTTTGTAATGTAATAATAAAAACAGTATTTTAAAAAATTTCACCATACATTTCAATTAATCAGACATATCCCAAAACTGCAATCATTACATAAACAGTCATAAGTCTGAAAATGGGAATTTGCAGGAATGAGTCCAAATGTTTGATGCCGTGTATGTCTGTAATAAGTATGAATTGAAGGTTATGAACTGTATTTTTGTGGTCCTAGGATACTGTTGTTTTAAAATATAATTAGAAGTAAAAATGTGATTTTTCACCCAAAAGGTCCCTCATCTCATGGTGGGTCACTTATGTTTACACTGTAGCGCCTTGAGCATTCCTTAGTGCATAGAATGATGCAGATAGAACTATGCATTATTATTAAACCCCCTCCCCCTAACCCAACTCTGGATCTGAGGGACCGCTTCCATGGTTTAGTGGTAGAGCGTCCGCCCTGAGAGCTGAAGGTCCTGGGTTTGATCCCTGGCTGCATCATACCAAAAATTGTTAAAAGATGGTACTTATTGCTACCTAGTCAGACGCTCGGAATTTAGGTTCTAAAACAAGGACTGGCTGGCTGGGAGTCAGTATGTTGTGTCTGAGTGGGGTATTTATGTTAAACTGGGGCATGGTATCTCAGTGGGCTAGCACTATCAACATCAGTCTGGACTAGTACAGGGGCGGTCGGGTAGCCTAGTGGTTAAAGAGTTCGCTCGTCACGCCGAAGACCCGGGTTCGATTCCCGACATGGGTACAATGTGTGAAGCCCATTTCTGGAGTCCCCCGCCGTGATATTGCTGGAATATTGCTAAAAGCGGCTTAAAACCATACTCACTCACTCACTCACTCACTCTGGACTAGTACAAGCAGCCACACACACACATGTGCATCTACGTCGATATAAAGCAATAATCTTGGATGATTTCACCTCACCTCACCCTGATCTGCGTATGTCATACATTTGCCATTCGCTAAATTCAACAGATTGCTGGAGAAGTTATTTAGGTGTAAAGGGAGATAACTCTTATTACCCATATAAGGTAATGTACTGATGGATTTCTGATGGATCCCCGTGACTGTGGATATGCCTTCAGTGTTCACCTACCCATATCCTCCTCCGATGAGGAAGCGTGGTTGGTCCAGAGCCTCCTGTGGGTCCATGTGGAACTCCAGCATGTTAAGCAGGACCTGCACATGGCCTTGAGGCTGCATATAGCCTCCCATCACGCCCAGCGTACACAGCAGGTCACCTGGACAACAGGCAGCCAAGTCACAGAACGGTTCAAATAGCTACAGTGGTTACAAACAAGAAGTCCATTACGTGTAATCCAATAGGGCTGCCTTGGTGGCCATATTGGATGACAAACCATACCAAACTTACAATCAGTACATTTCTGATCCACACGGAGTAGTGACTGCATCGGAGAAATACTGCACTGTTCTGCACAAGTACAGTATTTTGTACAGTTGTGTGGTTCAACACAGTAGTGTTGTTCTGTACAGCTGTGTTGTTCAACTCACGTACATATTATGTTCTATGATGTTGCTATTTGTAAATCAGCTCACTTGTGAGCTTTTTTAAACACCTGTGTGGTTCCAATCACTTGCATTATTGTGAACACCTGTGCGGTTCTAATTACTTGCATTGTTGTGAACACCTGTGCGGTTGTAATTACTTACATTGTTGTGAACACCTGTGTGGTTCCAATCACTTACATTGCTGTGAACACCTGTGTGGTTCTAATCACTTACATTGCTGTGAACACCTGTGTGGTTCTAATCACTTACATTGTTGTGAACACCTATGTGGTCTAATCACTTACATTGCTGTAAACACCTGTGTGGTTCTAATCACTTACATTGCTGTAAACACCTGTGTGGTTCTAATCACTTACATTGTTGTGAACACCTGTGTGGTCTAATCACTTACATTGCTGTAAACACCTGTGTGGTTCTAATCACTTACATTGCTGTAAACACCTGTGTGGTTCTAATCACTTACATTATTGTGAACATCTGTGTGGTTGTAATCACTTACATTGCTGTGAACACCTGTGTGGTTGTAATCACTTACATTGCTGTGAACACCTGTGTTGTCTAATCACTTACATTGCTGTGAACACATGTGTGGTCTAACTACTTACATTGTGGTGAACACCTGTGTGGTCTAATCACTTACATTGTTGTGAACACCTGTGTGGTCTAATCACTTACATTATTGTGAACATCTCTGTGGTCTAATCACTAACATTGCTGTGAACACCTGTGTGGTCTAACTACTTACAATGTTGTGAACACCTGTGTGGTCTAATCACTAACATTGCTGTGAACACCTGTGTGGTTGTAAGCACTTACATAGTTGTGAACCATAGGTGGTCTAATCACATACATTGCTGTGAAAACCTGTGTGGTCTAACTACTTACATAGTTGTGAACACCTGTGTGGTCTAACTACTTTCATTGTTGTGAACACCTGTGTGGTCTTACTACTTACATTGTTGTGAACACCTGTGTGGTCTTACTACTTACATTGTTGTGAACACCTGTGTGGTCTTACTACTTACATTGTTGTGAACACCTGTGTGGTCTTACTACTTACATTGTTGTGAACACCTGTGTGGTCTTACTACTTACATTGTTGTGAACACCTGTGTGGTCTTACTACTTACATTGTTGTGAACACCTGTGTGGTCTTACTACTTACATTGTTGTGAACACCTGTGTGGTCTTACTACTTACATTGTTGTGAACACCTGTGTGGTCTTACTACTTACATTGTTGTGAACACCTGTGTGGTCTTACTACTTACATTGTTGTGAACACCTGTGTGGTCTTACTACTTACATTGTTGTGAACACCTGTGTGGTCTTACTACTTACATTGTTGTGAACACCTGTGTGGTCTTACTACTTACATTGTTGTGAACACCTGTGTGGTCTTACTACTTACATTGTTGTGAACACCTGTGTGGTCTTACTACTTACATTGTTGTGAACACCTGTGTGGTCTTACTACTTACATTGTTGTGAACACCTGTGTGGTCTTACTACTTACATTGTTGTGAACACCTGTGAACACCCATGTGTTTCTACCTACCAGTGTCAGCTGACGTCACCATGGAGGGGATGATTGTGTGGTAGGGTCTCTTCCCCCCAGCTACACAGTTGGGGTGTTTGGGGTCCAGGGAAAATCCTGCTCCACGGTTCTGAAAATAGGAACACTCCTGCTTATCTGTGTTACGACACAGGGTCTGTGGGGAGTCCGGGGTAGAACAAGTCCCCAGTTTTCCCTTCACTTAGTGAGATCTGATTAAAAAGTATTGGGTGGTCAGCTTCAGGGACTTGGCTGATTGGATGTCATTTGTTTGTTGTACGATTTTTTGTTTGCTGTTTAACACCGCACTCAGCAATATTCCAGCTTATGATGGCAGCCTTTGTAAACTCGACCTGACCAGATTATGCAGTTATTGATATTGTGAGCACTGAGCCATGCTCTTGGGGTACAAGGACAAGCTATCGACCAAGTTGAGTCCAATCTCATTAAAATCAGACCTTAGTTCTCGCTACCGCTAAACAAAGATCTGAAGACATCCCATTAGGGGTCACGTCAAAACGACCTTTCATCTGACCAATCAGTGCATCGCTTACCAGATTATGAAAGTGACAGTCGGAATGTGATTCCTAATCATGCAATCTCGAAAACTTTAACATGGTGTATTCCGAACGATAGTTACGGGTTTAACGACTGAATCCTTACATTCTAGACCATCTATTAGCCATTCCAGAATATTTTTTGTTCAGGTTGCAAATTTGTAATTGAGCATTTGTCAAAATATGTTTCAAAGCGTAGTCGCCAATTTGAAATTAGTGATGTGACTCGTAATGGGATGTCCTCAGATCTTTGTTTAGCGGGAGCGAGAACTAAGATCTGGTTTTAATGAGATTAGGTTGAGTCTGACCATCCAATCCATTTGGTTGCCTCGTTTGACCAGTTTAGGTTGCTGAGGACCAATTCTAACCTGGATTCCAGAATAACACAAAGTGCTCTTGGTGCTGTGCCTAAATCTTTGTTAAAGTATGAGAGTTGAGATATGCATATTTATAATGATACGTTCCTTTTGCTGAAACTGTCGCTGTACTACAAAACATTCTAAGTATAAAAGCAACTTTTGTTAATTTGCGTCAAAGTATTGGAATCCATGGCCCAAAATAGTTGAAGTATTCAGTCCCTGTAGACGATGTTTTAACAGTTCTGTTACAACACCTACCTGTAGTGTGAAACCACACCCATCAGGGACTATTCCTGTTCCAAAGCCCATGAAGTTGCTGTTGATGAAGGAGCAGGCATTGCCGGTACAGTCAACAGCGGTGAAGTACACCGTGTCACTGCCAGTGGTTGGGCTACCCCGCTCCATGTCTGCTTTTGCCCTGCCAACAGGAACCATTCTGCAACCTCATCTACATTAACTACAACCATTCTCCTGCTGCAAGCTGTCCAACAGGAACCATTCTGCAACCTCATCTACATTAACTACAACCATTCTCCTGCTGCAAGCTGTCCAACAGGAACCATTCTGCAACCTCATCTACATTAACTACAACCATTCTCCTGCTGCAAGCTGTCCAACAGGAACCATTCTGCAATCTCATCTACATTAACTACAACCATTCTCCTGCTGCAAGCTGTCCAACAGGAACCATTCTGCAATCTCATCTACATTAACTACAACCATTCTCCTGCTGCAAGCTGTCCAACAGGAACCATTCTGCAACCTCATCTACATTAACTACAACCATTCTCCTGCTGCAAGCTGTCCAACAGGAACCATTCTGCAACCTCATCTACATTAACTACAACCATTCTCCTGCTGCAAGGTCTCCAACAGGAACCATTCTGCAACCTCATCTACATTAACTACAACCATTCTCCTGCTGCAAGCTGTCCAACAGGAACCATTCTGCAACCTCATCTACATTAACTACAACCATTCTCCTGCTGCAAGCTGTCCAACAGGAACCATTCTGCAACCTCATCTACATTAACTACAACCATTCTCCTGCTGCAAGGTCTCCAACAGGAACCATTCTGCAACCTCATCTACATTAACTACAACCATTCTCCTGCTGCAAGGTCTCCAACAGGAACCATTCTGCAACCTCATCTACATTAACTACAACCATTCTCCTGCTGCAAGCTGTCCAACAGGAACCATTCTGCAACCTCATCTACATTAACTACAACCATTCTCCTGCTGCAAGGTCTCCAACAGGAACCATTCTGCAACCTCATCTACATTAACTACAACCATTCTCCTGCTGCAAGCTGTCCAACAGGAACCATTCTGCAATCTCATCTACATTAACTACAACCATTCTCCTGCTGCAAGCTGTCCAACAGGAACCATTCTGCAACCTCATCTACATTAACTACAACCATTCTCCTGCTGCAAGCTGTCCAACAGGAACCATTCTGCAATCTTTTTTGTTTTACTTATCTTGATCAAAACCTTTCAAAAGCTGGAACCTATCCTAAAGAAGATATATACTAAGTTAAATGATACACCCATTGAGAAAGGGTAATCACGAAACATAACCATGTTTTACAAAAAGCTGAGCTCTGACCTTGACCTTTGACTAACCATACCAAAGGTTCCCAATAGAAAGTGTAACCCCATATCTCTCTTGCTTTCTCTTGACCTTGACCTTTGACCTTCTTTTAAAAGAGCAAAAATAATTCCTCAGCACCAGCTGGAAGAGGTCCAACAAAGAATAATAGTAGTCCCATACCACGAGGCTGATAATTCTGTACATTGAAGGGGCGGTCGGGTAGCCTAGTGGTTAAAGCGTTCGCTCGTCATGCCGAAGACCCGGGTTTGATTCTCAACATGGGTACAATGTGTGAAGTCCATTTCTGGTGTCCCCCACCGTGATATTGCTGGAATATTGCTAAAAGCGGCGTTAAACAATATTCACTCACTCACTCACTCACTCACTGTACATTGAATTGTGACACCTCAGATCACCTAACACTATAGTAACAGTACAGATGATCACACAGAGCAATAGTACAAGCGGACAAATCTGTTGCCAGAAGTGGAACCCTTGCACCGGAGTGACGTACCTGGTCTCACTGATGAGTTGTCTCCTCTGTCCTGCATACTGCTTGCTGATCATTCCCTGTACGGGCACACTGACCTTGGAGGGGTCAGCACAGTACCACTGGGTGTCGGCAAAACTCAGCCTCAGGGCCTCGATCAGGAGGTGCAGGTACTCAGCAGAGTTATGGCCCTTGCCTATCAAAAAAGGTGTGTGAGTGAGTTGGGTTTAACGCCGCTTTTAACAGTATTCCAGTTATATCACGGTGTGTCAGCTTAATGTACCAGGAAAGACCGAAGTGATGCAGGTCTCAGAGGTTTACCACTTCGGTGAAGCCCACGAGCACGCGTATGGTGCTGACAAACCTAGAAACATAATCGGACGCAACTCTGCACAGCGAATCGCGGCGCGTTAGAGGATTGGGCCACCCATGCCCCCCGCTCAAAAGAAGGAATTAAGAGTGCTTTCCATAGATGCGTGTACATAACAATGATTAATCAAATATCAGTTTGTGTTTCCCATAACCCCCCTACAAACTGGGCACATAATCCTTCTTTTGTATTATTTTATTTTGAAAAAATTATGTATTTTTAAAAATTATTCTTCGTTTGGAATGCTCAATTTTAAGGCCTTGTTAAGTTCTGGAGAGCAAAGTCCAAACTACCCCACTGAGCTGACGGAAATTGGAAGGGGGTGGTTACAACGTGTGACATGGTTGATTGTGCCTTAGCATGTACCAAGCTTTGCTCATAATATCAACCACTGGTTAGCTTGGCCGACTTTTGATTACTTAATATGTATATAGCTGGAATGGTGGCTGAGTATAAAACAACGTTCACACACTGACTGACTGACTTACTTTTAAGATCGAAGCCCTCCAGTATATTGAGGGCCATGAGAGCCACGATTCCGTGGCCACTGGGGGGTATCTCCCACACCCGACACCCACGGTAGTCAACACTGATTGGTTCCTCGAAGGTTGTCACATGACTCTTCAGGTCATCCAGGGTCATAGCTCCCCCATGCTGTTGGACGACATCAACCAGAGACTGTGCCACTCGTCCCTCGTAGAAGCCTTTCTTTCCATCAGCAGCCACTGCCTGGGAGGAACATTTCACCAGATACAGAAACTTATCGGTTTCAGAAAATAGTTGGTTAAAAATATTGATTTCCGATTCTTCACCTTTACAACAGAACTGACAGAAAGTGGAAATATTTGCCAGGTTTCACAGGCTCTAAAGCCTCTCATGTTAGTATTCCAGGACAGACTAGAGAACCTACACCCATGCAGTGCTTGTAGTAAGAACCAAAAAAAAGAAGATTGCGGGGTTACATGTACACCATGTGATGTGGCTTATTGTTTAGCTTCGTATGTCGCTGACCCTGCACCTACTGCTAACTCTGCACCCAATGCTGACCCCACACCCAATGCTGACCCGACACCCAATGCTGACCCCACACCCAATGCTGACCCCACACCCAATGCTGACCCCACACTCAATGCTGACCCCACACCCAATGCTGACCCTACACCCAATGCTGACCCCACATCCAATGCTGACCCTGCACCCAATGCTGACCCCACACCCAATGCTGACCCTGCACCCAATGCTGACCCTGCACCCAATGCTGACCCCACACCCAATGCTGACCCCACACCCAATGCTGACCCCACACCCAATGCTGACCCCACACCTAATGCTGACCCTACACCCAATGCTGACCCTACACCTAATGCTGACCCCACACCCAATGCTGACCCCACACCCAATGCTGACCCCACACCCATGCTGACCCCAACATCCAATGCTGACCCGAAACCCAATGCTGACCCCACACCCAATGCTGATCCTACACCCAATGCTGACCCCACACCCAATGCTGACCCTACATCCAATGCTGACCCCACATCCAATGCTTGTCTTCAGAACACCACCAATGAGGATCAAGTGGTTGCAAAATGTGATGTAGCTGACTGCCATCATACCACGGGTTGGTTGGTTGGTTTGTTGTTTAATGCCGCACTCAGCAATATTCCAGCTATACGACGGCGTTGTGTAAATAACAGAGTCTGGACCAGACAATCCAGTGATTAATATCATCAGCATCGATCCACGCAATTGGGATCGATGACATGCATCAACCAAGTCAGCAAGCCTGACCACCCGATCCAGTTAGTCGCCTTTTACGACAAGCATAGTCGCCTTTTACGGCAAGCATGGGTTGCTGAAGACCTATTCTACCCTGGAATCTTCACAGGTCTCATACCACGGATGCTCATGCTGTCAGCCACAGGTTTGGCTAGTCCAGACTGGCTTTATACAGGTGGTAGTGATACAGCTTCAGTACCTGTGACTGCAGCGTAAAACAACATTCATTTACTCAATCATACCCTGAATGTCTTGGCTAAGTTTGGCATCGTCATGAGGTCGCCATGTCTTGGTGCCGCACCGTTCAGTAGCAGATCGCGGCCATGTGTGTTGGAGGCATCCGACAGGAGGTGGGCGCCTGGAGATTGATGCCATCACGTCAGTCTAGTGTCATAACTAACTTGGGGGCATGGGTGGCCCAGTCGTCTAAGGCCCCGCGATTCACTGTGCAGAGTTGCGTCCGAAACCTATCATTGTGGGTTCGAATCCCGATTCGCCCCCATTATGTTTCTAGGTTTGTCAGCACCATACCCATGCTTGTGGGTTTCACCGAAGTGGTAAACGTCTGAGACCTGCATCACTTCGGGCTTTACTCCCACATCAAGCTGACATGCCGTGATATAACTGGAATACTGTTAAAAGCGGCGTTAAACCCAACTCACTCACTCATCACTAACTATAGGTATGTTTTCTGTATTCACCATCCACCACCTCCGAACCTAGTTGTCTAATTGATAGAGCATCTGCCTCGAAGGTTGGTGGTTTAAACCCAGCCGTGTCATACAAACAGACATTAAAAGATGGTACTTGATGCTACCCTGATGTTGCCCTGGCATTAAGGGTCTTAAACAAAAACTGGTTGGTTTGAAGTCAGTATACTATGTCTGAGTGGGGTATTAATGTCAAACAGCACACACATGCATGCACGTTGCTATATAAGTGCGATAATCTTGAATTTGATGTTAAACTCCATTTCACCTCAGCTACCTCCAATCACCATCAACATCAACATGTGAGGAAATGGCACCAAATGATCCATCACAAATCCAAATCATTTGATTGATTTTACAGTTGTCATCAGTGATTCGTCAATCTGCATCTCATTGGTACATTATTCATTGTATATTACCAATTGTTACCATGTGTTAGTCACATAATACAATTTAAAAATAATAAATATTATTCAAATTTCTGCATGTTACCTTTTTTCCAGAAATAAGCTGTACACTGCTGCACAGGGAATCCATTCTCTGCCAGGTCGATGGCCGGCGCCAGGATTTGAGCCAGGGTCAGCTTGAAGCAGAATTCAGAATATTCCAACTTGAATATCCTTATATTGATATACTAGGACTCTTGATACCAAAAAAAGGGAGTATGCTTACTCGGCCTGAATATATCCTGTGTTTGTTCCACAATGCCCAACATCCAACACCTTCAGCTAACCCGATCATTGATACTAGGACAGTCATGATGTGATTTGTAAATATTTAATTTAATTTTTTTATAAGATTTGGAAGCCCTTTTATTCCCCCTATTTAGGTTTGTCCAGGGTTGACTCATTTTTTTTGGACAACAGTGATCTAGCTAAGGTCACCTGTGAAAGGTCAAGCTGGAACTCTTTGTGATTCATATAAACAGATGAGGAAAGAGATTTACATCCCAAGGAATGGTGGAAAAACAATGTTGATATGCATTCTAACAGTTATGGTTGATGTATAATTTTTCCATAATTTTGCATAATGTCCTACAGTTATGTCAGTATAACTTGTCTAAAATGCACATTCAGAGTGCCAAAATTTGGTATCAGCCGAGTTTGAGTACAAAATATGATGTAACAAATGTTATATTTGGGATAACACTTTCTGAGTGAAGTACAGATCCTCGTACTTTTTGGGGTTGAGTCCCGTCCGGGATTCGAACCCACACTGCCAGAGTGAGGTACCTAATCGCCTGCAAACAAAGTCAGCGATCTGACCAACTCAGCCACCAAGGCTTCTACATACTTTGGTGTCATACTTTACAGCTGACGTGGGCCAACAGTAGGCCTATTTGCGCCCATCTGCAATGTGGAAGACTGCAAGAGTTACCTACCTTGCCGCTGCCGAATTTCTCCACTGTGTCGACCCATGCTGCAGCAGCCCCGGGGACAGTAACAGCATGGGCGTGGGTGACGGGGAAGGGATGATCATTGCTGAACCCTTCACCTTTCAACAGGTCCAAGGTCAAGGCTGATGGTGCACGCCCACTACAAAAAATAACCAGAAGCGTGAAAACAAACCCTGACATAATACATGGTGATATGGACCGCCTCCGTGGTCTAGTGGTAGAGCGTCCACCTAGAGAGCGGAAGGTTTGGGGTTCGATCCCAGGCCGTGTCATACCAAAAGACGTTAAAAGATGGTACTTGTTGTTACCCTGTCTGGCGCTCGGCATAAAGGGGCTAAAACAAGGACTGGTCGGCTTGGAGTCAGTATACTGTGTCTGAGTGGGGTATTCATGTTAAACTGCGGCATGGTATCTCAGTGGGCTAGCACAATAAATCGGCATCAGTCCGGACTAGTACAAGCAGCCACACACACACACGTGCATGCATGTCGCTATATAAGTGCAATAATCTTGGACGCGACGTTAAACCCAATTTCACCTCACCTCATAGTGATATTTGGATGGATCAAGTTACCATATTCTGCTGTAAAATGATTTTAGCTTGGGGACTGACACCATTTTTTTGCTTTCTATGTTGTTTAACGCCTCACTCAGCAATATTCCAGCTATATGATGGCGGTCTGTAAATAATCAAGTCTGGACAAGACAATCCAGTGATTAATATCATGAGCATCAATCCATGCAATTGGAACACGATGACATGCATCAAACCAAGCCACAGAGCCTGACCACCTGATCCCATTAGTCGCCTCTTACAACAAGTGTAGTCACCTTTTACGGCAAGCATGGGTTGCTGAAGACCTATTCTACCCCGGATCTTCACAGGTCCTGGGCTGACATGAAGATGACTCTAGTGGGGCTACAAGCAAGTGCCATTTCCTTCTGAGTAATTAAATATGAGCAGGGAAGCTAATTGGGAGATAAACCTGTTGTGTTGAAATTTGAGGTGGTCTCGCTAGATCCAATGCCAAAGTTGGCAGGGGATAAAGTTGGCGGGGGATATAGAACCGGGGTCTGTCCGTCCGTCTGTCACGTTTCTTTTCCGGAGCATAACTCAGAAACGGTTCAATATTTTTTCATGAAACTTTGCAGGTCTGTCAAGTACAGGCTGAACTGGTGCCTTTTGCTATTTAGAAATTTTAGAAATTTTTATTTTTTACGTTTCCATGGCAACAAGATGGACTTAGGTTCCAAACTCTTCTTTTTTTTTACAATTTCCATGACAAGTTCCACCTCGGTTAAAAAAAGGTTAGGGTTTGTTTAGATTTTATTTTGCATAAATTCCGTAACAGGGGCATGGGATATAGCCACGTTATGGCAAACTCTTGTTTTTAATTGGAACCAAGCACTTTAGCAGTACCTTGTGTTCAAAGATGGTGAAAATAATCTCTTAATGTAAGTCTGATATTAATATCTGCTGCAATGAAAAAAACATAAAAAGTGATGGGGTTTCATATACAAATGACATGAAGAGACAAGGACAGTTGATGTATTAACTTCTTGTTCATTAATCACCTCCAAGTGGTAGCTCAGGGTCCGGTCATTTATCATGAATATAGGGGTGGGTGGGTCAGAGGGCATCAATTATAGGGGTGGGTGGGTCAGAGTGCATCAAATATAGGGGTGGGTGGGTCAGAGGGCATCAATTATAGGGTGGGTGGGTCAGCGGGGATCAGTTATAGGGGTAGGTGGGTCAAAAGGGAATCAATTATAGGGGTAGGTGGGTCAGAGGGCATCAATTATAGGGGTGGGTGGGTCAGAGGGGATCAATTATAGGGGTGGGTGGGTCAGAGGGGATCAATTATAGGGGTGGGTAGGTCAGAGGGGATCACTTATAGGGATGGGAGGGTCAGAAGGAATGAATAATAGGGGTGGGTGGGTCAGAGGGGATCACTTGTAGGGGTGGGTGGGTCAGAAGGAATGAATAATAGGGGTGGGTGGGTCAGAGGAGATCAACTATAGGGTTGGGTGGGTCAGAGGGGATCAATTATAGGGGTGGGTGGGTCAGAGGGGATCAATTATAGGGTTGGGTGGGTCAGAGGGGATCAATTATAGGGTTGGGTGGGTCAGAGGGGATCAATTATAGGGGTGGTTGGGTCAGAGTGGATCAATTATAGGGGTGGGTGGGTCAGTGGTTCAGAGGGGATCACTTATAGGGGTGGGTGGGTCAGAAAGAATCAGGGGAGAGTCACAAAAAATAAGACACATGTTTGGAGAGAGTCATGTTACAATGGACATTTTATAAAAAAAATAAAGTCTTTTTGCATTTTGATTTTTGGGGAGGGTCATGAAAATTGTACAAGGACATATAGGTGGGTTCATCCACAAATATGACAATTAGGGCAAAGAAATATATATATGTACTTAGGGATCCTATGATCAATTGGATCCCACCCAACTTTAAGTATGTATATCGATTTAAAAATAATAATTTACTTTCTTATCTTTAAATGACTGCTTTATCTTGAATGAAGTGCATATGAACAATATACATATGGTGATAAACTTGAAAAGGAAACACTTTAGGTGGGGGCCCATAAGATTAGGGTAATTTAGGAAATGGAAACACACATATTTCTTTTGACTAACCATGTATTAATTCCTCGCACACATATCTGCTACCAAAACACATAACATAAAGTGGACAAATCCATGGTCTATACATATATTTCATATATCAAATATTTCACACTTTTTGCTTGACAGGGATCAAGATATATTTTTCTGTCTGGAGTGACACAAGTCAGAGTGAGTGAGCGAGTTGGGTTTTACGCCGCTTTTAGCAATATTCCAGCAATATCACGGCGGGAGACACCAGAAAAGGGCTTCACACATTGTACCCATGTTGGGAATCGAACCCGGGTCTTTGGCGTGACGAGTGAACGCTTTAACCACTAGGCTACCCGACCGCCCCCAACACAAGTCAGACACAAAACATACTTTTAGTCTTGTCTAATAACACTTTACATACCTGCCATTCAAACCTTTCACTGTTTTTGATCTTGCATCATAAAAGAGACAAAATGCATCTCCGCCAATTCCAGTTGAGCATGGCTCAGTCACATTCAAGGCTGCTGCCATGGCAACAGCAGCATCAGCAGCATTTCCACCTGACTTAAGTACATCTGAAAAACAGTTCCGTAACTATAGTAACAATGAAGTAATACATTTTTGTTATCCATTCATGATTTTCAGGTGCAATTTAAACCAAGGTTAACATGTAAATATGCATTTGCATCTGTCTAGGTCTGCCAAGAGGCTGATATTTGTCCAAAACAAAATGTCAGTAAACATTCCTAAATTAGAATGAAAATACTTCCCAATTCATATCATTGTATAGTTATCTAATGTTATGGAATTGTAGATGTTTGGACATCAATGTGACATGGCCAATAAACACGATCGAGGAAGAGGCTAAATGCTTAGTCTTAGATCATTTAATTGAATTTGGTTGCCAAGGGCATTTAGTTTGGCCAATTTGGAGTCCTAGATATATATGATGAATTTATAATTTGTTATAACGACCCAAACTGAACAAATGTAGATAGGTGATGGGTCCTACCACTGATGGATATGATAATGATAGATCTTTGCAAGTTACATAATGAATGAATGAATGAATGAATGAAATTTGTGTAGACTAATGAATCACTAATGAATAATAGATCTTTGCAAGTTATAGAATGAATGAATGAATCAAATAAAGTTTTGTAGACTAATATAAAGATGAAATAAAGTTGTGTTTTAGGTTAAATACAATAATTCTTAAAAGGCACCCTGAAGTCTCTTAATTAGAGAGCTGACAGGGGGGGGGAGGGGGGAGGGGTATAGGTTGCTAGAGCTGAGACAGTGAAGCGAATGAAATGGGGGCGATTGTGTCATTAAATATATGATCTGGGGTCTTTATGAGCGACTGACATTTGATACATCACTTGTGCGGTGATTTTACATCCACTCCAGTCACCTGCAAACCACAACTCGATATCGCTCTTTGTAAAAATATACGCCCGCCTATACTCCATAAAAGTCTTTTATGTAGTATAGGGGAGGTATATTTTTACAAAGAGATACTTTTATGGAGTATACGGGGGCGTATATTTTTACAAAGAGCAATATCGAGTTCCTGTGCTGCAAACCACAATATATAGGCCTACATTAGGGTGTCCCTGACCTTATGTAGTGGGAGGAGCGGAACTTAACAAAGGTCACGGGGTAAATCTAAAACCCCATCTCCTATACGTAGTCAGTCACAAGCCAATTTACGAATCTACAACGTTACCTCGTCCGATCTGGGACGCTAAGGGCTGGCTGCTCGCCACACTTCCGTGTCTGCTTACAACACACGATCTCCGGGATTTGAACTTCAGCTCGGTGTCACCCATCTTGTAATATCGTCTTAGATGTGGGTCAGGGCCGACCATATCACAAGAAGAATGGCATGTCAGTTGTCTTGTAATATTTTTAGTAGCACATCTTGCCAAGGGACCTCACTCTCAAATCCAATGTCGGTTGTGAAGGCGACAGCGTGGGGACGCACATACGCCCAGAGTCGTCCCTTCTGAATGAGTCTTGACTGTAGAGGCAACAGACTCGCCTCTCGGAACATCTCTGGGATCAATCTGTATCTCCTCAGGGACTGCTCACCCACCTTGTTGTTGATACGTCTGTGCCAACCTAAAAAGTGAGAAAACAGAAATTTTAATGTATAATAAAAACATTTTTATTATTTAATATAGTTTATTTTTATTGTGTGTATTTGAACAATTTGTATTGTTATTTCCTTCCACAAAGTTATTCGTCCTGACAGCTATGTTGAACACACACCAGGATCTGGGAGAGAAGATGGGATGAGCAATCCACTGGGCTTGAAAGTAGTTGATCAGATCACAATAAGTTAACTGCGCCTCCCAATCAGAGTCGGTGAGTAAATTGGAGTAGGGGGCTAATTTCTTACTTACTTACTTACTTTGGAGATTTAACATGCGCTTTCCGACTGATGCGTATTTCGCACACGGTAATTTCTTAGTTGTTTTATTTTAAAATTATTTGTGTTTGTAAGAGACGATGTGAGTTTAATTTCTATTATTTTTTCTTCAAAGCATGGTATGTTTTCACAATAAGTTGAGTTGCGTATAAGCTAAGTTGGATTATAGTTGGAGTAGAGGCTAATTTCTCATGTAAACTTGTTTTAACATCTCACAATTATTGGCGTTTGCAAGTTACAATGTAAGTTTAATATCATTTATTTGACCAAGGTAAAAAAAAATAAGGTGCCGTTTTCGCTTGAGTCGAGGTGCTGTTTTCGCTATAACCCGTGGATATATACAGTAGCCATCTTTTGATCATATCAGAATTGAGATATGATACACTAGATGTAAGCCAACTGGAGGATACACAACGGGGAACATTAAGCATAGAATTAAAACTAGCTAAGTATTTTTTTTAAACGGTTGAGGCTAAACGGCGATGAATTGTTTGATAGACGAGCATCTTGTCAAGTCCTAGAGAGCAACGAAGCCAGGATCGAAAGCTTCAAATTGTGAAATCAGATTCCAATCTCATTAAAATCAGATCTTAGTTCTCGCTACCGCTAAACAAAGCTTTGTTTAGCGGTAGCGAGAACTAAGATCTGATTTTAATGAGATTGGTTAGACTCGGATTTTCACATAGAATGCATAACAGTGCTTCATAAGTTCATAATTAAACAAAAGAAGACGAAAAATATTTTTTATTACTTGCCCGTGAAGAGATCACCCGTTTAATAAACATACAGCTGTATTACACATTGTGTAATACCAAAATGCGTGCTTATGTACTCTCGGAACACGTTTCACGAACAAAGATTGAAAGCTCTCAACATCCCTTGGCTTATTCAACAACATTGCGTGTGGAGACGATAGATCACTGAGAGGAGCTTATGCACACGCGATGACCCCAGCAACCTTGTTGCTAGGTTGACGTCACATGGCATTGTTACGCCGAAGGATCTTGGAACAAAATTCCAAAAATTACGTCATCGGGTATTGTGACGTGATTATAAACTTTGAGGTGCAAGGCACCGTTCCACAAGGCGATCGTACCGTAGCGCAACGACAGTCGTTGGTCTAAGTTAAAGTATATGAGCTGCGATAACCTTAACGCTACGATATGTTAGTGGAACGGACGCCTGAATTCTAAAGGTGGACCGTTGGGTGGTATTAAATTCATACGTTTCAACTTTTGACGTATTTGAAGTATTACTGTGTTAAACTCAGTTGGATTATGCCGTGGATCGTGTATGTGTCAGCCTATTCACACTCAACAGTATAATTCTAAAAACGTTATAAATGGCCAGTAATAAATAAAATACTAAACTCGCTCCCGTGTAAAACCAATTTTATGAAGCTCGTGAATAGTTATGGTATCTGACTCGCTTTCGCTCGTCAGATACCAGAACTATTCACTCGTTTCATAAAATTGGTATTACACGGGAGCTCGTTTAGTATTCTATATTTAACATTGAAATATTGTCATCCGCGTACCAGATAAACATTTCATGCCACCCGACGCACAAAACGGGAATTGGCACCCTAATTATTAAATGAGTGGGTTTTTTTCATTTCTTTTACCGTGTTTACTTTCACAATTTTAGACAGAAGAAATAACTTCAAATTGAAAGCACATATCTGTTGTTCTCGCTTAGGGTTCAACGAGAGGCAATGTACGTCAACAATGATAGGCTGTGATGTCATCATCTGCTGTGACGTCATTACACAATACATCAACAATGATCATTACGTCAACAGTGACGTATGCATTGTGTCGACGCAGTAGGTTTGTTTGTTTGTTGTTTAACGCAGCACTCGGCAATATTCCCGCTATATGACGACGGTCTAAATAATCGAGTCTGGATCACTATCCAGTGATTGACATCATGAGCATCGAGGTGCATGAACTCATGTATCATTTGTGTTTTATTTTAAACTTAATAATCTCGATCATTTTGAAACATAATGATAACAATTATCAATTGTATTTATGAATTTGTAGAACAAAGTACGACGCAAATCTCAACAATATACTGTTGTGCCCAACACCAAAATTCACCCAAACTGAATGAGGTCAATCATAATTCAAATCATATTCACAGGCAGACCCGTGAAGATCCGGTGTAGAATAGGTCTTCGAAACCCATGCCTGCCGTAAGAGGCGACTAACGGGATCAGGTGGTCAGGCTAGCTGACTTGGTTGATGCATGTCATCCTATTCCTATTGCGTGGATTAATGGTCATGATGTCAATCACTGGATTGTCTTGTCCAGACTCGATTATTTACAGACCGCCGTCATATAGCTGGAATATTGTTGAGTGTGGCGTTAAACAACAAAGAAACAAACAAAATATTACAATATTTTACAACTGCTTCTTTCATTATCAGTGAATGTTATCAGTCAGTTTATCTTAAACATGTACATTCCCAGACCTCCAACCGTATCGAATCAGTGGCAACGACGATGTATGATGTATAGTAGTAAAAGAATTACGAAATAAAACCCTTCTAGTAAGTTTTGTAGTCTAGAAAAACAAACCATCCATGACGAAAGCAGAAGTTGTTACAGGGTTGCTTCCCTTTCACCGCAATGCTATGGTCTCTTGTCTTTCAATTTGGTCTAACGTATGAATGATTTTCACAAACAAGAAATAAAGGTAACGTCTCCTTAGAAAAGAATGCATCTCTCCTAAATCATCCAGTTCTTCATGCTGAACAGTTTTGGGCACACACACACACCAAATTGGGAATCGAACCTGGGTCTTCGGCATGACGGGCGAACGCTTTAACCACCACGCTATCCCGCCGCCTTCTGTACAAGAAAGAGAGTAGAATATCAAATGATGTTTGAATGCGCACGACATTAGCGTTATGCGAACATGCATTCAACATGGGGAATATTTAATGAGTTAGGTTCATAATTATTAATATAATTCGCCATGAAAAAGAAAGCACGTGCTTAAAAGTAGGTTGTATCGGGTGACTAAACAAAATAATTAAACATGATGTATTTGGCCGACAATATCTCAACTTTTTTCAATTTTCTGATATTGGATGCACCCCAATACGTGTCATACGCGTGGTTTTGGGGGAAAAAACCTGTTTATGACTGATGCCTGTTAAAGGTTATGTGTATTTGCACACGTGTGTGGCTTCTCGCTGCCAGCGCATACACCGGGGTGGGGGATCACACTGTTCAACTCTTGATTGTGCATTAATGGCGGAGTACTGGCAGCAAGGGCGCCAAACCTTTTCCGTTGTTTTAACAAATCTCGCCCTCATTCAGTTTTAACATTGGTGCAGATACTCTCAGCATTTGACATCCTTTCTGTCAGGATGTGTGGGGTCTTTATATCGAAACGTTTCACAATTTGTATATTCCGCGATATTGCTATACGCCAAATACGCCTGAGTTACTAGCTAATGTCTTTACGTAAGGCTATCGAACGTGGATCGTCTCCTGACGTGCGTTAGTTGAGATGTGGGTTTAATTGAGGGTGCCATTCCCCCCAAATCCCCACCCTGAACCCTGAATACTATGTACTTTTTCAGTCTCATTTGCCACCCCTAAATCCCGAATACTACTGGGGTTGTCGGGTAGCCTTGTGGTTAAAACGTTCGCTCCTGACGCCGAAGACCCGGGTTCGATTCCCGATTTTGGCACAATGTGTGAAGCCCATTTCTGGTGTCCCCCGCCGTGATATTGCTGGAATATTGCTAAAAGCGGCGCAAAACCATACTCACTCACTCCGAATACTACTTCACACAAATCTAAAAACAAATGTCTGATTTAACTCTACAAAGGCAGAATATCGAAAAAAAATGAAATATATAAAGGAAATTTTACGTTCACCATTATGTATTTTTAAATTTTGAGCCTGCGTAACAAATGCATCTTCCTGAGACAAGGTCGTTAACTGTTACAAAACTGTATATCCTAAAGAGTTATTTCCCTTTGAAATGACGTCACCTAATACACCTAATGTATGTCACATGTTACCACTATGAATGTGGAGAACAAAGCCCGCGGCGATTCCTGGTTAGAATCGGTCCCCAGCAACCTATGCCGTCAGGCCTGGAGACTTGGTTAATTCCGTGTTATCGAACCCGCACGGCGTGAATAGTTGCTCACAACATCGATCACTTGGTTGTCTGAGTAAGACTCAATTATTTAATGGTCGCCCTCATAAAGCTAGAGGGGCGGTCGGGTAGCCTAGTGGTTAAAGCGTTCGCTCGTCACGCCGAAGAGCCGGGTTCGATTCCCGACATGTGTACAATGTGTGAAGCCCATTTTTGGTGTCCCTGCCGTGATATTGCTGGAATATTGCTAAAAGCGGCGTAAAATCATACTCACTCACTCTTAAAGCTAGACTATTGGTATGTGCTGCGATAAACAACAACAACAACAACATACAGAGGAAAAATAACAAACACAGGAACAATTTGTAAATGATATTGTTCCGTTTATATATTTTTGAAAGACCGTCCATTTTATAAACCAGAGGGCAATATCAAAAATATTTAAATGAATATCTCTCATGGTCACCTCGAAACTGGAAAGGGGAAATGCGACACGAAATGCCGAAATGCACTCCCTCTATCGTACATGACAAATAGGACCCGTGAAGATCCGGGGTAGAATAGGTCTTCAGCAACCCATGCTTGCCGTAAAAGGCGACTATGCTTGTCGTAAGAGCCGACTAACGGGATCGGGTGGTCAGGCTCGCTGACTTGGTTGATGCATGTCATCGATCCCAATTGCGTGGATCGATGCTCATGATGTCAATCACAGGATTGTCTTGTCCAGACTCGATTATTTACAGACCGCCGTCATATAGCTGGAATATTGCTGAGTGCAGCGTTAAACAACAAACCAAACAACCAACATGACAAATAGACACTCGGCCTATCATAATACTGCAATATTTCATCTAAGACGCATATTTGTCACTTCGCTTTATGGCAAAATTCCCCAACCCAACCTCCATCAAGTACACAGCACACACTGTGTTACGAGCGCCGGTATAAATCACTTATGTCCCCATGTAGCTTGCGTAGACACGACCACTACACACTTGAACCTGCATCGTCCTAATTATTATTGTGAATGCAAATGTGTGTCATACGTGTTTGTTTGTTGTTTAACGCCGCACTCAGCAATATTCCAGCTGTATGATGACGGTCTGTAAATAATCGAGTCTGGGCCAGACAATTGTGCATCAATCTACGCAATTGGGATACGATGTCATGCCTCAACCAAGTCAGCAAGCCTGACCATCCGATCTCCTGTCGCCTCTTACGACAGGCAAGGTTGTTGAAGACTAATTCTAACCCGGATATTCACGGTTCGGTTCGGTTCGGTGAGGTGAGGTGAAATTGGGTTTAACGTCGCATCCAAGATTATTGCACTTATATAGCGACGTGCATGTACGTGTGTGTGTTTGTGTGGCTGCTTGTACTAGTCCGGACTGATGCCGATTTATAGTGCTAGCCCACTGAGATACCATGCCGCAGTTTAACATGAATACTCCACTCAGACACAGTATACTGACTCCGAGCCGACCAGTCCTTGTTTTAGACCCTTAATGCCGAGCGCCAGACAGGGTAACAACAAGTACCATCTTTTAACGTCTTTTGGTATGACGCGGCCGGGGATCGAACCCCGAACCTTCCGCTCTCCGGGCGGACGCTCTACCACTAGACCACGAAGGCGGTTCACGGTTCGGCATACAGCGATATGCAGTATAGTTATTGTAGTCGTACACCCAATCTATACCCAAGTCACGAAGTAGAATTTAGCAGAATAGGTGTATCCCTCTCAAGAACTGCCAGAGTCCCTGAACCAAATTATTTACCCTTCCATCCAGCCCTTTCTGTAATGCAAAATACCCAAATGAAGTAAGTTTAGATTTTCCGCAGGTCAATCTCCCTTCTCACTGGGGCTCCTCTTCAATTTAAATGTTATTTGTTTCTACAAAAAAATAATACTTTCAGAGACTGAGCGTTAGTCTAACTGGAAGTGTGAGAAGGGCCATGGTTGGTAATGATAATCGGCTCAAATTTTATACTCGAACCCACAACCAGGTGACCCTTGCGCCGCTAAGGGACGTAACTCTAGACATCGAATTGCAGGTCCTTGACCACCGGGCTACTCGTGTCCCGCCGTTCATAATATTTCAGGGTAGCCTCGTGGTTGAAGCGTTCGCTCGTCACGCCGAAGACCCGGGTTCGAATCCCGACATGGGTACAATGTGTGAAGCCCATTTCTGGTGTCCCCCGCTGTGATATTGCTGGAATATTGCTAAAAGCGGCGTAAAACCAAACTCACTCACGCACTCACTCATAATATTTCAATCGGAGTTGTTTGGTTTCCCTGTATGTCCACACAAGCGCCATGTGCATGTGACCTTTTGTGATTAAGTGCAGACAACGTTACATTCACGGGGACCGGTAATGATATTTTGTCATTAACACCAAGCAGTCCCATTTAATGAAAATGTTATAGTTGAAGCGATATTCAGCGTTGTTCACTTCACTACCCTGTATTAGAAACTGATTGGCTGTTTGCCGATGGGTGGAATTGCCGTTGCGACGGCACAAACTAAAGATGAAGCAACGTAAGGCTATAAAGCCTGGCTTGAAGCCTGCAACCGACCAGCCTTATGATTTACAAACTAATTGTTGAATTTTAATAACAGAAACAGCTTTGAAGCAGACTTAGAAAGTCTCTTGGAGTTAGGGCAAGCCGAGAGCTCAAGCCTCGGGGCGAGCTTCAGACAGATTTTTAAATCTTCTATCGTATTCCGTCCCTATTTTACAGTTTAATCAAATTTGAAGAAATAAAGCTAATTTGGCTTAAAGCAGACAAACGACAATTAGAAGTCAGAAACAAGGCTGGTGGAGATATAATTGTGTAACACCTCGCAGCGGGAGTCCAAGTATCGTTCTGGGAGCACGTGACCGATACAAAGCGAGACTTGAGCAAAAACTCGAGAAGCAGTGAGGCGGAAACGCGTCCACCAGTAACTCCAGTGTTTAGGGATAATTAGTGTTAATTAGGAAAAAGAATAATTTGGTCACGTGAATCAGACTGGGTTGGGCTGAAGATGAAAGACATTGTCTGCTCGGGCTGCCTGTAGGGGTTGGTAATGGCTAGAGCGAGATGCGATGTATTATTCATTTTCGTCCGGAAATTTCAACAGAACGATGTATGGATGGGTAGTTGTGTCATCGGCGACCTTGACCCTTTTGCTTCTAAAACGTAAGGACAATAATTCTTTGGAAGCACCCTGGACAAATTGCATGTCACAAGTTGCCAAAATCTGGCCTGAAGATTCGAATTTTAAGGAATGTTTTCAATTTCAACAATTTGCTTTGCACGCAATCAGTGTGAAAATTGAACTGATCACCACTGTGCTATGTCAATCAAAATTTAAACCTGAAGTGTCATTTTAAAAGCATTACCACATCATGATGAAGATGACTAATGTTTGAAAGAATGTCTTTTGGCTTGAAACGTGCTCAACAACGTTTCGAGACTGCATGTCTCATGTCTGCATGATAGTCGAGATGCTGATTGCGAGACGCTCGAATTAAACAAAACCCCATAATTCTCTCATGTCCTTCCATTTTTTTCAATTCCAACTGTTGTTAAAGATTACATTTAAAAAAACTGACATTTATGATATTACTTCAGATATTGATATTTCCCCCTTTTTTTATTCATCTCAGCAGGTACAGCATATACACATATATATATATATACGTCATGTCCACAAACTGTGGTACATGGTATTCTAGAAGGGTACAGCTATTCATACATATAAATTCTTGCCTATAAAGTCAACGTGCTGTATCAGTCTGTATTGCAGATTGTTTTTTAAACAAAGTGTGGAAGGAAGACAAGAAACTAAAAACGTTTGCATAGTAACATTTTGTAAATTACCTTTGTACCATTGTAATTACTAATTATCTCATGCTGTATTTGTTCAAAATGTGGAATATCTTTTTTCCTACATTGTCTGTATATTACTTGTTTTTGTTACTAAAAGTACACTATTCAATGGGTTGTTATGTTTGCCTTGAAATCCAAATAAAACATTTTCACTTTTCATATGAATGGTTCCTTCCAAAACGGTTCGGACTGTTGTTGAAGATTACATTTAAAAAATATGACATTTATTATATTACTTCAGATATTTGTATTTTGGAGATTGTTGAGATGGTTAAAGACTTGTACTACATACATCCTTGCTACACACACTGTGGACAAACAGTTAGTCCCAGAAATAATCTTACAGTAAACTACGGTAATAACGAACACGCTTATAACGAACTCACGGATAAAACGAACTTACTTTTTGGTCCCGACCATTGCTGTAGTCATGCTGTCTATGTACTTATAACGAACTACGGTTATAAAGAACTAAAATTAGTAGTCCCTTTGAGTTCGTTATAACCGTAGTTTACTGTATTTCAAAATGTATATCTGCAATACATGTATATGTAAACAATCCATATGGAGCCTGGATCGATGCCTAACTTTAGAACTGAGGCAATCTAGCATTGACTAATTATTCTGGAATTGTGTAGGGATCCTTTTTTCATCACTGTCTTGGGTCTGGGCGACAGAGTACCCACACCCAAGCTCCTCACAGCGATAGTACGTTCCCGGAGCTCTCTATACTATCGCTGCCACCAGTCAAAACTCCCCACTGTGAATAGGTGGCCACAACCATGCTTGGAGTTGAACTCGCAACTGAATGACCGCTATGTTTACACACAAGTGACGACTGTCGTGACGCCGAATACACTTATCTCTGCTAAATTACTTTCTTCGTTTGTCAATTTGAATTTCTGTTTCATTAAAACTATCGTATTATTGATATAGTAAGAATGTAAGGGAGAAGTTGGTTGATTTTCTGTTAGTCTGCAATCTCGAACCAATCTGATTATCAAAACAACAAAGTAAATTCATCTGGAAAACATGGTCAGTCGTAAACCTTTTCAAATTGAAATATGATGGCATTCCCAAAGACATCAAAAGAAGTATAAACGTTACTACATATGGGGTTGGAGGGCAAATTTCAAGATTCTTGAAATGGCCGCGCCCACACTGGTGGCAGCGATGTTACCGAGAGTGTAACGAAGGTGTCACGCGCTGGGAAGGAGCTTGTACCCACACCGTGGGCGGTAGTTGGGAGTGAACTGACGGATGCCCCGCATGAAATTGATGGTGGACATCCTTTTTAAAATCACACATAGATTGTTCAACATTTATCTGGGTTTGCTCACCTATGTCGTCCTACTTCGATTGGTCGTCAGTAACCCATGCTGTAAGAGGCGGCTAAGGGGATCAGGTGGTCATCGTATCCGAATCGCATAGATTGATGCTCATGATATCAATCACTGTTTTGTCTGTGGTCCTTAAATCGATTATTTTCAGACCACCGTCATAAAACTGGAATATTGCTCATTACATGCCAATCGGTTGTGGGGCGGTGTTACATGCCGTCATCTGTGGGGCGGTGTTACATGCCCATCATTTGTGGGGCGATGTTACACGCCCATCGTTTGTGTGGCGATGTTACATGCCCATCGTTCTAGGGGCAGTGTTACATGCCCATCGTTCTAGGGGCAGTGTTACATGCCCATCGTTCTAGGGGCGGTGTTACATGCCCATCGTTTGTGGGGCGATGTTACATCACCATCGTTTGTGGGGCGGTGTTACATGCCCATCGTTTGTGTGGCGATGTTACATGCCCATCGGTTGTGGGGCGATGTTACATGCCCATCGGTTGTGGGGCGATGTTACATGCCCATCGTTTGTGGGGCGATGTTACACGCCCATCGTTTGTGGGGCGATGTTACATGCCCATCGTTCTAGGGGCGGTGTTACATGCACATCGTTTGTGGGGCGGTGTTACATGCCCATCGTTTGTGGGGCGATGTTACATGCCTTCATCTGTGTGGCGATGTTACATGCCCATCGTTTGTGGGGCGATGTTACATGCCCATCGTTCTACGGGCGATGTTACATGCCCATCGTTCTAGGGGCGATGTTACATGCCCATCATTCTAGGGGCAGTGTTACATGCACATCGTTTGTGGGGCGGTGTTACATGCCCATCGTTTGTGGGGCGATGTTACATGCCTTCATCTGTGTGGCGATGTTACATGCCCATCATTTGTTGGGCGATGTTACATGCCCATCGTTCTAGGGGCGATGTTACATGCCCATCGTTTGTGGGGTGATGTTACATGCCCATCGTTTGTGGGGCGTTACATGCCCATCGTTTGTGGGGCGGTGTTACATGCCGTCATCTGTGGGGCGGTGTTACATGCCCATCATTTGTGGGGCGATGTTACATGCCCATCGTTTGTGTGGCGATGTTACATGCCCATCGTTTGTGGGACAGTGTTACATGCCCATCGTTCTAGGGGCAGTGTTACATGCCCATCGTTCTAGGGGCGGTGTTACATGCCCATCGTTTGTGGGGCGATGTTACATCACCATCGTTTGTGGGGCGGTGTTACATGCCCATCGTTTGTGTGGCGATGTTACATGCCCATCGGTTGTGGGGCGATGTTACATGCCCATCGTTTGTGGGGCGATGTTACATGACCATCGTTTGTGGGGCGATGTTACATGCCCATCGTTCTAGGGGCGATGTTACATGCCCATCGTTTGTGGGGCGGTGTTACATGCCCATCGTTCTAGGGGCGATGTTACATACCCATCGTTTGTGGGGCGATGTCACATGCCCATCGTTTGTGGGGCGGTGTTACATGCCCATCGTTTGTGTGGCGATGTTACATGCCCATCGTTTGTGTGGCGATGTTACATGCCCATCGTTCTAGGGGCGGTGTTACATGCCTATCGTTTGTGGGGTGTTACATGCCCATCGTTCTAGGGGCCATGTTACATACCCATCGTTCTAGGGGCGATGTTACATGCCTATCGTTCTAGGGGCGGTGTTACATGCCCATCGTTTGTGGGGCGGTGTTACATGCCCATCATTTGTGGGGCGGTGTTACATGCCGTCATCTGTGGGGCGATGTTACATGCCCATCGTTTGTGGGGTGATGTTACATGCCCATCGTTTGTGGGGCGTTACATGCCCATCGTTTGTGGGGCGGTGTTACATGCCGTCATCTGTGGGGCGGTGTTACATGCCCATCATTTGTGGGGCGATGTTACATGCCCATCGTTCTAGGGGCGATGTTACATGCCCATCGTTTGTGGGGCGGTGTTACATGCCGTCATCTGTGGGGCGGTGTTACATGCCCATCATTTGTTGGGCGATGTTACATGCCCATCGTTCTAGGGGCGATGTTACATGCCCATCGTTTGTGGGGCGGTGTTACATGCCCATCGTTCTAGGGGCGGTGTTACATGCCCATCATTTGTGGGGCGGTGTTACATGCCGTCATCTGTGGGATGGTGTTACGTGACTATCGTTTGTGGGGCGATGTTACATGCCCATCGTTTGTGGGGCGTTACATGCCCATCGTTTGTGGGGCGATTTTACATGCCAATCGTTCTAGGGGTGATGTTACATGCCCGTCGTTCTAGGGGCGGTGTTACATGCCCATTGTTTGTGGGGCGGTGCTACATACCATCATCTGTGCGATGGTGTTACGTGCCCATAGTTTGTGGAACGATGTGACATGCCCATCGTTTGTGGGGCGTTACATGCCCATCGTTTGTGGGGCGATGTTACATGCCCATCGTTCTAGGGGCGGTGTTACATGCCCATCGTTTGTGGGGCGTTGTTACATGCCCATCGTTTGTAGTTTTTTTTACATGCCGTCATCTGTGGGATGGCGTTACATGCCCATCGTGTCACGTGTGGGATGGCGTTACATGCCCATCGTTTGTGGAATGGCGTCACATACCCATCATCCTTTAGGTGGGGTTTAATTCCCATCAATTATTTATAAAACCCTGCTTTTGATGTCGCATACGAGAAATTAAAAAGTTGACATCCATATTACATGCTTGTTGTATATATTCTATTTTCAGTGTCTCCCACCACAGTGTACAGTGAATTATGTGCAGATACCACGCCCCGTGATAATAACATTATGCATCTAATGTGAGAATGATCTATTGCTGAAATATCAAACCAGAACCCCGGATGCCTACAGTACGTATGTATTAACGACGTCTTATGAACTGAATCTACGTGCTCCCGTTGAGATCCCGGAGCATAATTGTTCAACATTAGACATTGCGCATGGTAAGAGCCCACTAATGAGGATTGGGTGGTTAAAATGTGATGACTGTGCCATTGCTCATATTATCAACCACTAGTTTGTGCGAAACTCGGATAAGTTACATGATGTCGTATCGTATAGTTTGAATATTGGTGACTGTTATGTAACACTGAAGTGTACAGCAGTATTAATACATTCTGGCTTCAGCCGCTGGTTTGTCTTGTCTTGACTATGTTATTCACCGCGGCGAAAAACAATGCCCACTCACTTTATGGCGACCCGTGAAAACCCGGGTCAGAATAGGTCTCAAGCAACCGTAGAAAGGCTACTATGCTTGTCGTAAGGTACGACTAACGGGAGCGGGCGGTCAGGCTCGCTGGCTTTGCTGATGCATGTCACCGTATTCCAATTGCGTAGATGGATGCTCTTGGTGTCAATCACTGGATTGTTTGGTCGAGATTTGATTATTTACAGACCGCCGTCATATAGCTGGATTATTGCTGAGTGCGACGTTAGATTACTCGAAAGCAAACAAACACTTTATGGCGAATGTCTGGTTAAAAAGAAATTTACACCCTTGTGAATGTTTACCTCAAATAAATGCTGTGAATCCTAGTAAGGAAAGCCAACAAAATAACTAAAGTATAAATGACGATTTCTTTAGCCATTTAAACACATCATCTCTCTTCAGTGAGAATTTGCCACAGAGATGATAAAGCCACTTCTTTATCATTCCCAGTTATTAGCTTTTAAAGGGTTAACCGACTCCTTGTAATCTGGCTTAAGGGGAACGAAACATTAAAAGAAGCAGATATTTTCAATTATGTGCCCTAAGAATTCGTAGTTCACCTCGGATTGTTATGGCTCCGTAATTAAAAGGAGTTTTGTAATTCACCTGCACGGCGCTGTAGGCCGGAGGATGCAGAGATTCCGAACTGCCTTGAACACTTCGTTTCAGGTAGAATTCGCTTTGACAGCCCATCAAAGAATCCTCTCTACAGTGCCTTGTTGCATCAAGTAATACGCTATGATACAAGTCCGCATCTTTTCAAGACGCTCTCGTGAAACAATGAAGGCATGCAAGCACTGTCAAGATTACAACACGGGCTTCGACTCGGATCAGAAGAAGCTAGGTGCGTTATTGAAGTTGAGAACACGCCCAAAAGAACACGTGAGCCTTCAATAGGATGACTCCGCTATTGTGACAGGGAGGCTCGATTCATTCTGTACTGCAGAGAGTAATTTGCCATGCGTTTGTAGTTCGTGTTTGATATTTCTTTATGATCTTTGATATTTAATAGGAAGTCAGTGGGGTACAAATGGGCTTTTAACAGAACAAGCATGCGTTAAGATTCTAAATGACGGACGGTTCACGGTTTTAGACGTTAGATAATGATGGAACTGCAGATGCACCGCACCCCAAAAGCACTTGGTAATTGTACATGTATATGTTATTCACATATATGATTCTGTTTTGAGTTTTTTCCATGGAAAGTAGAAAGGGTAGGTGTAAGTGTGGGTGTTACACGCGGGAATTGAGATATGATATATGCCTTTGTGGAAGGGTGGGGTAGAGGTTAGGAGTTGAGTCCGGTTGGTGGGTTCTGTATGACACATAGTTCACATGTACACTTCACATGTACTTGGCCCATAGAACCACATTCGATATACGGACAGGTCGTATAGTATGCTCTTTTGGGACCCGATTAGCCTATATTTTAAATTATCTTAAAACATTATTAATTCAAGTTGAAAAAAGTTCTTTAAACGCACGTTTTATCATTCCAGGCAACCAATATCAGCAGTAACTATAGTTAAATAAAATGTCATGAAAATAGTGTCTTATTCATGTATAACTTACATATAAAATTTAATTATTTAATAGGATCTTCGTGTCATTTGGTTATGACTGTAACGCGTGTAGCGACATCACAGCTTGTCCATCCCACCAATTATACTGGACTCAACTTGTTAAGTATTAATACTAATAATAATACTTATTAAGTATTAAGTCAACTATGCAGAATCTGCAGCTGAGTACCAAGTTCCACGAGATTTTTCAAAATATTTACATTTTTTTGCCCACACTGACTTGTACTTTTAAGTAGGTTACAGTGGCACCACGTGACCTCTTTTGGTCACACCCCCTGCTGTCGAAGTAGGAATCGATAGGCCCGAAGCCATGGTGATCACAGCGAGGCTCCTCGGGGAATCTGACAGACTATGAATTGCATGGCGTGTGCAAAAAGTCGCAATCCGGCGCAAAAACGAAATTTGTGTTTTTTTGAATAAACAGTGGTTAAAAAACAACAACACCAGGGATTGGCAATTAGGGGCGGGGGTAACGGAACAATAAATTTATTTTAACAAGGATTACTATTACAGTAAAATTGTATCAGTTCCTGTAAAAATATCAATTAGTCATACACGACCTTGGCTAATATCGAATCATTCACATTCGGCATGGGCACTCGTGTAATAGAAATACATGGTTGACGGTCTGAGTGTTGATATTTTCGTCATGTCACTTTAGCAATAGTCCGGTCGGTTAACAACGGGTTACATTTAGCATGGGCTTCACACATCAGACCCATATGGAGAACCAAACACAACATTCGGCGTGACGGACCAACGACTTGTCCACTAGACTACCCTACAGACCCCATAAAAGCGTGACAAGGGCTTAGAGCGACACAATATTTTGCGTTGTGAATACATCATTTAGGACTATTCTATCCGTGTCACGAGAGAGAATACGCCCCGAAACTTTGACTAATCCATGCACAATGAAGTGAGTGAGTGAGTATGGTTTTACGCCGCTTTTAACAATATTCCAGCACTATCACGGGAGGGGGACAACATAAATGGTGTTCACAGATTGTACCCATGTAAGGAATTGAACATGGGTTTTTGGCGTGGGGAGCGAACGCTTTAACCACTGGGCTACCCGAGCGCCGATAGTAATGGCGTTGACTCAATTAAATCTCTGGTTGCTATTGCAGCGCCTGTGCTAGTAATGTTGAAAAGATACACATTCATTTTTTATATTTATTTTTCAAATTAACTTTGATCTCACTTTCCCTGCCTATAGAACACAAATGACCGCCTCCGTGGTCTACTGGTAGCGAGTCCGCCCGGAGAGCGGAAGGTCCGGGGTCCGATTCCGCTTGAGTAATACCAAAAGACGTTGAAAGATGGTACTTGTTGTTACCCTGTCTGGCGCTAGGCTTTAAGGGACTAAAACAAGGACTGGACTGCTCGGAGTTAGTATGCTGTGTCTGAGTGGGGTATTCATGTTAAACTGCGGCATGGTATCTCAGTGAGCTAGCACTATAAATCGGCATCAGTCCGGACTAGTGCAAGCAGCCAAACACACACACACACACACACACACACACACACACACACACACACACACACACACACACACGTCGCTATATAGGTGCAATAATCTTGGACGCAACGTTAAACCCCATTTCACTTCATCTCTTTTCAAAATAAAATACTGTATAATGTATTTCAGTTTATGGGTTGTAACATATGCAGGGATCATGATTAAAGGGATGTCCATCATCCTAAAACAACGTTTCTTAACCCTAAATGAAAAATATCATCAGTGTTTTATTTCTAGTTCAAACATATCCTTTATACGACAATGAAAAAATGGATTACTAAAAAACAAACGCGTGAGATATTGGTTTCAGATGTTCAGTTGTTTCAACCTTAACATCGAATCACCCTGCCTCCTGATAACAGTCTCCGTTTCTATGAAAATGAATTAAAGTTGATAAAAATGGTTTGACATGTATTAATCAGCAAGTCATCAGGAGTAGGGTGTCGTATTGTTGCGGCCATCTCGTCTACATCTGCTCTGGTGTGAATGTGTCAGCGCTACGTCGTCGACAACCCGCCTTTGATCAGCAACATGAGGCAAGAGACTATTTGATTAGAAGGGCGGATACAGGGTCTTACAAAACTTCACTGCAAGGAGCTTCCGCGTCTCCGCCCGTCGTCCTCGATGTCGCCAAGATGACCTGACGTCATCTGTCGTCTCGGAGGAGGTTGTATACTGTCTTTACCGGAACACAGAGCAATGCATCTACACAATTAGTTTTGACGTAGCAATTTCCACATCATTAATTATTGAAGCAATGATCCTTCGTCCCGTCTGCTCGCCGCGTCCAAGCTCCACATCCCCGTGCTGCTGTCATGTTGTCCGATTGCATCCCCCCATTATTTCCTCCCTGACTCCGGTCTTGTGGGGGGGGGGGGGGGGGATGGACGAAGGAGGGATATGATATGAAAATTAATATTTCGGATAAAAGTGTCACGTATTGTTGGAGACAGTTGAAGACGCTGCAGTTGCTTCATCGCGCTGACATTCTGATCCAAACCGGCAACGTGACACCAGGGATATGACAGCTCCCAGTCTTGGGGTCAGAGGTCATGGATACGAGATTACCGCTTAGGCCATATGACAAACCAGGATTTTCTTCCGATTTAATTGAACTGGGGGATTTTAAATCAGAGTCGAGATGACAGCATGTTATGACTGAGACGAATCCATGCGAGGCGCGTGCACTGGAGATCTCGGTTGGTGTGGGGTGGCGAACTGTTTCCCTAGTTTTCGGATGGTATATTTAGTTTAAACATATTTTATTCAGATTGAAATGGATTGGGAACAAGTTATTCAACTTAGGACTCCCTCTCCATGTAATTTACAAAGCTTGTACAGTAAATCATATACAGGGAAATATATATATGTATATGGGGTAGCGAACTATGTGCTTTGTTCTCGGGTGGTATATTGGATAGCGAACTGTGTCCCTAGGTCTCGGGTGGTATATGGGGTAGCGAACTGTGTCCCTAGTTCTCGGGTGGTATATGGGGTAGCGAACTGTATTCCCTAGTTCTCGGGTGGTATATAGGGTAGCGAACTGTATTCCCTTGTTCTCGGGTGGTATATGGGGTAGCGAACTGTGTCCCTAGGTCTCGGGTGGTATATGGGGTAGCGAACTGTATTCCCTAGTTCTCGGGTGGTATATAGGGTAGCGAACTGTATTCCCTTGTTCTCGGGTGGTATATGGGGTAGCGAACTGTGTCCCTAGGTCTCGGGTGGTATATGGGGTAGCGAACTGTATTCCCTTGTTCTCGGGTGGTATATGGGGTAGCGAACTGTGTCCCTAGGTCTCGGGTGGTATATGGGGTAGCGAACAGTGTCCCTGGTTCTCAGGTGGTATATGGGGTAGCGAACTGTATTCTCTAGTTCTCGGGTGGTATATGGGGGAGCGAACTGTATTCCCTAGTTCTCGGGTGGTATATGGGGTAGCGAACTGTATTCCCTAGTTCTCGGGTGGTATGTTGGAAAGCGAACTGTGTCCCTAGTTCTCGGGTGGTATATGGGGTAGCAACTGTGTCCCTAATTCTCGGGTGGTATATGGGGTAGTGACTAGTGTCCCTGGTTCTCGGGTGGTATATGGGGTAGCGAACTGTATTCCCTAGTTCTCGGGTGGTATATGGGGTAGCGAACTGTATTCCCTAGTTCTCGGGTGGTATATAGGGTAGCGAACTGTATTCCCTAGTTCTCGGGTGGTATATGGAGTAGCGAACTGTATTCCCTTGTTCTCGGGTGGCATATGGGGTAGCGAACTGTATTCCCTAGTTCTCGGGTGGTATATGGGGTAGCGAACTGTATTCCCTAGTTCTCGGGTGGTATATTGGAAAGCGAACTGTGTCCCTAGTTCTCGGGTGGTATATAGGGTAGCGAACTGTATTCCCTAGTTCTCGGGTGGTATATTGGAAAGCGAACTGTATTCCCTAGTTCTCGGGTGGTATATGGGGTAGCGAACTGTATTCCCTAGTTCTCGGTTGGTATATGGGGTAGCGAACTGTATTCCCTAGTTCTCGGGTGGTATATAGGGTAGCGGGATTGGTTGTTAAGTGGTACCCTCCCATTGTGAACGGTTTCGCAGTGTGCCAAATGAGGTTTTTTTTTTGTAAATTAGTCTGTTCTTTTAAAAAACAACATAATTTTAATTAGGTTTGATCATCAGTATGACATTACAGAAAATGTCAGGTGCATGTCATGCGTTCGCGAATCATTGCATTTATTTTTAACTCTGTACTAATTAGTCGGCTTGATTTAAGTCCCGTATGATGGGCGCCAGATTTCTGTTCAATGCGACCCCGGGGAGGATAAATTATTGCAAATCAGCTCTCGTTGCTTCATCAACAGGCGATTATGATAGGGCTGAAATATTGTTGTTGCAGGCGGCCTGCTAACTGAGGGTAGAAAAAAACAACCTTTGACCTGTTTTATGGTAAAAAGAACACTGGAACACTTGTAGATGCGACCTGGTTACATGGTTATGGCGGGTAGAAATTAATGTTTGAGGTGAGGTGAGGTGCGTTAAAATGGGGTTTAACGTCGCGTCCAAGATTATTGCACTCATATAGCGACGTGCATGTACATGTGTGTGTTTGTGTGGCTGCTTGTACTAGTCCGGACTGATGCCGATTGATAGTGCTAGCTCACTGAGATACCATGCCGCAGTTGAACATGAATACCCCACTCAGACATAGTAAACTGACTCTGAGCCGACCAGTCCGTGTTTTAGCCCTTTAATGCCGAGCGCGAGACAGGGTAACAATAACGGGTAACGTCTTTTGGTATGACGCGGCCTGGGATCGAACCCCGGACCTTCCGCTCTCCGGGCGGACGCTCTACCACTAGACCACGGAGGCGGTCTATGTTTGATCTATAGGCGATCTAGTTATCGCGGTTAGAAATCATGTTTGATCTATAGGCGATCTAGCTATTGCGGGTAGAAATCATGTTTGATCTATAGGCGATCTAGCTATTGCGGGTAGAAATTATGTTTGATCTATAGGCGATCTAGCTATTGCGGGTAGAAATTATGTTTGATCTATAGGCAATGTGGTTATTGTCTCTAGAAATCATGTTTGATCTATAGGCGATCTAGCTATTGCGGGTAGAAATCATGTTTGATCTATAGGCGATCTAGCTATTGCGGGTAGAAATTTTGTTTGATCTATAGGCAATGTGGTTATTGTCTCTAGAAATCATGTTTTAGCTTCAGATGACCTTTGATTTGCGGGGATAAATCATATTTGACGTACAGATGACCTGGTTATTGCGGGTAGATAACATGTTTGATCAAAAGGCGTTCTGGTTATTGAGGACTGTAAGCCTGTTGTAGCCACAGGCGGCCTGCTTATTATGGACTGTAAGGTTGTTGTAGCCACAGGCGATCTGCTTAGTGTGAACTGTAAGCATGTTGCCACAGGCGATCTGGTTATTGTGGACTGTAAGCATGTTGTAGCCACAGGCGATCTGGTTATTGTGGACTGTAAGCATGTTGTAGCCACAGGCGATCTGGTTAGTGTGGACTGTAAGCATGTTGTAGCCACAGGCGATCTGCTTAGTGTGGACTGTAAGCATGTTGTAGCCACAGGCCATCTGCTTAGTGTGGACTGTCAGGTTGTAGTCATAGGCGACCTGCTTTTTGTGGACTGTCAGGTTGTAGTCACAGGCGACCTGCTTATTGTTGACTGTAAGCATGTTGCCACAGGCCATCTTGTTATTGGTGACTGTAAGGCTGTTGTAGTCACAGGCGACCTGCTTATTGTGGACTGTCAGGTTGTAGTCACAGGCGACCTGCTTATTGTGGACTGTCAGGTTGTAGTCACAGGCGACCTGCTTATTGTGGACTGTAAGTCTGTAGCCGCAGGCGACCTGTTTATTGTGGACTGTAAGCATGTAACCACAGGCGACCTGCTTATGGTGGACTATAAGCCTGTAGCCACGGGCGAGCTGGTGATTGTGATAGCCAAGTTGATGTTTATATTTAAGGTAGGGCATGGTATCACGAATACATTTGGAGATTGCGTTTATTGCGTTTCAAAGACTGTGGTGATACGAGTCATAGTGGTCACAGGAGGCAGCCACACATTCGCATCAATGAATACAGCGTGTAAAATGAACCTCTTCAACTATCACTGAAATGAATAATTGAAACGTCATTACGTCAAGACATTATACAAGTCAGTTGAGCGACACCCTCGGGAATAAAGGTGTTGCTTTATTCCGATGTCAGCTGCATACCGCTCAGAAGGATGTTGTTTTGTAACAGACCTAACTGTCAGCAGGTCTGAAACGTGGGGTCAGCAGAATAGCCAGAGTTCAATACATATTGTATTCCCTTGACAAATCTACGACCGAACAAGACTGACCTTTGGTCTAATGGACTGGGACGGGCACCTGCTGTAAACAGAACAGGCGATGGACAAACTGAGGCAGGAGCATTACCTCATTACGTTTTCTCATACTTTCTCCGAGTTTCATAGGAGTATAAAGATCGATCACCGGTATCCTAATCTGTACCCGAACATTCGTGCACTATACGCCATCATCAGCTTTAAAGATTTGAATTAATAATATGGATTGAAACGGAAAACTACAGATTGAAGTAGTTTGTATTTCAAGCAGGCCTAGCCCGATCTCTAGATTGATTTCCGTAGAGTAAGTGAGTGTTTAGTGCTTTCAGCAATATTCCAGCAATATCAAGGCGGGGGACACCAGAAATGGGCTTCACGCATTGTACCCATGTGGGGAATAGAACACGGGTCCTCGGCGCCTATGGCAGTCTAGGTATACACGCTGTAATTAGTGGCGTGTGTGCAATTAGATAATTAGGACACTCTTTAACTATGTCAAAATGTAATCATAATTTTACTTAGCAGTCAAAGAAATGGAGATTGGGAGAGTCGAATCTAGCTAACTGACACTGCCAAATCCAGTTCATATTTAAACCCTAATACACTACAACCTTAATCTAAAATATAACAGATACGAGGAAAAATGGACACTGTCCAGAGAGACACTTATTTGAGATTATTTCTAACCAATTCACGCGGGAAAGATAATCACATGATTACGGTTTGCGAATGTAGATCAATGTTGCCTAACTGGTCACGTAGCAGTGCAGACTATTGTTGCAACGACGTCGCATAAAATGCTGTGACTTCATGAAGAATAGATGACGTCAGATTTAGGGTATCGCCTACGAGCTACGAATTATCTGTCCTGAGGCAATTCATTTGTGCGTCCCCGAACTTTAGCGAATTTTTTTCAGCATTGTTTTCACGAGGGAGAGATAATCCACAGTATTTGTATTTGAAAAATGTTGAAGAAAGCTCAGTCAGTCTATTTTGTCGTAACGACGTCACGAAACGCCGACTGTGGCGCCATGTTCATTGGATAACATCTTCAGTTATTAAAAAAGGGGCGGTCGGGTAGCCTAGTGGTTAAAGGGTTCGCTCGTCACGCCGAAGACCCGGGTTCGATTCCCGACATGGGTACAATGTGTGAAGCCCATTTCTGGTGTCCACCGCCGTGATATTACTGGAATATTGCTAAAAGCGGCGTAAAACCATACTCTCTCAGTTATTAAAAACATGACGTCACGTTTACAAGTATGGCCGCTGTGCAAAAATGAAAAATGTCAGATCAATTGGCGTGAATCAGCTAATATGCATGCTCAAGATGTCTGAGGTCCATTGAGATCCAGGAACAACAACGGCACCAGTGCCCTTAGCCCTATGGGTATTAACTCTCATATCATTTTCCGAACTACTATCATACATGATTATAACACATGAATAATGGCTGTGAGTTAGCCCATACAATAAAAGTATTATTCTCCGCAAAACTTGTTGAAACTTTGTTGTCCCAAGTATGATATTAACATTTTGTGTTTTAGATATATCGTTAATGTCATCAATGCTCAACGTGGGGCGGTCGGGTAGCCTAGTGGTTAAAGCGTTCGCTCGTCACGCCGAAGACCCGGGTTCGATTCCCGACATGGGTACAATGTGTGAAGCCCATTTCTGGTGTCCCCCGCCGTGATATTGCTGAAATATTGCTAAAAGCGGCGTAAAACCATACTCAATCAGTCAGTCAGTCAATGCTCAATGTGGGAATACTGGACACCACCCGCATATATATACACTGAGTGTGGTGGCATTGTCTTTATAAAAAGTACTGAGAACTGACAGGTAAACATGGCGTCCTAGTGTCAAAGATTAGTCACAGTTATACATAATGACTTTGATACTTCGATACTTTATTGACGCCGTGAAAAGTACTCACGATATTACCGTAGCTTTATCGCCAGAGAAAAGTTGATGTGACGTAAAAATGTAACTGATTCACAACGCATTCTAAAATTTAAGAAATCAGCCAGTGGAATTGTTAACTTTTCACTCACTCACTTACACGTGTTTTACAATGGGTAGTGTTTACTGTAACTGTATAATCAGTCGCAGAACAAGGGGGTCGCAGTTGGAACTCAATTCCTGGAAATCTAAAATGCGCCCAAACAGATGAATCGTTCCGCGGTCATCTAAAAAAATATGGAAAACTGTTCAAAGCAGCATAAAACCTAACTCACTCACTTATGATTATTATGATTATTATTATTATTTGGGACTGAGAGATTGCGAGGCCGTCACCGTCAACTGCGGCTAGTTGAGAGTTGTGGTACTGTAGTGAAGACGTTCTCTGGACGAGTTGACAACTGATGCCTGAGTGTCTCAGGTCGTGGACTAATGACTTTAGTCATCACAAGACTCCAACAACAAGAATGACAAGACAATAACGCTATGACGGGCCCCTCTCTTTGTCTGCCGTACGTTTGGATAATCGTCCAAATTTCCTGAAGTCCCGGTATTCCTTTTTCTGCAAATGGGACAACATCCGGTGCGCAAAGACCCCTGGGAAGCCGTATCCTGAACAGCAAGCAAAAATCATTTAGTCACCAACAAACATGTCCTGCTGTTTGTGTACCTGTCAGATCTCGTTTGGGAAATTTAATGTTCCGACCATCATTTCACTGAGAGCCCCGGGCTACTGAGGGGACAGTGAGTGAGAAATAGTTTACGATGTTTCCAGCAATTGGCAGATAAATGATGGCCGGGGGCACAAGTATCAGCGGTTCTGTTTTTCCTCGCTATAAATCAGACTGCTCCAATTACAAGTAAATCCATTTCACAATGCCTTCCCTGATATTGTGAGTTTTATTTGTTTGTTCGTTTGTTGTTTAATGCCGCAGCTATATGATGACGGTCTGTAAATAATCGAGTCTGGACCAGAGAATCCAGTGATTGACATCATGAGCATCGATCCACCCAATTGGAATACGATGTCATGCATCAACCAACTCAGCCAGCCTGATCACCCGATCTAAACTAACATCTAGTCTCTGAAATGAACATATCTTACCGAAAAAAACAGTTGTTAATTACCTTAATGAAAATATAATAAAAAGGAGACGCTTTCATTTTCAGATACGTCAGTAATCTAGACTTGCCAAACATTATAGACTTCCATGGGCTGTTTTGGCTATATTTGTATCAGGGTCTGTATGACACAATCCCTTTAGTCGTCCTCTTACGACGAGCATACTATTACAGTACGGCTTTATATACTATTCAAAGGTAGTTAAAGAACATGCCAAGATTAACTGTAATAAAATGAAAGTATAGGGTGCTCTTTAACTTAATTTAAATAAAATATACTGAAACCGTTTAAAACGCACTACTTTGGTTTTTCGGTACATGTTTCAGCTATGAATCGGTTTGAACGTTCTTTCAGGGCCCCGTTCCACAAAGCGATCTTAGCGCTACGAGCATCGTACTTCCCAAGCTTTTTACGATCGTCGTAGGGCTATGATAGCTTTGAGGAACTTTATCCAGATTTGTACAGTTTCGATACGCCATAAAATGTAGCCATTTCTTCGCAGAGGTTAATACCGTTAATACCGCGTCACGTGACCAATGGCAGCCAGATTTTCCGGTATATCGACTGAAGTCAGGTTTATCACGAAAACTAGCAAACTTAAAAAAAAGCAAAGGAGAGCAAATCACGAATAGTTTCTTTGATATCGATTGTTATTGGCATTGCGTTTCCATATATTTTGTGTAATTACTTTTTGAAGTTTTTGAAAAATACTACGTGGTATGCACAATGGGCAGTCGGGTGATATACGAGTCGGGCGACATACGAGTCGGGGGACATACGAGTCGAGTGACATACGAGTCGGATGACATACGAGTTGCCATTGCCGGCATCGCATACCGGCGTATTGTGTCAGAACAAAACGATGTATAGTCGTTGCAATGTGTGTATACTTATGGAAGCAAATACTGCGAAGGTCCGGGTTCGATTCCCCGAGGGGTACAATGTACGAAGCCTATTTATTGTGCCCTCTGTCGTGATATTGCGGGAACTTTGCTAAAAGCGGTTTAAAGCCATACTCACTCACTATGTTCAGACACAGGTAACCATCCAACCACAAGTGTCAAGAGTAACATACCGACATTTGATTGTCTATTTCTACCTGTTATTCACATGTAAGGATTCTGTTACAGGGTTCTATTTTAGGATTCTGTTTCATGATTGTGTTACGACGTTTTTAGGATTATGTTACAGGGTTCTAGTTTCGGATTCTGTTTAAGGATTCTGTTCCAGTTTAGGATTATGTTACAGGGTTCTAGATTAGGATTCTGTTTAAGGGATGTGTTCCGGGGTTCTATTTTAGGATTCTGTTTAAGGATTCTGTTACAAAATTCTAGTTTAGGATTATGTTACAAGGTTCTAGTTTAAAATTCTGTTTAAGGATTTTGTTACATGATTCTATTTTATTATTCTATTTTATGATTATGTTCCAGGGTCCTATTTTAGGATTCTGTTTAAGGATTTTGTTACATAGTTCCAGTTTAGGATTATGTTACAGGGTTTTAGTTTAGGATTCTGTTACAGGTTTCTATTTTAAAATTCTGTTTAAGGATTTTGTTACATAGTTCTATGTTAGGATTCTATTTAAAAATATGCTTCATTAATGATTATGTCACCAGGGTTCTATTTCAGGATTCTGTTTAAAGTTTGTGTTCAAGGGTTCTGATTTAGGATTCTGTTACAAAGTTCCAGTTTAGGATTCTGTTTAAGGATTTCATTACATGGTCCTTTTTTAAAATTCTATTTTATGATTATGTAACAGGGTTCTATTTTATGATTCTGTTACAGGGTTCTAGTTTAGGATTCTGTGTAAGGATTTTGTTACATGGTTCTATTTCATTATTCTATTTTATGATTATGTAACGGGGTTCCAGTTTAGGATTCTGTTTGAGGACTTTTTACATGGTTCTAGTTTTGGATTCTATTAAAGGATTCTGATACTTGGTTCTTTTTTAGAATTCTGTTAAAGGACTCTGTTACATGGTTCGAATTAATGATTCTCTTTAAAGATTATATCATAGGGTTCTAGTTTATTTTCTATTCGAGTGAACCGAATGTGACATCAATTGTCCTGGACTTGTAAGTTTAATGGCATCTGGGATGTGACATTTTGAGGGATGTTGATAAAGATTGTGCCCCTTCTAGAAGCGGACATCATTTGGACATGCTCAGGTTGGACGGTCCTCGTAGTCATCGGAATCCATAGTCAATCATCTGGCAGAACAGTGAGCGGGTGAGTGAGTTGGGTTTAACTCCGCTTTTAACAGTATTCCAGTTATATCGCGGCGTGTCAGCTTAATGTGGGAGGAAAGCCCCAAGTGATGCAGGTCTCAGACGTTTAACACTTCGGTGAAACCAACGAGCACGGGTATGGTGCTGACAAACCTAGAAACATAATCGGGTCGAACCGGGATTCGAACCCACAATCATAGGTTTCTGGCGTGCCCAAGGGACGCAACTCTGCACAGCGAATCGCGGCGCCTTAGACGACTGGGCCACCCGTGCCCCCGGCCGAACAGTGAGGTTACATTGGGGTTAACGTCGCGGACATGCACGTGTGTGAGTGTCTGCTTGTACTTGTCCGGACTGATGCCGATTTATAGTGCTAGCCCATTGAGATACCATGCCCCAGTTTAACTTGAATACCCCACTCAAACACAGTATACCGACTCCGAGCCGACCAGTCCGTGTTTTAGCCCCTTAATGCCGAGCGCCAGACAGGGTAACAACAAGTACCATCTTTTAGCGTCTTTTGGTATGACGCGGTCGGGGACCGAACCCCGGACCTTCCGCTCTCCGGGCGGACGCTCTACCACTACACCACGGAGGCGGTCTCTTGCAGAATAGCAAAGGGTTGGTCCAGATTATCAGGCGCACATGTCCAAGTTCTTCGAACAGATGTCAGATGTGGTTACGTCCATTTTAATTAAAGTGAAATGTTTTACTCCGTAACGACACCTCACTGCATGAACATGTTACGACACCTCCGTGAAGAGTCGCGTCCAATATACCCCGACCGAACTTTCACCTCCCGATCTAAATAATGGATGCGTGTGTTCTTGAGCCAATCAGATGTCAGCTTTCTGAAATGATTAGTCTTCAATTCGATTCGGAAATGGCGATCTTTGCAAAAGAAAACACATAGAATACAAACATACCATCCACAGTACCCCTTTTGGGGTATAGATGCTACAGCGCTTAAAATCCGTAGGACGCATAAACTATTTTCGAAACGATAATTGCGGGGCTTCATAATATGCGATCGGAACTCATCGATTATATTCGTTTTCGAGTACAGAAATGAACGATGCATATCTTGAATGTTTTTCTCACTAGTACTGAGAATATGGCTGATTGTTCCGAAGTTCACCTGGCGCAACCTTCTATGGACGATTCCTTATATTGTATCGGAGTGAAAGATCTGATTTTAATGAAAAGAATTATTGCATTGACGTCAGGACATTAAGCTGGCTAAAGGGTACCCGGATGTTTCCATTTCCAGGCGTCATTCGTAATCACTCGCATTTGTTCGTCCCAGAATGGTACGAGTTGATCACGAATGCTAAGATGTGTGAAGTGCATTGTGAACTGACGACCAGTACTACAGGGAAAGATACGCCTGGCGTTAAACCCTCATCACCACTACTAACCCCTGAGAGTCGACCATCAAGACGGACGAGGTCGGACCTGTGTCTGACCTGTATCTGACGTACTTGCAGTACTGTGGTGCACTGCTGATAGCGTGTATAACCACGTCTCAAAGACTCCTACTCCCACAAAGACACATGCTTGAAAGTTGAAAGATACTTTTAAATATTGCGAAGTCGTCTCTGACACAATTCCCATCATGGTGTGTTTTGAGCGAGCTACGTGATTGTGACAACGTACACTGCCTAGTTTTGAGGAATTGTAATTGCTTGAGCGGGAGTACTTCTTCCTCGGCACAACCCATTACTGTGACAAACGTGCCCTGTACAGACAATAGAGTACACCTGGGAATCGTCTACACTTGGCAGGTGAGATGTATACAGGGCCTTGTGTATACTTGGCAGGTGAGATGTATACAGGGCCTTGTCTGTACTTGACAGGTGAGATGTATACAGGGCCTTGTCTGTACTTGACAGGTGAGATGTATACAGGGCCTTGTCTGTACTTGGCAGGTGAGGTGTATACAGGGCCTTGTCTATACTTGACAGGTGAGACGTATACAGGGCCTTGTCTATGCTTGACAGGTGAGACGTATACAGGGCCTTGTCTATGCTTGACAGGTGAGACGTATACAGGGCCTTGTCTATGCTTGACAGGTGAGACGTATACAGGGCCTTGTCTATACTTGACAGGTGAGACGTATACAGGGCCTTGTCTATGCTTGACAGGTGAGACGTATACAGTGAGTGAGTGAGTATGGTTTAACGCCGCTTTTAGCAATATTCCATCAATATCACACATTGTCACATTGTACCCATATCGGGAATCGAATCCGGGTCTTCGGCGTGACGAGCGAACGTTTTAACCACTAGGCTACCCGACCGCCCCGAGATGTAAACAGGGTCTTGTCTATACTTGCCAGATGAGATGTATACGAGGCCTTGTCTATAATTGGCAGGTGAGATGTATACAAGGCCTTGCCTATATTTGCGAGGTGAGATGTATACAAGGCCTTGCCTATATTTGGCAGGTTAGATGTATACAGGACCTTGTCTATACCATCTTCCCGAGGCAAAGGAGTTAACTGACTATATAAGTCCAGTTTCCACCCTTGCCGAACTAGGCTGGTATTTTGGCTGGACTAACGAGTCTATGCATAGTCTGATCAGAATAGCGCACCGAAATCGAAATCCGGTTCGTAAACTGTCGTGCAGATTTCGATCGACTGCAGTATTTGCAAAGCATGCGCACCGCCAACAGATATTATTCCAAACCTTTTCATGTGTTTTATCAAGGTGCTCACGTGATTTGATGCATTTCGCAATGTAAGACCCGTTTTATCACAATATAGATCTTGATTATCGATCAGATCGACCTGACTGGGCGCCACTATTTTGTGTGAAGCAAACGCAAGTGATACGAGAGTTGGAATCTGATTGGTCCAAAGTAGAGGCTTAGAAGGGACATAACTGGTAATAGCCACTGGTGGCGCTACGATCGAGCCGAGTAATTCCAGCCTAGTTCGGCAAGGGTGGAAACTGGACTTTTAAAGTCAGTTAACTCCCTTGCCTCGGGAAGATGTGTCTATACTTGCCAGGTGAGATGTATTCAGGGTCTTGTAGGGACAGAAGTAGTTGTTACCATGTGACCAACGAGAGACTGTAAGTTATCGATTCTTTAAACATTTAACTAAACCAGATTCATAACAGCTCTTATTTGCTGGTCTCCGCATAATGGTTTTGATCAGCTCTCACATGCAGGGAAGATACTGACGAATCAACTGTCTTTTTTGCCCGACCTATCAGCCCCAACTCGAATGACGTCAAGTATGTTGACTCATCGTCCAGTCAATTCCAGTAGGCCTATACTTCCATTGACCATGTTCATCGTCTAGTCACTTCCAGTAGACCTATACTTCCATTGACCATGTTCATTACCGCGTCGGGGTTGGTTTCCCATGATACGATAGCCATAATGAAACACAGTAGGATCATATGCATGGAATGTGAGTTGTTCATATTACATGCTAATTGTAATGATAGACTGTTCAAAATCTTGCTATTGATTGATATGGACATTTTTCTATTTCGGTTTTTGTTAACTATTAGATGATATCATCTTCTCAACACTAACATGTGATCGTGTCTATTGGATGCCATATTATTTGGTCCTTCTCAACTCTGATAGACACATGTCTTTTGGATACCAGATTGTTTGGCCCTTTTCAACTCTGATAGACATATGTCTGTTGGATGCCATATTATTTGGTCCTTTTCAACTCTGATAGAGACGGGTCTGTTGGATGCCATATTATTTGGTCCTTTCCAACTCTGATAGAAACATGTCTGTTGGATGCCATATTATTTGGTCCTTTAACTCTGATAGACACATGTCTATTGGAAGCCATATTATTTGGCCCTTTCAACTCTGATTGTCACGCGTCTATTGGGCGCCATTGTATCTTGCCCTTTAATCTTTGATAGTCACGTGTCTATTGTATGCCAGATTATTTGACTCTTATGGGCATCTGTCTGTTGGGTACAAGGTTATATAATGCGTATATTCATAATGGTCGGTAGAAGCATGCTCAAAGCACTACATCCCTACCCAGGTCAATGCATCAGCGTGCATTCGAATTCCATTCTCAGCTCCCTGGGAAGTATACAACCCAAGCTGCCTTCTGAGGAGCTTGGGGGTCAATAGCTCATCACTACGGTGATAGAATGGGAGTATGGGAGAATGGAGGCATATTTTGAATTCACTTAAACTCTTACCTGAAGCGATGTTTGAGATATATACAATTCCCGGATGACAACACAAGTTGTGCTAAGATACCATGTTAGCGATATCATATATAACATGATTGTACAAACAGCAAATCAATATGGAGCGAATGTATACATCATATCCCTTTGCGGCTATGAACAGGTCACTAAATTTACATATTTATATTTCTGAATTCGTGCACCTGTCTCTCTTACATCTGACAATTTCAGAGTTAGTGAGAACATGTTGTTTTAAGCCGCAGTCTGCAAGAGTCGAGTCTGGGTCAACCAGTGGCCGATATCCTGAGCAATGCCCAACCCTGTCGGGTCTGGGTGCGATGAGATTTAATTAGCCACGTGCTTGACCACCGGATCCTCATTTTAATCGACTCTTATGGATAGCTGCGGCGTTCGGACTTATTGTGACCGATTTGTACTCTTGCAGAAGTTGTAGGAATACAATACAGCCTTATGGATAATGGCATTGAGGAAATAACACGTGCTCAATAATGCGGCACGAAAAAAAAACTGTTGTTGCGGAAGAGACTTCCCGTAATTATCTTAGCCGCCATAACCGGAAAAAGCACGTCAATTCATGATAGCTTGGTTTTTTATTTAAAATGCTGAACCTTGACCAAGAATTCGATCCATGGAATGAAATAGTTTTCCTATCACATTGGCGTCACAAGCGACCATTTATCATGTGGCCGTGATGCATCATGGGTTGGTGGGTTGGTTTGTTGTTTAACGCTGCAATATTCCAGCTATATGACGGCGGTCTGTAAATAATCGTGTCTGGACAAGACAAGACAATCCAGTGATTAATATCATGAGGATTGATCCACGCAATTGGGATCGATGACGTGCATCAACCAAGTCAGTGAGCCTGACCACCCGATCCCGTTAGTCGCCTTTTACGACAAGCATAGTCACCTTTTATGGCAAGCATGGGTTGCTGAAGACCGATTCTACCCCGGAATCTTCACGGGTCTGCATCATGGGAGGAGGTCTGCATGTACACAAATACATCTACATACACGACTGTCTGTGTGGCATAAATTGAACTGACCCCACTCGTTTTCGGAATGTACAATTTATTCAGATCCTAACGGGGCGGTCGGGTAGCCTAGTGGTTAAAGCGTTCGCTCGTCACGCCGAAGACCCGTGTTCGAATCCCGACATGGGTACAATGTGTGAATCCCATTTCTGGTGTCCCCCGCCGTAATATTGCTGGAATATTGCTCAAAAGCGGCGTAAAACCAAACTCATCAACTCACTCAGATCCTAACAGATGGCAACACCATAAAACACGACTGAACGCTATCAACAAACACTTTTCCTAGTGGAGATAAAACGTTCTCGTTTGTTTTATTTTATTCAGACGTATCAGTAAACTTGCTAAACCACTTAAAAAAATGCTACTCCTTGATAATACTACGTTTTCAATTCCCTGTGAAACTGCCGTCTTCAGCCTTAACAAAATATGTAAGATTTCCACTATCAGAAGCTGACGCATCCCTTTACAGTGTGTTGCCTGTGGTCTGTTGTCAGGAAATATGGATAACTGTCCGTGATGTAAGAGGTGGTATTAATCACACTGCGCAGACAGTCGCAGGTGCGTGTCAGAATGACAGCTGGTCCGTGCCTCACGTGGTTTGCACGCTTTTTTGTTGCACCGCGTGCGGTGTTGGGGAATGATAGCATTTCCTTTACATTAGAATGCTTTTAGTTTCACAAATAAAACATTGGAAACAAAAGGTGTTTTGTATTACAGCAAATTAGACATATATCAGCGCTGGCATATGTTTTTTGAAAAGGTATGTTAATTTAAGAAATTTATAATCGCTGAAATAATAATATTGTGTCACCGTAAATGTCTCGCCCATATGTTAGTAATAGCACACAATCTCTTATTTTAAAACAATCATTAAGTGCATATTGTTAAACACGAGGAGTTGGGCAACACAAGTATGCGGTGCGTGTTTAGCTGAGTATTATGATATGTTTTTATACTGTTCTTTTCTCTGCTTTTTAAACCTTGAGGCAATAATGGCTGCACAAAAGGCCCTTTGCTTGGACAAATATATACTGAACCGCAAAAGAAACGTCACCTCAAGTAACATTGCATGAAAAGTTGTCATTCAAATATCTGAGTAATATTTGTCAAAGTTTCTAAAAGTTAACATTACCTTGTCCGAAAAAATGAAATTTGATGATAAAAAACCCAAAGTAGATGACGATAAAACCGATCGCCCAAACGCATCACGGCAACGGCCATGGCAACCCGATGCGTGAGTTCCGTACAAATTGAAATGCACATGCGTTCCCCTATTTCTTGCCCTTTAAAAATCCACCCAGATCGGATAACATTCATTCGTTATTGAATTGCTATAACATGCCAAGATTGACAAGAAATCAGCGACACCAAGCCCTTGGACGATTGCATGCTGGATAAACCGCCCGGCAAGGAGCCAATGCATTTCAAGTCCACGTACAGGCTCCAGCAATGGTACCAGACCACCAACACTATAGATGACCGACCACGTAGTGGAAGACCAAGGGTCACCACCCGACGTCAGGATCGTCAGGATCGCTTTGTTACTGCTGCGGAAACCGCCAGCATTGGCGCCACCAGCAGTGAAGAAGAGCCCTCTTCTCAGACGAGAGCCGTTACTGGATCTCAACAGCAGCTGGCAGTGGGAGAGTCTGGCGACGTCGTGGGGAACGTTGTTCGGATGGTCCGAGCATCATGGTGTGGGGTGGAATTGGTCTTGCACAGAGGGTTGGCCCTGTGGTCTTCCAGAACATCGGTCCAGGGAGAGGCAATGGTGTCACAGCAGCTCGGTGCATTGATCAAGTCTTGAGACCACACGCCATACCTCATTTGGCACGTCGCCACAACCACGAGTTTCAGCATGATAACGCCCGTGCCCACACTGTGAGAGCAACAAGAGACTTCCCCCAGTAGAATGGCATCAGAACCATGCAGTGGCCTGCCCTCAGTCCCGATTTAAATCCCACTGAGCAACTGTGGGACGAGATTCAAAGACGGCTGAACGACGTCCGACCAAGGGTGTGGGCGTCAGGCGTTCCTCAGGGTGTGGGCTCAAGTGCCTATGGCCTTCATCAACCGCCTCACCCATTCCATGTATCGACGTTGCACGGCAGTCATCAATGCACATGACAGACACACGAGATACTGACCTGTGATGCCATTTTCTCAGAGACTAGTGTTGTGTTTCACTTTAAGAACATTTGACACTTTAATTTCAACCTTGATGGTCAGTTTCAACTTTTTAATATGTCACATAGTATGTTTACAGTGTTTGGACAAATAAGGTTTCTCATATATCTGTCCATGGTGACGTTTCTTTTGCGGTTCAGTATATAACTCGCTCTAACAAATATGGTGTCATGGCCAAAAAGTTTTCGGTCAAAGTCGTAAGTTGCTGTGGCTGATTTATGTTTTTGGAAACAAATGCAAGATTCCAGCTAGGTGATACTGATGTCTAAAATGCGTTTGGGACTCGAGTGGTCTGGTCGCATGAAGCACAGCAACTGACTGTATAGAGTTGCGTCCCTTTGGCGGGCCAGAATCCGGGATTCGCCGGATTAAGATGCTTGGTATACCAGCGCCAAAGATGCAAAAGATGCCAAAGACCGGCATCACTTTGTATTTTCCTTTCAAACTAAATACTGTTCAAAATACTGTTGAACCCCTCTCTCACTCACTTAGCCTGAAATATGGCAACTTCTCTGACTTTTCCTTCACATTGTACTGACCGTCACAATGTCATTCATATGAGTTATTGTTGAACGTCACCAACTCAATTTACAAGGATTCCTGAAAATTTCAATTTTGACCCTTAAATATTCTATTCTACTTTTGATATGGGTATGTTTTATCTGTCCATGATACACAAAACTGATTCTCATTATATGTCAAGGGTATATTTATAAATAGACTGACACATCTGATTATCCCTGTCAGTATTATGTAGTACATGTCACTGATTCAGAACTTGCAAGCGTGGTGGGGTAGCCTGGTGGTTAAAGCGTTCGATCGTCACATCGAAGGCCCGGGTTCGATTCCCGACATGGGTACAATGTGTGAAGCCCATTTCGTATGTCCACCGTCATGATATTCCTGGAATGTTGCTAAAAGCGGCGAAACACCACACTCATTCAGAACTTGCCAGGGGCGGTCGGGTAGCCTAGAGGTTAAAGCGTTCGCTTGTCACGCCGAGGACCCGGGTTCGATTCCCGACATAGGTACAATGTGTGAAGCCCATTTCTTGTGTTCCCCGCCGTGATATTGCTGGAATATTGCTAAAAGTGGCGTAAAACCATACTCACTCACTCAGAACTTGCGAGTATAATGCGTACTGCTTCATAGTCATGTGAGATTAAACCGGCGATTGGTTCAAACATTCTGATGTGTAATTCTCTACAGACGTCAGTAATGGTTCACAGAAGGTTCGATACGTCCCTTACCTGCGTCAGAATCCTGGCTCGATTGACAGTTTTGTCCCGGTTATGACCGTGGGTTTGTCAGAACCTCATCCGCGCTCGTTTGTTCTGTCTAAAGTGAAAACCTCTGCGAAATGAGGATTTGGGCTTTTTTCACATACCATGAGTGTTAGAGTTATATCACCGCGTGACGTCACCCCTGTCATGAATACAACATTCAATGGTGACCTACATTGCTGATTTTTTTGGCTACAAAATCGATTTCCATTTCATAATATTATATCAAATGTTTATATCTTTGATGTTAATAATCTTTGATCCCCATGATTAAATTTATTTATATTTTCTAATTTAACAAAAAAAAAGCATCTTTATTTTACAGTGAGGATTTACCACAATTCTCTTTTTTCAGAGGAGGGGATAGTGAACACGCTTCAACTCAGAGAGGTGTACGGAGCTTCTTTAAAGAGTACCGGTGCGGTATTCAGGCTCATTAACTGAATGTTGCAAGATTCATACGTTAAAGAGAGCATCAATTACTGCATGCTTTGGACTCCAAGTCTGCCGTGAACTAGGATCCGCTTTAATAGGTGACAATTGTAAAGCATCTGTCATCGGGCATGGATGTCAAATTGGGTGAGGGGGTGGGGAGGGACTGAGGATTAATCCTAGGGGGAGGGCCACCCCGCTCCACTGAGTCACGACCCCTAGGGCTACGAGCCTTGCCCCTGTTTTTCATCACTTGAGAGCTCTTGCATAGGAATATTCACACTTCAATTAAATATCTTCATGATCGGCCAATTAGCTCGCCAGACGCCAGGCCCGGTTTCGATACAAGGTGTGTCCAGTCCGCTACGAAATTGATCTTGAGTGGACAGTTTGAGAGTAATTTCCACCTAAGTCGACCAGATTACTGAAAATGAGATTTAGGCAAAGGCTTTGGATCAAGTCAGAGGAAAAGCCTTCCTGCCTGACTGTCGGTATTCCCTGGTAATTAGTAGTAATTAGGAAAGTAGCAGCGGTTTGCACGTGAGTCATCCAATAGGGCAGGAAACAAAGGGACCCATAATGCACCAGCCCGTGGGGTCGGGCGGATAGGAAAGCCAGACTTTGGGGGTAATCTTAATAATAAGGTTAGTGCACGCGGCCCGGTGTGGTTTAGAACTCAGACAAAAATGCGCAATCGGTTGAAATTGGCCTTCAGTGGAATCCATCTGCCATTCCTCTAGGCAGTTGGGGAATGGTATGGAGGCAGTAATCGGAATCCTGCCCCCACCGAACACACGCTTCTTCACACACTTCCAGACAGGTATCACTTCACATTGGAAAGGTTTGATAACACGGCATAAATCAACTGTGATTTCAACTATCTTTTTGTTTTATCTTTATTATATAAAAATGAAAATTTTGTTTAATGATAGTACTACACTTGTCTGTCATACAGACCCTGATACAAATATATCCAATACAGCTCATGCAAGTCTTTAATGTTTGGCAAGTCTAGATTACTGCTAAACCTGAAAATGTAGAGAGTCTCTATGTTCCTTTATATCATATTTTTATTAAGATAATTTAACAACAGTACTATTTTTTGTAAGATATGTTCATTTCAGAGACTAGATGTTAGTCTAGTACTGTACATTCTGATGTAAAATTGGATTTGACCAAAAACTTACAAACTTAATCAAAACGTTACTAGGCTGAAAACAGTCACCGAAAAACTGCAAACTTTAGGTTAAAAACACACCTATGATATCCGTATCAATTACATCAACATCGAACAACTATTTCTTGTTTGTTTCATTTCAGCAATCATCAAACATGGGTGCATACTTCTGATTTGCATTATTCCCTAAACCCAGAATATAAAAGAATTGTATTCAAGAATGGAGATAGTTCTATGGATGTACACTTCTTCATGACAATGATGATATTTTATGTATCATTACAGCATGGTACAACTGATGTATTCTACACCTCTGTATCCATGGATACCAAAGACATATAAATAGTGTAATTGTTGTTACCCTGCCTAGTGCTTGGCATTCTGTGGATTAAAACAAGGACTGGTCGGTTCGGAGTTGGACTGCGGCGTGGCATCTCAGTGGGCTAGCACCACATCAGATCTACATCAATTTGGGTTTCTTCTTTATCACTGACCGTCGTGATGGGGCTGAAGTACCGTTAGAGTTGAAATCACTCACGTTATTTTTGAACACTTGCATTTTATCAGTAAACACCTTCTCTCATATATACTCGTGTCCTTTGCGTTGATGGGAAGTAAATATCAGCAATATCCCGCCTATAATATGGCGGTTTATAATCAAGCCGCAGCCACGAAAACAAGTGGTTAATAGTATATCAACGTTTTATGACATCGGAGAACGATGTGGCACTGTCAGCCGTGAAACACATTTAAAACCTTCAGATTCTAATCGTATTCGGTTCTTCCGACAAACATGTTTTTTTTTTTGTTTAACGTCGCACTCAGCAATATTTCAGCTATATGACGGCGGTCTGTAAGTAATCGAGCCTTGACCTGACAATCCAGTGATTAATATCATGAGCATCGATCCACGCAATTGAGATACGATGACATGCATCAACCAAATCAGCGAGCCTGACCTCCCGTTAGCCGCCTCTTTCGACAAGCACAGTCGCCTTTGACGGCAAGCATGGGTTGCTGAAGACCTATTCTACCCCGGATCTTCACGGCAGGCATGGGTTGCTGAAGACCTATTCTAACCCGGATCTTCACGGCAAGCATGGGTTGCTGAAGACGTAATCTAACCCGGATCTTCACGGCAAGCATGGGTTGCTGAAGACCTATTCTAACCCGGATCTTCACGGCAAGCATGGGTTGCTGAAGACCTATTCTAACCCGGATCTTCACGGCAAGCATGGGTTGCTGAAGACCTATTCTAACCCGGATCTCCACGGGTCATGATCAGTGGCTGTACCGCCATCGAGGAACGATGTCACACTATCAGCCGTGACACACAATTCAAACCACCAGATTCTCACCGGTTTCGGTTCTTCCGACAAACACGTGTTGGGGACTGATTCTGTCCTGTATCAACAAGGGGGGCAACATGACTTTGCAGTTTACTTGGACTTGAACGAAACACTTCCCGACGAAATGCGTAACTATAATATTTTAATTTACTTTGCAATGTGGAATTAAAGAAATTCGCATATCCCCCGGTTGCTTTCACTTTTATTCTCACTGTGTGTATATCTTCTGTAGTTATTATAACTTGAAAAGGTTTAATTGAAAAAAGGTTTAATCAATATTTTTTAAATCAATATTGTTTTGTTCGTAAGGTTCAAATTGTTCTAAGAGTACAGATGTATTTTCCATTCAGAATTTATCTAAAGCAGACCCTCACCCGGTAGAACCTAGAGCACTGCGAAAATTACATTTATCAGAATGTTACGCTAGACTGCGAACAGGACAGGTTCTAATTAGGATAGAGCATCAACATTTCTACTCCGACAAACCAGGAAATGTACATCATTATTGTAGATCTAATTTCATTAAGAATCAAATAATACAGAGTGCACTCGTTCATCAAAAGGTCTGTATTTATCAATATAATCGGGCTTCGGCTAATTAACGAGGACTATCCGAACAACTATAATCTCGTTAATCACTCGGGGACAAAACCCCAAACCTATTTCTGGCAATGCAATGCATTACATTGGCTCAGACACATTCAATGTTGTTTTCACCACTAATACTGACGCACTAATACATGATCCTGTCGAGTGTTGATTTTATCTGTTTAGGTTGATTTTATAAAGCCTTTTTCATTATCACCTAGCCTATCTAACTGTCGGGCTAAAACGCCACCTAATTAATCCAAAGGGATTCCAACATTGATCGCAACGCTGGGCATCTTTATCTTGAAATCATACATTGTCAGTAGCCTCGTCTTGATGAAGACGGATGGGGCTTGTGACAATGTCCGGCATTAGTCTCAAAAGGGGGATAACTCTTCCCCCAAATCAAAGGTCAAGACCAGTATTACTGAAACTTCGATGCAGCAACTTTTAGATCTTGATAATGAATTACAAGTTGCCAAAACGAGTGATTGTCGGGCTTAATTCGCGCTAGTCTTTCCTCCAAGGGATCACTCAGGGTCAAAGATGAACGATCGCCATCTTGGATTCCATCGACACGGTCCTCAGCATCTAATGATCTTGCCGAGATCACATGGCAAGCGGCACACGATGCAAAATAAAGCATGTGCTCATCTATCAGATCCAACTTCCATGTAATTTTACGCTATTTATTCAAGATGGATTGTCTTTTGGATAATTCCTTTGGGCGAGGTAAAGGTTGGGTAAATTACATTACCTTCTCATGCAAGTCAGTGTTTTTTTATTCAAATAAAAAATTACAATCTCCGCGAACATTCACGCAAAGGAACGCATGATAAGGGGGAGTTTTCCATTGCAGAAACTAATTCTTCTGCGTTTCTTTGAAGTATGATCAGAACCCTTCATTCCGTCAGAACCACAGCATTGTTGAAGACCATGAGTCCTCCCTGTGTGTTTTGCACCCACGTTATTATGCATCTCATTGTGCAAACAGATGGGACGGCGATTAACACATTTAGACAGGACAAAGAGATGCAACTGTCTCCAAATTCAATCACTGTCCCGGAACTAGCGCCTTTTATAATGAGCTGTTTTACATTATCAATATTTCAAATTTACATTGTTTAATAAAGTGATACCGCATTCCACATTATTTAATTTAGATTAAAAATCAAGATTGCTTTGGGTTAAAAAAGGTACCACTGTCACAAGCTTCGTGCGTGGTTTAGTTGACACATGCTTTCAGACATTCTCGTTTCCGTTTAAAGCGATTATTTTAACATTAATAAAAATCAATATTTTTATAATGACATCTTCAAGGAAATAGCATCAAAGACCTTTTTTAACATATTTTCTCATCACCTAACAAAAGTCAAATCAAGTATTTATACAATAGTTATACGCCTACATCTATACGCAAGTATAATCCGTTTTGTTAAGATTTTCTGGAATGAATGTCACCGAGATTTTATTCCTTTTTCTGGTGTAATTACGTGTCGATCTCAACGCCCCAAAACTTGATTGTTTCAGTGATCAAGAGTATTCAAACAACTTTATCTGCAAGTCCCACCAAAATGATCTCTAACGATATTTTAACACTAGCATTAATCTCCTTGGGAGACTTATCCGGACCAATATCAGCTATATATCAAAATGGTAAACGGACTTGTCAGGCCCAGGTGGTGACGAAGCCATTTTGACTGTGATCACGTGATCAGATTATCGCTATCCGGGCCAGTGCACGTGCACAGTAACCATAGACACGGAAAGCGATAAAACGTGGGACATTGTCACAAAAGCAGTGATCGACAACTAAATTGATTTACGAGCTTTTTCGTGTGTTGAGCACGTTATGCACGTGTAAATGACAAACGTTTAATGAAGTAACGAGGGGTGGTATAAAGCGGAATAGAACTAAATATCAATCAACGTCTCTAGTACTTTAGGTTAACAAGATGTTTATGACGAATTGGCGCAACATCAAATAGAAAAGTGCGACCGGATTGTTTGCCATATCATTTACGGGACGATATTATTTAAATTATTTCCTTTCATGCATATTAATTTGCATATCTGCAATCAGCCAGGATGTGAATGACAGTCTAGTAATTAATGTCAATTGTTTTACATTGACCAGTTTTGACCCCTTGACTCCTAATCTCAACGAACGAGTATTTTTTTAAGAACTGAGATTGGACCACGAGAATTGTCTCGTGTCGAGACAGACCACCCCATAGACAGGTTTATTGTCGATTTTATATAATTATAAAACCGTACAAAAACAAAACAAAAATCAAATTCGATAATTGAATTTAAATATCAGAATGAAAACACGTGTATATGTTATTGTTTTTCATATTCATCAAAATTTTAGTTACTTTTGAGAAACGTTAAAATACCTTTTAATGTCTTTGAAACGAACCGAGTCAGCTGTCGTTTTCAAATTTAAGACTCTCAAATCTCGTTAAACTCATTCACCTAACACGCTCGCGTGACCCTAAATGATTCCTTTGTCTTTTTGCTTCATTACGAGGCCAATTTCCCAGACTAGAATTGCAATACCGAAATCAAATCGGTCTGAATCAAACCAATTACATGTTTAACTGTTACCATAGAGATGCGGTATTGCGCGTTACGCCACAGTGACAGAAAGGTAATACAACCGCCGTCCTGGTTGTACCCTGCAGAAAATGAAAACCAATTTCTCTCAGATAAGATGACTTAATGGTCGTTTAGCCATTGACCTCCACATTGACTTGAAGTCATATAACGCTCATCAAAAGAGATCTCTGGCTCCAGGAAGACCAGTACATACATCTATTTTCTACTTACATGTTGGGTCGAGCTATGCATTTGAGAGATTTGGGTGGAAGAGCGATAACGTCACAATCAACTGATCAGGATTGCCTGTCTTATAACGGGAACGGTTTAATTGATTTTCGCCCCGTCTAGTTTCCCTCGTCTTTGGTTCAGTATCAGCACCGAGGTTCTATTTAACCACATATATTGGAAGAGAATCATCACTTTGTAACTTTATTAATTTGATGACACATCCTAGATAGGTTGTCGGTAGTATTGTGTGAGTGAGTCGATTTGTCACTTTTAGAAATGTTTCAAATAACTGCGGGATACCGTAAATTGACTTTGTCAGCATCAGAATCTAGATCGATATCTGTAGACCAATGTGGGCAAGGAGTCCAATAGTTGAAGTGTCTTGATAGTTGAAAGGTTTTCTTTAAGACATTATAAGGTCAAATGGCCACGAGGGGTTAGTTTCCACTAATGTCTCTGTCTGTCTTTGGGAGTTCGACTCTCAGATTCAGCGCTGATCATCTTTCTCTTATCAGCATCACTCCGTGCTCCGGAGTTTCACAATGGTAACCATCTAAGACCTGCATCACTTCGAGCTTTCCTAAAGCTGATACGCAGTGACATAACAGAAATACTTCGGCGTCAAACCTATCTCACTCACCCACTCACTCACTTGTCAAGAGACCCGTGAAGATCCGGGGTAGAATAGGTCTTCAGCAACCCATGCTTGCCGTAGAAGGCGACTATGCTTGTCGTAAGAGGCGACTAACGGGATCGGGTGGTCAGGCTCGCTGACTTGGTTGATGCATGTCATCGTAACGCAAATGCATGGATCGATGCTCATGATGTCAAGCACTGGATTGTCTGGTCCAGACTCGATTATATACAGACCGCCTTCATATAGCTGGAATATTGCTGAATGCGGCGTTAAACAACCCACAAACAAACAAACACTTGTCAAGGGGGCGGAGGGGTAGCCTAGTGGTTGAAACGCCGAATACGATTCCCCACATGGGTACAATGTGTAAAGCCCATATCTGGTGTCCCCCGCCGTGATATTGCTGGGTTATTGCTGAAAGCGGCGTCAAACCAAACTCACTCGTTAAGGGTCTAATCTGTCTGTCTTTAAACAATTTGAAAAGTGCGTTTCTTTGGTTTGTACCGAACATTGCTAAGTAACGATAATGATGTTAGTCTACGTCATGTAACCAACAGAAGTCACTAGATATAGTCAGCTACGGTGGACCCTCCTTAATACAGGTGATTGGGGAAAATCTTCCTACGTGCTTGACGAGAACATCACACGGCACATGCCTCATGTGAACAGAGAAAAACGGTGACGGCGACAGGGACTGGGAAGGCGAGGTCAGTTAAGAAGGCGATATGCTTTGATCATCGAGTCAATGGGGACTGAATTAAATCCCTTATAAATGTGGCTACCCAATTGAGAGTTCACTCGGTAATATTTTGAATGCCTGAAAAATATGTCAACAAAATTCATTACAGGGAGTATTAAATTTAAATTGAAGTCATGATTAATGCACAAGTCATGTGTTCTGATTCACCAAATGTGAAACTGTACAGAAACTGATAATTACAGACATTGTTCTATATTGGCTTTTGCATTAAATTGTGCGATTTGAAATCAATGTTAATCGACGTGTTCTGCAATATTTCTTCAGACATTTTTTTCGCATTTCTGAAGATGTAAAGAACATTATTGTTAGGAAGCGGATATTGTAAATCCATATACTTTCCCCACCCCTCTTATTCATATACTATCAATAATTGCCTTGTAATAACAAACACAACTCTATCGCGACCCCCCGTACCGTACCGAAGTGATGTTATATCGCTAAGGAATAGGAAAATGGTTTCCTCAGCCGCGGGGCCATTCACAAGTGATGCATGAAGAAAATCACATTGATATACACCACGCTCATTTTATTATGATTAGGAGATAATACAGTTGTAAATAAGAGTTAAGTCGATGTTGTTTTATGGTGTGTTACGGGTTAAATCCGACAAATGGGTCTAACAAAAGAGTGAGTAGGCGATAATGTCTCAGACGTTTACCGTCTTTTTGTGAATGATGCTACATTTCAAGGATCACAATGGGGCGGAATTTGAACGAACGCAAGGCTATCGGATCCAAACACTATATTGCTCCTAGTGGAGAACAGATTCAGCTGGTGAAACAGTTTTAACTGATAATGTTAACATACACTTAAACTAACATACCCCTTATTAATATATAATCATAGATTTGTAGAGACATTCGCACGTAACCTGACCAAACTATGAAAACAGGTATAAGAAAAGTAATTTAAAAATAATTATGCTGTTAACAGTAGCAATATAGACTTTATGCGTAGTTGTAATTATTAATTAGTGTTTCTCTTTTATATAACCACGTGATTAGAATTGGTCCCCAGCAAACCATGCTGGTCGTAAGAGGCGAGTGAGTGAGTGAGTGAGTTGGGTTTAACGCCGCTTTTAACAGTATTCCAGTTATATCACGGCGTGTCAGCTTAATGTGGGAGGAAAGCCCGAAGTGATGTAGGTCTCGGACGTTTACCACTTCGGTGTAACCAACGAGCACGGGTATGGTGCTGACAAACCTAGAAACACAATCGGGGCGAACCGGGATTCGAACCACAATCATAGGTTTCTGTCGTGAGAGGCGATCAAATGGAACGGGTAGTCAGGCTCAGTGACCTGGTTGATGGTTCGTCACCGTACCCTCATGGCCTGGATCGTTATTCACAATAACAAAATAACTGGATTGTCTGGTCCAGACTCCATTAGTTACAGACAGCCGTCACGTGGCTGGAATATTGCTGAGTGCGGTTTTAAACTACAAACAAACAAACACATTTAACGTGTATTTGAAATATTCTTGTTTACCCATTTTCACATTTCTCACCTACCCTTTAGAGTTAAACACCTAAATACTTGTATATCGGATACCGTTGAACTAATCAGAAATATGTTGTACCACGTGCACGTTAATTGCACCGGCGACTCTATCTCAACGGACAACCAAATTGGATATAAATCTAAAAATATCCTCATATATGCGTCTCTGCAAAGCTAATAAGAGACAACCAATGGCGTTTTGAGTTTAAAACGCAACAAAATAGAAATTAATGCCCGATTGCCGTCTGAGTAGATAGTGCCTCCCTCGTTATGCGGGTTTAGGGCCGTGTTTGTGGTAAGTGTGGCTATGCAGTGACGTCACAGGGGATATATGAATCGGTCCCTGACGTTAATCACTCTCTCCGTTCGGAGTATACATCCAGCAGGCTCGTGGGACATTGTACTCGCGCTGGTGTGAAGCGTGTGGGCTCCCTCCCCTAATACAATCGTAAAAACAGCAGTCTGTAATTATATTTGACAAACATTTTCTTTTCCTATGCAACAGAAATGAGCCAGGTTCATTCTTATCTAAGTCTCTTGAAAATCCTTTGTTACTCGGAATGATTGAGTAGTTGGTTCGTTGTTTAACGACGCACTCCCAATATTCCAGCTATATGATGGCTGTCTGAAAATTATCGAGTCTGGACCAAACAATCCAGTGATTAATATCATGAGCATCGATCCACGCAATTGGTATCGATGACATGCATCGACCAAGTCAGCGAACCTGACCACCCGATCCCGTTAGTCGCCTCTTACGACAAGCATAGTCACCTTTTATGGCAAGCATGGGTTGCTGAAGACCTATTCTACCCCGTGTCGAAACGGGTCAGAAGAACAACCTCCTTAATTGATACAATCTAAACCTTTCCATAAGTAATAAAACAGATGAAAACATGATGATTTATAAATTGCAACAGTAACTTATTTTTGTTCTAACAATATGACGGTTTGGTACTCATACTAACTTCTTTATCAAGCGCCTGGTCTAAGTTTCCAAATACTCAATGCTCTTCTGTTTTTTATAAATGCATTTGGATTACAACTAGCTAATCTTGGCTATTTCTATAATCCAGATTGTTTTTGTTTCTATTTTATGCAGCCTTTCCAGTTAAGGTGTAGAACTGTTCTTTCCTCAACGAAACGTTGCATTCTAAGAATGAACAAGATGCTAAATCCATGAAGACAATCCAAGGTACACTGATACTTCTAAATGCTACTTGAAGATATTGAAATGTAGCTGACGTGTTTTTGATAGATAAATATACTACTAAAACAGCTACTAAAACATCGGAACACCGATTCTTTAAGCTGTCATGTCATGACAGATTACTTATAGTAATATATAAGAATCGGATAGTCCTTAACCCCTTTTGTAGGGTATATAAGTCTATTGATAGCCGAGGTATTAACATCGGTATCTTACGACTTAAGTCCGCAGCGTTAAGAATTACCCCCACCCTTCGAATGCAAATGGAACGAGTCCAGTGTGGGCTTAATATGGACAAATTATCAAGAGATAGTTCCCCAAGACTAATGACAGTTTCATCTGAAAGCAAACAAAGGATTTTTTAAAAGGTTTGTTGAAGAAGCAATGCTAATTGCTTTCCTTCCATGCAATGTCAATAGTCTTTATGTGGAATGTTTCTGACAACGTATTTGACATGTTTCTGTTGTCATGTTAAAAGGACACTATTTCAGAATAACACAACATATTTCCTCCGGCCAGTGTTTCAATCATAAATTGGGTTTGATTCATATGCCCTTTGTGACTTAAGCCAGTGCGGATTGTCGTGCCTCGAGGACAGCGTCGTGGTCACTAAGGAGATTAATGTCACACCGACTGGACGTGCACGATTTCGCACGGCCTTAGACAACACAATTGACCATGCGAACCCTAAACACCAGTTCCAGATCACAGAGGGAGAAATTAATGGAAATACGCCCGTCTCACCCGCTGCTGAGTCATTAGCCTGTGAAATAATGAACTCATTTCAAACTGTATTGCATTAATTCGAAGCAAGGGCCGCATATCTCTATTGTTTTTGCGGGGGTATTTTCGTTGTCACGGACTTTGACAGATGTCTAGTGCTGAGGCAGAGGTGGCTGTCACGTGGGAGGGTGATACTGCACGTGCAGTGGGAGGTCACATGACACTGTTCAAATCTCGCGGTGGATAGAATGTGTCACGTTCCGAAAACCACACCAAACGTCGACTTCAAGCTGTTATGGTCAACCGTATCATGCCCGGCCAAACTACAACATTCCTTCTTCCGCCATCTTGCAATACCAATGTGTGTTTGCGCAGTGTCATGGTCCGCGCGTGCCGCACGAGCGCCACGGGAACCTATTCCACATGCGCGTGCCGACAGTGGGATCCGGTTTGGCGCCAATTCTTTGTTTATTTACATCTCGCCAGGACCGAGGCGGATCACGAGATCTTAAACGTGATGGGCGAGGAGCGAAGATAAAATCACAATTTATATTTTAAATAGAATAAACCCACTAGCAATGCAGGGGCTGATTGTAAACATGTCAATGTCGATCTCCGCCACAGGAATGATTTCATCTGTGGGATCTCTCCATAAGCCTGACGAGATGTTCGTATCCACGGCCATCTTGAGACCCGTGTGGAGAGCATTGTAATCTCCGATGCTAAGTTCCGTCTCCGTACATTTACAATAAGCGTCGATATCAACGTAAACATACAGCAGTAAAAGTGCCATCTTGTCGGGTGTTTGTGCCTGAATCGGCATGCTGGTAGCATGGAGTGATAGCAGATTCCAGCTTGAGATTCCCCAGATATTGGAATCCAAACGTTCCCCAGTATAATTATCCGGTTTTACATATAAAATGCATATTAAATTTTAATGATGTTAATGTACTTAAATATGTGTACCATTGATCGCGTTGAAAGATTTGAGTCACAAACTCGCTGAATTATCAAACAAACTAAATTTTATTGCAGAAAATCTTTTCTTTCACCTCTACTGCATAACGAAGATCTTGTCAAGGTAGACACAATTTATGGATAACGACTTACTTTTATGCTGTATTGGCGACATTTCGGTATTGATCCTTGTACCGTTATACAGCAAGGCTGGCAAGGTACGTGTGTCCTGGTTGACAGCCGCACTACATTCAAGAGAATGAACACTCACATTACAGATTAAAAAATTGAAAAACAATACTAGTCACGATCGCGAGTAAAGAGAGGTAAGCGTGACTGGCTGAAAAATAAATAGATCACAAACCATTTAAGTGACGTTCAAAGTCATCTAAGATAATGTGCACGTGTGTGACGAGTGGCAAGGCATTTTACAACAGGTCACCTTAACCGGGTGACGTCAACAATGAAATCTGTCATGGTAAATCTGATTGACATGTATAGATGGGGTTGTGTAGGATTCCCGCACAATGAGAAAGTGAATATTATTGGTAGCAGTCAGCCACACTCCAGTTGTATCACTGCGGCCTGTAGACAGTCGCATTTGGTAGTGTGTCTCCCTGACCCAAGAGAATAAATTAAAAATAAATCCAACTCAAGTCTAAACGATTCGGCAAGTCTAAATTTTCTGAGCTATTTGGATTTTTATTAAGATAACTCTTTCTCTGGAACTAAATGTGTGTGTGTGTGTGTGTGTGTGTGTGTGTGTTGCTGCTTGTACAAGTCCTGACTAACGACAGTTTTATAGAGCTAGCCCACTGAGATACCATGTGCTACAGCTTAACATGGATACACCGCTCTGAAACAGGTACAGTATCCTGTTAATTCAGAGGACTAGGCAAGGTAACAACACGCACCACTGTTTAGCGTTTTTTGGTATGACGCGGCCTGGGTTCGAACCACCGACCTTCCGCTTTCCAGGCAGACGCTCTATCCACTAGACCACGGAGGCGGTACCGTGTCGAGTTTGAACCAGGCATATTAGTGACTGAACGTTTGGATAACGGTCGATGCGATCGGCTCACTATGTGACGCAATCAGCCATGTCACTGAGTCTGACCACCCGATACACAGATGTGTATAAGTCTAATATCGATATGATTCAAGATTAGCGAAAACCTAGACGTATCACATATGATTTATTAACCCCTTTGTTAGTTGAACTATTTAACCTGATATTTAAATAAGGGTATACTTCCAGAATCTTGGTTAGTGGGTATAATTAAACCGATTTACAAGAAAAAAGGTGACCCACTTGACCCTAACTCGTATAGGCCAATCACAAAATTTTAAACAACCGTTTAACTAAATTCCTAGATAAAAATGATATTCTAACACCTGCTCAAGCAGGATTCAGGAAATCTTTCTCAACTGCTGACAATATATTTGCAATTTATATGCTTATGCAAATTTCAAGAAATAATAAACAAAATATACTGCGCTTTCATAGACTTTACTAAAGCTTTTGACAGTGTTTGGCGGGTGGGATTATGGAGGAAAATGCGGACTATTGGCATCAAAGGTAGATTTCTTACGTTAGTTCAAAATATGTATAAAAATATTAAATCGTTGATACATTGTGATGATAAAATGTCAATTACTTTCCTTGTAATATAGGTGTCAGACAGGGAGAAAACCTATCCCCTCTATTATTCTCAATTTTCATAAATGACGTGGAAATCGTTTTGCTTTCATCTGGGTGTGGAGGAGTTAATCTGAACTACGATGAAGATAAAGACTTAATTGTATGGATCCAATTCATAATTCTATTGTACGCAGATGATGCTGTATTGTTTGATGAATCACCAGAAGGTTTACAGAAAGCCTTGGACACTTTTAATGAATATTGTGGAAATTACATGTAAATATAAATAAAACAAAAATTGTGATTTTCGGTGGTGGCCCATCGAAAAATTCGAAACATAAATTTCACTATTCTGATAAAACTCTAGATATTGTCGACAATTATGCGTTTTTAGGAATTGTACTTCACATGAATAGAAAACTAGTATCAAGTCTTAAGTCCCTCAGTGATAATGTTTTGAAAGCAATGTTTTGCCTGATAAAAAAAATCAAGAAATTTAAATTTACCTTTGGACTGTGTATTATCAGCTTTTGATACGATGGTTTTACCAATATTAACTTATGGTTCAGAAATCTGGGGCTTTGAAAATTTAAAAATTATAGAAAGAATACACCTCAAATTCCTCAGACTTATCACAGGATTAAGAAATTCTACTCCTCGTTATATGATGGCGAATTAGGTAGGCTACCATTAAGAATAATAATTTGTAAACGAATGATATCTTTCTGGCACAAATTAACATATAACACATATCAAACTGGTGTGTATAAACTTTCACAGCTGTTATATCAATATCTGTCAAGTAATAGGGACAAGACTATTGCATCAACAATTCCTGGGTTAGATGTGTTATGGATATATGAGACAGTATTGGATTATCTTATATATTTAACAATCCGTCAATTTGCACAACAAAGTGGCTAGTGTCAGAAGTAGAGCAAATACTTAAAGATCACTTTTTCCAGAAATGGAGAAGTGACGTTAATTCTAGTTCTAAAGGCTTATACTATAAACATTTAAAGGACACTCCGGTTCTCGATAAATATCTTCTATTGCCAAAACGAATAGCAATTCCAATACTACGATTTCGAACCTGTAATCATAATTTACCTAATGAGACTGGCCGATGGAAAAATATTCCAAAGGAAAATAGAACTTGTAAATTATGTAATTCCCCATCTATTGCTGATGAATTTCACTACTTATTCATATGTAATTATTTAAAAGAGAATTTATTATAAAAGAGAGAGGCAAACATTTCTCTCATCATATTATACTGAATGGCCAAATATTATAAAATTTGTAAAACTCTTATCAACAACAAACACACAGGATCTAAAACATTTATCGAGATTTATTGTAAAAATGTCCATTAGTATTAAAAATGCTAGGTAATCACATGTTGTTAATAATTGCCATCTTGTCTGCTTTTTGTACATATGCATAATTATTTATTGTAATATGCTCTTGTACCACCTTTTGTGGTTTTTGAGAATAAACTGATTCTGATTCTGATTCTGTAACGATGATGTCACGCGCCTTAAAGCCTTTTTGACGAAGATGTGTAATGACGTCACAATGGCAATGACGTCAGAACCTGTCTATCATGGACACTCATTTGACACGTGCAATAATCTTTACATTTACCCTTTCAGAGGGCATCTGGACCACACTTAGATGTTTTGTTTGTTTGTTGTTTAACGCCGCACTCAGCAAGATCATGTCAAGTTGCAGATTGACTTGAACCGAATTTCTTAAATCACAAAATGAATGATTTTGTTTGTTGTTTAACGCCGCATTCAGTAATTTTCCAGCTATATGACCGCGGTCTGTAAATAATCGAGTCTGGACCAGACAATCCAGTGATTGACATCATAAGTATCGATACGATTGGGATACGATGACATGCATCAACCACGTAAGCGAGCCTGATTATCCGATCCCGTTAGTCGCCTCTGACGACAAGCACAGTCGCCATGTACGGCAGGCATGGGTTGCTGAAGACCTATTCTACTCCGGATCTTCACGGGTCGGACCACACTAAGAACTCTCCTTACATCGTTATGACTGGACTGACCATGTGCATCACTGAGCACCAGATTATTTCCCAAACTGTCCTAACTTAAACTGCCAGACAGCACCATCTCTGTCGTGGTTTTACCGTGCTGCCTGGTTCCGACTCGATCATCTGCTAGACGCTGTTATATTGCTGTGTCAGTTACAGATCACCCACACGGGCGAAACTGTCGAAGATAACTCATACTGTAACAGACTGTACCAGAACCTAACCCTGCCAGACTGACCAAGGTCACATTTACTGCCTGAGTGCGACAGAACGCCCAGAGACCTTCAGAGAGTACATGCTTTTTCAAAGATGCTTACTGGGGGCGGTCGGGTAGCCTAGTGGTTAAAGCGTTCGCTCGTCAAGCCGAAAACCCTTGTTCGATTCCCGACGTGGGTACAATGTGTGAAGCCCATTTCTGGTGTCCCCCGCCGTGATATTGCTGGAATATTGCTAAAAGCGGCGTAAAACCATACTCACTCACTCACTCACTCAAAGATGCTTACCCCCACTCATGTATCCAACATTCAGAAGCTGAACGCACTGAACGCACACCGAACTCCACCGTCCCGACCCCATCCTATCCCACCCCATTCTTCTCATTCCTATCCTACCCCTCTTCATCTCACCCTGGAGCAGTGGGGTAACTTAGTGGTTAAAGCGTTCGCTCGTCACGCCGAAAACGAGGATTGGATTCCCCACATGGGTACAATGCGTGAAGCCCATATCCGGTGTCCCCCTCCGTGATATTGCTGGAATATATATAGTGCTAAATGCGGCGTAAAACCATACTCACTCGCTATCTCATCCCACCCACCCTACCCCATCCGTACTGGCCCCAGACAGCAATCAATATTGTTGCTATAAAGAGGTCATTAGAAAGGGCGGCAGTTGGCATCTGGTATCAAAGGCCACACTAAATCGTGCCAGTAATTAATGTCCAAAAAAAGAAATACATCTTTCTCTCTGCGAGTGGAAACACATTCATTAGCTTTACTGATAATGAAATAATGAAATCTGTGGGTAATGAGTCCGGCTCGACTGCGCGCGCCCGTCTGCACGTGCAGAGGGTACGACTACCGACACATTTAGCAAGCTTCTTTGAACGTTGAATTGGCCAATCAGGGGGCATCAAATTCTGTTTTTCCGCAGGGGGTCTCCTGGGACAGAATGGCGGAATTTGATACGTAACAAGGTCGTTTCGACTTCACGGTAGTCGAAGAAGTATATGAAGTCTTTTTTGTCTGATTGGGGACATTGACAAACATATGGACCTGTTTTTTATAGAGGTCTTTGTCCGATAAACCCAGATGGCCGGGGTGTCTACTCGGAGGTACGGAATAACGCGACCAGGACCGTGCTGTGACCCTTGGGATTGGTGTCTCGTCATGAATGGGGTCGGGTTGGCGATGGGGTGTGACAATTTGAATGAGGTGGAGTGGTTCAGGGAGTCGCTCGGTGAAAATTAGGATCTTTGGGGATAGGGGGTGACGGTGCTATTGTGACAATCAGTTTGGTGTTGTTCAGGCTGACTTTGGCATGACGGGGTGGGGTGTACGACAACGACGGTGATGTTTTGACAATCACAGCTCTGGCCCTTGGGATTGCGGTTCTCGTGGTCGGGGTTGACGCTGGGGTGTGAAAGTAAGGGTGAGGTTGCGTTTTAAGACATATATCGGGGAAGGGGAGGGGGTAGTTGGGTTGGGACGACTGTTTTGACAGTCACTGAGATTGGGTGGTTCAGATTGATATGGGGGTGGGGTGGGTGGATATGCTGGACGGATTGGGGCAATGCCATTTGTGTGACCCTGGACGCCACCTGCGGGAGTGGGAGAAACAACAGGGGTATGCTTACGACATTACACTAGTATCATATTTCAGCAAACTGTATCCTGATTTTGTCAACTATACAACTACTATATGTCGCTACTATACAACAAGACCCGTGAAGATCCGGGGTAGAATAGGTCTTCAGCAACCCATGCTTGTCGTAAAAGACAACAATGATTGTCGTAAAAGGCGACTAACGGAATCTGGTGGTCAGGCTCGCTGACTTGGTTGATGCATGTCAACGTATCCCAATTGCGTGGATCGATGCTCATGATGTCAATTGTCTGGTCTAGACTCGATTAATTACAGACCGCTGTCTATTGCTGAGTGCGGCGTTAAACAACAAACAAACACACTATACAACAAAGTAAAATAAAGGCTTAACGTTACAACGACATAACCTGTGACATCATCAACAATAGAAAGCAGGTATACGAGACTAATACATGGCTTTGGAACTACTGTCTCGGGAAGTCAATCCATTGGTAGATAAGCACAACCGTCAGACCTACAGCCTGAAAACACCGTCGGAAGCCGGTTAAACTGGGCGTGCCGTAGGCTTTTACAGACCAGACCCTGTCTCCCACTTCACATCAATGGAATCAAATCTGGGTCAGGTTTTGGTAACAAGAAATTGAACCTACGTTCACACGATATTGGATCTATGTCACGTTTGGCCTGAAGGATTTGAATCAAGGTCATGTCCGCATGGTCAGAGATTACGTTAATGATCACGGGTTATGGTGTAGGTTTACGCATTTTATAAGGACCTAACAGTGGGAAAACATTGGCTATGTTTAATTGTGGTTTTGAAACTGTGTGATAAGTATCTCATAATTTGTAGGGTTTGAGTTAGTGAGTAAGTTGCGTTTAAAGCCACTTTTAACAGCGTGTCAGCTTAATGTGGGAGGAAAGCCCGAAATGATGCAGGTCTCAGACGTTTAACACTTCGGTGAAACCCGCGAGCACGGGTATGGTGCTGACAAACCTAGAAACCTAAAAACATAATCGGGGCGAACTGGGACTCGAACCCACAATCATAGGTTTCTGGCGTGCACAAAGGGGCGCAACTCTGCACAGCGAATCGCGGCGCCTTGGACGACTGGGTCACTCGTGCCCCGTTGGGTTTGAAACTCTGAGAGTTTGGATGAATGATAATTGAAAGTAGGAAATGTTTTGCTGCTTCCGATCGGGGCGCTCTTTGGTGAGTTAACGGTACACTGAGGTCATGTTTTTGACGTCTGAGTGAGTGAGTGAGTGAGTGATTGTGGTTTTACGCCGCTTTTAGCAATATTCCAGCAATATCACGGCGGCGGACACCAGAAATGGGCTTCACACATTATACCCATGTCGGGATCGAACCCGGGTCTTCGGCGTGACGAGCTAACGCTTTAACCACTAGGCTACCCGACCGCCCCTTGACGTCTGAAATAAGTATCTGTGTGAATTTGGATTTTAACGCCGCTTTAACCACCATTATTCGTCACATAGAAGACGCAGATTGTCCATGTGTCATACATTCGAAATCAACGAAGAATGGTGCTAACGGATCAATGGTCATAATCAGCCACCAAGTATATAAAGTACCAGGAAGGTTAATGTTAACCGTCGCGTCCAGGACATCAGGAGAGTTGAACAATTACGTCTGGGGAATCAGAAGATGTTAACTGCCACGTCTAAGGAATCAGGATATGTTAACTATCACGTCCACGGAATCAGGATATGTTAACTGTCACGTCCACGGAATCAGGATATGTTAACTGCCACGTCTAAGGAATCAGGAGGTGTTGACAGTCACATCTAATTAAGGAATCAGGAGATGTTAACTGTCACGTCCACGGAATCAGGAGATGTTAACTGTCACGTCCACGGAATCAGGTGATGTTAACTGTCACGTCTAAGGAATCAAAAGATGTTAACTGTCACGTCAACGGAATCCGGAGATGTTAACTGTCACGTCAACGGAATCAGGAGATGTTAACTGTCACGTCCACGGAATCAGGGTATGTTAACTGCCACGTCTAAGGAATCAGGAGGTGTTGACAGTGACGTCTAGGGAACCGGGAGATGTTAACAGTCACGTCTAGGGAACCAGGTGATGTTAACAGTGACGTCTAGGGATTCAGGAGCTGTTAACAGTCACGAATAGGGAACCAGGGGATGTTAACAGTCACGTATAGGGCACACGGGGTTGTTTACAGTCACGTCTAAGGAACCAGGAGATGTTAACAATGACGTATAGGGAACCAGGAAATGTTAACAGTCACGTATAGGGAACCAGGAAATGTTAAGAGTCACGTTGAGAGGACAAGGCGATGTTAACAGTGACGTCTAGGGAACCGGGAGATGTTAACAGTGACGTCTGGGGAACCAGGGGATGTTAACAGCCACGTATAGGGAACAAGGAGATGTTAACAGTGACGTCTAGGGAACCAGGAGATGTTAACAGTGACGTCTAGGTATCCAGGAGATGATAACAGTCACGTATAGGGAACCAGGGGATGTTTACAGTGACGTATAGGGAACTAGGGGATGTTTACAGTGACGTATAGGGAACTAGGGGATGTTTATTAGTGACGTCTAGGGAACCAGGAGATGTTAACTGTGACGTCTAGGGAACCAGGAGATGTTAACAGTGACGTCTAGGGAACCGGGAGATGTTAACAGTCACGTACAGGGAACCAGGAGATGTTAACAGTGACGTCTAGGGAACCAGGAGATGTTAAAAGTGACGTCTAGGTAACCAGGGGATGTTAACAGTCATGTATAGGGAACCATGTGATGTTAACAGTGACGTATACGGAACCAGGAGATGTTAACTGTCGTGTATAGGGAACCAGGGATGTTAACAGTCACGTATAGGGAACCATTTGATGTTAACAGTGACGTATAGGGAACCAGGAGATGTTAACTGTCATGTATAGGGAACCAGGGGATGTTAACAGTGACGTATAGGGAACCAGGGATGTTAACAGTCACGTCCAGGACCGATCCATTGTGTCGGTAACATTCATGGTAACAGTCACGTCTAGGCGGTCAAGGAGCCTCGTGTTCACGGTAGCTTCGAGGCTGTCATCTAGAGAATGTTTATGTTGTTTTAAATACCTTATATCTGTATATGCATATTGTCCATGGTCTTGTCATCTGTCAGTTAGCAAGTTGGTGGAGTGTGCACATAGGGTTCTACATTTTCAATGCTAATTACTTGCGGCCTTTGTAGATGCCAATAGCATAAGAGTTTTGAAATGGTCCCAGCATGCACTGCTCCGGTCCCACAGTGAGACAACCACGTATCTGAGCCAGACCCTCGCCCACATCTGTCTCGCCACATTCTAGGATAATTCATGTGTTAATTGAACGGAAATTTCTGGCAAACTTTTGCGTTTGTCGAATTTTTGTCTCATCAGTCACAATCATGTACGTCAAGTTCTCGTAATTATATAAGTATGAATCTTCTGGCGTTTGATAAAAACATCCACAGTTGGAGAAACATTTCAAGTACCTTCTGATCGTATGCCTGTCTACCGTAACGATCTTGTACGCTGCTCATCGCGATAGGCAACCAACTACCGACGGGCGCCCTACCGCAGCACACACTTGTCCTCGTTTAGCGTGCATTGCTTGAAGACAAAGCACCGTAATGACGGAATTATCTCCCTTTGACTGCCAGTGCAGAGAGACACTCTCGCGCATTGTCTAATAGCGTAATAGACTCTGAGATGGCCTGGAAATTTCCTCATAGAATTGATCGTGCCAATCTCGCGAGCGATATTCAGGTAATCATTGGGTTGCGTACATAGCCTAATTGCATTTGGGACGACCATGAAACATTATTAACTTTATATGATCACGAAATCCCTACACTCTTACTGTCGTCTTTTATTGTTGTCATGGCAACTTAATATTTTCAGGTTTTACCGGTACTTGGGCACTAAACCACGGAAATGAGTTTTCTGTTTGTAAATGTCATCGGTAATCTTAAATTGTGTGCTTTAATGGAAACATTGTAGACCCTTTAAAACATTTAAATTAAACGTCTGACAATCGATACAATCTCTGTTTGAAGAATTTATATAGGATAAATGATAGTCAAAACATTCAACTTATAAATTAATTCTTTTTAATCAAACGAAAATGTATAGATTGTCAATGGCACGTTTATACAGAAAACTCAGCTCGATTAGTGTAAAATTTGTTCAAACACCTACGCTTAGTCTTTCACCGAACGTACACACGCTCAGTGATGTTTTATAACATAAAGCACTAACTGGCGTTCTCTGGTGTCACGCTTTTTCCGAATCTCCGGGCGTTTTCCTTGTTCGTTGTAAGACATCATTTAGCGAGGGCCTTATTTAAAGAAAGTTTGTAGCTTCAGGATAGGTGGTAGTCGAAGCATATCGTTCAAATCACTGAGGTTCTCATGCAGTGTGGCTCAACGGCTCCCATTCACATCTCCGCTCGGGACTGCCTCCGGAGAATTTCGACCAATCAATACGCAGCGCCAAGTCACATGACTTCAGCTTACTCGCGCGACGATAACATTTGACAGTATAGGGAACGGACTGGCCTTGCGAGAGGTGGGGAGTTTGTAGTTATGTTAAAATGTGAGATTACGGACTACAAGTGTTCAAACAGTGACAAGCCACCGTGATACAACTTGTAGACACCCTGAGTGCCCACTTGTAATGAGATATGGAATGACAGCAACGCAAGACGCAGGCGGGACGGGATCATGGGTTATGTTCAGCCCTACGACAGTCGCCTATTCACTTGGTGCCTTTGGATATGCTAAAATATTGTCTCCGATGTAAGCCTCGAGTGATTTTGGCAGGCATAATGCTGTGTGTTTTATTGATGTTAAGTGTGTACAATCTGGCAGTGATAGGAGCCGTGCCTGTAAGCGGCAATGATTACGTCATAGCGGTCAGGAATACGCTGCCCAATGTCCAAGCACCAGAAAAAGTCATTCGTCATAATAGAATGCTTCAAGATGCAAATTATAAAGATTTTAGTGTGTCGCCAGACTCAGGACATTTTGGCGGGGGTCCACTGGATAATACCAATCACCCCCCAGGCGAATTAAGTGACAGCAACATTTACGTGGATGATGATGGTGACGGGACGGTTGGGGGTGTCCCCCCCGGAGTTAACCCCCTGAGTTCTGGCTTCAAGGAGGGCTACAGGACTAACCCCTCCCTATCAAACGCTACAAAGAAACTCCCTGATGCGATTATTATTGGAGTAAAGAAAGGCGGTACAAGGGCGTTGTTGGAGTTCCTCAGGATTCACCCCCGAGTTCGGGCAACTGGGCCCGAACCCCACTTCTTTGACAGGAACTACCACGAGGGCTTATCATGGTACAGGTGAGTCGAGCAGATCCACCCACAGGGGGACATCGTCATCTCCGGGGCAGGGGTGGGGTAGGGTTCTGTGTTACGTCCATGTATTTATGCCTTCAGGCCAAGTTGGCTGGGGTTGTGTATGTTTAAAAACACTTGATATATAACCTTAGGGAAGACATATCTGATATACATACATATACTTTGACATATTCAACACAGGCAGTTCATATATACAGACATTGGCATAGGAACAAACACAAACATATATTTAGACACAACCAGGTATCTATATGGCTACTGATACATTTGCACCTAGTGTCTTTTCCACGTGTACTCGGCTATATCTTTTTATATTAAAATTATACTTCATCGAGATAATGATTCTTTGAAAGTAGGAGTGTGCCCGTGTCGTATCTTCATGATTGCATGTTGCTGATAACTCAGGTGGTTGGGTGTGACAGATGGTTATGACAGGTACGTCGAGTCAAGTACACGTTGGATAAAGTTTGAAGTTTAATCTTCACCAAATAACTTCCGTGACTAACACGATAGCTAACAACAGGATAGTCATGACAGGCCGCAGATAGTTGCATACCTTGTGAGAATAGTTTAGAATGAGAGCTCGGGGAGTCTTCGATGACACCATGTTTATTCTGCATCTTCTCAAAGTTGTAACTGGTTTATCTCGTGACTATACCCTACAAGTTCCCGCGATGTGTACGACGTCACATGTTTCTCATCACCAATATTACATATTTGTAAGAACAAAAATATTTGCAATAATTTTTTAAACCTTCGTATCCAGACTCTCAACGTAGATTTTGATCATGTTTGGTTTGGTTTGTTGTTTTACGCCGCACTCCGCAATATTCCAGCTATATGACGGCGGTCTGTAAATAATCGAGTCTGGACCAGACAATTGATCATGTATTTGTTCTGGTAAATACATACAATGTTATATCATTGTCTATAAAATGAACTATAAAATATTATGAAATGTCAAACGAGTTTAAATACTGAAACTTGCAAAGCCATTTTAATAGCGACTAAGACATTCGTGTGTTCGAACGTCTTCTGGCTTGCTCCTTCGGAATATCTTTTCACACCTTCGTTCAACGTACATGCAGATCCCTTGTGTCCTCGTTGATATTTGCCTCTGGGAACTGGAAAGGCAATTTGAACGGCTGATTGTCATGTACAGGTGTGTGTGATACCCAGTGGCCCAACACCACGGCACACACCAGTAGCTCGAGCTTTGAATATAATATCATATTTGATCTGTCTTTCTTGACGTAGTAACGACCGTGTCGTTTTCATGACAATTTGGACCATTGCAAAACGATCTCAAGTACGTTCAATAGTTCATCAGCTAATGGTTCTCGGAGAATTTTAATTTTATCTCTAACTCAATTGAAGCCGATAATAGCAATTGAATAGTCAAAGACGATAGAAGCTATATGCCACTTGTCATAGAAACAACACGTTGGTCTTTTGAGAGATGTTACAATAGGTTATGTAAATTATTTATCCATGGAGTAACGCACTAATTGTAAGTAGGTATTATATTACCTTAGTTTTTGTATCTTTGGAACATAGATTTTTTTGCGATCAACATTTTTTAGAAATTTGAAAAGGCCTGTTGATGAAATCGTTCGCGTGTATTATGCATTGCAGTGAGCGTTAGAGGACGGTAACAGATTACAATAGGAACTATGAGTTAAGGAACGACCTGGTTGAAGAGACTGCATGTTACCTGTGTTCATTTATTCCTTTTAGAGAACAGGTGTGAATTTGCACTGCGTTGAGTTGCTTTAAACTTGGATAATGTTACACGCGAGACGACACTCGCGCGCATCTTCTTTAAACGTAATGTGGGATAGATGAGGTTAAGAAACCTTCTTTTGTAATTGAGTTAACAATAGGCGTCTGTTGAAATTGTTAGGAAATAGATGTGGGTTGTGTGATGGTGTTGACACGCACAAATTACAGGTAAGATAATAGCCGGGAACACCTGCGACACGAGACACAGCAGAGACTAATGTCTTTAATGGGCGAGAAAAAGGAAAAAAATGTCGAAAGAGCAATGTGACTGAAGTTGAAGTGATGTGTCATGTCTGTGTATGAGCCGAATGGACGGTTGAGTCAGTATTGACTGGTTGCCTGTCTAGTGTAACCTAGCTTGATTAATATGGTCTACTAACGACACAATTAACTACACAATAGGGCTTTCATCAGCTGTACAGTTTTAACGCGTTTGCCAGGTAAAACCAGTCACCGAGCGTAACAGGCACTGTGATTGCGCCCGACGATGAAACATCACAGCGTTTGTGAAAACTCCAATACGATCGTGTACCCTAAGGCTTCAACGCTTTCATGTCCTGGCAAAGTTCAGATATCAATAAAAAAATGATTGGATGATACGATGATTAAGGAATTTATATTTTGATAAACATACATAGATGGAAATATGACGTCCATGCTGTTGAAGTGATGTACTACATGACTCTTGTGGTTAAGGGAGTTTTTGTTTGATTTTAAGGTCCTTGATCGATCCAAATCCAGAAGTAATACCGTATTTTCTGTTTCCATGTTAATGTCATTGTCGACGTACTCATTTAAATAGCAACGTAGCTACCAGAAATTCTAAATACAATGAGTGTGTTCGTGGCTGAAAATGGGGGCCGTCATTGGAAGTGATACCGCCATTAGCGGTCACTTAGTTGATCAAGCTGATAACTTCAACCATCACTGGACGAGTGGACAGCGGTCATTTAGAGGTAAATTAAATACGGTCCTTTGACAATAGTTATATTGGATACAGGATAATAGTATGATTTGACCAGCACATATGCTACGGTTGTCCGACCAGCACGCCTTGTCTAATGGCCATATCAGAGTAGCATGGCTCTATCTCGTCAACCACGGCCCATAACTCTCCAGATAAAATTATTAAATATGTTGAGATTGATCGACCTATGTTTTGTTCTTTTCTTATCGAATAGAATTAAGCATATTTACAAATTACCTCGCCGCATCAGTTCGATGGCATTAAGTGCATTGATACATTTGAAAAAAAAAGAATTTCGCGTGTATTGTATTGGACAAGACGGGTAATAATACTGTTTATCCATACATGTAACGTTTCAGGATGCAGAATTGCTCATGTGAGGGAGAGTATATGCTATGAAGACACACACCCTCTTTATATTGTGATCAGCTATCCATAGGCTGTAATTGCACCGTCTATGCTCTGATTATGTCTACGCTTACAAAATATTCCTTGTTAGGCGGTCTGTATCCACGGGCTTAACAAGAACGATCATATCAGTGTGTTTATGACGCCATAACCTTTCTTTTCTTGTCTCTTTATAACGCAGTTTTAGGCCACGCGGTACAAACTAATTCCGGCGAGAACTCCGAGAAAAATGAAATTTAATCATAACCAACATTGGCCCCCAAGCATGACTAAACACCGAGTACCGACCCAAGGAAACCATGTATTAATACCCTGCACACGAACCTATCAAACATATACAATATACATGTTTTTATTGAATATGTTTACACTGAGGCCAGGCAACGTGGATTGTACTATCACCTGTCTTTGTATGGCGAAGGAATTCTGAATTATTCAGCTGTTCATCACCAGTGATTTAATTCCGGTCACTGCACATATATAGACGTGTATGGTTGTTGATTCAGTGGGGGTGGGAGTTAGGGGGGGGGGGGGGGGGGGGGCGCAGTAGATGAGGGAGGAGGTTTAGGGAGGGAACTGCAGCGTTCCTGCGCAGTAACAAGATCCACGTGATGGGGGTGAAAAAGGTTAAAGCTCGTTAACTGATATTCAGAGATAGGTACAAAACACCAGCGAAACCCGTTGTGTTAAAAACAGTTTCAGAGAAACAAATTGATGTAGTCGACAGTGGCAAGAACGATGATGCGGCATTTCTAGATAGAACTGTGTTTGTATTCCTGCTGAATTAAGATCTGAATCTTTGTTGATTCATACAGATTCTTATAACTGTACATAGTGCTTAAGCAGGTGCAATCACCATGTACCGAAAATGCTTTGATTTTCAGGTATCCAATTTTAACCACTCGTTTTCCGTTAAAGCCCAATGCAATCTGTTTCAGTGGATAATCGAAAGTAGGTATTCTCTAGCGTTGACGTTTTTCATCCATGTGCAGTATTCATGGCTATAGTGTTTATGTATAGAAGCAAGCAATCGTGACGACATGTGGTTAACACACTCTCTAAAGGCAGTTTGTGGAAAAGTTAGAGGATGTGTCTACAAGGATCACGACACAAATATCAACCAAATTCGGTAATGAAATCAGTGACTTGATTATATAAATATAATATAGTTAGAAAATAAGATACACAAACACTAATTTCTTTTAGATCTTTTGTAATCGGCATTGCGTTTTCATAGTATATTCGGGTATACGATAATCATTTAACATATATCACGGATATACATGTCAAGGATGTGATTAAGTCAATGAGATATATATTACGCTTATTACAAACAATTTGGATCATCAATGTTTTAAAAAAAATTTACATGCATTACGAATACGACAACCCTAAACTAAATATGAGGTGATCGTCTATTGTCTATCAAGGATCGTTGTTTAAAAGAAGGTGGGGCAGCCTAGTGATTAAAGCGTTGGCTCGTCACGCCGAGGACCCGGGTTCGATTTCCGACATGGGTACAATGTGTGAAGCCCATTTCTTGTGTCCCCCGCCGTGATATTGCTGGAATATTGCTAATAGCGGCGTAAAACCATACTCAATCACTAAGTTTTTTAAAGAAAATATGTTTGTCAAAGTCCAATACCACTATCTGTACAGGGAATGCGCACGCATAACGTTCATACTGCAGTGTATGCAGTTTCGTGAACATACAGTCAATGATAAATGCATGGTCACGTGTACAGTCCTAGTTTCGAGGCCTGAAGTCTGCATGAGCGCAGTGTAAACACCCTTAAAAATAACCCACTGGGCACAAACAAAAAGTATATACACGTGAAAATAAGAATTAACCAAACCAAACCAATTAACCAGAATTAATTACAAACGTTATCAAAACGTTATTACTCTTAAGGTCCAAAACACAACTATGATACCCGTATCAAAAACATCACCACCGAATAACCATTTCATTTTAGCCACCATCAAACATTGGTGTATGTTTCTTTTGCTCGGGGTTGTATATTTCGAAATTCCAAGAACACAAAAAGCTCGGCCACATTGGACACGTTACAGATACGTCAATGGAATGTTTTTATTTGCCTCTATGAATCAATTGCTAATCTTTTAGCCAGGAATTGGAGAGTCTAAGCTAGGAGATGGCGATGAATAGATCAACATCTGCTACAGGTCGTTCTGACCGGGGCAAGTTCATGTCAGGTTGCAGTTTGACTTGAACCGAATTTCTTAAATCACCAAATGAATGATTTTTGTTGTTGTTTAACGCCGCACTCAGCAATATTCCAGCTATATGACCGCGGTCTGTAAATAATCGAGTCTGGACCAGACAATCCTGTGATTGACATCATGAGCATCGATCCACGCAATTGGGATACGATGACATGCATCAACCAAGTCAGCGAGCCTGACCACCCGATCCCGTTAGTCGCATCCTACTACAAGAATAGTCGCCTTTTACGGCAAGCATGGGTTGCTGAAGACCTATCCTACCCCAGATCTTCACGGGTCTCACAAAATGAATGATCCTTGTAAAGGTCTCAGGGAAGGGTTACTTGATGACACGACACTATGATCGGCGTGATATCACGCAACCTGCCTCATTCTTGGACCCTATTCATGAATAATCCAGTTTCTATGTTCAAATTACTTTTTTGTCAACGGTAACACATGTCAGGAAGTTGAACGGATTTGAAAGGAAACGGTTAGTAATAAATTTTAAATTAGAATAGCCATTCCCGATATTTATGTGTCATTTGTTGACGTGTAAAGCTTAAATGAAGGCAAGACGTGAAGTATCAGGTTAGAGTTAACTATCGGTTGTCAGGAGCGATGTCTCCGGATATGAAGCCATCTTGTCACAGTGTACCAGCATCCAGATATCTGTAATATGAAGACTGTGCTAAGATTAGTCATTATCCCAGCGATGCCTATTAAGTCTTGTCTACAATTTCCCAGCACAGTGGCTCTATTGTCGAGTAATGGCAAACGTCAACGCACCTCGAGAGTCTCATCAATGACCCCGCAGCGGAGCTGGGAGGGGTAGGCGCGCGGAGATGAAATACACGTGTTCCCGGGATGTTTTTGATGACCGGTGGACATTTGATTGACAGAAGGACATGATAATGACAAGTGGACAGCATCTCGACTCTAAGGTTACTAGGTAATCAGGAATCTGTTCAGCGTGATACTGGGCCAAGCTCCTTACATCGACCTTGTATATGACGTGATGATTGTGAGGTGGCAAGCCTGCGACAGTTTAGTTCCAAGCAATTTGACCCACCGTGAACATCACGATGACATGTAGATTACAGAGCCGAGACTATTAGCTTCTGTGGGTCGCTATTGTTGACTGAGTTGTGGATCTGTTGATCTCGATTTGCAGAATAAATGTTTCGGTTAACAAACTAATTTGAGCACCTGTGATCAGAGGTATCAAATCCCACTGCAAAAAAAGGATGTATTCATTTTGAACCCGACCTCGTAGTTTACTCAATTCGGTAACCTCTTTTCATAACAAACAGAAGGCTAATACCCTCTCTTGGCCCGACCCCACGTTCGATGTAGCATTCCGCGCCCCACCCCCACCCAACGCCACAGCAAGATAAATACAACTCAACACACGTGGGTCATGAACGGGGTTATCTCCCCCTCATCTCGGGCAGTGTCGGGGTAACACCACCACCGTGGCGGGAGATGCCTCCGTCAAGTATTAGATGGATAAGTTTTCCAGGGAAAACATTTTTTTATCGCGGACAGGTGTGTTGAAGGCTATTTTCTAGCGAGAGGTATTGTTTGCGCGCGTGTAGAGAAACTCACGTTTATTTTGAAACACTGCTCTATGTGCCCATAGTGCTATCAAACGAAAATCTCTTCATGCACGTGTTATTTTGTTGAAATGTTTAATTCTACATTACACTCGGTTATTGACATAGGTATCTGATCGGCGACGGTATCGCACGCTTCGGGCGCCGAATGAGGAATTCGCGCCTGTCCACACATAGCAGCTCCGCACTCGACTCCATTTGACGTGAGTCAGGTGGTGTGAGGAGCTTGAGCGACATCTGCAACTGGCTGAAATTGTCTCTCGGCGGCTTCAACGCACAACGGCGTCTCTCAGCGACTGCAGCACACTACACTATCTCTCTGACTGGCTTTTATCTGATATGTTAAAGGTTACTGAGCCTACTGTTGTAGATGTTTCGCATCAACGTTGTTAAGGGTTTCCGAGTTTGCTATATTATCATAATCAATATAATCACTTGGCTTATGAAAATCATTGTCAATCTCCATTAATTCCTTTTGCAGTAAACCTCGTTAGACTGACATACAATGGTATATTTATTGCCAATTCCAGGAACTGAACGCATCTTCTGATCCTTTCTCGATTATTAGCGTTTTCTTGATTTTTATCACGTTTGATAACATGACGGTTTGTCCTTGGGTTGAAAGTGTACCAACGCCATGTCGCGGGATTGCAAAGAGCAAATGTCATACAAAGATGAGATTGACATTAAACCTTGTGACCCTGGAGCATATTACGTCAGGACTAGTGAATATTAGGATCAAGTTTTCTAACGATGTTGTCAAAACGATTTGCGTATCCTTGAGGTATTTGAGAGATTCTGAACTATGGATGTTACATGACTACGGAGATCGTCAAGAGTCGTGTTTGCGTCGGCTCCTCGTGGCCTGTCATCGAGCGCGTGTGTCAATAACCAACATAATTTACTGGTCATTGATAAAGCTCCTTGGGATCCAGGCTAGACTTGATCCAGTCTCCATACAGCCGTGGCTCAGAAGAGGGCAGCATACTAGGCTCACCGTGACATCAGGTGTCATCGCTATACGATGTGTCAAAGTCTCCATAACGTCGTCGCTACCATTTTTTGGACTGTTTATCTTCTTGTGAACGGTATAAGAATGCGAAAATTTCATAAAAAGCGTACGTGACACAGCCTCATTAGTAGCGGTAGGGTAGCTTAGTGTTCAAGCGTTTTTTTGTCGCGCGAAGTCCCGGGTTCGATTCCCCACATTGGTACAATATGTGAAGCCCATTTCTGATGTCCCCTGTCGTGACATTCCTGGAATGTTTCTAATAATCGCGTAAAACTAACTCACTCACTCTCTCTTAATTCATCACGGCAGCCAGTGATATGCTTTATTATTTTGAGTCTGGTACGAGTATTATGAGTATGATACGTTAACCCATACGGCGTCGTCATATCACAACAAACCCGTGTTAGCAGCTTCCCACTGGCGCTGAAGAGCCGTTGAGCAAGTCTACCAGCATGGGTTGGGGTTATCTCTCGCGTTGAAAGTGGTGTCGAGAGCTTTGCAACTTTGACGACATCAAAGTGATGACGGCAACGCTGTAACGAATGTCAAAGCCAGCGGGCTACTAGAAGATAGACTTGGAGGGGATAACTGAAAGGGATGGGAGATAACTCGAGTGTTCCCTGAGAAGGAACTTGATAATCAAACGCAATGCAATCAAGAAGGATTACGTAGCGCGCGTCACCAGCTTACGTGAAAGTGGTGCACGGAGAACCAGGGGCTTGTGTGCGGATTGAGCTCATCTTGGTCACCTGGGAAGTTTATCTTTGGCATACTCAGCACTGACGACAGATGCTGATGTATTGATAGTGCTGATGGCATGTCGGGGTAGCTTCTTAAACTGATAAAGCTCAGAGGTCATCCAGTAGAAAATTGCTTTTTACATCATTTTTGATGCAGTAAAAACTGAATTTGTTTGTGCAGCAAGCTGTAGGAATTGTTTTGAAATACAAGTTGTATACGATTCCCTGATTTTTTTCCCTAGCGATACTCAAAACAGATTATTTTGGTAAGAACGGCTTGAATAATCAAATATTACATTTGAGTAGTGCGGTGAGCTATCTTCGACTAGTCTATTGATCATTTCAAATCAGTGAATTGTGTTACTAGATTTATATTCCTTTCAAAACTTGTTACGGTTGACATGTGGCTTTGGAAAGGTCTTGTCGCTTTTATTTCATATTTTCACTAGTCTCGGGACTAGCGCTCTAGTTGCCGTGTCCAATCCTGTAGAAATGAGTAAGTTGTGGTTTCATTGCATGTCGGCTGGGTGTGCGTGTGCGTGCGTGCGTGCGTGCGTGCGTGCGTGCGTGCGTGTGTGTGTGTGCGCGCGCGCGTGTGCGTGTGCGTGTGTGTGTGTGTGCATACGTGCGTGCGTGTGCAGATTCTGTTCCATGGAAAAGGAACCGGCTCCCAGACTCTTTAGACACATCTGTGTAATCAGTGCCCGTCCCCTCGGCTGCTGCAACACGCTGTCTCCCCCTCGACACTGTTGCTATAGTCGTTGAAAAGCTTCTCTATCGATACCCAATACGGCGTTACATGTAGCAAAACAGTCTAGCATTCCATTTAGGTTTAGATTTAAATCTCAGCCGACTATGTTACGTGTCCTCTCGGTTACACGGAATGTGGTAATTGATAAAACATATTCTGGTCGGAACAATATGGATGTGTCGACACCAGACGAGCGCAGACGACGCACAGCAGACAACCAACGGTGCTCGTTCAGAAAATTGGCCCACTGATTTCAGTCAGGGCTATTAAATGGATGAACTGTCAAGGTAATTTACGGATAAATCAGTTAACTGGATTGATTTTTCCTGTTTGTTATTTCCCTGAATAAAAAGTTCCATTTATCGGATGTATAAACGTTCCATTGATTCCCTGCCGTAACTTGTGTTGGTCGAGGCCTTTTGAGAACCTGATCAAGTTAATGACTTGCATCCAATCCTTTAGAGCAAGCTTGTTGGAGTTGTTCTCTTCCATAGTGCCGATAATTTGATCATTTATCGAATCTGTTTGTGGACGGAGATTGGGCTTTGTTATAAAGTGATTACCTGTCCACTATGATTACATGATTTCTGAGCAAAGCATTGACGCTTGGCTGTGTATGTATTTTCTGTCGTCATTGCGAGCGGAATTTTCTCCCGTAAAATAATCACTCCCTATTGAAACAGGGCATAGAATTTTCATGCAAAATAAACACTGTTTCTATAGCTTGCTGTCAGTACAGCCATTCCCTTCCTAGGGGACCTATTAGCCTTTACAGGATTCACGTTAGCATGTAATTCTTGGGAGTGTTATGTCATTAAGGCTTTTCGCACTAGGAAATTACATTATTCGAAGGAAAAAGGTTAATAGCATGCAGTTGTTTTTTCAATGCTATAATTGCAATGTACATGTCAGCAGTTTTATTTTAGTCCTTAATTTGATTTGCGTTGTAAAACAGGCAGGTTAATCGTTTCATTATTGACGTTATGCTGGTGACATAGAGTGTTCTGCTATTCACCTCGCGTCATTACAAAGACAGTGGATATAAGCCTTTGTTCATTAATATATTTTTGTAATAGCATAAATATGTACTTGTTGCCCTGACGATCAAGTTCGTGTGTCTCGATCTTTATCTCGATAACCTGCTTCGAGAACAAGGTCGTGTTTTCGCATGAACGAATTCCGAACACCGTGGTGGTCGGTGCTGTGCAAGATTCAACCAAGCCAATGCCATTCGTCACAACTCGCCCCTTTCCGTACCGTGCCAGAAACTACTTCCGGAATGATACGAGTAGTCAAGAAACTGAACTGGTTCTCAACTGTCTTCCAAAGTAACCAGCTTAATACAATGCGGGACAAAAGAAAGTATACATTTGTTTGATGATAGCTAAAAATGAAACAAACAAGAAATGTTTTTTTGATGTATTTGTAACGGGTATCATAGCTGTGTTTTGGACCTACGGTGTGCAGTGTTTCGGCGTCTATGTGCATCGTAGGAAATTGTATGATTTGTGTGTCAATTTTATTTTTATTTTCAAGTGTATACTTTCTTGTGCCCTGCAGTTTGTTATCTGTGGGGTTGTTTGATGAGGGCGTGATACGGCGACACACCATCAATTCATGAGTAGTTTCCACTTTGAGCAAATAGGTTTGTGTTTGTTTAACACCAGTTCAGAAATATTCCAGCGATATGACGGCAGTCTGTAAATATTCGCGTCTGAACCAGACAATCCAGTGTTTGACATGCCATGTAACAACAAGGGCAGATCTAGTATTTTTAAAAGGGAGGGAGGGGTCCAAAATATCAAAATGTTCTCTCAGATAATATTGCTGCCTACAACATAATACATAAGGTTTTCAAAAGGGGGTGGGGGGAGTCCGGCCCCCCGGCCCCCACCCCTCTGGATCCGCCTATGATCAACCAAGTCAGCGAATCTGAGCACCCGTTACCGTTAGTCATTAAGTTCAGGGGATCGATTCTACCCGGAGTCCCAGTTGGGACTGCGCCATTATAAACTCTTGTAGAATTAACTAAACACAAATACCGTAAACTACGGGTATAACGAACTCAAAGGGACTACTAATTTTAGTTCGTTATAACCGTAGTTCGTTATAAACATATAAACAGCATAACTACAGCAAATAGTCGGGACCAAAAAGTAAGTTCGTTTTAACCGTCAGTTGGTTATAAGCGTGTTCGTTTTAACCGTATTTACTGTATGACAAATCGGCGTGCTGCAGAGGGTCCAGCGTCACGTGGTGTGGGTATATTTGGCTAGGTATACCACTGTTGACACAGTCACATATGCTGGGGACGTTTTACATGTCATAAATGTCAAAATTAAGTGACACTTCTTATCTCCCATGTCCATTCGGGGTGCGCGCATTCATAAGTCCATCTCGCTTACAATAGCTACACACACAGCCTTTCGCACATTAAGCAATACGAACAGAGTGAAGCACAAACCTCATTATGATTGCATTTGTGCCAACCAAATAATAGCATGTTTAACACACGGGCTATATTTACTCTCTCAGTATACCAAACATTGACGATTTGCCAGTTGTGGCTAGATGAAAAAACGTTGTGATGGAGGAATGTTTTCCCTACTTGTCCGCATTGAGAACTGACAAACATGGGGTAATAATCGCTTAGCGTCGCTGCACTGTGTTTTCTGGTCCCTTCCCCCGTCTTACAAATTGAAGTGTTTGCAGTGTGGCTGTTGTGGGTAGGGAGCAAACACTCGGCACGAGTCGTAAGGAGCTGTATGGAACACATGCGGGCTATTGGCTTTACACAGCCAGTCTTGCAGATGCTCATTTGTGAATCGCTTGCTCCATTAAATATGTGGAATTTGGGAGTAATTGGGATCATCTCTTTGGCGTGAGATGTCGCATGTCTTGGGAAGGGGGTGATTGTTAGGGGGAAAGGCCCGAGCACACATCTGGCGGCGTCTTCCCATTTGGGCACCAGGGCGACAATATGGTGGACCTTTGGAGAAGACTCGCTCCACAAACCTGTTGTCAGTAATTCTGTTAATTTCTTTTTCAGTCTTGTGATGATATTAATAATTTGCAAGCCACTTTTTTAAATAATGAGAATCAGTTGACATAAATATTGGTCGTACATTGTGATATGTGATGATCCAGGACTGCTCGCCAAATCTTAGAATAATGCTTAGTCTCTGAAAATATGTCATTTCGAAAGATACCCCCCAAAAAATCCATTTATATTGAAAAGGAGCCTCAGTGAGATGGAAACCTGAACCGGTGGAAAATCTAGACTTGCTTCATCGGTTATAGCATTACAGTAAAGGCAAGGCCGTAGTTTACTTTTTTGACAGGGGGGGAGGGGCAAATATTTGTACAAGTATCACTTGTCCCCAACTTGATTCAAATAAAACTGTTTTCTATAAAAATAACCTCCCCCCCCCCCCCCCCCCCCCCCCCCACCACCCCCGGCTAGCTACGGGCCTGAAGGGAAAATAATAATTTGTTTCATGGAATGTTAGAAGACCAAATTGTTACCAAACGGTTTAAGCAGATGCTATACTGGTCAATATTTCATGGTTTTAAATTTAATGTGTTAAACACAAGTTGGTACACATACTCTCTCACCCATTCTCTACTCTCCAACCCTCGTACCATTTTCTATATCCCTACCCTCTCTCGAGATCACATTCCGCCTGACACGATAACGTCTTTTACCTTCTTGAATAACACCAGACAACTTGCTGGAAACACATTTTGATATTCTACAATGGTTTGTGCGCGATGACATCAAACACTTCGGAATCCCCATAATTTGATATTTATTGTCAATATCTCTGAAATCCTAACATTTGAAATAAATGGAAATCACTTGTCATTCAATACCCTCAGTGATAGTGACGGTTTTATGGCCAGTGTTCTGAGTTCAGTAAATCAGAAATATTCTAAATCTGGAACTGACCTCGTAATCCAAGATTTCACACGTCTCATATTTCGGTGTAACATACAACGTGCACAGCTATTGATTTCGACATCAGTCCATTAACGGTTATACTTGCATCACGCAGGGATTTTTTCAATCCGGTCATACACTGGTCTCCGTATTATTATCCTTATGTATTTTTTCACAGAGATATTTGTGAACGATGGACTCGCCATATTATCTTCATTACAGATTTTCATGATGAAAAAGGTTGAGAGACGAAACCATTTCTTTCCGTGTGCAGTATATTCTTTAAAACATATTTACAAGGGTTTCAAATATTGATTATTTTGTTTTTACTGTGAAAAAGCATGTTTGTGTAAATATTCGTTTTGAGATAAATTTGTGTTTGATTCAAAATGGTATAAAAATAATCTTTGTCGATTTTCCCTGGAAGTAGGTTGTGTGTGTAGCCATTGCCAATACATTCAGCTACGATTTTGTATAGTGATGTGATGTAATCACGATATCGTACAGTATTTGTTCTCTTTGATATGACACATTTATGACACTGAAGTCGACTCGGGCGCCATCTGAGTGCGAAGTCTACGGGTTCTATTACGTTAAAGTCCAATGAATAGCGAAACAAAGGGAACACATGATCAGCTTGGTTTGAACTCAAAACATTTTTTGTCTTAGAGACGAGAAAGTCAGTCCAAGGGAGATAATAAAACTTTCCCTGAAGGAATGTTAAAGTTAATTTGTATCTTCGGGGCGTATGATTGAGAGAAATTGCCAAAAAGATTTTATCAGGAAATAACTGGATTATTTTCAAAACGCCCGGAGTAAAAGGCTTTTCTTTGTAGCGGAAGTGGTATGTCCAGGGGTGAAAGCAATACACGATCCATCATCGGTCAACGCTGGCCTTGACGTGGACCTTATGAGGAGGGGAACAGGTTCAGGTCTCTGCGCGTTCCGTCAGTCAATAGCAAGTCGCTGGTGTGATCTATCATCGCTGTCAAGCGTCCGACCGGACATAACACTGATGAGGATCAGGGTCATCATCACCTTGCTTGTCTCGCTGCTGTCAATACCCTTGTCCTTTTGTTGTCTTGGACAGTGTTAATTTCGAGCAGTGTAGATTATCTGTAGGAGCCGCCATTACCGACCTTCACCTTAACATGCCCTATAAGGATATGATATTTCTATAGTTCATTTTTTTATCCACAAACTGAAGCAAAATAACGTTGCGCTAACAATATTCCAGTTATATGACGTCGGCTTCAAATTATCGAGTCTGAACTAGACAATCCGGTGATTGAAATTGTAAGCAACGATCCACGCCGTCAGGGTACGGTGACAACTTTGAACCAAGTCACTGAGCCTGACCACCTGATCAATTGGATCGCCCCTAGACTAACATTTAGTCTTTGAAATCTTATATTACACAATATCCTTCTTGACTCTAAAAATAAAAAAAATCCCTATGCTGATTTCAGAATGTGGAATAGAGCTAGCTTGAGCTGGCTAGATTTGCTTTTGTATGCATTTCTCGATTTTCTTTTTCATAAAATAAATATATTCCACGGTCATGGTGCAGGACTAGATCGCCCCTTACGAGCAGCATAGGTTGCTGGGGCCACGTCTAACTAGGAATCCGCAGTGTTGGAACTGCGTTGAACGTGAATTCACTATTTAAAGGGAGAGCTTGGTACGGTATATTCCTAGGAAGCTGTTAAAAATGTTTCTTTCTCGTCTTTATCATCTTACTTACAATGTGATAAAAACTATCAAGTTTTCAACTATGAAACTAGGCCATGTACATCTGTGTGTCTGTTTCTGTGCACCCAACGACTCATCTTCATTAATGGCCGACCTCTTCTTTGTGAAGGTTCTCTATGGCCAACAATGCCTCGGTGGCAGATTTTCTTTCAATCGGAAAATGTGTTTATCTAAATACGGCGTGGTAAGATTTGACAGACAAGATCATGTAGAAATTTAAATATTGAGTCGTAGCTACGAAACCCCCTCATCCACCCCACCGAGTCTTTTAGTGCGTTATGTACCTGTCCCGCTCCTCCGTACCCACACATAGTTTGAACGCTGTCACCCCTCCCCCACCCAACACCACCAGCATCTCCCCATTTGTCATCTCCCCACCCTATCTCTTTTGAACGCAGTCGTCGCACTACCCTGGGGCGAAATGTGTTAACTCCGGTCTGGTGTCGGGTTATCTTTTCCGGATGGGCGCTTCAGAATTTCTGAATTCTGAAATGACAGGCTTTTAGTGTCAGGATTGGTTGAAAAGCCGTAATGAAGCATGAAAACAAGAGTAGATTGTTTGCTTCGTCGGCTAGACAGAAAGCACTGTAGTTGGGCCCAAAGACTGACAAAAACTTTCAAAGAAAGTGCAAAGCCCGCCATTTGTCAACCTATTTCTCTCCTACCTGCATCGACCTGATCTCCTAACACAACACCTCGGGCGTCTCCGGATCATTTCGTAATTAATAGTCCCCTCAAGTAAAATGACAAAGAACGCCAAATTAGTGTTACAAGGGACCCAAGGAGGCTCTTGACACCATGATAGCCCCTTAGCCTCCCCAAAACAGCCTCTCCAGCACGAACACTGTATGTATAGTGGTTCTTGTGCTGGCGGAGTGGCCAGGTACACACATATAGGACCCGCAATGACACACTGTTACGAGCTTGAAGTGTGGCGCTGCATTGAGCTCGTGCCGTCTGTATGCTTGGTTAGGCTTCAAGTACCGTTTGATCTTTGGGGTAGTAATTGATCTCTTGATGAGAGTAATGAAATAGAATGTTGACATGCAGTAATGCAGGGGTCTGGTTCATGTTTAAATGCTTCTATCTTTGTCTCCTTATTTGTCTGTCTGTCTTTGTCTATCTGTCTCACTTCCTTTCTCTTTCTCAATGTGCCTATCTCTCTGTTTGGCTTGCACAAGTCTCTAATGCAATGATTATTAGTTTAAATCACAATTCCTAGATGATATAAACACAAGTTGTCCCCGTAAACGATTGGTCTCTTTAGAGGACTATATTCTTATCTAGACTTGCCTATTATACGGGTGGAATTACTTGCAGTAAACTACGGTTATGACGAACTCAAAGGGACCACTAAGTTTAGTTCGTAATAACCGTAGTTCGCTATAAGCATATTTGCAGTATATATGCAACAAATGGCCGGAACTAAAAATTAATTTCGTAATATCGGTCAGTTCGTTATAATCGTGTTCGTTATAAACATAGTTTACTGTATACACTATACATCCATGGACTGATCATTCAGTACAGACTTTGAGCAAGGCTATCTCACCTTGTATAACGTTATTTCTCTCTCTATCATTGTCTCTTACGATTTCACAAATTTAATATTAACAGAGAACCTAGATTATCCATAACCTCATGAAACCTACAAAATGAGATTGCATGTCTTCAACGAAAAGCTTTCTTTAGTAACAAGCACACTAATCATACTTATTCCTAGACTTGTAATTAGTACATGGCTACACCACATCGCCCTGGGTGTAAGTATTTCTGACTGGTCTAGCGTTCGTTACACGCTTCGTGAACTCGTGATACCAGAGTGGCTGTCTCACGTTCATTACCACCGCGGTGCCAACCAATAAGTCCAGAGTTGTTCTTAGACCTTTGATGCCAAAGTCAACACCCCCACCTTGTTATGAACCTCTTTGAGGGAGTCTATATGGAACCTTGCGGTCTCCAACCAATTCTTCTGGCTGTGTTCAAGAACGGAGTGGCCATGTTTACTTCCAGGGCGTTGGTTTAATGTTACGAGAAACATTACCAGCTGAATGATTCAATAATGGTGTGAGCTGCTACCCAGGGCGACTCTGTCAAACTCTATGAAAGCCTCTTGATGTGGTTGCTTGACTTCGGGGAACACTCTGTGAAGAAGGTCATTAAGAGAAGAAAAGTATACAATCCTTTGAAACTCGACTGGTTGTTTTCCCGTTAAGCTATAAGAAGGTGTAGGGAGATGTTGTGTAGATGGAGTTGTTTTTGTGTCTAAACAACCGCTTTGTTGTTGCTGTTTTGTAAACAACAGCTGCTGGTTAGGTTGGTGTGGTTGCAGGGGCTCGGATACCAACATAACGTTAAGCGCTACTCGAGTGTTGTTTCCTGTTTTGTGAGAGGAATAGAAAGGCAACACGTTAACACTCTTGCTTCTGGCGCGCATCTGTAACCTCGTCTCATACTCCTGCGTATAAGTCTACACGGATATCCAATTTCATATATTACAACTTTTGAAAACGTAAATAATTATGAAATCAAGCCCCATAAAGTGGAATCTCTCTCTCTCTCTCTCTCTCTCTCTCTCTCTCTCTCTCTCTCTCTCTCTCTCTCTCTCTCTCTCTCTCTCTCTCTCTCTCTCACGGACCCTGGTCTTGTTTCGACACACTTCTCGGCATACATTGCTTTTGCTTTATCATCAGTCGAGGGAGAGTGGCGTGAAATACAGAGAATCCATTAACTAGCTACATAAGAACATATATTTATCGTCCCAACATAACAGTGGCCTTATATCGACACCACGCTTAGCTCGACAAGCAGATAACTCGACGTATTTTTGAAGATCCCAAGGCCGTTGAATTAATGAGTTTTGACTGTAATAGCAGCGTTTATGACGGTCCATAATTGGTAGAGTTTAGGTGCAATCTGACACTTTGTCAGTAAACTGAGTCGATGGAATCATGCTAGATTTACCAAACTGCGATTATCCCCCGACACTATATCTGCATTACATATTTATCAGCACTGCATGCAGTCTACACGGTGATGGTCGAGACATTATATAGGTGCATTATCGGAGTACGATTTAGGTAATTAACTTTTATGAAGCCAGACAGGCGTGTTTGAAAGAAAAGCATCCTTTCACCACATATCCGTCATCGACCGACACCTATTTGAGACAGCGTTATACAATTACAGTGTCAAAACCTACACATGTTCCTCCTTGTTAATTATATCTGTTCGGGAGCAATCAGGGATCACCCACAACCTATTACAGAGAGGGTAATTTATATGATCACAAGATGACGTGAATGAAATGGATGGTTTCACAGCCTGTATTGATTGGCAGCTAAAACAACGAACTGTCTTCACATTCCCACAGCACCCTGGCATTATTCCGGGCAATATTTCACGTTCGGGACAGTAACGTTCTAAGGGGGTAATGAAACCCAAGCTAAACCATATTGTCCCTTGCGCTGAAGCAAGCCTTAATGAGATTCTGATGTTCGCGGTGACTTATAACAATCGTATGTAACAATATTGATGACTTTCACAGAAACCAGGGTTGGTTTTGTCAAAGTTGATGGATGTTGGTCTTCAGTTTTACCAAGCCATGGCATTCAGGAACAGTCGGGCGACCTCGGGATTTCCCGTGAAAGTTCGTATGCATTCGAGTGAGGAACAGGGCACCTGTCGTTGAATTCGGACGTCGCTCACGATATCGGATTGGGCATAGGATGGGTGGTATTTAGGGTACTGGTTAGAGCGTCCGTTCCCTACTCGGAAGACACGGGTTTAATTTCTTACATGTGTGCATTTCTATTTCTGAAGCCCATTCTTTGTATCCCATAAGGCAGTATGAAAGTTACGAATTCATCATGTAACCCAATCATGTAAAAACGCCCTGGATCCGACTGAAATCCTACTCTAGGCTTTCTAAAACTAAGCCTTTTCTTGATCTGAGACATATCCCTATATCAACAAGCTGCTACGTAATCGAAAAGTAAATTATACGACAGAGCAGGATATCAGACAATGGGGTTCTCTTTTTACCCAGAGTTACAGCATCATTAAGTCCCACAGTGTTCCGGCAATGCGTCTGGATTCATCCGAGGCGTACTTCCACAATGTGCTGTCCGAAGAGTTTCGATAGAGACACGATGATGCGGAAGCATCTGGAATCGCTTCGTAAAGGCAATATGTATTGTTCCTACATCTGTGTACTGATTAGTGGATGTGTTTTGTATAAACCCGAGATGCTTCCTGTCGACAGGAGTGCGTTCCGAATGGGAGGGAATATAAACCTACGATTCTGCGGTTATTATGAGAAAAAGGCCGCGATTTAGCTGGAGCTCTTCATGAAATCTATTGAGCTCATTGTTGCTCTCAGGTTTCCCGTGAAGGCAGGGTAAAACACCTTCAAAGACTTGAAGCCCTAGCAATGAGAGAAACACGCTACTTTGGAACAAAACGTAATGAAAAAATCACAATGTCGGCTCCAGCTGTCTTTGAAGAAGCGTGGTGCAAGCCTTGTAACACCATCGAGAACTTCCGCAATTCAGAAGTTGAAGTGAACTAGAAAACACGCAGTTGAAGAGCCCTCTGCCTCACTGTGTCTTTGAATTGTTTAGGTAAAACATATTGGTTGTTCTTTACATTCGGGGTTCTGAAACAGCGCCAGTTTGAAGTAGGAAGAGGTTTCTTTCTGAAAAATGTGATCGCCGGAATCTACAAGAAATACACAACATTCTTTATCTGTTTTGACATCAGCGTGTAACCTCGGAAAGTTTCCTTCAACTTGTTACGCACATTTGATTTGTCGAATATCAAATTTTCACATCTGTCAAAATTTACATAACTTAGTTTTTTTTCTTGATTGTTATGTCTTCTCGTCGGTTTTTTGTCTCAAAATACACTTCGAGTAACATTGCCGGTGATCGTTACGTTATTGAATTTCAAGTCTGTTTCTGTATTCCCAGTTTTCCAACGTGCACGCTACGCGTCGCGTGTATTACGTAACGACGTGATCCTAAACCAACATCATTACGTCTATTACGCGTAACGTATGTTTAAGAACGGCAGTTGTAACCTGCTAATGTTCCGGCGTGGTAGAACGGGGCAGTACTGGAGGTATTGATTGAAGCGTTGTCCTGACTGTGAGCCGAGAGACCAGTTTAATACTCTCTCATCAAATATGTATGTTCAAACTCATGAAGAATTTAGTCCCGTGTCTCCCGTGTGACTTGAACTGGGGATGGGATAACGAAAGAGGGTTGGATCTCGAGCGACACCGACAACATCTTCGTGGACGCTCAGAAGCTTCACAGCACAAAGCAACACTCAATCTCTCTGGACCAGTCACGGATGAAATTGAAAACTTGAAAACGTTAAGCATTGAAAGTATGCACAAAGAGATTGATAAAGGGGAATGTTTTATAGTCTTCCCTTAAAGAATGGAAGCAATTAGAACTCTATTTAGTTTGGATTAAAAATAATAGTCATTACAGATACCGCGTTGCTCTTGAACTTGGCATCATTGTAACAAAGACAATGGAGCGTTTGAACCAGAGTTGTGCAATTATTTGTATTGGATTGTTCTGACGGGTTGGAGTTCTGTAAAAGCTTCATTCCAACAATTTGTCGATGCATTTCAATCTCATTATTTTCATTTCCACTTGATATTTTGTCAAATACAATGTGTACATGGACGTGGAAATGATACAATACAATATGACACGCGTTTCATCTGGATCAACTTGATGGCTTTGTATTGTATTTGGGAGCCAGTAGTGTCAAAATTATCAAGTTCCCAAGCAACTCTTCCACGTATAACCGACGTCAAGATGTCTGGAAATTGACTTCAACCGCCCGGTTTTACCAGCGTAAGTGGGGGGCGGGATATATTTGTGTTGGAGATCAAGGCTTCCATTGTTTTGATCGATTCTGATCTTTTCTACTTCACTGTTCGTATGTCACTTGTCGAGTTGGCATGTGTTTCGAGGATCAGCCATTGCACTTGAGGGAGGGGGTTTCTGGTTCAGGCGACAAAGTGATCGTAAATTGATTTGATGTATATCCATACCCCGCGCTATCAGTCAAACAGAACTAATATGACGGTCAGTGGTAGATACTGATAAAAGGTGCTGTTTACTCGATGTTTACTAGTCTGGTGTCCGACTGCGAGCTGTTTTTCATGCCGTCCTCATTACCGACAATATATTTGTCTAAAATGCTCTCTTCACTGGACCATTTCATTCATTTTGCTAAATGGCCACTGTGCGAGTTCCAAATATCAATCGTGGTTATGAATATTATAACAATTATCAGAATTATCATGGGTACATTAATATGCGGTTGCTCATCGGAAGAAGAGTATATTGTAAATCTGAATATTAATCTAAACAGTGTCTATAATAAACGGATATTAATGTCTACAGTAGGATGGAGTAAATGGCATGTCCGGCTGTTTAATAGGGCTGTGGATACCAGATGGACAAATCACTGATCCGTGAAGTAATTGAGCTAATATCAACCCCGGGCCGGGCCAGCCTGTCACAACACGTTCATTCTCGGCGTTGTAACTAGCTTTGTTTGTGTTCAGATACAGGTCATTTCGATCAATAATATTTATATTGCAAGGACCATTTTACACCAACAACACCAACAGCATGTACCACAAGAACAAGTAAAATATTCACGGACACAATTTAACCGACATGCATGACATATTTGTATTTGCATACCTTCAACGCTAGGTAAGAGCGTTGTGCCATTGAATTAACATCTGAATTACCATATGTTACCAATGGCAGTACAAAGGTTAACTAAATTTCGGGATGTACAATATATTAATTCAATTTGTATGAATACACAAAACCGACACACGAACAAACCTACGAATCTACTTATGAGGGAAGTCAATTGTAAATATCGTATCTGATTATTCAATCAAAAGATTAATTGCTTCATTCAATGATAGCTATTGTGATGTGAATTCTGTAATTAAGATAGCTGACGTATGTTATTCGTTTTTGTAGAGAGCAGATGCCGTTGACGACACCTGGCCAGCTCACCGTCGAGAAGACCCCAAGCTACTTCGTCACTCGCGATGTCCCAAAGAAGGTCTTCAACATGTCGAGGAACGTGAAGCTGATCGTTGTGGTCAGGGATCCTGTGGTCAGAGCCATCTCGGACTACACCCAGGCAGCCAGTAAAAGACCAGGAATGAAACCCTTTGAACAAATGGCCCTTCTGGACAACAGAACCGGCCTTGTGAACTCGTCTTGGGGTGCAGTGAGAATTGGAGTATACCCCAAACACCTTGACCGGTGGCTCAAACATTTCCCACTCCGTCAGTTCCACTTTGTGAGCGGGGAGAGACTTATAGTGGACCCGGCGGGCGAAATGGCCAAAGTTCAGGATTTTCTTGGTCTAGAACGGGTTATAACGGACAAACACTTTTACCTGAATCAGACTCGTGGATTTCCGTGTCTGAAGAAACCAGGTGGGAGTGGCAAGCCTCATTGCTTGGGGAAAACAAAAGGTCGCCAGCACCCTTCTGTTGACCCCCACGTGTTACAAAGACTACGGGACTTCTATAAACCTTTCAACTTGAAGTTTTACCAAATGGTTGGTCAGAACTTTAGGTGGCCTACATGATATCGGTGCTCAAAGTCACGTTTTGATAAAAATGAGATTGAAATAATTTATTATATGTGTGTTACAAGATTCTTGCCTTTCTTCTTGGTCCCACTGTACTACCTCATGGCGCTGACTGACCGCTGACCCGACCCTGGGATAGAAGAAGAACCAACACCGGCGATGGGATGTCATCGTTGCACAGAAACAGACGTTCAAGAAGCAGATGCCTTTTGACCAGATCTCTTTAAAAACAAGTATAGTGTCGATGGTATTCCTAACGATGTAAGCATGGCTCAAGGAGGTTCCGGAAGGGCCGGCCTTTGGGCTGGACATTCGGGCATCTGGGCATCTGGACTTTAACATTAATTTCTTTGGTAAAATTTATTTCAACCCTTAGTATTGTCACAAATGGTCACTGGTGTCCATGCACATTAAGACCTCGTTAGTCCGGAAAACTTGTTACTCCGGACAATTCCTGGCAATTACTGTTGGTACGTCTACATAGATACACTATTCAAATGATTCAATTATCCGGACATTTGTTAATCTGGACGACTGTACGGGGAACGGTTCTGGCTTGATTAACGTGGCTTCATAGCACGTGGTAATTTCAAGCGCTGTTATAAACCTACTTAAGGCAATTTTGGAAACTAAGGAAACTATGTTTTGCAAGTTCAGCAAAACTGTAACAGACTATTACAGAGATATTGCAGTATGTCGTAAATGTTCTCTGTGTAGAGTTTCGTATATTCATTGTGATGTCATCTTGCTGTCGTTGGTCACACAATGTCTGCAAGCACATTTCTGCCATGTTTTTCTTGCCAGATATCAGACGAGAAGTCTTATTTTTATAAACCTCGTCATGTATTATTTTCAAGCCTAAAAGATTTTTCAATTGCCAGTAACAGAAAGTACTTATTTTTGTACACGAGTCTGTACGCCCATGCTGCAGCTCTACCCACCTTCCAAGATTGTGTATTTGTTTGTGGGGACACGTTCATGTGATAGGATTTGAATGAGTTGCACACAAACCCTCCTTGTCATGCTTCCTCCAGAACGGAATGGGATGATGTCACCAGCTGCCATTGCGCAGGCGTCACTTGTTACTATCAGCCTGTTGCATGTCCCGGATGGAGTTAAGTTACTTGGGCAATAGCCATGATGGTATAGATAGGATCCATACGCTGGGATGAAATAACTCGCGGTATAAGGAACGCTGAGCCATCGGACTAAGAACTCAGATCTGAGGTGTGAATGCGGTTGGGGACAGACATGAGACTACCTCCATCCTCCCTGGTCTTAGTTACGTGGGTAGTAAGGCGTCGTTTCCCTGACCTCGTCTTTATATTGTTAAATACGGGCCTAATCAAAATTTCAACCTTATTCAGGGCGTGGGCAACTGCAATAAACGTGAACGGCTGCCACCAGTCCGGACATATGTAAAGGCAAGATGATATTGACAACTGCACATAGATATATACACTGACACGCGTGTGATATTGCCTTGTATGAATGAGAGTGTGTGTAGATATCGACATTGTATTCTATATATTGACATTACTGTGTAATGTTACATAACTATTATCATAAGAAATCAGTATACACGTTTATACATTGGGCATTTCCTTTTCCTTTCCAAAATATGAAATGAATCCATATTTGAATTGCTTTAAATCTCAATGATATTAAAACAAAGTATTATTGAAAATCAAAATATTGTTCAATGAAAGTACCGTTGATAATATTGCTGTTTGTCGTTGCGAAACAATAATGGATTTTAGTCGTGAGATTGTTCGGAGCTATTGTTATGTTCAATGCAACGAGGATTGTTGTTAGTTATGTGAACGCTTTGAGCAATTCGCATATTTGTTGTATATTTCTTACAATGCATTAAGTGCTACTGTGTCTTCAGACACTGTATATCCTAAATTATTCCTGTTTAAAACAGTATCGGGGTCAGTTTCAGGTATGTGTATATTCTTGACTACTCCGAACTCAATTCCACAATGCATCTGGAAGAAATTTGCGTTTGTAATGTGATACGTTATCAGAATTCTGTTATTATATTTTGTAATTACGTCGATTTCATTTCTACTTTTATGTTGGCTACAACGACTGATTACCTTCCGATATATAGCATAATACCACTAATTATCAATTATACTATCTTGAAACTGCTTCGACATTAATATCAATCTGTCCCAGGTATTCTATGGGCACTGATTGTCAACCAGATCATCATCGGTTGCACAAATATGCCTCGTGTTCCTAATTATGTTCAAATACTTATGGCATCCATTTCCTCGTATGTCCATTAAAACAGGGTCAATATTCTATTCATGCGCTATTCACGTCTATTCACACCAGTAACTAATGCGATTCATTATCTCCAGGCATTGTTGTCAGTGAGGTTACGTTGTTTAGCCAAATATGAATTCACCGATCTGATAAGCATGTAGCATATGAAATCCATGTAAAATTGTGAATATTAGATTTTTTAACCGCAGGAAAGTCCACTTATAGTACTGTTATCATCCTGTACATATCACAATCTCTCGCGAGATCACTGTAGAACCGGAAGTCGATGGCAGATTCGCTTGGAGAAGGGGCAAGAAGTTTGATGAGATTAGTGTATGATCATAATTCAAACTGTTGTCTAAAATAATTTATACTTTTAGAACCAGGATGACAAAAGTTTTATTGAAACAGTCAGCTCCGGCTATTACGAAATCGGGTATATCGAACATCGGTTATAGCGAACCTTACTAACCTTTGACTTGAGCTGGGTTAACTGACCTTAATGGTCAAGTTAATTTCGAATATATGAAGTAACGAACCATTGTTAAAGATCCGGTTGTGGTTATCCCGAAGTTCGATATACCCGGAGTTGCCAGTGCCCCGATCCGAGTGACGTCTCACCTCGACTTCTGTATGTATGAATGATGTATGATCCTTTATGGATCCTTGGACCATTTGCATGGAGATGTTGTTGTTGAAACAGTGCAAATAAACATATTTTAAGATAAACGTTGTCTGTGTATTTTCCACATTCTATCAGTCTGCCGTGGAAAACCCTCAGCGGGAAGTCCTCTTGGTTAATTGCTTAAATTACCTGAAACATTTACTTGACATTCAAATTGGTGTTTTCCAGCAGAGTAGGGTGTAGAGCAACAAAACGTATGATTTAGTAGGAAGATAGTGTATGACAGTTGACATTCAGATACCTCTGATTAGAGTCATATGATATATTGAGCTTGATACATGGTACGTCTCGATTACAACAAATCCAAATTAGTATTATCAGAAATGCAGAGTACATGTTCACCGCTGGTATAATTTACGTCACTTATTCCACAAGACAATATGAGAGCCAGGAAATACCAATGCATATTAGATACTGACTCACAGAGGGACTCTGGGTGATCAGGTTCCTGGTTATACACCGACATATGCATTTTAAATGGCACATTTAAAAAGTGACGGTGTCCATTTCCAACACGGCCCTAGTCATTCTGACTAACTCCCTGACGTGAGAAGGCTTGTGCAATGATTATATATAGACGGAGCCTCGTGGCGTGTAGACGTGGTTACCTTGGTTTCCTCGAAACAGCCAATCAGAACAACCCCTGGACTCCTTCGAATAGCTTTTATGACGTCATGTAATTGTTGACAAGCGGAACGGAGCTTCAGCGGCTGTGCACGAACGATGACGTAAACGGCAGCCTTCCACTACCTGCAGGCGACGCAAGGACCCAACTGGATATCGATCACTTTAAAGGTTAAAAATCAAAATGATAAATGAGGATTATTGAACAACAGACTGTAACCAATAGCAACGTGTCTCACGTGATCCTTCTTTGCACCCCGACCCCTAAAAGAAAGGTCCAATATGATTTGTAAATTGAAAGTTTCAGAATTATTATACTTCCACAGAGTTATTTGCCATGACGTATAACCCGTCTAGCAGATAAAACGTGTTACGATGTTTCATGCCGATTTAAAAACACCATCGCAAATGGAACGCGTCAAAATGTCCAGCGGTATGGGCATAGGCGGAAAGAAACAGAGAAATATATACATCCTTCCATCTATTAGCTGATTGGCATCATTACGGAGAGTGTCTGTACGTCGTTCCAACTGACAGGAGTCCTAAGTCGGGACCCTTGAAAACATCAACAAAATACGGTAATACTTTCACGACATGTTAGAAATTGCCTGGCTATCACCCCAGACGGTTTACGGCAGTTGACCTTTTAGCATTCATTGTACTCCGCAAAATAATTTCTGCGCAAATACCACTGGAATCAACTAAATTGCTTCTAGGGTTATTTTGTTCTATATAAGCCATCTCTGCTGACATGCATGTAGATTATAGCTAGGCTCTGTTTGTCCAGGTGATGACGCTGTCACTATAGCTGATCAGTGTTAGGCTCCTGGAACCAGCTCTGACATCGAGGGTCATCGAAATCTCATTAATAACGACGCCGACGATGACACGAGTGTACCAACTCTCTTCACTGTGAGGCTCTCTGTCGATATCTCCCCACTTGCAAATTGTGGATTATTGCGCAATGGAAATACAAGGAGCTGGAGTGTTTTGCTTGGCGTCCCCTCACAAAAGTCTTCATATGATACAATTCTCTTAATGACGGCGTCGGGTTTGAACCACGGGAGTATTTCCTCTTCTGATCCAAACAAACCTTTCCAAGTGCAGGGAATGGTGCTTGGCGGCGGGAGTCGGTCTAATTGGGGGAAAACAGGGACTTCTGTAATCCCCAAAACAGAAAACCCCGACGAGATGGCAATGAGGTGTTTTGGGACGTGATCGCTGGAAAAGTCAAGTTTGGTTTAAGTGGAAACTGTCTACATCATTACGAGAGTACACATATAGAGCGTCTCGTGACTCTTCAGGTGCTTACTAGGGCGTAGGGTACTGTAGTGGTTAAAATGTTGGCGCTTCGTGTTCAAGACAGGGTTTTATTCCCCTGATGGCTTTAAAGTTTAAATTCTGTTCCTGGTGTCCCCCGCCAACATGGCTCTTCTGTTGTTTGTTGTCACACTACACACCAGCCAGTGGTTGACAACACGAGGACTGATCCATGGCGAGGGTGGGGTGGGGTGGGGTGGGGTGTGTGTGTGTGTGGGGGGGGGGTGGGGTGTTGGGGTGTGTGTGTGTGTGTGTGTGTGGGGGGGGGGGTGATACAGTCATCCAGGACACCGTACTAACCACCCGGGATTCTAGTCGGCTCTTTCGACAAGCAAGGGCAACTGGGAAGGTGTTCTGTCCCGGATTCCACACGAAGATGACATGGTTGGAAAATTGCTGAAAGCAGCGTAAAACAGAACCAACTCACTCATTTGGGGTTCTGGAAATATTGATAAACTGACGGGCAAAAGAAAGTATACGCCCATGCTAAGATGAAACAAACAAGAAATAGTTATTCAACGGTGATGTATTTGATACGGGTGTCATAGTTATGTTTGGGACCTTAGGCTTGCGGTTTGTTTCGGTGACATTTTTCACTCAAGTAACATTTTGATAACATTCGTAACATTTTGGTCAAATCCAATTTTCAATTGTTTACCTATCTTGCATACCTTCTTTTGCCACGCAGTTGATATGTGTTGGTAGATTGATTACACCGTGGAGATTGTGGGTTAGATTTGGTCTCTTACAACCAATGCTTGTCGTACGGGTCATGGCTTAGAATTGGTCACTGGCAACCCATGCTTAACGAACGGGTCATGGCTCAGAATTGGTCACCAGCAACCTATGCTTATCGTACGGGTCATGGGTTAGAATTGGTCCCCAGCAACTTATGCTTGTCGCACGGGTCATGAGTTAGAATTGGTCACTGGCAACCCATGCTTAACGAACGGGTCATGGCTTAGAATTGGTCACCAGCAACCTATGCTTATCGTACGGGTCATGGGTTAGAATTGGTCACTGGCAACCAATGCTTATCGTACGGGTCATGGCGTAGAATTGGTCACTAGCAACCAATGCTTATCGTACGGGTCACGACTTAGAATTGGTCACTAGCATCCTATGCTTATCGTACGAGTCATGGCTTAGAATGGTCACTAGCATCCTATGCTTGTCGTACAGGTCATGGCTTAGAATGGTCACTAGCATCCTATGTTTTCGTACAGGTCATGTGTTAGAACTGGAAACAAGCAGCCACAATAATGCTTGTCGTACGATGCGACTTCCCGATGTATCGGGGGTAAGGTCCAGTGACATTGGTGATTGCATGTTATCGTACCCTGGCGGTTTATGACTATCATAGCAATCAATCAATCAAAGTGTGGTGGTAAACAACAACCATTAATTACAAAGGTGGGCGTTAACGAACCAATTTAACAACCTATAAAAAACCCACAAAGAAACGAAATCAAGGTAGATAACATGTATGTAAAGGGGAATTTCCCCACGTGCACACAGACATGTTCTAATTACGACCGTCAATCAGGCTACATCTTAATTAGATAATGGTAAAACCAGGAAGCTGGTCTAGCTTGCAGGTACGGCGATGACGTTTGAAGTGCGATACGTCTGTGTATGGAGCTCTAAACTTAATCCAAGGATCAAACGCTTAGATGCAGTGTTCCACATTTTCAGCAATCCTATTACAGCACCCCCGGTAGACGCGCGATACTACATCTAAAGTATGCACATCTGCTGCATCGCATCTACAGTTACAGCAGCCTGATTAACGCTAATACCTCGATGCTCGTAACAAAGTCAACACCGGACCTTCGGGCCCCAGAACTGACCAAAATAGCTCTATCAGTTACATATTACATCACTCAAGGCGAGAGCGCCTGCAGCGAGGAAGCGTTACACGCACTGCAACCGAGCTTCAAAGAACCGCGCGGTCAAGAGTCTTGTGCTCGGAGGATCTCAAAATAAACTCGTCAATGATGAAGATAACAAGTAACATCCGCCTCAGGTAGAGTTTGTCTCACGTAAACGTAACTAATATACCTTTACACCTAGTTATGACACCTCATCTTTGACCTTGGGTCACGGTTGTTCCAAAGTGTCGACATATGGCTTCAGGAAATGTTGCCCAATCAGATGCAATCAAGAACCTACTACCCTTGATTAAATAACGACCAGATGGAGATTGTTATGATAAGCTGTGAAGCTGTTGTTTAGTAAGTCCCTATCTATGTTCAACGATATTGAATTAAGAGTTGTTACGACATAATTCAATGTAACTATTTAGACGCTGGCGCTCGCTCCCCGGCCAGGTGGTTCCCGTGCAAGCGTTATACTCCCGCTGTTAGTTTACATTGCTAATATTTACTCAAGACAATTACAGCGATTACCTTTTTCTAAACGACTTGATCGTGTGTAACATGGCGATGTCGCTTTGTACTGTCAAAATGTATTTGTTTTCAATTGCGTGTATCAAAACGAAAACCTAACTTGATAGTCTTGGGGGAATTGAACGTAAAACCCATCCTGGTTTCAATAACAATGTAACTTGCCTGTCAGTTACATTGCTTTGGAGCATTCTTCAACCATAACATCGTGTTTTTTCATAACGTTTTTTTGTAAGACATTTCGCTGTTACACAGTTTGTCTGTCATACAAACCCTATTACAATACAACCTATGCAAGTCTATAATATAATATAGTTGGTAAGTCTAGATTACTGCAGTTTCAGGCTGAAAATGAAGAGAGTCTCTGGGCTCCTTTTTATTATTATTTATTTAGGTAATTTAACAAAGAGAATTTAAGGATTCCAACTTCTTTATTATGAGAAACACCCCACAAAGTTTCGGAGTGTTGTGTTGTGTTGTGTTGTGTTGTGCTGTGTGGTGTTCCTCATAATAAAGAAGTTGACATACATAATCACTTCTCAATGCCTTTCTAAGACTTAAGATAATTTAACAACTGTTTTTTTTTCAATCAAATACTTTTATTTCAGAGATGTACGTTTATCACACAGCTATCGCTGAGATTAAATTTTCATTTTTACCACATATTAGTTACATTTGTTTAAGACGTTTATAGTTCGGGGGCGTATGTGTGCGTATGTGACGCAGCCTAACAGGAGCCAACTCAATTTCTAAACGAAATTCTAAAATTCTGATTCATTTATACAGGTAGGACAAGCAAGGTTCAATTGGAGATCACGGCTATTAACCAGCTCATCAACTGGCAAGCAATCAAAGTCGTATTATATTGAAGAATTGAAGCAATTGAAATTCCACTTATTTTAAAATTGGATTGAAATTTAATTTACAGTTTTCATTGAATTCAGCCTGCCGACGGAGGAAAGAAGGCGGCCAGTTAACTGGTGGAATAGCGTCCCTGCGGATCCGCTACGTTGTACGTATCCCTGATGAACCAAGCACTTGCTGTGTAAGTTTTCACTCTGGACATTTGATAGATGGCGATAAAGGGTACACCTAATGTTGGAGCGATCTTATTTACGTCAGCCTGCTCCTTCGCGTACAGCTAACACACGTACCACATGTTGACACGTGTTGGCACGTGTTGGCGGGTCGAGACAATTCACATCCCTTTCCTCTGTTCCTGTATATCCATTGAATTCGTTTATAACTGAAGCAGAATTAACTGGCTTTAAATATCGTTCATTCGACTTAATCAAATAACAGTTGCACTGTGGTGTTGAAAAACCTTTCTGAAGACCCTGCGTTGTGTTTCCGTGTATCGCTGCTCAGAGCTCTGATGACCAATGCCGTGTGTTGATCAGCTTCAGCTTTATTCGTGACCAACTCGCCTTATTCCGGGACTAGCCGAAGACTGACCAGCGCCCCTCTCGTTGCCATGTTGCGACCGGGTTCCGTCTAAGCGCAAACGGGCATGGATGAAATAGTTGTCAACTCGTTGCGTAATGATTCCCGTATATTCCCTGATATATCAGACATATTCCAGATGATATTGAAACCACATCGAGACTTACAGTATTATACAGTATGACTGAACACATTTAACTGTATCTTGGGTATATTGTTAAATGCACGTCATCTGTAAAATCAAAACTTATTATTTGACCGAGGTACTTGAAGTCATACGCGCATTCTGATTGGTTTCTCGTATTTTCGCACATAACATTCATCGATGGGGGCATTCGTGACCAACTCGTGTTATTCCGAGACAAGCCGAATAGCGACTGGTGCCCCTCTCGTGGCCATTTTTGCGACCGGGATCCGTCTTAGCCCCAACGAGCATACCTAAAAAAAATTGTCAACTCGTTGCGTAATGGTTCACATATATTTTCCCAAATAATATATATATTTGAAATGCAATTTAAAGCACATCGGGACATGCGGAATTATACAGTATGATTGAACATGTTTAACTGTGTCTTGGGTATATTTTTAGATGCAAGACATATTTTCTAAAAAAAGTATTTCTGAGGGATTCTTTGACGAAGAACTTGAAATCATACGCGCATTCTGATTGGTTTGTGGTATTTTCGCACAAAACATTCATCGATAGGGGGACGAGTCGTCTTGCAGGTTACGGAAAGGGGCGAGTGGTGACGAATGCGATGGGGGACGAGTCTTCTTGCAGGTTTACGGAAAGGGGCGAGTGGTGACGAATGCATCAGCTTTGCACAACGCCAAGTCGCCAAGTCGGGAAATATCCTAAACCAGATCTTTTGCATGTTGCATCCCTCCCACCTTCTGTCAGAGATTAGCACCAGAACCCTGACTTTGACACATGTCTTAGCGTAAACCCCGTCATGCTTTATATGTGAGGATGAATATTGTATGATGGGAGGACTAACATCATTGTGTATATGTGATGGGACTTGCCTGTCACAGGGAGATCGATAATGAGATAAGTAGACAGGCTGATGTACACACGGACTTTGTCAATGAGGGAGACAGGTGCGTGTATAATATAGCCGGAGTGTTGCAGGTGGCGCCACGGTGATAGTACAGCTGGCCTTGCGAATCTACTGAGATGAAGTCTCCGAGAGTGTTAATTAGCTGGCGTGATCCAGGGCTGTATATTTCCTTTGGGATTACGGGGAAATAGTGCCCTTATACTTGCTTGCTTACTGTTTAAAGCTATAGTCGACAATGTTACAGATATATGACGATCGTCTATGAATTATCGAGTCTCGACGAGACAAGCAAGTGGTTGATATTATGAACAACGGTCCATGTTGTCGGGGTACGATGACATGCAACAAACCAAGTCACCGCGCCTTGTACCACCCGATCCTTGTACCATCTGCCCTTGTACCACCCGTCCTTGTACCACAATCATGGGTTCACAGGGACCTCCGCACATGACCCGTGAAGATCCGGGGCAGAATCGGTCTTCAGCAACCTATGCTTGCCGTAAAAGCCGACTATGCTTCTCTAAAGAGGCAACTAACGGGATCGGGTGGTCAGGCTCGCTGACTTGTTTGATGCTTGTCATCGTATCCCAATTGCGTGGATCGATGTTCATAATGTCAATCACTGGATTGTCTGGTCCAAACTCGATTATTTACAGACATCCGTCATATAACAACAAACGTAAAAGTACTGAATAGTTTTGAGCAAAGTTTAACACAGTATTAAAAGTAAAATTATGCATAACTTCAGATACTGGATTTAATTGTATTTTGAATTTTAAACTACGTAGCGATTTGATTTCGATTTTTTTTATTCCAACTGCCATTTAAATTATATCATAATGATTTTAATACTTGAAAGGAATAACAGTCCTCACTAAAACTAGAATATTTTCTTTAATCGTTTTGTTTGCACTGAGGCCGTCTGGGACGTTTATGTCAACGAGTACATCTTACTTATAATTATGTGACGCAACTCGTCGTTGAAGAAACCGTATTGAACACAAGTCACTGTCAAATAAACACAAATCACAGTCAATTCAACCGTTTAACCTCCCGAAGCAAAGCGCACTAAATATACTCTTACATATATAGGAATATATAAATATAAAAGAGGGACAGGCAAGTATTGAATGGTGTATTTACGTATTGACCATGCCCATTCTACACTCGATGACCCTCGTGCATGTACAGACTTACTAATTACCGCCCATGTCAATACGAGACAGTCCTTGTTAATATACAAAATATGGAATATATCAATATACGTGCATAATCAAACTCCAACGGAGGGATTCAGTTCAAATCGATCTCTGGGTTTGGGCCCTGGTGAGTTAGTATTAACACTCCCTGTTCCCACGCAAAAGCAGCTGATCGCCGCCACAAATCTCCACATTTATATATCACCCTCACTGACTCACTAGGGTAAAACAAAGACGGTGCGTGTTGCTAACGAGGGTAGATTGCAAGATTAGAAGCGCGATGTATGTAACATCGCCCACATGTCGTTACACGCGAGTAGAATGGAGGGGTTCAGCTGAACGCTGAATATAAGAGTGTAACAGGTAACATTATGCTGGAGGTGTGTGCGTTTGTGTGTGTGTGTGTGTGTGTGTGTGCGTTTGTGTGTGTGTGTGTGTGTGTGTGTGTGTGTGTGTGTGTGTGTGTGTGTGTGTGTGTGTGTGTGTGACAATATGCTGGAGGTATGTGCGTGTGTGTGAGTCAGGGTGTGTGTGTGAGAGTGGTGTGTGCCTGTCTGTGTGTGTGTGTGTGTGAGAGAGAGAGAGAGAGAGAGAGAGAGAGAGAGAGAGAGAGAGAGAGAGAGAGAGAGAGTGGTGTGTGCGTGTGTGTCTGTGTGTGTGTCTTTCTGTCTGTGTGTGTGTGTGTGTCAGGGTGTGTGTGTGTGAGTGGTGTGTGCGTGTGTGTGAGAGTGGTGTGTGCGTGTGTGTCTGTCTGTGAGGGTGTGTGTCTACGTGTGTGTGTCTGTGTTTTGTTTGTTTGTTTGTTTAACACCGCACTCAGCAATATTCCAGCTATATGACGGCGTCTGTAAATAATCTGGACCAGACAATCAAGTATGTGTCTGTGAGGGTGTGTGTATGTGTGTCTGTGTCTGTATGTCTGTGTGTGTATGAATGTGTCTGTCCGTGTCTGTGTGTCTGTATGCCTGTGTGTGGAGGATGCGAACCTCTGTTTTGCTTCCCTCTGCTGGCGTTGTATAATTCTGAGGAAACCGTTACTCTAAAACCAGGGAAGTGAATGCATGTTGTTTTGCGTCACAGTCAGCAATGTTCTATGTTTGTCACGTCAGTGTGTAAGTAGCCGAATCTGAACCATACAAACCAGTGGTTGAAAGCATGAGCACCGATTCACGACATCGGGACACAGCAATACACACCCAGCCAAGTCACTGAGAACTGACGTTGCTCATTATACCAATCACTTGTTTGCCTGGCCCAGACTTTTATTGATTGAATATTGCTGTGCAGCGCTAAATAACAAACAAACAATGAAAGTAGTGCATAACACCACGGAACCTTCGCTGAATAATACATTATAAAATGTTTTTTTTAATGACCGAATACATACATGTAGTCTATCTACATGAGCTCCCTGATTTGTCAAGGAAACAATGAAATGTTTTACGAGGAAACAAAGAAATGTTTTACAAGGAAACAATGAAATGTTTTACAAGGGATGATAAGGTGGTGGGAGAGATTAGGATTGACATTGATTGAAACAGCGATGTACGTCACAGCCTGTAATGTAATCAGGTCACGTGACATCTGTAGATGAACTCCCTTGCCATTTGTTAGTTGTGAGCAAAAAAGACCAATTCGAATTAAATTCTTATATTATATTTCATACTATGCTTTTATCTGAGAAACTTTATGTATTCACGTGACATTATATAAAGACAGTTATCAGCAACGTTTGCTCTGTTTGGAGACTTGGTTCATAGCGTGGCGTGGTACCTCGACGACGCGAGTCAATGTTCATGATACTGATCACTGGATTGTCTGGTCAAGACTGTTGTTTACAAGCCGTCGTCGTATGGCAGGAGCCATTACGGCGTTACGCAACAAACAAACAAACAAACAAACAAACATTTTGAACACACAGTGCAATTTAGAAAGTGGTCAAATGTAATAAATGTTATATTTGGGATAACACTTTCTTAGTAAGGTACAGATTCTTGTGAGGCACCTAATTGCTAGCACACAAAGTCAGCGATCTAACCCACTCAGCCACCGAGGCTTCCACAAAAATGAAAGTCCGACAACTGGTAGTCTAGATCACGTACTTTGTGTACCCCTCTGACAAATGTACGTGATCTAGACTACTAACTGTTTTCATAGCTTTCGGCCATGGGTGCCGTGCCAATTTACACTTGTCAGAGGGGTACACTTTCTATATTTTGTTCTTATTTTTTCTATCAGAATCCATATCAATAAATGTAGTGATTATGAATTTCTGCATCTCCCAAGTAATCATTTTATCCAGGGTGAAGAAACATTATTTAGTCTATTCAAGATTTCTGATTTCGGAAAAGAAATACGATGGCTGGCCACCTATCTCAACTCCCCCCCCCCCCCCCCCCCCCCCCCCCCCGTGTCTGTTCTGTTGGGTGCCAGAGAATAACCATCCCCGGCATCCTCTCTTGTCCTTTCAGGTCTGCCGTGACTGATTGCGTGGTTTATCTGGTCCTGACCCGATTGCAAACAGACCATGTGACGTTGAACAACCTTCACAACTCGTGCACTATTACATCCAGTATGTGAATACTGTTATCTACTCCGACAGCGTGATGAAAGGAAACCTGTTGTGTTACAATGCATCTGCAGCCCCAGGCTCCACACCGCCTAATCCCCAAAAACTCCCGCCATGGATCGACATTAACATTTCTGTTGTTCAAGAACAAAGACGGGATTAAAACCTTCTGCTGTGATGCTTGCGAAATATGTCCTTTCTTCTTCAAGCGTTGCGCCCAACAGAGAGTGCGAGTAGATGTCACCCTGTGTACGGCGGAGAAAGATGGGATTAAACGACAGGTTAGTCTGCCATCCGTCAGGCATCCTTCATTTGTTGTCCGAGGGATGGGGGTAGGATCTAAGTACTTGTATGTATAATATGTATGCATTCGGTTGGAGCAATAGACCTGTAATGCTTCGTGAGAGAGTTGAAGCTTCTTGTCCATCACTTGATTGTCTGGTTTGTATAGGGACAAGGAGTACTTCTGTGCAACGCCAGGCAACAAACATTTACCTTTTTATGCAAATTGTGGAGAGGAGGGTGCCACTGGTAGCATGCTTACTCTTTAAGCGAACACCTGGTGTCATCACTGATCACAGTGGTCCTTAGATATACAATATTTTTCACCTCTATTTCCCCTCAACAGAATCTGTTCCGGAGGGTAGACTAGTTGGCTATTCTCTGGAGGTGACATTTTAAATTTTGCACTATATTCACCAATATATTCCAGTTATAACACATCGTCGTATAATGATCTGAACCAAACTAGTGGTTGAAAGCATGAACAACGTTCAGGGTTCGATGACACCCAATGACACCCAATCATTACCTCCGCATCCTCTATATTCGGCTCCAGCAACATTCATGGGGGGTACTACGGGGACCTGACTCTTGAAGATCCGGCTAAAGAATTGGTCTTCAGCAACCTATGCTTGTCGTAAGAGGCGACTAACGGGATCGGGTGGTCAGGCTCGCCGACATGGTTGATGCATGTAATCGTACCCCAATTGCATAGATCGATGCTCACAATTTTAATCACTTTATTGTCTGGTCCAGACTCGATTATTTACAGACCGCGGTCTGACAAACAAACAAACAAACAAACAAACAACAGGGATCTCCTGACCCAGATTCTCATCAAGAGGGACCTTTAACGTCGATGCTATAACAACGGCGATTTATTTGTCTATGAAATCGAACCTAGGACTTTCGTGTGACGGGTGATTGTTGCGTAGGCTAGTGGTTGAAGTGTTCGCTCAACGCGCACTGACCTAAGTTTGATTCCCAAACTGTGTCCAATGAGGCCATGTCATGTCCCCCGTTGTCATATTGCTTCAATCCTGCTACAACTGGCAGAAAACCCAACTCATACACTTTAACGAATGAACACACCAACAGGGGTCCTCCCCGCTCTGTGCAAAAGAAGAATATGAAATGAACAGGCGTGTGCACGTTACTGAAGCCATGCGGTGTGATCTGGTGCGGCATTGCTTCCAGTTCTTGTTGTATTCTGTACGCGAGATGCGAGTTGTGTTATGGTGTTAAGACGATCGTCTCCAAGTCATCTACCAGCATGGGGCTAAGTAGAACATGCTAGGTTATTGATAAGAAATAAGCAAGGTTTTAGATGAGGTTGGAGTACGATGTCTTTGATTCTGATCTAATTAGTTCCGCAGCTGTGACTTAATGTATTCAAATGACACATTCCTCGTGCAGTCCTGGCGGGGTACCGAGCGAGGGGAGTCCCCATAATATGTAGGACCTGAAAAAAACTAAAAAGGCCTGTAAATAAAAGTTATTCATCAGCAGAAGCAATAGAACGAATTTAAATGGCATGTTTCACTGAGAGTTGACGCTGTGTAAGCCTAAATGGCGTAGAACACGTGAAAAAGTGCAATATTTCACTACCACATCCTGTTGGGGAGTGCACTGGCTGCACATGTGTGGGGGAGGGGCGGGAAGGGGTGGGGGAGGGGGTATGGGGAGAGGGAGGCTGCTGATTTCACGGTTCACGATATGCATGGCGTCGTATGATTGCTTTACCAGCGTGCAGTAGATGACTTGAAGGAGGGGCGGTTCCAGGGACGGAACAACATCTCAACACCGACCTACGACATCGGCGCGAGGAGGGGCCGTACACGTGCAGCTGTCGTGTACATATCCTGTACAGTCGTGAGCACCTAGACCTCAGCTGGGAACAGTTTATATATCGTTTACTCCTTTACCCCACTAGACTGGGGATAGTTTATATACCCTGTACTGTTGAGGTCAACCAGACTGGGAGAGTTTATACACCCTTTACTGTTCAGGTCTATCAGTCTGGGGATAGTTTATACCTTCTTTACCGTTGAGGTCAACTAGACTGGGGAGAGTTTATACACACTTTACTGTTGAGGTCAACCAGACTGTGGAGAGTTTATACATCCTTTACTGTCGAGGTCCATCAGACTGGGGTAGTTTATACCTCCTTTACTATTGAGGTCCATCAGACTGGGATAGTTTATACCTTCTTTACTGTTGAGGTCAACTAGACTGGGGAGAATTTATACATCCTTTACTGTTGAGGTCCATCAGACTGGGGATAGTTTATTCATCCTTTACTGTTGAGGTCCATCAGACTGGGGATAGTTTATACCTTCTTTACTGTTGAGGTCCATCAGACTAGGGATAGTTTATACATCCTTTACTGTTGAGGTCCATCAGACTAGGATAGTTTATACACCCTTTACTGTTGAGGTCCATCAGACTGGGGATAGTTTATTCATCCTTTACTGTTGAGGGCAACTAGACTGGGATAGTTTATACACCCTTTACTGTTGAGGTCTATCAGACTGGGATAGTTTATACCTTCTTTACTGTTGAGGTCCACTAGACTGGGGAGAGTTTATACATCCTTTACTGTTGAGGTCCATCAGACTAGGATAGTTTATACACCCTTTACTGTTGAGGTCCATCAGACTGGGGATAGTTTATACATCCTTTACTGTTGAGGTCCATTAGACTGGGGATAGTTTATACATCCTTTACTGTTGAGGTCCATTAGACTGGGGAGAGTTTATACATCCTTTACTGTTGAGGTCCATCGGACTAGGGATAATTTATACATCCTTTACTGTTGAGGTCCACTAGACTAGGGATAATTTATACATCCTTTACTGTTGAGGTCCATCGGACTAGGGATAGTTTATACATCTTTTACTGTCGAGGTCCACTAGACTAGGGATAATTTATTCATCCTTTACTGTTGAGGTCCATCGGACTAGGGATAATTTATAAATCCTTTACTGTTGAGGTCCACTAGACAGGGGTAGTTTATACTTCCTTTACTGTTGAGGTCCATCAGACTAGGGATAGTTTATACACCCTTTACTGTTGAGGTCCATCGGACTGGGATAGTTTATACCTCCTTTACTGTTGAGGTCCATCAGACTAGGGAGAGTTTATACACCCGTTACTGTTGAGGTCCATCAGACTTGCGATAGTTTATAATCCTTTACGTTTCTGCCATTGATCGTACAGACGTTTGTCAACTCATATAAGCTAAAAAATACAAATGTTCCAATTCAAAAGTTATGTTTGAAAAATTTAAAAATGTCAATTGCAAACAACAAACACAGACACACACGTGGATATGTTAATACGTCCACAAGGGTGAGAAATTAGAATTTAATCGAGGACACCTGCAACGGCATGTTTTAATGTCAAAAATAAAATTTCAAAGAGAAGACAGCACCACGTGTTACCGAACAATATATATATGCATGTCCAATGCATTGTAAAGAACTGAACTCAGTATAGTTAGTAATTATAATTTTATATAGATATTTTATACCTACACGAGCGTCCCACGTGAACATGTTTAGTCAATACACCGTTGTGTGAAGAGAATCGTGATTCTATACATCCCACAAGTGAATCTGACATCGTTAGCTCTAACTTACGAGGTAACATATCCGTGCCATTACGTGACTCGAGTTTTTACGGCTTAAACGACTTTTGAAACTGAGTATCTCTAACGATACTATCATATCATATTACCGATATCCTCAGGATGATCTGGGTAATTTTGAAATTATTGAAAAATGATGTAAATGTAGAATTTGATGATAGGATCTAGTATCCGTCTCTTTCAGAAATAAACACTGACATAAAGAAAGGAAGTATGACGAGGGGTGACAAATGTGTCTGTGTGAATGTCTGTCGTTCTCCTGGCGTCTCGCAGGACAATGGTAGTGACGGGATGACAGTGGACATCAAAACAGGAAGATAGATCTGCTTTGAGATGTATTACTCTTCCAAGAGGTGGAAGAAGAAGAAGAAGAAGGAGAAGAAGAAGAAGAAGAAGAAGAAGAAGAAGTTTATTCATGAATGAAGGTCACATGGCCCAGTGTTCATTTACATGGACTACTATATGCTATGCACATGCACATATTTTCTTACAACAACGTTTATATTTTTTTACATTTGTATTTACATAGGTAAATGCCTTTTTAAATATTCCGAGAGATATCATTTCTGATAAGCAATCTGCTGCGTAACCTACTTCCGATGGAGTGACATTGACAATGCTACGGAGTGACAGATATTTTTCCGCCTTACATGTTAAACAAAGTATCAAAACATACATTGTGCGTTATACGTAGTGTGACGTCATAATAGACGCGTACAGTTTAGAACAAACACTGACAAGGGTTGGTTAATTTGCTCTAGGGGTGGCAACTTCACATTGACAATTTTAATTCTATTCATATACAACGTTTACAATTTCGGGGAAGTATGGTGCAGACGGGACAACGATACGGAGGTCCAGAGGGGACATAATAGACACGTTTTCGCAATGTCAATGTGTTGTTCTATGTATTTCTATGTTTCTGTCGGAAATCTGCCCGTTTTTAGACTTTGTTTCAACAAATCTTTAGAAATACCCTCGATACAACCTGGCAAATTAACTGATGAGATTATATTCTCAGTCGCACTATTTGTAAAACAATTGGGGGCACGGGTGGCCCAGTCGTCGAAGGCGCTGCTATTCGCTGTGCAGAGTTGCGTCCCTTGGATACGCCAGAGACCTATGATTGTGGGCTTGAATCCCGGTTCGGCCCGATTATGTTTCTAGGTTTGTCAGCACCATACCCGTGCTCGTGGGTTTCACCGAAGCGGTAAACATCTGAGACCTGCATCACTTTGGGCTTTCCTTCTACATTTAAGATGACACGCCGTGAATAACTGGAATACTGTTAAAAGGAGCGTTAAACCCAATTCACCCACAATCATAGGTTTCTGGCGTGCCCAAGTGACGCGACTCTGCACAGCGAATTGCGGCGCCATAGACGACTGGGCCACCTGTGCCCCCGACTCTACTCTAGACGCAGCTCTGTTTGTGTGGTAGTAGTTTATTTCTGTCTCACCTACATGGATATATACTACAGTGTATGCATACTCATTTTGTAACATATACAACCAAAGGCTCAGCGATTTATGAGAGACATTAATTGTCAGAAATTAAAGTCAACAAAGTTTAACTGTATAAAAGTGCCTCTGTGTTTAGTTAAAATGTCATGGCAGGTTCTAGTAGTGTGAAAGATACGATCAGGGTGGGCTAAAATACGGTTAAATATTACTCTATTTGTTAAAATGTCAAAATTTGGCCACATTTCCCTGTAGCCTTGATGAAATCCCTGCGCTGATCTGTATAAAGTGGGCACGTTAAGAGGACGTGATCCTCATCTTCAATGGTCTTCATACAGTTAAAACACAATCTATTCTCTTTAGGACTGTTTTCAATTCGGAGGGGCGCCACTCCACATCTGAACTTGTCCATAGCGCTTCTATGTGCTTTTGGCAGGGGGCAGCTGACATAACTCTCTGTTGTGTAGCTTTACGTGATAGACTTGTATGTCCGATGTTTGCTTCTGCTTCACCTGCTCACTCCAGTTTCCGCCTGGACGTTAGTTTCCCATATTGTTATATACTGATTAAAAGCAGCCTTTTGTACAGTCTTAACTAAAAGTTTTTTCCACAGGAAAAGCTGAACTTGTGATATCCGGGATAATATTCTGTAGATAAGCTCTGATTATAAAGTTCCAGTTCTTTCTTGTCGGTGTTTTAACTCACATTATTACTCGTTTGTTAATTTTCCTCTCAGTGGTGTTCTTCATTCTTGCCCAATGTCCAGCAACGCTTGACCACTGACGGACTACAAGTGGAATCCAACACTGATTCTCCATTCACCGCCAGATTAGGAACATACTTTCGTAGTCCATCATGAAAACGTATTGCTCTATGGTTAACAGCATTGACGGAAGAGTGTATTGCCGTTCCCCATATTGCTGAACCATAGCTAATGACTGGTCAGACCGTAGAGTCATAGGGTTTAGAGTATACATTAAAAGGCAGTCCACCAAATCCTTTACACTTAGCGATTAGTAATCCCAGTCCTCTGCTCGCTGACTTTGTAGCTGATTTCGCCATCATGTTGTAGTTTATGTGTTCTGTCAATAGCTCTCCGAGATAATGGTAAGAATCAACGATTCAACGATATCCAGTACATTATCACCACATGAAAATACTACATTGGTTCTTGAGGCTGACTGTCTCCTGAAGGGGACCACTTTGGATTTATCCTGGTTTATATGTGGTTCACACAAACCAGACATGAAGGCGTACCACTGTCTGGCGAGACTGTCAAAACGCTAGCTCAAAAACTGTCCCGAGACATCAAGGGACCCGACGACACCTTCAAGGCCAGGGGAGTATGGTTATGGAGGTTTATAAAACGACATGGCGTCAAGTCATTTACGGTGACCGGGGAGGGGAGATCGGCTGACAACGCGACCGATGGTGTTTGGAGATTGCAAGGTTACACCAACACAAACAACATCGATGTCTCCTCAGATAATGTCACGCTTTGGAACTCTTAGCTGTTGCTCCCAAGAAAGAGCCCATCGACGATAAAAACGACAGTGACGATGACACCGTTCAGCCAATGGCAACATCCGTGATAGAGGCGTTTACTGCCGCGGAATATCTATTGCGTCACAGAGAACAGAGTGCGCGAAACGAGGAAAATTCTGTGATGCGAGCTCGTGGATTATTGTGACAGTCGCATCAAAGGAACAGGACAGCCAAAAACAGACGAAAATAATTGTTTAAAGGAAATAAGTGTGTGTGTGTGTGTGTGTGTGTGTGTGTGTGTGTGTGTGTGTGTGTGTGTGTGTGTGTGTGTGTGTGTGTGTGTGTTGTGTGTGTTGTGTGTGTGTGTGTGTTTCTGTGTGTGTGTGTTTCTGTGTGTGTGTGTTTCTGTGTGTGTGTGTTTATGCACGTACCATTTAGATAGACCCGTGAAGATCCGTAAAAGGCGACGGTGCTTGTTGTAAGAGGCGACTAACGGGATCGGGTGGTCAGGCTCGCTGACTTGGTTGATGCAGGTCATCGTATCCCAATTGCGTAGCTAGATGCTCATGATGTCAATCACTGGATGTCTGGTGTAGACTCGATTACTTACAGACGCCGTCATATAGCTGCAATACTGTTGAGTGAGGCGTTAAACAACAAACAAACCATTCAGATGGTTTTAAACGCCGCTTTGAATAGAGTTTCATCACGATTTTCCCGTACGTAATTATTTAATGGTAATATAAAACAATGTATATCTCATCCACTCCAATCTGCTTTTTTGTGTTAATTTCTTCAACAACTGTGTCCGGGTTTTAAATGAAACGCATAACTTTGAAACGTCATCACATGTTAACCAACCATAGCCTTGGTATCTCTTCAGTTTTGTTACAAAGCTCGTCTGGAGTGAGTGAGTGAGTGAGTGAGTGAATGAGTGAGGTTTTACGCCGCTTTTAGCAATATTCCAGCAATATCACGGCGGGGGACACCAGAAATGGGCTTCACATATTGTACCCATGTCGGGAATCGAACCCGGGTCTTCGGCATGACGAGCTAACGCATTAACCACTAGGCTACCCGACCGCCCCAGCTCGTCTGGAAATAGGCTCCACACATTGTACACATGCGGGGAATCGAACCCGGGCCTACTGCGTGACGAGCGAACGCTTTAACCATGAGGCTGCCCCACCTGGCCGAAGGGAAAATGATATGTTTCATGAACTGTGAGGCAGACTATGTGCTCTTTTCATAGCATGTTGTTTGTTAATATTGTTTATTGTTTAACGCCGCACTCAACATTATTCCAGCTATATGACATCGGTCTATAAATCATCGCATGTGGACCAGACAACCCAGTGATTGACATCATGAACATCGATCTACGCAACTGACAAGCATCAACCAAGTAAGCGAGCCTGACCACCCGATCCCGTTAGTCGCCTCTTACAAGCATGGGTTGCTGAAGATAGACTGTAAGCGGTATGTGTGGTTATCGGGCAGGATACCTGTGAGGTCCGCTTTAGGCGTCTGAGTCAACAGTTAGTTGTTTTAGATAAGCAAATGAGGAACTTGTCCGATTTCAAGAACAGAATAGTATCACTACACAGATAATGCTTTCACAGAACATTTGTGTGACACAAAGGTATTAAACCAGGTGTAAATGATTCTCATCTTACCGCACAACACAACAGTGATGTGGTTCTCCAACACTTACGAGACTAATAATCCCAACATCAGTGTACCACACGGTAGGGAAATGAAAACAGCGATATTTAGTCGTCTATTTTCACTCACAGTCTAGATACCAAGAGAGCGGTAATTAAGTCTATTTCATTACAGGGACGCATGTGTACTATCAGCTGGCACCAGCAACCACTCGTGTAATGGGGCGTTTCACTTCAAAGCTGAATTCGCTCGTCTTAGCTTTGCCGGTTGGCATCAATTTCATAGTTGATTGACAGAACGCATTTGAAATATACATGCCTGAGAACCTAGCCTTCTATAGTGTACAGTGGGAATCCATGATTTCCTGTGATGGCTAGAGTGAATGTCCAACCTTATTCCGTTCGGGCAAAGAAAGTCGAAATATCTACCGGATGTTTATCGCTTCATTTTCACGCGCAGCCACTATTTTTTGCTAATTAACATTTTTTATGTAATTAGCAGCACTTGACACGTCATAAATCATGTAAATGGTGAGTTTATTTCGTGCGTTATTTATCCGTAATTATCACGAAGTGAATAAAAAATATAGCGAGTGATGGAATTGGTTTTATTTTACAGTTATACCGGCAGTTTACACGTAATAATTCTCACCGAGTCGGAACATATCAAGGATGTTATTGCATTCATTATATTTCATATCCCTTAACGTGTTTGATGTTACGACATCGCTCAACTGCTAACAGTTTCGGTTTACGGTAGCAGCGCCTATTTTCACGTCCGTTACATTGCCAGGAAGTACACACAGACAGCCGGATATACCGTGATCTGCCGACAAATCCGCTGTGCATTTCCCCGTGTAATTTAACACTCTCATAATTATGTAGACATCCAAAAAGTAAAACAAACTTTTCCAAATCAAAAGGAACGTGTGTTCTGTATTATTATTTCGTCGTTAACACAGTAAATATAATACATGTGTCGTCACTGACGTTGACGTTAATACTTCTCAATCTGAAATGCAGAAATGGTAAACCGCTGTGTTGTACGTGTAGTTTGTGAAAAAAATGTGCACTTAACGTTTTTTAGTTACATGTACAGGCAGTAGGAAACGGAACGTCAATGCCAGAGAGTTTGCGAAAACAGATTCCATTTGGCTTAAAAGGCAAAGTGACATTGTATGAACGGATTGGTGCCGGCCCGATATGTAGACAAACCGATTTCAAGTTGCGCCGAACCGTAGACAACCACAGAAACACATGGGGGACCGGAGTGTAGACGGATCAGAATCACCCATGCTTAACTGTGTTCATCACAGCTCTTCTCAGTGCACACTACGGTAAAGGCGTGTGTGTATTTTGAAGCTCCTAATGTCTCTATTCCCTTCGTTGTGTCAGTGAACTAAACCAAGTCTGTAGATAATCCTGATCCTCATCCTTACACTATACAGACATCGTTTCTAAATTTTTCAATTCTGTTTTTTTAAATCTTTTAATTTTACTTTACTATTTTACTACTTTACTTTAATTTTACTAGACAATCCTTAACCTTCCCTTACACTATACAGACATCGTTTCTAAATTTTTCAATTCTGTTTTTTTAAATCTTTTAATTTTACTTTACTATTTTACTACTTTACTTTAATTTTACTAGACAATCCTTAACCTTCCCTTACACTATACAGACATCATTTCTAAATTTTTCAATTCTGTTGTCTTTTAATTTTACTTCATATATTATACTAACTAAACTGAACTAATAGCCAGTAGACAATTCTTAGCGTTTTGTTTCTATAAATTATCTATTGTGCTGGTTTTATTTGTAAATTTACGCAGTCATGGCTCAGTGTAGAAAACATTGCATCAGTTAACGAGTGCTTTAACTGTTCATTGACCTCAGCTGCACACATCCGAATTATTTTCAGACAATCTACGCTTTGGTCGTAACTGTCAGAACTGCTACACCTTTGATTTTTCTGTACAATTTATTTATCTGCCTAAATTGTGTATTACCGTCATATTAATATATCTTGTTAACAACTATCTATTCAACTATATTAACTAGTTCTTGGAATAAAGTCGTGTCCACATTAACATGTGGTTGTCTTTGTACCGCCAAGGAGATTTCGGGGTGGAATAGGTCTTCAGCAACCCATGCTCGCCGTAATAGGCGACTATGCTTGTCGTAAAAGGCGACTTACGGGATCGTGTGGCTCGCTGACTTGGTTGATGCATGTCATCGATCCCAATTGCGTGGATGGATGCTCATGATATCAATCACTGGATTGTCTAGTCTAGACTCGATTATTTACAGACAGCCATCATATAGCTGGACTATTGCTGAGTGCGGCGTTAAACAACAAACCAACCAACCAACCAACTATATTCACTCAACCACAGTCAGTGCTGATGCAAACATGTCATCCCTTTTTGACCTCTTGTCTACACATCGCCCAAAACCAATAGCTCACTGAGAATCGGTAATGGCATCAGGCGCGTCCGATAAGAATAAGCATAACCTGCTCTAACGGTAACACCCGCCACTCACACGATATGTATAAAAAGGTATGTGGTTGTTTAACGTTATTCGTTGCCCAGCACATCAATACTCCTGCCATAAGACAACGTCTGCAAAAATGGGAGTCTTGACCCGGCAATCGAGTGATAGAGAGTCTGGACAGACAATCCACTGACACGGTAGCACGTTTACCAATTTGTTTAAAAAACTATAAGCGACATGTTAACTTTGAATTACTTATGCTACGTACAAGTGTAAGGTTTGTGTGAAAAGTGGTAAAACAGTAATTGATCGCTTGGAGTAATTTCTCCATAAAAGCCGGGTCTTTAGTCATAGTAAGTCCGATTTCAACATTAACCCATGACATTACTTCCGCCAGGACAATAACTGGAGTCCCCAGGGGGATTTAGGGATATACATAAGAGCAGAGGTTTATAGGGGTGACGTTTTCACCCTGAGTAGGCTTAATGGCTTACAATGCATTCACCCCCTCCTCAGTTGAAACCCCGTGGGGATTGGCGGTCAAAATGGGTTCCAAACAACAATTACTGTAAGATGTGAATAAAGTGAGAATCGGGTGGTTAAAATGTGTGAACTGGCTGAGCGTGTTTCTTCAGACCATTTGTAGATAATTATGCTTGTGTCCCGACAGGGTGGATGAGGGTGGACCAGGGTGGACCAGCTTGAATCAGAGTGGATACTTCACTAGCAATCGCTTGTTTATCTGATTCAGAATGTATTATTTTTATGATATTACATGAGGTGAGGTGAAATTGGATTTAACGTCGCGTCCAAGATTATTGCACTTATATAGCGACGTGCATGCACGTGTGTGTGTGTGTGTGTGTGTGTGTGTGTGTGTGTGTGTGTGTGTGTGTGTGAATACCCCACTCAGACACAGTATACTGACTCCGCGCTGACCAGTCCTTGTTTTAGCCCCTTAATGTCGAGTGCCAGATAGGGTAACAACAAGTACCATCTTTTAACGTCTTTTGGTAGGCCGGGTATCGGGCCCCCGACCTTCCGCTCTCCGGGCGGACGCTCTACCACTAGACCACGGAGGCGGTCTGATATTACATGAACAAATTCTGATTGTGTCATGAAACGACATTCATTCCAGTTCAGATGGGCACGTAGGTGTTAAACGTCTTCATAAGGTAAATATATATTGTCAATGCAAGAAAACAACCAGTCTAGATTAATCACCTAAACAGATTCCATTTGGTGTAAAGAGGAAAATAGCTGTGAAATTTATATGAATGGACCACTGAAAATTAGTTCTGACTCCAGGTGTCGCGAAAAGGACAAACATGTTCTGCCATGTATATGAAGCACCGCCATTCACACCACACCAACTGGGCTTCGTTCCCCAACACATGGTGAACTGCACGTCAGTTGTGCGTTAAGTTCTCGTCTCCCCAGGTTCAAACTACACCTGTACACTCATATACATAACAAAGCTGTTGATGACACTGGACTGACCTCCAATCGACCACTGCCTCCACTGTGACCTCTAGTCGATCAGGGATCGAACAGTCCATCATGTGTGTGTTATTGTGTTATTAATTATTCACTGGGATGGTGTCTCTAATGAGAGAATTTCCCGGGCGTGGATGGGCCCATGCGAATTAAGACCCTGGCAAGAACAATACACAATAATTAGCTTTTATTATTTATCTTTGTGGAGAACATCATGTCGTTACCTGACTTCCGGTTTAGCGGCCGGGCGCCATCTTGAGTAGGATGAAATTGACATAAAACAAAGCTGCAATTATCTCCGCAGGTGACGAGGAGAGAGAGGAAACGGTGTCAGTATTTGTAATTACTCTCCGGGCATCTGAAATGATATATATACGTTCTGCTATAATACGAATGCTTAAAGGGACAAGAAAGTATCTAACACGATGATATGTATATCAGCTATAGTATCATTATTATCAGAAAAGCCCTTCCCATAATCATAAGAACTCTCTGCTATCAGCAGAGTTCATTATGCCATGGACATCTCTGGGCGCAACCCACTAAGTCTTAACGAGTAGAATTACTTACGCGTAATAACAAGACTTGGATGCTATAGAAAGGAATTTGTTGTTTTAATATGAGTCAATATGTAATGACGTCTACGCAAAATGGTTAAGGTTGATATTATCAATATGATTTCAGATTTTTCCAAAATTCAGAAATGATTCAAATTTGTATTTGAATTCATAAACGTGAAAAACGAAATAGATGAATCAACTGGGGAAGGTCTTGAAAAAATAGGGTAGACAAACCCACATTTCAAGTCTTTGGAAATAAACACTATTGGCATTGTTGCTTTGCACCACATGCCACAGGTAATGTACAGTTGTTCTCGGTGGTTCCACTAATGTACAGTTGTTCTCGGTGGTCTCCAGTATTATACAGTTGTTCTCGGTGGTTCCACTAATGTACAGTTGTTCTCGGTGGTCTCCAGTATTATACAGTTGTTCTCGGTGGTTCCACTAATGTACAGTTGTTCTCGGTGGTCTCCACTATTATACAGTTGTTCTCGGTGGTTCCACTAATGTACAGTTATTCTCGGTGGTCTCCACTATTATACAGTTGTTCTCGGTGGTTCCACTAATGTACAGTTGTTTTCGGTGGTCTCCAGTATTATACAGTTGTTCTCGGTGGTTCCACTTATGTACAGTTGTTCTCGGTGGTCTCCAGTATTATACAGTTGTTCTCGGTGGTTCCACTAATGTACAGTTGTTCTCGGTGGTCTCCACTATTATACAGTTGTTCTCGGTGTTTCCACTAATGTACAGTTATTCTCGGTGGTCTCCAGTATTATACAGTTGTTCTCGGTGGTTCCACTAATGTACAGTTATTCTCGATGGTTCAGCTACTATACAGTTGTTCTCGGTGGTTCCACTAATGTAGAAATGTTCTCGTTGTTCGTGGTTCCTCTACGGAATGCAGCTACACATCTCCGCCGCACCAAAGTCTTCGTCTAATATACCAGACATTTATGTTTCATCTCAGGTGCCCTGTTCATAAATGCCACATGTATTAATGTTATTGTGAGTTTGTTTGCATTCGTTTGACTTAACAGAGAACTTCGAGTTATTTACGACTGACTGACTGCCTAATAAACTGAAGTTGAGTCTAGCAATGGCAAATTCGAATCACTATAAAAGAATGGCAGAAACGTTAACCCAAAGACGTTGTAATGGCAGCTCACCACCCCCAACCTCTCAACCCAACCACGTGTTTTAAAGGACCCACATTATCTGGTCAAGTTGTTTTATGATAATGGTCATAATCACTATATTTAACAAATATATGATCACTTTTTATTTTAGGGTTCTTATTTTACTTATAATTATATATGATAATATATATATTTCAAAAGTAACAGAACATGTATGTTCCCGAATGCAGACATCAATTATCTGTACACAAATCTCTTTCTCGCGGGTTTCTGTGTAAATATCTAAGACTGCACCGAGCGTTCATGCAGTGATCCGTTGCGTGATTACTGGTTTGTTCGTCAATGTTGATAGCCCGGGTCGACCATCCTTAGACATAATTATACTATTATTTTTTAATGTATTCATTGTCCATTTACCGTACAAACATAGATAAGCCATAAATAGTCAGTAAACTACGTGTGTTATACCATCAAATCATTAATCAGACAAACAGCCAAACATCCAAATTCAATGGAGTAAAATCTACAATGTATTTATCCGACACGGTTGGCAAACAAATAGTGTATTCTGACATTTATGATGATGGCGCTCAACCCATAATTGGCCTCAAAGTCGGTTAACAGCTTTGATCGTCCGACTGGGAACAGAGAAACAACGTCGGCAGGGGGGGAGTGAGGGTAGTCTGCTTGGGGTCAGTGGGAAACACAGAGGGGGAGCGTTCTGCCTCATTGCGAAACATAACAGATGGGGTGTTTGGGGAACGAATCCCGCCATGGATGCTGGTCTTGTTGCCGTGCTGACCATTGTGCAGCGTTAGCGCTTCAAGGGGTAGTATTGTGTTGGGTTAAAGAATGAAATTCTTTCATATCCACGTTTACAAAACCGCATTTGAAGCGTTTTTATCAAAGTTGTTTTTGTTGGTTCTGAACATTATTTATCTGATGACTTGTAAAGGCGCAGGTTTCAAGCTTTCAAGAGGATGAAGAAATTCACGAAGCGGTTGTGCTCAGCAGCCGTTGAAGTAAATCAGAGACCATAAATTTAAAATCTCTGGTTAAACGCAAGAACTGTGGTGAGTGAGTGAGTGGGTTTAACGCCGCTTTAAACAGTATTCCAGTTATATCGCGGCGTGTCAGCTTAATGTGAGAGGAAAGCCCCAAGTGATGCAGGTCTCAGACGTGTACCACTTTGGTGAAACCCACGGGAACGGGTATGGTGCTGACAAACCTAGAAACATAATCGGGGCGAACAGGGATTCGAACCCACAATCATAGGTTTCTGGTGTGCCCAAGGGACGCAACTCTGCACAGCGAATCGCGGCGCCTTAGGCGACTTCCCCCCCCCCCGTGCCCCCCAAGAACTATGGCGCTGAATGATGAATGATATATCCATTACGCCATTGAAATGCCTCTCTTGATTCTCAACCCTTTAGGTTGACTTGTTAAACTACACTGGACCAGGCAGTACATTTGCAAAGCATACAGAATGTTTAAAATATCGAAACAAATGTGGATCAGGGAATAAATAGAAGCCACGTTTCTACCCTGCGTCTGTGAGTGTTAGCCAAATCATTATTCACTCGTATAACATGGCGCTGAACAGTAACGTTTCAAGTGCAAGAAAATATGGTGATAGCATGCCCCTGTCAAAACAGTTCTCGAGATGTTTACTGACTCCGTGTCCCCGCACAGTCATTAAAACAATATGAAAATTGCATGCAATTAAGCTGTCGCTTCAACGGCCCTTCACGTCATCTTCGTCGTAATCAGCGCCACCTATACGTCACGTTTGACGCTCGAGATGAACTTCACGCTGCCATGTGCAAATCAGCCGCAATCATTGGGTTCTGCGTCAATTATGTAACAAAGTATCATCACGTCTCGCTCCTGAATCTGGTATTGTTGTGCAACATGGGTCGCGATCTGGGATCCATTCAGGAAAGACCGACACCCCTCTGAGCGCTAACCTCATCTACACGTAGCGTTAATGAAGGTACTTAGCATGCACAAACAAACGATCGCGCTCACATGTGTCCAGCATTTGCGGACAATGACAATATATTAACACCATGAGATGTCTACACAATTGTACCACCCCGGGGCTGACCGTAGTCCAAGGCCACTGGACCATGCTCAAGCACCAGTTCCCGTTCTTAACAAAATATTTTCCTTTTCTTAGATTGTGATAAATGGATTCGACTGTTTTTCTTATAAAAGGGATGGTTGAAGAAGCCTCGTTCAGTCAAGTAGAATCAGCCGCGCTGAACTGGGATTTAGAGGGTCTGTGACTGAGTGTTGAACAACTGTGTGAAACTGCCTTGGAAAAGTTGAAGTAGTTGTATTCCTGGAATGTAAAGGGGGGAGGGGGGGGGGGGGGGGGGGCTGGGAGGGGTATGCAGGCTGACGTATTCGGCTGTTGGTCTGCCCCGTATATACTGGTGCAAGACACTTTATACAAAAAAAAACCTTTGAGGTACATATGGATGCATATTTGTATTCTGGTTCGTTAAAAACTCCGGTTTCCTTGCTTTTTAAGTTTCCGCTGCAACACATGAGCATTGTAAAAATACTTACAACGACCGATCTATTGGCAGAGCATGGAAACATTCGTTCTTTTAAAATAGGTATTAACGTATGTGCTGATGGAATGCCACCTTAACTACCGATTAAAAGAAAGTATAAACCCATGCATGTTTGATGTTGGCTGATAATGAAACAAACATGAAATGGTTACTTGAAGGATAATTATTTTATAGAGGTATCATTGTCGTGTTTTGGATCCTAAGTTTGCAGTGTTTCGGCGACTGTTTCTGGCCAGTAACGTTTGTAATTATCTGGTCAAATCCCATTTACAAGTGTAATACTTTCTTTTGCCCGGCAGTGTACTTCCCCCATTCGTGCACGATCTGTTGATCAAGGTTTCGAAACCAAGGGGCGGCGTTAAACCAAGCTCTCACTCACTTTATTAGTGTGTGAGTGAGTGAGTGAGTGAATATGGTTTTTTGCCGCTTTTAGCAATATTCCAGCAACATCACGGCGGGGGACACCAGAAATGGGCTTCACACAGTGTACCCATGTCGGGAATCGAACCCGGGTCTTCAGCGTGACGAGCGAACGCTTTAACCACTAGGCTACCCGACCGCCCCTCACTTTATTAACGTAAATTCCCTTTTATTATTAGAAGTCGGATATGCCAACTTGATTAGAAACAACATTACTAGTACAGAAACATAAATACCTTTAAAATGCGCTGAGATAGACGTAAGCAGTGCTGACACAGGATGATAATCAGACGAATCGAGGATTCGAACCACTGACAACCGATCCCGCAGCAGCTAAGGGGCGCAACTCCACACAGTTAATTTCGCGCGTTAAACCTCTGTGTCCCCTCCTCCCCGCAAGAATTTACGTTCAAGGGTTTTAGACTTGTCGAGATTAGCTTTCCTCTTTCCAACTTGATGAGATTCCAACAAGATCTGTCTATACTGTAATTGCTATCATCACTGCGCTTATCATCTTTAAGATCTAGGTGATTGTTGGACAAGCGACACCATAGGTGCACATACACTGGTGGTACGTTTCGTGTAAGATATACCACATACCACCCGCGTCCGTAGCCATCATGATATATCCATCACGTGATATCTAACAAGACATAATCAAGAACTAAAAATCGTGGACGATACATCACCGGTATCCAAAATGGCGGCTAGTAGATTTGTCGGGCCCTCTAGTGACGTAAAGACGAACTAAGCCTGCTATTTTCATCAATCTGAGCGGATCGCTGCTATTTCAGGGGCGGATAATTGAGAGAAAATGCGAGATAGATTAAGGTGAGACAAGATAAAGCCGAGAGTGATCCCCAGGTTTCACCTGAAAGTGATAAAAGGCAGCAATTACTACTGGTCTCGCTTTCAGGCTAAAGAAAGTCTTAGTCAGCCATTACTCCAAATATCTTTATCAAAACATGATACTTCTACTAATGTTTACTCTGGGACGTGTTAACAATAGGGTTTGAAGGTGGCATTACCAATAGTGGTTATTTTCAGTTGTCAGTAATTAGATTTATATCTTCCAAAAGGTATGATGCGTTTGACGATCGCACTTCTATTTAGATCAATCAGGTGCAGCAGCTAGACTTGCCGGCGGACACGGGAACAAGACGGAGTTGACGCTCAATGCCATTGTGGATCCATCCAAGACAAATAATGTAACACGAACAAACGGAATAAACCGTTTTATTTTTATAACGAAAAGCCACCCGCTCCATCACACACACACGTGCGCGCGCGAACACAACCGCCTTTTCAAAATACATAACTGATCACACAGGTTCTGGTGCTATTGATTGTAGTGGTACAAGGTGTGATACCGTAAACACCGCTTCGTTTTCCACTTGATAAACAAAACTTTTACACGGCGTTTCAGGATGAAATAGAGAAACCATGTTAAAATGTAAATGATTTATTTTTCATTCAAACGCAGGGTCCTTTGTACCTCTTCTTCCCGTTGGCCACAGCGATATACGTGTCGGAATTCGGTGTAATAGGCTTATGTTCCATAAAGATGTTGCAATAAGCTTTGATGTCCAGAAAAGCCAATTATACGTAAAGACAGCTTTTTCTTAACCAATCGAGAGGTGGCGATGTTGGTAAAACAGTTAAAACCTGTTACCTATATCGTGAGCTGGCTGGCCGTCGTTTATTAAAGAAACGCAATGCGTGCCTAATGGTCTTAGCTTCCACACCCAATCTCATCAAAGCATATTAACCTGAAAGTCAAAAGAGTAATTTTCTTAATTTGTCATTAGAAAAAGAACGTCTTCCTGATCAAAGTGACTTCATTTGGTCCAATCTGCTTATATTAGCGTGCACCGGGCTGCACCTTCTAAACCATCGCGTGACAGACGCATTGCAGTGGCCCCCACTTTCACCGGAAGTTCAGCAATCCGGGAGAGACTGATCCAGGAAGAGGCTAAAACGTTCCTTCCCAGGAGTCCATTGGTACCGGAAGTGAGAGCTGGTGGCGCTACACCTCTACATGGCTGTCTGACAGATCGCAATAGGGTGTCCAATTAGACGCGGCAGTATGCAGGATTTGTTAAGACTTGTTCCACAGGAATCTGGTTTCAGTGCGACATCAGGTGCAAGCTCCTAGAAATGAAAGACGGATTTGATTTTAGTCATCGTAATTAGCAGCCATTGTGCACCCGCGACGCCAATACGTCAGCAATAAAGATTACCATGGTGATGTGACATATATTGAATATCACCACATTAAATGTCATGCGTTGGAAGCATGACAATCTACCTGTTCATGACACTCAACGTTGCCTTATTAAACGGAAACACGATCTTTGATATACCTACAGCGGTCTAAAGATGGTATATGTTCTCAAGGTTAGCTTATGAAACTACATATCAATAACTGATTACACCAGCTCAAATTTCATCTATGCTGTATATAGTTCAATTAAGTTTGTCAAACATGTTTCCCAATCCTTTATTACCTGCCGGTGACCGGAGGACATTGGTGGAGAAATCTGACACAATGTTTCATGTGACTGGCATTGGTGGATCTTGATCTGTTGGAGACACTTTTGGGATTCCGTGACAGAATAAAATGTTCCCAGTACCTGATGCTTGTCGTAGGAGGCGAATAAATGGTCAAGTGACGGGTGGTCAGACGAGAATTTGTTTGACTGCGCGTAACGGGTCGCATAGGACGTTGCTCGTAACATTAATCTCTGGTTTGTGTGTACTCTTTCCAGTCCCTAGAGAATAAATTAAAAAGTGTTTGTTTGCTTTTTTGGTTGTTTAACGCCGCACTCAACAATATCACAACTATATGACGGCGGTCTGTAAATAATCGAGACTGGACCAGATAATCCAGTGATTGACATCATGAGCATCGATCAACGCATTTGGGATAGATGATATGCATCAACCAAGTCAGCGATCCTGACCACGCGATCCCGCTAGTCGCCTTTGACAGCAAGCATGGACTGCCGAAGAGAAGACCTAGTCCACCCCGGGTCTTCACGGATCAAGTTAAAAAATGAATCCATCTCAAGTCTAGGATGATTTGGCAATGATTTGCCCTCAGCGCAAGGAAGCATTGTTCTGCCTCCAATAAGAAGTTATTTTATAGTTTATAGATACATATTATTTTGATAAGATAACTATATTTCTTGAACTAAATATTAGGCTGGTTTGTCGATAGGTTTGTCTGGTCAGTGATAATGATTGTACGTGTACTATACACAAGTCGAAGAATAATATTTGATCTGAAGAAAATTCAACATCAAGTCAATTGTTAGTGAGTGAGTTTTGATTTTACGACGCTTTTAGCAATATTCCAGCAATATCACGGCGGGGGACACCAGAAATGAGCTTCACACATTGTATGTCGGGAATCGAACCCGGGTCTTCGGCGTGACGAGCGAACGCTTTAACCACTAGGCTACCCGACCGCCCCTCAAGTCAATAATAATAATAGTAATGATCCATTGTTATATCCTTGACGACAAGATATGTACATAAAATATTATTGTGTTACGTTTTACAGTAATGTCATAGTTAGTTTCAAACTGAAAACTGCAAGTATTCTCAATGTATTTGCTAAAGAAGATAATTTCTGGATATTGAGTTTCCCTCGGTTAAACTAATTATTACTAGTCCATTTTAATCTCATTTACCCTTGTCAGTTGTAGAATGAGACACCTAGGGTGTGCACGTGTATGTTGATTAAAGCTGCAAGATGAGACTGACCCCTAGCGGCCAGTGGTCCGTGTGAGTGACAGTCGTGGACATCACGCGGACATCTGGACACAAGATGCACGTGGTGGTTTCCGATGTCACGCGTGACACGTGACGGTCTGATTGGCTGTCCACCTCCGGTCAAAATTAAGATTGGATGTCACGTCCAGTCTGGCCAAAAATATTAAAAATTAATTCAAATATGACATGCAATGTCCAAGTGAATATTTCCTTATGGCTGTTCTAGTGATACCAGTAACAATTCACGTACCAGTGATTGATATGATAAATACTGAAAATATGCACATAAAGAGGATTGATATGCTAGAATACTGAATCATATGTTAGAAGATTGTATTAAATGAGAAAATAATGAATATGATGAAATATTTAAAAAAAGTAAAATGTTAAAACGATATTGACATATTTAAAATAAAATTTAAACATGTATGTCTATGACGGTTTGCGTCAAACCGTGTCACGTTTTAAATTTTAATGCTATACACTGCAAATCGTTGAAATTTATTTTTGATACAATGTTTGATACAAAGTTTTTAAACACGGAATGATTGTAAATTTAAACGTGAATGAGTAAAAACTATGCTCCTTTATGAAGGTGAACCAGATTGTGGAGACACCGGGATTCCAGAGGGCGCATTAACGTCCACTCGCCATTGACACTGTCACACCTTCCTGGTGCTAACAACAGGTAGATTATCGTAACACAGAGGGCAGGCAGATTGTATAACATTTACACAACTCTGAAAACTGCGGACATGCAACAGATGAATGGATTACCCAAGTTATCTTGATATAGTGACAAATGTAATATGTCACGTCGGGGAAGGTCTTCTTTCGATGTTTCTGTGTTCCAGGCCAACAACGACAGGGGCCACGATCAGGGCCTCACCCCAAGAGAAGCAGAGCGCGTCGAGTAGAATTTGTGGGTTCAACATATGATTGGATCAGCGGATCATCTGGAATACTGAATACATTGATTAAGTTGAACAATGCTATTCACATTGGTGGAGGGGTGGGTTAGGTTGGGGAGGAGGTGTGGGCAATCGATCAGGAGTAGGGGACGCTAAGATGAAGATGGTTGAGGATCGTTTGGAGATTTTGGGAGGGCATGGAGGGGAGGGGAGCTAGAAGTAAGTATGGGGGATTTTGGGACACTACTTGTAGCCTTGGCCTTTCCTTACTCTGGTGAGGATGAAAGCCCTCTGGATGGCGGTGTATTAGTATATGTAATATGAGTGGTACACTTTTGATAAATGACTTTATGAAACTGGATTATGCTTTTGTTGCTGCCTGACGTTGTTAATGTGTTTCGTCAGAACGTGACGCATGGGGTGTCGTGTTTCAGCGTGTTTGGGGCTGTTGTAAGGCTCAGACGCACAGAACAAAGGAACAGAGATTTGCTTGAACATAATATGTGTTGCCTGGAACGCAGAAAATGTAGTTAACACAGGTCATGGACTTCTTCTGTCATCACCGCCAAGATAGAAATGTCATGTACTATATCACGATTAACGGACGTGAACTTGTCAGAAGGCATGACAACACCACGACACGCGCATGTTACATTTAGAAGACAACAACGTAAACAGGTTACCCTTTGGAAAAACACCACGACGATGTTACTTGGATTAAGCGGCAAAACTCATTCCATATCCAATAGACATCTCTGCATAAAGCAGAGACGATTGAACGATTAGAAGAACCCCCATCACGTGTTACATTTGGAGAATCCTCATCACGACGTCAACTTGTAACGTGAACCCTCATCACGACGTCGACATGTTACATGAACCCCTATCACAACGTCAGTATGTTTCATGAACCCCCATCACGACGTCAACAAGATACATGAACCGCCATCACGGCGTCAGCATATATTATTTCTTTCGTTTGAGGTACGAATAAGAAAGAAATTACTTTCTCCTACCGTAGGAAAATACAACATGGTGTTGTGTAATAGTAGAGGGCGCTTATAAGGGGCTATATAAGGTTAAGCATGTATAGAGTGGTCATTCTCGCTTGCAGTGCGCCACTGAAAACTTTACTTTTGTTATGGAAGCCCAAACACCTATCAACGACAAGTTAGACGCCATTTTGAAACAGTTGAATTCATCTAAAGAAGAGATAGCGAAAAGTATTGATGAACGATTAGAACTGAGAGTTACTGGTTTAAGAGAAGAATTCTCAAAGACAAACAAGGAGTTGCAGAAACTGAAAGCAGAGAAAGATTACGTATGGTCACGCGAGGGTAATCGCATTCAATATTCTTTTAATGAAGAGACTTTAGAGACATTTAAACAAATTGAATTTGGAATTCAGTACGGTAAGAGTGATTATGTAACTGAGTTAGTCAAGAATGAGATAGCCAGGATCGAGAACAGAAACAAACACATCAAGATTGCAGATTCGTCCGAGGGAGGCTGGGAGACCGTGAGAAACTACGTGTCCCGTGAATTGGCTGATGACTCCGATGATGACCGTCGCATCACGAGGGCCGAGAACAAGGCCATCAAGAAAATCAAGGCCAAAAACGCTCGTAATGCACGTGCGCGCCCATATAGGTATGGACCACGACCCATTCCAGCGTCAACAGCGGTCAGCGACAGCATGCACGGTCAGTCTGCTGTTGGTGGTTCTCAGCTTTTTCGTGCCCGTGGAGGCCAGAGGTCAACAGGGGCCTGCTTTCACTGCGGTGACTTCTCGCATTGGAGACGAAATTGTCCACTCGCCAACGGCCAGACCCAGCCCAAGCTCAACTCAGATAAACAATCAACGAGGTGAAGTCCATCACGAAGAAGCCGGGACAAAAGTTAAGTGTAGTTTTGAATCTTCTTCACTCAATAATGATACATTTAGATTAACAACCGATTATTATGAGTATGAGCAGGGTCAGGCTGAGATCTGCGTGAAGAATAGACTTAAAGAGAATGTTTCTTTTTGGAAGTATATCGGAGCAACAGATTTTGTGTTAGACATTATTGAAAACGGGTACAAGATTCCGTTTTACTCGACTCCTCCAATGATGGATAAGAGAAATAACAGATCTGCTATTAAAAACAGTGAATTTGTTGATTCGGCCATTCAAGATTTAGTACATAAAGGTCTCGTAGATGTTTGTGCCGTAAAACCTCATATCGTGAGCCCTCTATCAGTCGCTACACAATCGTCAGGGAGGAAAAGACTTATTCTAGACTTATCTATTATAAATAAACATATTTGGAAAACGTCAGTGAAGTATGAGGATTGGAGATCAGCTTTGATGTATATTGAACAAGGAGATTGGTTATCAAAATTTGACATTCATTCTGCCTATCATCATATAGACATGTATCCTGCACATACTGACTTTTTAGGATTTGCGTGGGGAGAAGGTGAGAATCGCATATTCTACAAATTTCTAGTTTTGCCTTTTGGCTTAACAACCGCCCCGTATGTTTTCACGAAAGTTACAAGGCAGTTGGTTAAATACTGGCGGTTTCAAGGTCATAAGGTTGTAACATTTTTGGATGATGGAATTGTGTCTGCTAAAACGAAAGATTGTGCAATGTCTACAAGTGGTTCTATAAAGAATGACTTAATCAAATCTGGATTTGTTCCGAAAGTAGAAAAATCTTTGTGGGAGCCTCATCAATGCATTGAGTGGTTGGGCCTTATCATTGAAACTAAAAGTATGTCTTTGACAGTTCCAGCCAGAAGATTGGAAAAAGTTCTGAAAATGATAGATCGTTTGTTAGACATAGGCGTTCGAAGCAAGGTTTCTGTGAGAGATATTGCATCAGTGATTGGTCAAATTATTTCTATGAAAATGGTTACAGGCTCAGTGTGTCAATTGATGACTCGGTCTATGAGTGTGCAAACATTAGATGTATCATCATGGAACGAAAGTATCAGATTGAATGAAGTTAGTTTGCGCCAGTTAGAGTTTTGGAAAAGTAACATTCATAAGCATTCACAATGTTTTTTATCAGAAACACAAGGTGTGACTCGTGTTGTATATAGCGATGCAAGTGCTTCGGGATATGGTGGTTACTGTGTTCAATATGGAAACCAGAGGGCTCAAGGTCAATGGTCACGTGACGAGGCAGAACAAAGTTCTACTTGGAGAGAATTAACAGCGGTTAAGTGTGTATTACATGCTTTATCCAGATTTCTAACATCCCAGAGGGTAAAATGGTTTACCGATAACAGCAATGTGGAATCCATAGTGTCTAAAGGAAGTATGAAAGCAGATTTGCAGGAAATTGCTTTACAGATATTTGATTTATGTGTGTCACATGCTATTCATCTGGAGATTCAATGGATACCCAGATTAGAGAATCAGAAGGCAGATTATATCAGTAGGATTGTAGATTATGATGATTGGGGTATAGCTACCCACATTTTCAATGAGCTCCAACGAAAATGGGGTAAATGTGACATCGATAGATTTGCTACGCATTACAACTGTAAAGTTGTCAGATTCTGTTCAAGGTTTTGGAATCCTGGGTGTGAATACATCGATGCGTTCACACAGAGTTGGGATAGTGTAAATAACTGGGTAGTTCCCCCTGTGTACCTTGTGAGTAGAGTGTTGAAACACATGAAATGGTCAAAAGCGAAAGGTACTTTGATAGTTCCGGCGTGGTATTCTGCAAATTACTGGCCATTATTGTGTCCTAACGGTATCTTCATACCACAAGTGTTGGATTTCTGTTATCTACCTAGAGAAAGAGAGGCTTACGTGCCAGGTAGATGTCAAGGGGGAATATTTGGTATTGAGCATTTGCATTTTAACATGTTGGCGTTGAAAATGCAATTTTGATGTTTATGTTTACAGATGTGTTTACTCGTGCTTATGTTTCTGAGTTGGAGATGTTGCCTGGAACTGCCAGGGATCTAGCTGACCAGATTCCGGACTTGTTGAATTGTGCTCGAGCTGATTCTACTAGCAGGAAGTACCATTACGGATTTAAAGCGTGGCAAAGGTGGGCTAATTCAAACAGCATATGTGTAGACGTGCCTGTTCAGCCTTTGCATTGTGCTATTTATCTTGTTGCTGTAATGCAGCGTAATGATTCGTTTTCATCAGTTCAGACTGCGTTTTATAGCATGCGCCATGTGCATAATTTGTTGGGACTGCCAAGTCCGACAGATAATTCTCTTGTTCGAAATGTTCTTGAGGCTGCTAAGAGAAAGCTTTCGAAACCCAAATGTAAAAAAGAGCCAATTACTGTAGATATTTTAGAGAAATTGGTTGATGTTAAGCAACACAGCGATTGCTTGAAGGATATTCGCATTGTTGCTATGAGTTTAGTTGCTTATGCCGGCTTTTTGAGATCTGCTGAGCTTCTCAATTTGAAGAGATGTGATATTATTTTTTACGAATCTTATATGACAGTGTTTATTGAGAAATCGAAAACTGATATGTATCGAGATGGTGCCTGGCTATTAATAAGCAGAACAAGAGGGAAGCTATGCCCGGTTTCTTGGTTAGAAACATATGTTGAAGCGGCTTGTATTGATAATGAGTCACAAGAGTATCTTTTCAGAAACTTATCAAAGTGTAAGACATCTTACGTCTTAAGAAAACAAAATTCAAGTATGTCATATACTCGTTTGAGGGAAGAGTTTATTGAAGCTTTTGCCCCCTTTGTCAGAGATATATCAAAGTATGGTTTGCATAGTTTGCGTGCAGGCGGTGCAACAGCTGCAGCTAACAATGGTGTCCCGGACAGGATGTTTAAGAGGCATGGTAGATGGAAAAGTGAGAACGCAAAAGATGGATATGTAAAGGATTCAGTAGAACATCGTTTGTCAGTATCAATGTCGTTAGGACTATAGTATTATATTTTATCAGCCCGTTCTTTGAATCTCGAGTTGTGGTGCACTGCATAGCAATCCAGAAAGTGTTCTGTTATTTGTTGTATTGGAAGGTGATATATAGGAGAAATATTATTTCTTTCGTTTGAGGTACGAATAAGAAAGAAATTACTTTCTCCTACCGTAGGAAAATACAACATGGTGTTGTGTAATAGTAGAGGGCGCTTATAAGGGGCTATATAAGGTTAAGCATGTATAGAGTGGTCATTCTCGCTTGCAGTGCGCCACTGAAAACTTTACTTTTATTAATGATTGTTTCTAAGTTGCAGTATGTGCGGTTAACGGTGTTAACCATGATGGCCTGTCGCCCACGAGGTATGTCGCAAAAGATGGAGGCTTGTCGCCCTGAGAATGTCACAAACATGGAGGCTTGTTGCCCTGAGAATGTCACAAACATGGAGGCTTGTCGCCCTGAGAATGTCACAAACATGGAGGCTTGTCGCACCGAGAAACTGATGCCTGTCGCATGTAAACAGCAGCTCGTTGCTCATAATATTTTATTATCACTGATTATGGCTTGTTGCCTTTTGTAGGGCTCGTTGCCACGTATATTTGAAGCTCGTCGCGTTAATCGAGACTCGTCGTCAGTATTTGTATATTATCAATTTGTTCAATGTCATATGCTAGATATTGGGTATATCATGGATGTCCAATAACTGAGATATATGTAAATGTGATATTAATGTTGAATTAAACGGTGAGTTGTGGTGCACTGCATAGCAATCCAGAAAGTGTTCTGTTATTTGTTGTATTGGAAGGTGATATATAGGAGAAGTTACATGAACCCCCATCATAACGTCAATATATTACATGAAACCCCGTCACGACGTCAATATGTTACATGAACCCCTATCACGACGTCAATATGTTACATGAACCCCAATCACGACGTCAACATGATACATGAACCCCCATCACGGCGTCAACATGTTACATGAACCCCCATCACGACGTCAACATGTTACATGAACCCCCATCACGGCGTCAGCCTGTTACATGAACCCCCATCACGACGTCAACATGTTACATGAACCCCCATCACGACGTCAACATGATACATGAACCCCCATCACGACGTCAATATGTTACATGAACCCTTATCACAACGTCAATATGTTACATGAACCCCCATCACGACGTCAACATGATACATGAACCCCTATCACGACGTCAGCATGTTACATGAACCCCCATCATGACGTCAATATGTTACATGAACTGCCATCACGACGTCAACATGTTACATGAACCCCCATCACGACGTCAACATGTTACATGAACCCCCATCACGGCGTCAGCATGTTACATGAACTGCTATCACGACGTCAACATGTTACATGAACCCCCATCACGACGTCAATATGTTACATGAACCCCCATCACGACGTCAACATGATACATGAACCCCAATCACGACGTCAGCATGTTACATGAACCCCCATCATGACGTCAATATGTTACATGAAACCCCGTCACGACGTCAATATGTTACATGAACCGCCATTACGACGTCAATATGTTACATGAACTGCCATTACGACGTCAATATGTTACATGAAACCCCGTCAGGACGTCAATATGTTACATGAAACCCCGTCACGACGTCAGCATGTTACATGAACCGCCATTACGATGTCAATATGTTACATGAACCCCCGTCACGACGTCAACACGTCAGGTCTAGAGTCGTCAGCTGTCGACTATTCGGTGGAGAGTATCACCTGTCAGTGTACTTCGACACAGAGAACCTTCCATCGTTGACTAATATATGATCATGTATCGTAGCTTCGTCTTCAGGTGGTGTGTATTCCGTCGCTCTCTGCTGCTTCAGCATTGAAATCATGGAATCCATTATCTGACGGTTGTAATAATTTCAAATTATTTAAATGTTATAATTTGTAGATAATTCGTCAGTGAAACCTACTGCAATTGATACGAATTTCAGGAACAATTATAAAACGACAAGAGAATAATTAGTGTCAATTATCTGCCGAAATTGTTGCCATTAGACATTGAAGGTAAACTAGAGGTAAAAACTCTATGAATGGATCACTGAAAACCAGTAATGACACCAGGTGTTCTCGAATAAATACAAGCAAGGATGTCGATCCCTGCTCAAAAGCTGAAGCCCAAACACTTTCTTCGGATAGAAATCGTCAAATCTCGTATTCGAGGATACTCGAAAACATAAGATCGTGCATTATCAACCGCATTGAGAATCGATTACACTTAATTATAAGCACGTGCAGAAACGACGCCATCTTTAATCCCGACTATTCACGCAGCGACGACCATTCGGCCTTCACGATCTTACTTACGAGTGTTTGACATTTCGTATTTTCTGCTCGCTTGAATTAGCTGGTGTGACTGAGCTAGCAGACATGTAGGTGTCGATATCACACGGTGTATTGTGATGTCCCTAACAGCTAAACACCTTCTAATCCCCCTCGTAAAGCTTGCCCGACTGCTGTCGTATGTTGTCTATTGCATGTAGATACCAGTCGGCCAATCGCATACCGCTGACACACAGTGTCGCTGTCACACGGACTACGATGTACCCCCAACACGTGTAATGTATATGGCTTATCTTAATCACAGGTAATTTATTTCATATTAAAACGGATAGAATTTATGGCTGTATGTGAATATACAGGGACCAGAAGCTTCATATATAAGTGCTAAAATTGTAGGTATTTAGTGATTCCCGTTTTACGAATTAACGGTAAAATGTGACTATAGATAAATGCTTTGAAGTTTTCTCATTGTATTCTGACCCATGTGTCGACGTGTCTGTGTGATGTATACATTGTCCATCTGTCTCTATACATGCACGTGTCTGTGTGACGTGATGTATGAAATGTGCGTGTTTCTACACATGCACGTGTCAGTGTGATGTATACACTGTCCATCTGTCTCTATATATGCACGTGTCTGTGTGATGTATACATTGTCCATCTGTCTGTATATATGCACGTGTCAGTGTGATGTATTCATTGTCCATCTATCTCTATATATGCACGTGTCTGTGTGACGTGATATATGAAACCTGCGCTTGTCTTAATACAAGAAATAGCCTTGCTCCAAGGCTGTACTGAAAGATAAGTCCATGGATGTGTGGAAATTCTATCCTCCCTAATAGGCAAATCTAGATATGTTGACAGTAGTCTAATGACTCCATTCTCGTATAGGGACAATTTGTTCTTATTATTTACGTAATTATTAGTTTAAATAATAATTTCTAGATTATATACATAATAAGAACAAATTGTCCCTGTAGGAGACCGGTGTCCTTAGACTTGCACAAGTCTCTGAGGCAATAATTATTAGTTTAAATCATAATTTATAGATTATTGCCTCAGAGATTTGAGCAAGTCTAACACGACATCACGACTGTCACGACGTGGTGATATTGGAAGTGAAGGTTGCGGGATAAACCGGACGAGGATGACACGTATCCATTACACATCGATTTTTTTAAACCGATAAGAGAACTTTTATGTCCACCATCTTGTATTACAAATACAAAGGACAGATCAAAGTGATTTATTCGCTTGCATTAAACATGACTAGATGTGTATCTGTATCGGAGAGAAACGCTGTTTAATGTCAGGTTTAGTATCTGTCCTCATCCGATGCTCAGCTTCGTGAACCGAGTTGCAGCTGCACTGAATACGTCTTATAGCTGTCAGCTAAATGGAAGTAGATTAGTTTATGAATATTGATATTCTCTATTATATAATATATATATTAATTGCAAATATTGTATCCCTCATAAAATACATAATTATTAATATTTATAGAGAAAACAATCCCACAGGTCCCGCTTCTATGTAATTAGAACATCGTTGCATTGTACAGGGTTCATTTATTGGTTAGAACTAAAAATTACGTAAGGAATCCTAATGCTAGAATAAATCAAAGCCATTGATAAGCATTGGAGTATGACATTGGTGATCTGAAGGCCCCCGATGGATTTAAAGAGCCTGGTGCGCTTGTAAAATTACCGTAGTTTCAATTGGTTTACAAGAATTAATTATCAGAACTGGAAGAAGAAATTGTCGATATGAATCAAGTTGACGGATACATAAGTGTGTGTCAGTTGTATACATGTAATAATTCTACATTACTGAAATTTTGGTCGTTATATCGAATGCGCCTTTGGCTGAAAAAAGCCACTTTATTTATGATAAAACTTCCGAGCAAAAGAAACTTGAAAAAAATTATCAAAACGTTAGGTGGCTGAAAACAGTTGCTGAAACATAAAGGACTAAAACTATGACTAAAGGTTGGTTTGTTGGTTTGTTGTTTAACGCCGCACTCAGCAATATTCCAGCTATTTGATGGCGGTCTGTAAATAATCGAGTCTGGACCAGACAATCCAGTGATTGACATCATGAGTATCGATCCGCGCAATTGGAATCGATGACATGCATCAACCAAGTCAGCGAGCCTGACCACCCGATCCCGTTAGTCGCCTCTTGCGACAAGCATAGTCGCCTTTTACGGCAAACATGGGTTGCTGAAGACTTATTCTACCCCGGATCTTCACGGGTCCTATGACTAAAGGACCAATACTCGTATCAAATGCATCACCATCGAATAACCACATCTTGTTTTTTATTTCTAACCGCCATCAAACATGGGTGTATACTTTCTTTTGCCCTGCAGTGTAGTTGAACTGTATTAATGTTTGCATTTCTCTTTTCATTAGTGAGTGAGTGAGTGAGAATGGTTTTACGCCGCTTTTAGCAATATTCCAGCAATATCACGGTGGGGGACACCAGAAATGGGCTTCACACATTGTACCCATGTCGGGAATCGAACCCGGGTCTTCGGCGTGACGAGCTAACGCTTTAACCACTAGGCTACCCGACCGCCCCTTTACATTAGTGTACATCCTCTTAAGTGTATGATGAATCCAACAATCAAGAGTTTAATATCTAAAATAGTGTTTGAACTCCAAAACTAAAATCGGTGCTAGTTATTGTTTTAAAACAACATCTGATTGTAAGGGTTGCGTATGTATTAATATAAATTTTGCTCTTACTTTTGTACTAAATTTAAAAAAAGGGGGATTACAGGCAGGATTCTTGACAAGTAGTAGTTATGGAAACATTCCAGTTTGGAATAACAAAGTCGGTTCTACAAGACCTTCACATATCAGGAAGTTCTTCATCCAACAATAACTCTCACTTGTGGTGCCCTACGGGAATTTACCCAGAGTTACCGAACGTTTTCACGATTTCGCCAAAGGGGGCGTGTCTCAAGGGTCACAGTATTGTTGAGGATAATCATTATCACTTGAAATACCTTCCCCATGTTTCTTCCCACCGGTCAGTTTGTTTACATTGTCCCCGCCCCCAGCTATGACCGGTGCTTAACATGTAATTACCATTTTCTGTTTTGTTGATTCTGAGCGAGCTTCAATGATCAGCCAAATTAACTCACAAATGCTGCCGTGCATCAGTAATGATTGATCAACGTTTCACAGTATACTTCAGCATGCGCATGACAGGATATGACGTAACATGCTTAACGGACCTATGAACAATAAGGACTCGTTGACTGACACGTTGAGCTTTGTTGACTCGATGATCCGAAAATAGGATCGCTTACTCTCCCCAAGGGATCTCCTCTCTGTTATGTCATTGAAGTGTTTAGTTTTGACGGGGTGGGGGGTTGTCGGATGTGCCGGGGAGGTAAATCCCACCCCTCAACCCTTGTTGTTGCACAGGTCACACAAACACTGGTCAACAATGGCGTGGTTGTGATGCCCTTTGGACAATCTGATGGACGTGTTAATGATTTGGAAATTACATTTGAATGAAAAGCCCGACACTGTTGTAAAGACTAGCGGTCGATGGTTCTGGAAGCGCAATTAAGGTGATGCTGACATTTGAAAGGGAGGTTATCTTTTGGTATCTGTATTGTAGACGATGGAGTTCTGTCATTACCTTTCAATGGAAAACAGGCAAACTGTTGTTTGATGGAATTACAATTTCGCTTGACACAGTTCACGTTTGTCTCTTTTTAGATACATTATCTGTTTCATTGTGTATACATAAATTGACAACTGAGGGATCATGTTCGTTGATAAGAATTCAATTAAACTATCGGCTTCTTTTCACCACCAAAGAGACTATTATGTAAGACAAGGGCGGATCCAGCATTTTAAAAAAATGGGAGGTGTCCACTAACAAAGTCCTCTCTCAGTGGAGGGAGTGGTGGGTTTGTCTACAGCATGCTACATTTGAATTTCAAAAGGGGAGGCTCCGGCCCCCCTGGATCCCCTGGACCCCCCTGGATCCGTCTATGTAAGATATGAATAATTATGTTTAATATCCACACATTACCATTGATCAAACACATTTGATGATGATAATGATGTGCTTCATAACTATAGTTACACTTACAGAGACGTTATTAAGGTTATTCTAAGCACAAGAAACTGTTGTTTTGAAATATTAACAGATTCCAGTTGCCATGGCAAAAGATCCACGAGAGCCCTGAAACCCACGCATGTCAATTAAGATTACAAATATTAATACATGTAAATCTACAGATAGGGCATCTATCTTAATAACGCCGAGATGTCTTGTCGTTAAGGACACATACTATATCTTTCGTTATGGTTTCACGCCTCACTCAGCGGTATTCGACTGGACGACGTCCTGTAGTAGTCGTGGATCAGTGGTAGATATAATGAGCAAGGATCCACTCCGTCGGGGTACGAGGACACGCAAATCAACCAAGTTACCACGCCAGACCACCCGATCCAGAGACAAACATCTAGTCTCTGAAAGAACATATTTTAAAGAAAAAAACACTCCTTGAAGTATAGAGCCCAGAGCCCAGAGACTTTCTTCATTTTCAGATTTCCGGATTCTACAGTAATCTAGACTTGCCAAATATTGTAGCCTTGAATGGGATGTATTGGATGTTTTTGTTTCAGGGTCTGTATGACAGACAACCCGATCCATTTCGTTGCGTCTTATGATCAGCTAGCATAGTTTGCAGGGGGCCTATTCCAACCCAGTCCACACGGAGATCGTTGCGTCTTATGATCAGCTAGCATAGTTTGCAGGGGGCCTATTCCAACCCAGTCCCCACGGAAATCGTTGCGTGTTATGATCAGCTAGCATAGTTTGCAGGGGGCCTATTCCAACCCAATCCACACGGAGATCATTGCGTGTTATGATCAGCTAGCATAGTTTGCAGGGGGCCTATTCCAACCCAGTCCACACGGAGATCATTGCGTGTTATGATCAGCTAGCATAGTTTACAGGGGGCCTATTCCAACCCAGTCCACACGGAGATCATTGCGCGTTATGATCAGCTAGCATAGTTTGCTGGGAATCTATTCCAACCCAGCCCACACGGAGATCGTTGCGTCTTATGATCAGCTAGCATAGTTTGCTGGGAATCTATTCCAACCCAGTCCACACGGAGATCGTTGCGTCTTATGATCAGCTAGCATAGTTTGCAGGGGGCCTATTCCAACCCAATCCACACGGAGATCATTGCGTCTTATGATCAGCTAGCATAGTTTGCAGGGGACCTATTCCAACCCAGCCCACACGGAGATCGTTGCGTCTTATGATCAGCTAGCATAGTTTGCAGGGGACCTATTCCAACCCAATCCACACGGAGATCATTGCGTGTTATGATCAGCTAGCATAGTTTGCAGGGGGCCTATTCCAACCAAGTCCCCACGGAGATCGATGCGTCTTATGATCAGCTAGCATAGTTTGCTGGGGACCTATTCCAACTCGGTCCCCGCGGAGATCGTTCCGTCTTATGATCAGCTAGCATAGTTTGCAGGGGACCTATTCCAACCCAGTCCCCGCGGAGATCGTTCCGTCTTATGATCAGCTAGCATAGTTTGCTGGGGACCTATTCCAACCCAGTCCCCACGGAGATCATTCCGTCTTATGATCAGTTAGCATAGTTTGCTGGGGACCTATTCCAACCCAGTCCCCACGGGGAAACATATACTCACGTACTGCTGTCAAGGCAAGAGCAGAGTAGTAGTAAGGTATCAATATAGATTGAGGTCACAATGAAGGCGTAATTGAGCGTAGCAGTGAAGTCGTAGCAGTGACGTACGTAGTAGAGACGTCTTAAGGTAGGGATGTAGTTGCATATGTTAACAGTGTAGCCGTAAAACTCTATAAAAGCTACAACCTTTAAAATGAACTTTATAGTTGTTTGTTTTAATTGTATTATTTGTATTAGTATTCGTATCATGTGAATAACTCGTTCAAAGACGTGTCTTCCGTTTTGGCAGGACATGCTTACCCATTTCGCGAACACCTGGTGTCATAGCTGATTTTCAGTGACCCATTCATATATTTTTCACCTCTATTTTACCTTTTACAATGGAATCTGTTTCGGCTGATAATGGATCGACAGATCATCGAGACTTATTATTCTCTGGCGTTGACGTTTTATATTTACGCCGAATTGGTAACGTCTGAGACCTGCATCACTTCGGGCATACCTCACTCACTCACTCACTCACTCACTCACTCATCCGAATTATTGCAAGCTGACTAATGAAACCAGACTGACCTTGACACGGCGTTAATGTGACGCGTACATCTCACGTCTGAACGCATGTCGGTTTGACGAGCAAATTCGCGGCATCTGAAATATCGGTTGTTTCTTGTGGTAGTCAGTCAAATGTTTCAGTTCACGTTTCAAACATCTTTGTGCCCTAAAAAGCGTAGGGTTCCTTCAGCAGCCACACTCGACCTTGTTTTCCCGAACCCATTCGATGCCTCCTGCAACCATTGACAAATGACGCTAATAGGTATGGTCTTGTTATTACTTGTCAAATTTCGTTACTTCAATTACGATACGGTCAAAGAAGCTTGCTGTTCAGTTGGTGTAATTGGCTGAACGTGGCTTCAGCCTACAACTCGCGTCCTGGTTTCTTCCAGCACTGACTCTCTCAATACAAGTAACTGGAGAACTGGGGACTTTCCCCGTTTACTTCCAGCACTGACTCTCTCAATACAAGTAACTGGAGAACTGGGGACTTTCCCCGTTTACGCTGATGGGTAAATAGGGACAAGGGTTGTAGATAATGATAGAAAATAACAGAGAACAAGATCTCCCTTGATGAAAGCCCCTCGAAACCTCGCCATCCCCTCCTCTACAAATAAACATCTCATAATGACTTGACTAGTGAAGGCTTCCCAAGCGTCGTCGTTATTGAATTAAGTGTAATTTACGTGGGCTGTATTCATTGTAGTGTCCTTACGGTCGTGGTCGATGGAAGCGCAACAAGTCCCTTGGCTGGCCATTAGTTGATCATTACTGGTGTTTGTTCATTCACAATCAATTAACACTTCACGTACCGATAAAAAGTATATATGTTATGTTTTTCATGAAGGCATGTGGATGAATGGGAGTGAAAAGTAGCTGGCGTTGGTTTTGTCGTAAGGAGCTGCGTGAAAGACGAGCATGAATAGTGCTAATGTTTTCTGTGGTTGCGAAGCTCATGTTGAATGTCAAGCACGTGCCCGAAACATTCTTGAGACATTAACGAAATCAGACAAGTTGGCTATTCCTGACAATAACTTTCCATGGTCATGTAAACAATGAACAATTACCGATGTGTTCACACGTAAAAGGTCAACATTTGTCAATACATCTATAATTCCAGTCAGGAGACATATCAGGCATCACAATTCGCAAAGTTGTGAGTTGAATGAGTTTGACGATGTATTTCTATTGAAAATACAAACAATTATATATTTTTAATTTTTTTACGAATTTTTCGGATTTCGTGTAATGAGTCATTAAGAAGGCTAAACCAGTACTGTTTTTGCCTTAACTGTATTCGTGATGGCTTATACAACATTTTTACCTCACAGCTGGTGGTCTTTTCTTGAGGGTGGTAATTGACCCATGACATTTTACCGAGAGTAACACTGTAAGAAAATAGTTTCAATATTGTCTGGGGGAGACTATGTAATATCAGACCAGGCAGACAGCGCTACGGTTAACAGCAGTGTGTTACAAAAAGCATTGCTGGAACGCAGCCATTGTAAACAAGACACTTATTCCCCACCCACAGCTGTCCAACAAGCGATGACTATTGGGTAGTTTGGGACAATATTTTCACAGCAACTGTTTTCAAAGCTTAACGTTTTTAACGATATGATATCCCGAACAATGCTGTTATACACTCGGGAGGGTTGCAATGTGTTACTTTTATTTAATAAAATGTCCAATGACGTCACGGTCACTTTTAACAGTGCGTTTTCTGGTGAAAAACGTGACGTTGGTTGTCAGTGGTATTACTGAATCATATAGAAAGTTGAGAATGAAGCGGACGTATTTACACCTTTTTCATAAACTCAGTAAAACTTTTAAGACTTTTTTCCAAATGAAGATGGTTAAAGTAGTAAAAACATGCACCTTTGAAAAAATGAAATTACCCTGTGTGATGATCATTGTTCCAAAGACAAATACATAAACACAGTTACATTTCTATTCATTATTTATTAAATTATAAATTTTGTTTCACACGACCTATCCCATAGTAGCAATGCACCTATTTCTTTGAGGGATTACATAAATACTATTACAGAATTCAACACTTGAGTTGAGTTTGGGTCACTTTTGCCGCATTAAGCAATATTCCAGCTATATAACGGCTGTCTGTAAATAATCGAGTTTGGACCAGACAATCCAGTGATTGACATCATGAGCATCGATCCACGCAATTGGGATCGATGACATGCATCAACAAAGTCAGCGAGCCTGACCACCTGATCCCGTTAGTCGCCTCTTACGACAAGCACAGTCGCCTTTTACGGCAAACATGGGTTGCTGAAGACCTGTTCTACCCTGGATCTTCACGGGTCACATACATGTTGGTTAATATATGAAGAATTACTACTATTCAAGAGATATTAGATTAGTTCGATGCACAAACGAACATATACTGGTATGTTGTGTGAGCTAACACCCATAAACGCATCACATATGACGTCATAGATCCATGACTCGAGGTGCATCATGCGTCTCGTGAAGGATTTGTATGTAAAGTTTGGAAATCACGTCCAGCATGTGAAAAGAATAATGACACTGTGGTGGCACTTGACCGGTTGTCATTTTTTGTCATTAATTGGTACACATTGGAAACATGTTTCGATGGTTCGGATTTCTTTTGGCGTTGAGTATAGCTAGAAATTGCAGACTGCAGTTTTTAATAACATTCAATCACTCTACACTTAAGAACGAGATCTTATGTATAAGTCATCATCACGCTAAGATTCTCATAGTTTTGTATTAGGATTCCGGTTCAGTTCTCAGCGTTTTGTTTTCGGGTTCCCTTTCAGTGTTCTTTTTATATTGTTTTGTTCTATGTGTCTCGGTTTTGTTCCCGTGCTAGTTTTGCTATCTTCCCGACTGGGGTCAGCATTCAAACGGTGAATATTCCCCCACACATAACGTTACCTAAATAAATGCACACACAGATTAATCTTACCCTTCTGACATTCAATCTGAAAGTGATTGCGGACCCGCAAAAACTGATCTCTTAAAGATTACAACGGAGTGCATTTACGTTAGAATCGGAGTTTCTACTTCATCACGGGCGTCGCCCGATCAACATCAAAGTTCCGACGTATTTGTCGATGACGTTCAGCCTGTCAAAGTTGTCTGTCCAATATACACACAATTGTAGGAACAAAATTATTTTAATCAATAAATCAGCATGTGTTCTTTGATCTCACTTAGCTATCTCCTCCGTACAACAGTCAGAACTCCGGGTTATGATATTGCAAGTAGTTGTCGGGATACCCTTTCCCGTTGGAGTAGAATTACCAGCCTGAAGCCCTGCCAGTAGTATTTATTAGTGATTTGATATTTTTGTTATCACGAATACGTTTTAGCGAAATATGCCAAACAGCTGAGCTTTGATACTGTTATGTAATACTAAATCGAAGTTACCGCAAACGTACGGTGTCATCCCTAAGTTTCAGTGATCCATTCATAATATTTTCATTGTTATTTTACCTTTTTCCCCCAAGGGATAATCGAGGCTGGTTATTCTCTAGATTTGACATTTTAAAATTTTGTTGGAGTCCTGTTTAATCAGGAGTGCGGATAAGTGAATTTTTAGCACTGGATACGTCTCTTTGTATAGTAAACACTTGATATCGAAGACGATATTAATTTAAGAGCAACGCCTTATTTATTGTTTACTTCGGTCCGTTGACATTATATACGATGTTTACACATATATCGGAAGAATCACCAATACAGACATTTAGTATGTATAATATGATATTGTTAAGGTTCACCTGGTCTCTCTCAGCACATTGCAAATACTCGTAAGGAAAACAGTTTTCTATCAAGGTGTGATACATGCGATCAGTCAGCGACCTTTCAGATGACCTTATTCGTTGGTCATCATCATTCCATTTAGATCGCCCCGGGTCAACATTAATGTGGCAGTTAATATGATCGTACAGTGTCTGCATACTCTCGGGGCCGCCTTGACCCCTTTATCACAATTATATCGATCCCAGAGATAATCTAGGGGAAATAATTGGGTTAATGTTGAATAAACATGCTATATGCACATTATGGAATGAAGACGTCCTGTAGCTCCGGAGCAAGAACAAATATTGGAAAACAAATTTCTCATATTGACGATAATATACTTCAATATCTGAAGAATGAATGTTATAATAGGTTTATAGGGATCATACCGTGTTCAGATCTTCGAAGCCATTCAGACAAAAAAGTTAATGTTATTGTTTAGTTTCAGCCTGTACAGTAGTCATCACATCTTCGTGGAAGTATATGGTAACGCTAACGCAATAATAGCCCAGCATTCACAAGCCTTCCGCTGCCATATGTTATATGCAGCATTGTCCATTACGACCTGAACTGAATAATTCAATTACTGTAATGGCCGTTCTGACACCGGGTGTCCAAGAAATGGATGAGTTTTTTCTGCTCTTTTGACAGTTCCCCGTAGTGTGAGTCATAGCCACTGGCCAGTTACCTACATTGGCCAGGGAATACATGAGTTGGGTTGAACAACGCTTTGAGTCGTGTTGCAGTTATGACTCGATGGGCTTCATGGGAGGGCCGACCCCTAAGTGAGTGAGTGAGTGAGTTGGGTTTAACGCCGCCTTTAACATTATTCCAGTTATATCACGGCGTGTCAGCTTAATGTGGGTGGAAAGCCCGATGCAGGCCTCAGACGTTTACCACTTCGGTGAAACCGACCAGCACGGGTATGGTGCTGACAAACCTAGAAACATAATCGGGGCGAACCAGGATTCGGACCCACAAACATAGGTTTCTGGCGTGCCCAAAGGGACGCGACTCTGCACAGCGAATCGCGGCGCCTTAGACGACTGGGCCACCCATGCCCCCCCGACCCCTAAGATGCTACTAACATGTAAGGAAAAACTATGAATTTTCACATTTACAAAAAAGAATACAACGTTACTAATGGTTAAACTGTAATGTTCAAGATAGAGGCTGTAGTGACAACACGGCAGTTTTAAGCCTTACTAGTAACGTATACAACTACATCGCTACCTTACGACGTCTTTACTACGTATGTCACTGCTACGACTTCGGTGCTACGCTCAGTTACGTCTTTACTGTTACCGCCATTTACACTGACACCTTACGCCAGCAGTGTTTTTGTCTTGACGGCAGTACGTGAATAATGTTCCTCCACGGGGACTGTGGGTTAAAATAGATCCCTTGCAACCTATGCGCCATATTGGATCGATGGTCAGGCTAGGTGACTTGGGGGAGTGCGTGTCATCGTACTCCGACAGCGTGGATCCTTGCTCATTATATCTATCACTGGATTGTACCCAGAATAGGTACCAGTTCAGCTTCACTGGTAACGTTCATTGACACAGGGCGATGACATTTACCTCGTTGATGAAACCCACGAGCACAGTGTGGTGCTGACAGACCAAGGGTAATAATGTAGGATTCGACCCAAGAATCAGCGTAACGCTTCACAACTCAGCGAGCAGAGGCGCCTCGGACCAGTGGACCCTTATATATAATGAATAAGCTGTGTTATTGTTTCCTCTGTCACTGTAGTATGTTCAGATTTATTATATGTTCTGTTTCACTGGAGTGACAATAGTCTGAATCTTTCATATTAGCAGGGGCGGTGGGGTAGCCAAGTGGATAGAGCGTTCGCTCATTAGGCCGAAGACCCAGGTTCGATTCCCCATATTGGTACCATGTGTGAAGCCCATTTCTGGTGTCCATCGTCATTGCTGGATTATTGCTAAAAGGTAAAGCCTCCCACCCGCCCTCTCTCACTCACTCCTATTAGCATATTCAGCTTCAGTGAACGCTGAGAAGAAATCTACCTGTGGCCATGATGATGATGGAAGGAGGGGCTTATTTGACTCACTATTGTGAGTGGCAATGCCCTTGGCATCGGATAACTACCCCGTGTTAAAGTAACAACGACATCTTCCGCACTCTGACTCGTGAAGAGGCAGTTTAACTGACCAGAATATCCCTTTGTCAGAATGTCCCTTTAAATTCTGTAAATTTCCCCTGAGACCAGGGCCCACTTGAACAAAGCGATCTTAGCGCTAAAACAATCGTAACTCCCATACTCTCACGTAGACTTAAGATAGTCGTAGCGCTAAGGTCGCTTTGTGCAAGTGACTTTATTATCTATACATTATTTACGTCCAGACAAAAGGAGAGGTGGCGTAGCCTAGTGGTTGAAGCGTTCGTTTGTCATGCCGAAAGCCGAGGTTCGATAGCTCTCATGGGTTCACTCTGTGAAGTCAATTTCTGCCGTGATAGTTCTGGAATATTTGCTAAAAGCGGCGTAAAACCATACTCACTCAGTATGGTCAGACAGAATTAACAATCGAACTACAAGTGTCAAGGCGCATAGGTTAGATTCAATTGTTGTGTTATACTGAACAAAGGGTTCTAGTTTAGGATTCTATTAGAATTCTGTTACAGGGTTCGAGTTTAGAATTCTTTTTGAGGGTTTTGTTACAGGGCTCTATTTTAGGATTCTGTTTGAGGATTCTTTTACAGGGTTCTTGTCTAGGATTTTATTTCATGGGTCTGTTTCAGATTTTGTTTTAGGATTCTGTTTGAGGATTCTTTTACAGGGTTCTTGTCTAGGATTTTATTTGATGGGTCTGTTTCAGATTTTGTTTTAGGATTCTGTTTGAGAATTTTGTTTTGGGAATCTATTTTAGTTTAGTTTTAAGTGTTGTGTTTACTGTTCTGTTTGTTCTGTTCTGTGTGAAGGGTTCTTGTTGTTAAGATTGTTTTCGGACTCTGTAAAGAAGGCTCTGTTTTTAGGTTGTGGTTTCTTGATACCAAAATAGTAAATTTTGTTCCTTGGTAGTTGTGATGTAACAACTGGTCTCAATCTTCATGGGGATGGCATCAATTACTTAGCTCTCTACCCCGGTCAAACGCTTCTAGAGTCTGACGAGGTATTAACCTAAATCACAATCACGATGTCGACCATTTCACACTATATCAACATGCCGAGGACAGCTGAAATCACCAATGTCAGCTCCACGGCAATCCTCTTACAGAAACCCGTTGGTCGGCCATAGTGTTTATGCTGGCAGATCCGACGAGAATTCGTGAGATCTCGCCTAGGTAAGAGGCCTATAACCTGCTATGTCAACAACGGGTGGCAGCAAGGGTACAGACACACTTATATCACTGTAAGTGATAGACACAGCGATAGCAGTTAGACAGGGAGAGTTGACTTTAGACCAGGTTATGTGTATTTGTGGATTCTGAAATCTAAGCGTGTTGATAGATTAAACAGCTTTGTAAGCGGCATAAACGGTCTGTGCTTATTGAGAGAATTACGAAGGAGACACGGAGGGCTTCAGGCCTATCTAATGACTCAACTCAAAGGTTGTTGGTATTACAGTGAGCCCGGCCTAGAGTGACGAGCTGACTGTAAGCACTTATCGTGGAAAGTCTCCATCAAGACTTGGGGGTAGAGGTGTACAAGACACTGTTGTTAGACAATTCGCATTAGATAGGTTTGACGGATTCAGGGCCCCATCAGACCTATCTACTTCTCATGCTTGAGGGCAGGGTTTATCGTTTGATAGTGTGTCTCGATGTAGCCGGCAGGTCACAATCCAGCTGTTACGTTTTAGTCTGTATGTGTGGTCTCACTGGTACTGATCTTTCTTGTAGACGTTCAAAGTCATTGCTACGTTACAGACATTTTAGGTCGGTAGGTCGAATGTTTTTTATTTTTAAATTTCAGTTATTTGATTTCCTCAAAATGTCAAGTAGGTAGGGAAAATGGGGGGTGTGGGGTGGGGGTTGGCTTCGGGGCGGGGGCGGGGGCGGGGGTGGGGTGGTGGACAACCACAAATGTCTAGGCTGGATTGGCAATAATATGTACACATTTCAAATCTACTTCTTCCGCGTCTTCTAAACTTTTAGCGCAGCGGACAGCAGGCTGGATGCCCTCCAATGTGTTTATATCGATTGAAAGCGACAGTAAATGAGGATTTTTTTACTTATTTCTGGTCGGCGGAATACAAAAAATCGAGACTGCTTTTCTTTATTTCATTTGTTAGATTTTTTCACATTTCATTTTTTTATTGTCGGCGGATTCGAAAACCAGGTTTTGGAAAAAAAGGTCTGGCCTTATGATTACCTTTGTGACACTGTCTCATAGACGTGGGTTGACGTGGGGTGACGTCACGTTCCTTCGCTCGTAGGACCCGAGCTCGATTCCCGACATGATTACATTGTGTGAAGTATAATCTTGGTGTCCAGTGCTTTGATATGGCTCACTCTCATGTAAAACATAGACTTCATATATAATACAAAGGCACGTATTGCTACAATTACAATGGTGATGCATAAAAACATGAAGGTAGAGTGGGTCAGCGGTACATATATGCAGATACCATTTACCGGTGTATAGTATCTGATATAAGAGAGTTCGCTTCTGGCTAGGCCGAGTTCGATTCCCATTCCCAAGGAGTGAGTGAGTGAATATGGTTTTATGCCGCTTTTAGTAATATTCCAGCATTATCAGGGAAGGGGACACCAGAAACGGAACAGAAATGGTCCGAACCTGAGCATTAGGCGCGACTGGCGAACGAACGCTTTAACCACTTGGCTACCCCAACGCCCCGCCGTGATAAGAGTGCAGTGTTCCAAGAGCTAAGTGACCTACAGAATAATACTGGCTGTCTTGTAAATGAGAATTCGACGTGGACACACACGTCTTTGAACCATGCACTACTGTGGACTTACTATCTTTTACAAGAAGACTTGGATGTATCGCGAAATACGTTACCCACATTGTTGTGCTCAGACGCTACATGGATTTCTTCACTGATGAAAGCGAAACATACACTTGGCTGACGAGGAGCCAGGTATCCGTTGAGCAAAACAATTAGCGTTACTCCATAAAGCTAAACACAGAGAGCTATCAGGGTCATTACGAAATGACGAGCGATCGAGTCATCCATTACAGCGGCTGATCACAAGGCTGCTTGTTGCATTAACCCGACCCAGTACAGACCCTGATGACAGTAATCTCTCCCCCACAGCCAAGAGACGAACCAAGACACCCGACACCACTGTGCTCGCCCTTGTCTTCCATCACACACCGTTACCGAAGTATGCAAGCAGGATGCAAGCAGATGACATTAGCTTGTAATTACTCCAGGTGCAACTCGATACGTATAATGGAGCGGGCAGCTCCTCCGTGGTATATGCGGGTATAGCCACCCTGCTCGGGAGATGACATCCAGGGTATCGGGTTTCAGATTCAGATGATGCGGCTGTAATTTGCATCAGGGCTACCATAAATATGAGATGACAACAATGGGAGGATCATTCCTCAGCACCTGTGTAGGGGAAGGGAACTTTTATACTTGTTACGGCTATCTTAATGGGATTTACAAATTATACAGTGATGAGCACATCTGATAATGAACGGCTTAGATTTATTGCTTGAGGAAAGGAATATTACGAGGATGGTGTTTTGACGTTTCCTTGTGAAACGCGGTAAAAGCCGGCTGTCGGTAAAAACGCCGTGATCTACTACTGAGACGGTGAGACTCTAGCTTGCGTCATGAGGATGGGCCATTATGCGATTGCCTGTTATTACCTGGCTAGTTGGACTGCTTTTTCTGTCTCGTGATGAAAGAATAGACGATGAGACAGGTAATTTGTCGAAGCTGGGTTTTTATTTCTGTGTCATTGGGAAACAGTGGATAAAAGAAGGGGTGTAACTTTATACCTCTACGTTTCAGTTAAAAGTGGAATCGACTATTGACTTTATTTTCACATGAAAAGAAGCTAACAAAAGAGACGTATTAGTATTTTAAAGATATTTTTTGTTTCGGTTTCACCAAACTGACAATCTAAACGTTTTATATCCTTAGTGAATACTGCTACGATACTTTGAGCAATGGTTATTCTGGAAACGGAATGCAAATGTGTTATCAATTTATAAAAGTCGCCTTTCCCTGGCACTGGTAATAACGCAGATGGTGACGTAAAATGATAGGCATTAGAAATAATGACATGAATGCTATAATGATTACAATAATAATAATAATAATAATAATGATAATAATAATAATACTTATAAATTGTAGATTATTTTGAATTATTATCATTATGATTATGATTATTATTGATGATGATGATGATGATGATGATGAAAAACAAACAAACACTGTATCAATACTATAATGTCTATAGGGATGGATGATTGTGATGATGATAGTGATGCGTGCAATTGATTTCATGGTGATTGTGACGTTTGGATGAGAGTAGGCGTTAGCATGATTAACAGTGCCAATCGGTGATTATCATGATCCCGACTATCGCTATCCGATGACAATGATGCTAATGATAATGATGATGAACTGTTCGACAATAATCAGTTAATCATGAAAAGGAATAGTGGTCAATGTACCCTTTTCCATTTCTTGTCATTACGCGAGCTCTATAGTGCCCTAAACCATTTCATATATCCTGTCGAACGATAGTTAATTCAAACTGCTCGATATATTGGGAGAATTGGTATCTTAGTCCGCCTGATTGAATTCATAACGAAATTACTATATAAGCAATATTCGCATTACTGGGGCATTCAAGGAGCGGAAGACTCTCAAGTGGACCTTCAGATCACTGCTAATGCCCTGAAGACCAGGCCGAATTGAGTCTAGACTGGCGTATACCTTTAACGTAATGACAGCAGTTTGTCGCCATCAGCCTATTTACTAGGTCTGAGACCAGTATGCAGTGGCCAGGTTTGTAAAGGATTGGATAGAAACAAATGGCTTGCGATTTAAATGAGAGCATATCAGAGAAGCCCGAAATCAGCCATATTTTCGCGAATTGTCTAGACTGGGAAACCTGTCTCGGCAACTCACGTTAAATGGGGAAAGGCGGGAGCGAAACACACGCATCTGGTGGCAGTCATGATGCCAAGCTTGTCGCTCCCGTTCATCAGGAAAGAACCGCGAGATCTTCAAACACTCGGGATTGAAACCAAAAAACTGCGGCAGGCGCTTGTGGAATTCCCGCCGCCTCTTCCCACAACCCAATGGTGCGGTCATGGATGACTTCCTCACAAAGACGATCTTTTATCTCCACTCATCAAAGGTATTTTTCTACGGAATGGTATCTTGATGAGGCTTCAGATAAAAAGGGTGGGCCTTTTTGCGCTCTCGCTGCTACAAAAATGAGGCTCCTAATTTCCCCTTGTTTTTGGCGTGGTAACGCGCCAGGCAAGGTTGTAACGTTACTCTTGCTTGAAGTGTGCAGGTTCTAACTTATAAATACTGACAGTAACCCCCTTCACTGTAGGAGATAGGTAATGTAGATAGGTGGTTCCAGTGCTTGGTCCCCCGCCTCCCACAACCAACCGCCCCCATCCCCTCACTGGTACATGAATGCAGTACATTCACTACAGCCCCTCTACCGTTCCACGTGTAGTGTCACGGCCTTGCTGGAAGGTCGAAGAAGAAGAAGTAGAAGAAGAAGAAGAAGAAGAATATTTATTGTACATAACATCCACAGGGGCCAGGGTACAACACATGAACAAGACTAATTAAAACATTGACATACAAAACAGAATACAAATATTGCTATGATTATATTGTTAGGGGGTAGATGCAGATTTTCTTTGCCGAGGGTCGAGGTTCGTTTACTGCTTCATGTAAACGTCAGTGTAAGAAATGCTGTCATAAGGTCTTCTATATAATATATGCTACTTGTACACCGCTTACAGTCATTGTCTCATTTGTTTCATTCCAATACTGGTCAACATTTCTGTGGAAAGAAATAAGAGTCAAACTTGCTAAGGGCACCTTAGTGGTGTCTAAAAGACCTCAAATAATAGTGGAACTGGATTTATACCCGTTATCTATCTCAGTAGTATGCGCTATACGTCAGTCTATGTACATACTAGTATTTATAAACTTCGTTGTAGATAGACGTTGTACTCTTCCCGACGTAGGTGTGTTTTTAGTCTTGGTTCTTGATACACAGGACGATGGTACCTGCTGGGATGTTATATGGCAATTAGATATTTTTTCAGCAACGGCTACAAAACCAGGTATTTTTTAATTATTAAAACCCCTGTGTCTGAATTTTAAAAGTAAAAACCTTGGAACCATGTAATGTTTGTTGAAGACAATTTTTGTTCGACAACCTGAAGCATAATTTATTTTTTGAACCCACACATTCCATGATAAGAGACTTCACAGGTGGCATACCTGCACATGGCATTCAAACAGTCATGTTGGCTAGCGGTAAGAGAAATTCACAAAATGTACATTTAATTTCTAATTCGGTCAGCATTCTACTGCAAGAATGAAGCTAGGCATCTCGAGCACTGATGGACGTGTGTAGGTGGGGTAGGGGGTCGAGTAGCGTGTCACGAGCAGCCAGGTAATTAGCTGTATTGTTTGAATCTGTTGAATTTAATTCCTGGAGTGTAATTTCAATGATGGTCACGTTAAAACAAGACCCCCAAACCAGGGCCCGCCTAAATAGTAGGTCGTTAACATTCCCCCATGTTACTACTCCCCCCATGTTACTACTCCCCCATGTTACTACTCCCTCTTGTTAATACTTCCCCCATGTTACTACTCCCCCCATGTTACTACTCCCCCATGTTACTACTCCCCCCATGTTACTACTCCCTCTTGTTACTACTTCCCCCATGTTACTACTCCCTCTTGTTACTACTTCCCCATGTTACTACTCCCCCATGTTACTACTCCCTTTTGTTACTACTCCCCCATGTTACTACTCCCCCCATGTTACTACTCCCCCATGTTACTACTCCCCCATGTTACTACTCCCCCCATGTTACTACTCTCCATGTTACTACTCCCTCTTGTTACTACTTCCCCAGGTTACTACTCCCCCCATGTTACTACTCCCTCATGTTACTACTCCCTCTTGTTACTACTTCCCCATGTTACTACTCCCCCCATGTTACTACTCCCCCCATGTTACTACTCTCCCATGTTACTACTCCCTCTTGTTACTACTTCCCCATGTTACTACTCCCCCCATGTTACTACTCCCCCATGTTACTACTCCCCCTTGTTACTACTTCCCCATGTTACTACTCCCCCCATGTTACTACTCCCCCCATGTTACTACTCCCTCTTGTTACTACTTCCCCATGTTACTACTCCCAAATGGTACTACTCCCCCCATGTTACTACTCCCCCCATGTTACTACTCCCCTCATGTTACTACTCCCCCATGTTACTACTCCCCCATGTTACTACTCCCTCTTGTTACTACTCCCCCATGTTACTACTCCCCCCATGTTACTACTCCCCTCATGTTACTACTCCCCCATGTTACTACTCCCCCATGTTACAACTCCCTCTTGTTACTACTCCCTCTTGTTACTACTCCCCCATGTTACTACTCCCTCTTGTTACTACTTCCCCCATGTTACTACTCCCTCTTGTTACTACTCCCCCCATGTTACTACTCCCCCATGTTACTACTCCCTCTTGTTACTACTCCCTCTTGTTACTACTCCCCCATGTTACTACTCCCCCCATGTTACTACTCCTCCCATGTTACTACTCCTCCCATGTTACTACTCCTCCCATGTTACTACTCCCTCTTGTTACTACTCCCCCATGTTACTACTCCCCCATGTTACTACTCCCCCCATGTTACTACTCCCTCTTGTTACTACTCCCCCATGTTACTACTCCCCCATGTTACTACTCCCTCTTGTTACTACTCCCCCATGTTACTACTCCCCCCATGTTACTACTCCCCCCATGTTACTACTCCCCCCATGTTACTACTTCCCCATGTTACTACTCCCAAATGGTACTACTCCCCCATGTTACTACTCCTCCCATGTTACTACTCCCCCATGTTACTACTCCCTTTTGTTACTACTCCCCCCATGTTACTACTCCTCCCATGTTACTACTCCCCCCATGTTACTACTCCCCCATGTTACTACTCCCTCTTGTTACTACTTCCCCCATGTTACTACTCCCTTTTGTTACTACTCCCCCCATGTTACTACTCCTCCCATGTTACTACTCCCCCCATGTTACTACTTCCCCCATGTTACAACTCCCTTTTGTTACTACTCCCCCATGTTACTACTCCCTCTTGTTACTACTCCCCCATGTTACTACTGCCCCCATGTTACTACTGCCCCCATGTTACTACTCCCCCCATGTCACTACTCCCCCATGTTACTACTCCCCCATGTTACTACTCCCCCATGTTACTACTCCCCCCATGTTACTACTCCCCCCATGTCACTACTCCCCCATGTTACTACTCCCCCATGTCACTACTCCCCCATGTCACTACTCCCCCATGTTACTACTCCCCCCATGTTACTACTCCCCCATGTTACTACTCCCCCCATGTTACAACTCCCTCTTGTTACTACTCCCCCCATGTTACTACTCCCCCCATGTTACTACTCCCCCATGTTACTACTCCCTCTTGTTACTACTCCCCCATGTTACTACTCCCCCCATGTTACTACTCCCCCATGTTACTACTCCCTCTTGTTACTACTTCCCCATGTTACTACTTCCTCATGTTACTACTCTCCATGTTACTACTCTTCCATGTTTATCTCCCCATGTTACTAGTCCCCATGTTACTACTTCCTCATGTTACTACTCTCCATGTTACTACTCTTCCATGTTTATCTCCCCATGTTACTAGTCCCCATGTTACTACCTCCTCATGTTACTACTCTCCATGTTACTACTCTTCCATGTTTATCTCCCCATGTTACTAGTCCCCATGTTACTACCTCCTCATGTTACTACTCTCCATGTTACTACTCTTCCATGTTTATCTCCCCATGTTACTAGTCCCCATGTTACTACCTTCTCATGTTACTACTTCCTCATTTTACTACTCTCCATGTTACTACCTCCCCATGTTACTACTTCCCCATGTTACTACTCTCCATGTTACTACTCTCCCATGTTACTACCTCCCCATGTTACTTCTTCCCCATGTTACTACTTCCCCCATGTTACTACTCTCCATGTTACTACTCTCCCATGTTACTACTCTCCCCATGTTACCACTCCCCATGTTACTACTCTCCCATGTTACTACTTCCTCATGTTACTACCTCCCAATGTTACTACCTCCCCGTGTTACTACTCTCCCATGTTACTACCTCCCATGTTACTACCTCCCCATGTTACTACTCTCCCATTTTACTACTTCCTCATGTTACTACTCTCCCATGTTACTACCTCCCCATGTTACTACTCTCCCATTTTACTACTTCCTCATGTTACTACTTTCCCATGTTACTACCTCCCCATGTTACTACTTCCTCATGTTACTACTCTCCCATGTTATTACCTCCCCATGTTACTACTCTCCCATTTTACTACTTCCTCATGTTACTACTCTCCCATGTTACTACTCTCCATGTTACTACTCTCCCATGTTACTACCTCCCCATGTAACTACTTCCTCAGGTTACTACTCTCCATGTTACTACTCTCCCATGTTACTACCTCCCCATGTTACTACTCTCCCATTTTACTACTTCCTCATGTTACTACTCTCCCATGTTACTACCTCCCCATGTAACTACTTCCTCAGGTTACTACTCTCCATGTTACTACTCTCCCATGTTACTACCTCCCCATGTTACTACTCTCCCATTTTACTACTTCCTCATGTTACTACTCTCCCATGTTACTACCTCCCCATGTTACTACTCTCCCATGTTACTACCTCCCCATGTTACTACTCTCCCATTTTACTACTTCCTCATGTTACTACTCTCCCATGTTACTACTCTCTCATGTTACTACCTCCCCATGTTACTACTCTCCCATGTTACTACCTCCCCATGTTACTACTTCCCCATGTTACTACTTCCCCCATGTTACTACTCTCCATGTTACTACTCTCCCATGTTACTACCTCCCCATGTTACTACTCCCCATGTTACTACCTCCCCATGTTACTACTTCCTCATGTTACTACTCTCCCATGTTACTACTCTCCCATGTTACTACTCTTCCATGTTACTACTCTCCCATGTTACTACCTCCCCATGTTACTACTTCCCCATGTTACTACTTCCCCCATGTTACTACTCTCCATGTTACTACTCTCCCATGTTACTACCTCCCCATGTTACTACTCCCCATGTTACTACCTCCCCATGTTACTACTTCCTCATGTTACTACTCTCCCATGTTACTACTTCCTCATGTTACTACTTCCTCATGTTACTACTCTCCATGTTACTACCTCCCCATGTTACTACTTCCTCATGTTACTACTCTCCCATGTTACTACTCTCCCATGTTACTACCTCCCCATGTTACTACTTCCTCATGTTACTACTCTCCCATGTTACTACTCTCCCATGTTACTACTTTATGTTGTCAACTATGACTCACCGCTTTCAGTCTGTATACATGAATATAGTATGACCCCCGAACTCACTATTCCCCTATCGAATATGTCTTAGTATTGTTACACCATCATTGTCATCAACTGATAATAACTCCGTCTGTCCTTTTGCCTTGCTATAAAACTATTTGAAATTAACATACGTCAATCACAACTTTGCTGGGGACGTGTCGCACGGGCTACTGCCACCCCCTGCGATGGCTGATTGACAGCGAAAGGGGGCAAACATGAATCTCAGAGGGGCTCGCGGGAACCAAGGGAGATAATTGTCCCATCATTGATGACCCGAGGGCACGTAATGGCGATCTAGGTCAAAGAGGTACAGCTACTTTAGGGTAATCTATGCATGTCCCTGGTTACCCCGTTGTTTCAATGTCAGTTGACAGACACAGACTACCACGACAAGAGCTGATCACGCTGCGACACAAGCGACAAGAATATGTTCCTGAGGGCAGTCATCACCGAGGTGATCAGAGCACTGGAAACCATGTCTATCAATGTGAACTGGCCTGTGGTATATCTCCCAGACCCTGGAGAAAAAATTAAGAAAGGAATACAACTCAAGTCTAGAATAATTTGGCAAGTCTAGATTGCCTCTAGTACAAATTAAGCATTGTACTGGGCTCCATTTGAATTTTATATTTTGTAGATATATATTATATAAATAAGATAACTTTATTTCTGGGACTAAATGTTAAACTGATATGTTAAAAAAGCGTACCGGCTGCACACATTGTCTTTCAAACCAAACGCACTTCCAACACTTTCAACAAATGTGAACGAATGCTGTTTTACGCCGTCAGTCATATTACAGCTACATCACGACATTGCCGATAAACAAGTGTTTAAATTCATTAGCAAACAGAATCATAAAGCAGAACATTGAGACAAACAGTTGAACCAGAATCTCCAAAAGAAACGTTAGAGTCTTGGGATAAGATATTATTATTCTTGAATGACAGGTGAGTGAATGTTGTTTAACACCGCAATCGGCACTATTTCAGCTCTATCACGGAAACCTCGAAATAATCGATTCGGGCCATGATAAATCATCACTGATAGAGAAATGGCAGTCATGTGACAACTGGTTAAATTGAGTGGAGTGAATTGACTGTGACTGTCTGAATGAGTAGGGATTTACGCTTTTTGGTGATATTCCAGGGAATCGAACCCGGGTCTTCGACGTGACGAGAAAATACATTAACCACTGTGCCTTGGGCGAACCACATAAATACATAGCTGTACCAATACGTGTATCGTAGGATACGTTATTATTTTTATGTATTCCTATGGGTAAAGTAAGTACAGTTACCGCACAGTAACTTTCAATTCGTAAATTCTAACCCTTTAAACATTGTCGAGGACGGAGAGGGGTAACATTATAGATCAGAGAATTGCACAAGACTGTGAAGTGATTGTCGAGCTTCAACTGGCATCGTGGGTACTTTAAGCACTGTAATCATCCGCTGCCGTGAAATTGTCGGGGTTTAGGGAGGACTACAGTATTGTCCTCTGGTCCTCGTAAACGGGACATTGGAGAGGATAATGCCCACCGTCCTCACCTTCTGCTGACACACTGATAATATCGGCTAATGTCTGGGGTATGACTCCCAATGTAGCCTGACATAGTTACCTCGTCTAGACAAAATAATCCCCAATTAAAGTTATGTATATGGATAAATAAAACATCTATGAATGATCCCTCGGGTATCAATGAATCCTTTAACTGCGTATAGGCTGCTGATGCTGAGGGGTTGAGGATGAAATAAAACTGTTTGTTTTGTGAATGTAGTAAGTAGAGATATAAGCAAACAAATGTGTCGTAAACCTAAAAAAATAAAGAAAAGATAATCTGTCACAAAAGTACAAAACAGCACACACACACACACACACACACACACACCAACACTACTACTACTACCACTACTACTACTACTACTACTACTACTACTACTACTACTACTACTACCACCGCCACCACCAACACCCCCCACCAACAACACTACTACTACCTTTACCACCAACACCAACACCAACACCAACCCCTCACCAACATCACCACTTACACACAAACGGAATATTAACCCTTAACAGTGGAATACTCGCTATAGCATAAATCTCCCATCCCCATTCCCTATATATTTATCATTGCAAACTGCCCAGGCCGCTGATGGAGCTAGTGTTCTCAGCATGCATGTAAACACTGAACTTTTTCAAAAACGAGATTTTAGAACTTTCTTTATAAATGCAACCAGACTGGGAACATAGACGACTCAGATGCTTTGGCATATTGACCGACGTTTTCCAGCACCTAGCGTTATTATTATACGATTAACATTCCCTTTAACAGAACTAAAACACAACAGAACTAGTTTTGCAAAAACATAAAGTGCTGCCTTGCAGCGATATCTACATCAGTTTTTACAGAAGGTACACATTAATATCGCTTTCAAGTATGTCTTAGAAGGAAATCGACATTTAAGCAAGTCATTACAGGTGCTCGAAGAACCGTTCAGTGCCCGTGTTAATACTATATACTGATGTCTGCAACCCGTGCTATAGGCTAGTGGTGTAGTGATGTGTGGCGGGGAGATATGAGGCGAGGAAATCGGTCGATCGGCCAAGCTTACAGAACTAGCTTCCACCTCAACCATGACAACGAACATACAGAAATATCGTCTTCAAGTCATCTGTGATATATTATGACATGCCAGGCCGCCAACTGTTCTGAATAGCATCTTAATCTGTGCACGATGTACAAAATGATAAGTCGTCTTGAAATACAAGATTAAGGTTGATTAGAAATAAGCTAATACAGTGGTATTTTTCCGTGGTTTTGGCGTCGATACATCGAGAAGTGTAACGGTTACGCATCACCGTTTTAAATTCTCGTTTTGACTCCCTCATCCATCAAACACTGTAAAGTGCCCGAGCAGATACCGGCCTCGTGAACTTGCGATATTACGTGTCAAATCTCGCCGTTTCACGCGAGGAGCAGGTGCGTCGCGAGAAGGTCACCGGGGGTCACTGGAGGAGTTTTCTCGCGATTTATCATTATGTCAAAACCAGCTGGTTGAGGAGTTAACAAACAATATTATGTAAAGGAACCCCCTCTCGGTCCTACAGGAGGGGCTGATAACGAGAATGCAGGTCATCGCGACGCCCTTCTGATCGTTCCCAATTGCTGGGTGTACATATATGCCATTACGAGATGCCGAGTCTCTCCGATTGCACCCGAGAGAATCCGAGGCTTATTACTTTACCTGACAACATTCCGATATTTGATGGATTTAGAGAAAAATAGGTCCATCCAAGATGGTCGTCATGTACTGCTTGTCAGACCTGATGCAACGCGACCTCAAAGCTTAACGTTCATCAACTAGTCAAATTTGTACTGAGAATAATTTAAATATATCTCATTTGGCCTGAGGTAAAGTTATGTTTGCATTATCCAAAATAATATTTATAAACATTATTTATAATGTATAATACTGTCTATGTATACTGCAATGTACAATTTACCGCCACTCTCAAACCTGCACTAGATGGGCACGGATGAGCCAAAACACATTGTGCAGAGTTGCGTCCCTCCGCCATACCAGGATTTGGTGATCATTGGTTCCAATCCCATATTCTTCCTGATTGTCATATTCAGTCTTTCGGAGATAATATTGTGTTCAAGATTTCGTCAAAATGGTAATCTTCATGACCAGCTTCTCTATATTTTGGCTTTCCTATGCCAAACAGCCGTTCGTGGAATACTGTTCAAATCACACGTGTACCGTCATTCAATCACTCGTACCTCCAAAGTTATTAAATACACACAATGCGGGCTATGCATTTGGAATGACAATTTAGTCCACGGGGCACTACACTTAATAGACGATTATCAGTTTATGATATTGATATTGATACACATTTTATTATCCTCAGCAGATCTTACAGGGGTATTAGTATTTTCGTTTGTCGTTTAACGCCACACTCAGCAATATTCCAGATATATGACGGTGGTCTGTAAATATTCAGGGTTTGACATCATGAGCATCGATCTACACAATTGGGATAAGATGACATCAACCAAGTCAGTATACCAGACTCGCTAGTCGACATACGACAATCATGGGATGCTTAACGTCACTTCCAACAGGGATCTGCACGGGTTAGGTATTGGGAAAAATACTATAAAACGTCAAGACAAGAGAGTAACCAGTCTCGATTATCTACCGAAACATATTCCATTGGGCGTAAAAGGCAAGACAGTGATGAGAAGTAAGTAATTTGTAAATTTATAAAATGCATCGCTGCATTCGATGTTGAATCAGGCAAATGCTGCATTAAAAACTATGAACACTCTCCACGTGCATGTCACTTTGCGTCTATCGCGTTCATTACTTCAACAATGTGAACATAAGACTTCTAAGGCTTCATCTTCTTAAGTCTGGCGAACAACATTAATGTTTAACTGCGGCAACTCTATTTTACATGTATGGCAGCTCACATAGACATAACTGTCTTGGCATTTAAGAAGGTTATGCGTTTTTGTAAGAAGCATCTGAGACTTGAGTTATTTGATGACTGAGAATACGAGAAGCAGAGAATCGTTCATGCCAGGCTTGAAGTAAGACGTCCCCATACACGTCTCATACACTGCTGACTTTATCTTGTGCGATCTTCATGGAAAAGCAGCAAGTTGAAAAAAACTATATTAACCAAGGAAAATTGAAGCTTAATGTCAGAGGTCATTTTACAACTGCGCTAGGTTTATCATCAAAACGCTTCCGTAGGCTACAACACAGTCCTGAATATATATATTATTTTGTAATTATCCTTCGAAAATTGATTCCTTCAAATACATAGGATGTAATCTGTTCAGCATGTTTACTGTTATATAGAAGTACGGATGTGATTAATAAGGGAAACTTCGTACATTCTTCATTGAAATCTGACTTTATATTATTCTTAGTTGTCCGTGACATAATATAAATTGAGAAATGCAAGACAGAGTTGGCGATGCAGTGGCGTTGCTGTGGCGTTGCTGTGGAGATGCCGTGGCTTTGCTGTGACGATGTTGTGGAGGTGTTATGGCGTTGCTGTGTAGATGCCGTTGAGGTGCTATGGCGTTGCTGTGGAGGTGCTATGGCGTTGATGTGACGATGCTGTGGTGGTGCTATGGCGTTGCTGTGGAGGTGCTGTGGCGTTGCTGTAACGATGCTGTGGAGGTGCTATGGCGTTGCTGTGGATGTGCTATGGCGTTGCTGTGACGACGCTGTTGAGGTGCTATGGCGTTGATGTGCTGTGGTGATGCTGTGGTTGGTTTGCGGAATACTAGTACACATCTTTAGACCTCGATTTTAGATAACTAATAGTATTTGTAAGCAATAAGCATATTTTCGGGTTCTCAACAAAATGTAATTCAATGAAAGGATATAATGTGTACATATCTTACTGGTTTTCACAGACGTAAACATTGTTTACCAAGCGCATGTTCACAGACGTTAACATAAATATATCAAACGCATATTCACAGGAGTAAACAGTATATATCAAGCGCATGTTCACAGAAGTAAACAGTGTCTAAAAAGCACCTGTTCACAAGATTAAACAATGTTCATCAAGCATATGTTCGTCGAAGCAAACAGTATACTGCAAGCACATGTTCACAGGAGTAAACAGTATATATCAAGCACATGTTTACAGGATTAAACAGTATATATCAAGCATATGTTCGCAGAAGCACAGTACATATCAAGCACATGTTCACAAAAGTAAACATTGTCTATGAAGCACCTGTTCACGGGAGTAAACAGTGTCCATAAAGCACCTGTTCACAAGGGTAAACCGTGTATATCAAGCATATGTTCACAGGATTAAACAGTATATATCAAGCATATGTTCACAGGAGTAAACAGTATATATCAAGCACATGTTCACAGGAGTAATCATTATATATCAAGCACATGTCCACAGGAGTAAACGGTATATATCAAGCACATGGTCACAGGAGTAGGGACGTGATCAAGCTCATTAATGTCATGATGTAAGTTGAACTAGAATGTTCTTTAAGTTGGCAGCACACCCATTTCGCTTCGCTACATACTCCACACTATTTGGGGCACGTCAAAGGCGCCGCAATTGGCTGTGAAGAGGGGCGTCACTCAGACAGGCCAGGAACCTATGATCATAGGTTCGAATCCCGGTTCACCCCGATTATGTTTCTAGGTTTGTCAGCACCATACCCGTGCTTGTGGGTTTCATTCAAGTGGTAAACGTCTGAGACCTGCATCACTTCGCGCTTTCCTCCCGCACTGTAACTGGAATACTGTTCAAAGCGGCGTTAAACCCACACTCTTGTAAATATCCAATACGGCCGCAAACACATACCAATTACATGTGACCCAAATTAGACTTTAATCTGCCTCGCGTGGGTTATGAAATATAATGAACAAACGAAAATAGAGGAAAACGGGGAAATGGTTTGATTGAATAAGTTAATATATCAATTACTATTGCTGATGTCTGTTGAGCTAAATATACCTGGTTTCAAGCAGTTTGAAGGAAAGCATTAATCACGGGTCTATATTTCGCCTCGCGTTAAACATTATTGACATTAATTTTCTCATTATTGTCATTAATGACATCGTGACCGGTCGCATATTGCATTCGTTACATCTGAATTAGTCTACCAACTCCATTTAGGAGACACCTAGTATAACATTTGGTTGTTTTGAGAGTCATTGTAAGTTAATTATGGATATACAGGATACAGTATGGCTGTGATAACATACATCAAAAACCTGGAAATAACGTAATATAATAAATGTTTAATGTAGCTTATTTATGACCATTACAGACGGGTGAGGTGAGGTGAAATTGGGTTTAATGTCGCGTCCAAGATTATTGCACTTATATAGCGACGTGCATGCACGTGTGTGTGTGTGTGTGTGTGTGTGTGTGTGTGTCTGCTTGTTCTAGTCCGGACTGATGCCGATTTATGCTAGCTCACTGAGATACCATACCGCAGTTTAACATGAATACCTCACTCAGACACAGTATACCGAGCCGAGCGTCAGACAGGGTAACAACAAGTACCATCTTTTAACGTCTTTTGGTATGACGAGGCCGGGGATCGAACCCCGGACCTTCCGTTCTCTGGGCGGACGCTCTACCACTAGACCACAGAGGCGGTTCATTACAGACGGTATAAGGAGAGAAATAGTAGTTTGTCTCTTGTGATAAAACACATAAACTCGAAGGGTTCGAATCCTGGTTCTTCCCGATAACGTCAAGGGTTTGTCAGCACCAAACCCGTGCTGGTGGGTTTCACCGAAGTGGTAAACGTCTGAGACCTGCATCACTTCGGGCTTTCCTCCCACATGAACTTGACACGCCGTGATATAGCTAAAATACTGTTAAAAGCGACGTCAAATCCAACTCACTCCTATTACTGTGGACATTATGCGTAAGACTACTAAAAACGTTATATGACATGGTTGAATGTACATTTATCATACAGAATGAATTACTACAATGTCGAATGTCACATGATTCTAATATTATGGATCTAATATAATTGATCAATTCCGATGATGCATTTAAAAATTGCTGATCAACTGATTTCATCTCTAAGAAATATGTAAATTCTTAAATTGATACATCGAAATTCGCTGCCACCCCTTATCTAAAGATAGGACACTTTTTTTCCTACCGGAAATATATAATTTGAAAATTACAGAAAACTTTGAAATAATAAGTGGAAAATTAACAGATTCTAACATGATCAAATACATAAGTATAGCGGAAACGAATTTTCAAACACCAAGAGAAAAAATAACTACAACCCAGGTTCATTTTTTACCTTTACCTTTCTATGTCTTTACTGTCGTTATCTTTCCTTATCTACATACAGCTCGGGATAGAAGAAAAAAAACTTCCTGAAATCTTCAAAGAATCAGCGTTTGGGACACCAATTTGTTTAACCCTTATTCAATTTGCAATGCTGCTGAACTGCCGGGTCCTTAATGGGCTCAATACCCAATCCAGGAATATTTCTTCTGAATTTGTAAAAAATCCAAAAACAACACTCATGACAAAATCATCGTACGTACAAATAATCAATTCGCTGTTAACCAAGTGAAAAATACAATATTCAAATTTCTTCTTTGTCAGTAATTCTAGTATTACGACTGGCTTCTGACTGATAAACCTTTCTTTAGTTGGTATTTAATTCAAGCACACTGATTAATAGTTATTTAACTTATTCTAACTTTTTAAAAACAATGTATTGTGTCTGCCAATATAACCAGTTTAACTACTGAGAAACGCCATGTGCAAGAATATTGAATAGCTAATGGTTGAACTAATAAATGTATTTTAGCAGGTGCTTGTCGAAACCCGGGTGAAGACACAGTTACAACGTGGTCCGTGTGTTGTCGCTGACAGATAGAGCCGACCAGGCACCAACAGCCTGAGCAAATTTGTTTTTAATATTCCCTTCAGCGTGGACAAGAAAAGACGCCATATTCTATTGAATACTTGTGTATACACAACATGGCAACAAGGCGACTACGAGGCTAATGACGACGGTTTTGTCCGTCGTTATAAAGTCGTTAAACATCCACAGTCCTAATCATGCTTGTTGGCAAACTACACATTAGTCTCATCAATAGAGAGGACTTCTATAGCTGAGTTTATGAAGCTCGTCTATGAATGCAGATGGTCACAAGGGTCCGGTGTGGTCAAACACAATCGCCCAAACCACGTCTCTACACCTGACCGGAAAACTGACGTGAGGATTTGCGGTCAGACAGCGACAGAATAAAGAGACGATTCTCAATCACGCAAAAAACAGCGGCTGTCAGACGTCACAAACACATGTTGTCGACAAATTTCAAATTTATTAATAATTAATATTCTGTCTCCGGTTCGCGCCAGATGGCCGGTGAACAGATATACAGTCACAGACGTTAGGGCTCAGATCAGAAGTATTGAATGACCGAGGTCAGATCGGGTTAGCGTGGCCAAACACTTGGTCATATTTCCGAGAGCTATGTCCTGATGGGACAAAGATAACAGGGATTTGGAACAATTATGTTGTTGACCAGACACTTACATTGGTCGGAATCTACTGACTGGAGTATGGACTAGTCAAACACAAAGTCGCCACCACAATCAGACGTACACAGATTAACATGGCTATTCCCTCTCTCAGTCAATTGTGGCTGCTTTGTTCGTGAGTTGTCCACTTGTAGTTGATTTAATTACGAGACAGGCGGTATACCTGGTGTACACAGACCTATCTTAATCTCTATCGTATTAGCAGGTCGTTAGGGTCAGCCTCAGAGAAGGCAGCCAGTTATTATCGTCAAATAATGGTTTATTGTAGTTCTGTAATCTCGTCTCGGACATAAACGAAAAGTCGTTATGTACATTTAATCATCAAGTCATATTACCTGTTCATTAAACACGCATTAATTCGAGATTTGGGATGAGTGACGGTGCAGTTTCCGATTCACTGTGGTGTTGTAGCTCGTGGTTTGGTTTAACGCCGCCTTGAACACTATTACTGGTTTTATCACGGGTGTCTGTTTAAAGTGGGACGGAATCCCGAAGTGATGAAGTGATGACGTAAAATCACTGTCTAAACACACGCACCATGGACGTCTGGGCACCGTTTCACAAAGCGGTTGTAGAACTAAACATGTAGTCTTTGAAATCTTTTATTACACAATACATTTCTTTCCTCTAAATAAAAACAATTAATTTTCTTGTACTCATTTTGTGTCTAAAACTCGCCAGACTTTCTTTTATATAAATCTAGAATGTTTTGTCTTCATAAAATACTTATAGTCCACAGACATGGTGCAATAATACGTTACGACAGTCGTAAGTTTATGTTAAAGCTACAGTCGCTTTGTTGAACAGGGCCCTGTGTCACTCGTGTCTCCGATGAGAATTGAACTGATATATTTGAACTATATATGTCTATATGTGCAGGACAGGCAAGGTTTCATTTTTGAAATTGGTATAAATTTGTTTGTTATTGTTCGAGTGGATGAGCATTGTTCTGAAGCTACGGGTATTTTTAACCATTCGAGGACAAGGAACATCATCAACAGGCTCGAACCTGGACCCAAACTAGAACTGGGGCAGTGGTACCACCACACGCTAAGACATACCTTGCTTGGGATGTAAGGATTGATAGAACTATCGACGCATTGCAATTGTCCATGACCTGAAGACAAGTTAGGATATCAATATTTAACATTAATCTACATATTAGATAGTACTGCTGGGCGTAACAGGGGTTACATAGATAATCATGAAATTTCAACTCGTGTGAACAGAATATGTTCCTATATTTACATTAGACAGTAATCACAAGAACCTCCATTAACTTCTTATACACCGCCTCCGTGGACCGGAGAGTTGAAGGTCCGGGGTTCGATCCCCGGCCTCATCATACCAAAAGACGTTAAAAGATGGTACTTGTTGTTACCCTGTCAGGCACTCGGCATTAAGGGGCTAAAACAAGGAATGGTCAGTATACTGTGTCTGAGAGAGGTATTCATGATAAACTGCGGCATGGTATCTCAGTGAATGACCTAGCACAGTGACTATAAATCGGCATCAGTCCAGACTAGTACAAGCAGCCGCACACACACACACACACACACACACACACACACACACACACACACACACACACACACACACACACACACACACACACACACACACACATGCACGCACGCACACACACAACGCGACGTTAATCCCAATTTCACCTCACCTCATCTAACTCCTTTTAGAAATGACAGCCTCGATCCGTGGTCTGGTGGCAGAGTGTCTGCCAGGAAAGCGGAAGGCTGAAAACCGTCCCCGAATCACTTTGGTACGTGTATCTTTTAAAGGAAATCTTTGATTACACTCCTTCGGAGAAAATATTTGAATACACAGTTTTATCAACATTTCCCGGTATACTCAGTACTGGGAAACAGCCTTTCAAAGGAAAAATATCAGAGGACATCCTTTTGAAAGGAAATATGGGAATACACCCTTGGGAGAAAATATCGGAATTTATCCATTTGAAGGAACTATTGGAAAAGACCTTTATAAAGAATCTATCGTAAAAATACACACTAATAAAGAAAATATCGGAATCCACCCTTATTAAGGAACGATCGGAATGCACCAACACGAAGGAAAAAATAGGAATACACCATTATGAAGAAATTATTCTAATACACCCTCATGAAAAAAATATTCGGAATACACACCCTCCCAAAAGTAATCTCAGAATACACCTTTTGAAGGAAATTTAAGAATGTACGCACTCTTAAGGAAAATATTGAAATATAATATTCTTTTGAAGGACATTTTTTAATATGCCCAAGTAAAGGAAATATTGGAATTTACCCATATGAAGCAAATATTGGAAACAACTTTTTAAAAGAAATTCATGAATACATCCCTTTTGCAGGAATAATGGAATGTACCCTTTTGAAGGAAACGGTGTTTCTGAGAAATGCCCCGGACACAATCACACGGCGTTGACGGACATGGTTGTGAATTCCATCAATAATTATAGATTACCCGACACGTCCTCAGACGGAGTTGTCACGTTTATGACATACATATAGGCCATAACCCCTCCCTAGATCCCCCAAGAGTGACCACAGAGAGGAACTATCTGACCATGCCCAGTGACCATTAATAGGATTGAATATTAACTCCCGGTATCTGTCATATTAGGTTTGTGGCGTGATGACTAGGCCAAGGGGACAGGGTACCTAACGTTTGTTCAGTTTCTGTCAAAGACACTGTTGGAGACCGCGATAAAGATCAGCTCTCCTGGGAGTCAAAAGGGGGAGACAAAACGCTCCCACCCTCTCGAGGGTCAGTAGGTCTGCGGAGAAAGGTTACCTGGATTACGACTCCCCAGGTGGGGTGGATTCAAAAGACGGACGACAACGTTCGGGCTCGGTTGGATGGCGATAAACAAGGCAGAGTGTTTAAAGGATTATTCTTGAATATCATAAATGGTTTGCTGGAAGGTCAATTTTGAACCCCAATAAAGCTAATACTTCTGGTTAATATATTTTCATTGATATTTACAAGAGCAGAACTGCCCTGACATAGTTGTATTCTACCGTTGCCGGAGGTGTATTTAGTGAACCAGAGTTTCATATAGTATTTGGTAAAGCGTTGACTCTTCGTACAATGTGACTCCTGCATGGTGTTCCACTCTGTGATAAAGCGTTGACTCGTCGTACAAAGTGACTCCTGCATGGTGTTCCACTCTGTGATAAAGCGTTGACTCGTAGTACAATGTGACTCCTGCATGGTGTTCCACTCTGTGATAAAGCGTTGACTCGTCGTACAATGTGACTCCTGCATGGTGTTCCACTCTGTGATAAAGCGTTGACTCGTCGTGCAATGTGACCCCTGCATGGTGTTCACCTCTGTGATAAAGCGTTGACTCGTCGTACAATGTGACTCCTGCATGGTGTTCCACTCTGTGATAAAGCATTGACTCGTCGTACAATGTGACTCCTGCATGGTGTTCCACTCTGTGATAAAGTGTTGACTCGTCGTACAATGTGACCCCTGCACGGTGTTCCACTCTGTGATAAAGCGTTGACTCGTCGTACAATGTGACTCCTGCACGGTGTTCAACTCTGTGATAAAGCGTTGACTCGTCGTACAATGTGACTCCTGCACGGTGTTCAACTCTGTGATAAAGCGTTGACTTGTCGTACAATGTGACTCCTGCACGGTGTTCCACTCTGTGATAAAGCGTTGACTCGTCGTACAATGTGACTCCTGCACGGTGTTCCACTCTGTGATAAAGCGTTGACTCGTCGTGCAATGTGACCCCTGCATGGTGTTCTACTCCGTGATAAAGCGTTGTCTCATCATACAATGTGACCCCTGCATGGTGTTCCACTCTGTGATAAAGCGTTGTCTCATCGTGCAATGAGACCCCCAGCACGGTGTTCCACTCCATGATATCACGGCTTTATTGTTAAAACCCGCTAAGAGACCATACAAACTCACAAGCATAGCGTATGTCTGTATAAACCTGTAGATGGTCGTGACGAGTTACTACAATACAACTTGGTTCTTTATACATACAACAACACTGTCAACAGTGTTATCTAAATGAATGGTTGTAGAGGACCTAACACACCGCACGGGCGCATGTATTAATTCAAATTCTGCCTTTGAGAGCTGGCAGGGACTCCCACGTCTCCCACAACAGGACCACAATATAGATCTTTTTCTGCTTCGCGGCACAGACAGACACCTTGTCAACATCGTATAATGGCGCGTTAGCAAATCCAGAAGCACACATGCCTTTAAGAATATTTAAGACCCCATATCTCACATCGGATCCCTTGTAACATAAAGAGCTGCTTATCACCCATTCGTACCCTCCCTCAGTATCCCTGGGGGGTAGGGCAGGGGTGAAAGGTCAAAGTCAACGCGCACCTGTAGCAACGTTGCCTCCGACGAGGTCGCCCCGCGGAGTAGAGAGGCTGGACTCTTTGATCAACAATATTCAACAATTGGCTTTTCACAGCTTCAGTTTTTCAGCAATATGATATTAACCGAAGCGGAAGTCTTGAATACCAAGTCGAACTCATTGTGGTGTGCTCGCTCATGCGTGTAAAATGCAATAACCAGGGCAAGACCACCCGATGCTAAATTCTCATTGGTCCAGCGTAGACGACATGTCGCTAATTCCGGTTCACGGTCCCCCGAGCCCAGCAGTAGAGCCGGGTGTTAGAGGATCAGGGATGAAGAGGCCCTTATACAACATCATTTCCTTCATCGTTTTATTCATAACGCTGTCAGAGGAGGGCATAAATCATCCATAATCACAGCTATACGCATCTACGGATCACAGCCACTTACGTGTTCGTAATACCAACACCGCTTTAATGCCCCGATTCAATATTAAAACAGCATTTTGAATGAGCTTTTCATTGTTAAGTGTTTAATGCCGCAACGTTAACCATCAACAATATCTCTGTGCATCTCGGTTGAATTATGAATGAGATGCGGTGCCGGATTGTGCAGTTGCAATGAGCGGCAGGTGAATATCGCACCTGGCTAGAGCAGTGTCATTGTTCCCAGGTGAGAGATGCATCAAGCAATTATCACTACAGGCACTCTCATCAACAATGCATACGCTTCCGTCAGCATCACAGCTGATTAATCTGGCAAGAGGGTCACGTGATCAGAGCACCTGAGATTGCTTCTGTGATGGAATGGGGGGAATGGGGGAATGGGGGAATGGGGGAAGCCCGGAAGTACTCGGCGGAGGTTTTTTTTGTAGTTTTGAGGATATTGTGTGTTTAGGTCGGTATAAATATTCAAGTTATAGCTATCACCAAGTGATATCATGCATACGCCATTATGACAAGTCTCTTTGATATAAGGACTCGCTTCGGTAGCCAAGCGGTTCAAGCGTTCGCTCATCAAGTACGCGACATGGGTTCTGTTCTTACATAGTGTGTACCCCAATTCTGGTGTCTCCCGTCGTCACTAGTGACAAACATATCACTTTGATTGAGTGGGTTTTTATGCCGCTTTTAGCAATATTCCAACAACGTCACAGGAGACAACACAGATGGGCTTCACACTTCTTACTTGAGGGGAACTGAACCTGTGACGTGGGTGTAACCCTCACTTTGATATAATAATGCGATACCATATGTTTGTTTGCAGTGATGTCATGACATTGGTGGGGGCACGGGTGGCTCAGTCGTCTAAAGCGCCGCGATTCGCTGTGCAGAGTTGCGTCCCTTGGGCACACCAGAAACCTATGATTGTGGGTTCGAATCCCTGTTCGCCCCAATTATGGTTCTAGGTTTGTCAGGACCATACCCGTGCTCGGGGGTTTCACCGAAGTGGTAAACGTCTGAGACCTGCATCACTTCGGGCTTTCCTCCCAAATTAAGCTGACACACCGTGATATAACTGGAATACTGTTAAAAGCGGCGTTAAACCCAACTCATTCACTCACTCACTCATGACATTGGTGGTGATGAGGGGGATTTTGATGATGACGACGACGATGATGATGATGATGATGATGATGATGATGATGATGATGGTTCCCTTGTACCAAACATGACTCCACGATACCCCGCTCTTCACATCCATCTGTCAAGACAAAATCAAAGTCACATCGTACTCATTATCATTAATCCACTGGACGACTGTGTTATATAAAACTGTAATGTACAGGGGTTGATTGATAAGTTCTTAGCCTCACTTAGAAGGAATTGCAAAATGATGAAATGTGGACATTATGTGATGTCTTAGATGTATTGAGCAAATTGTTTCGGTGTGAGAAGTCAGTTAGATAAGCAGCGGTCTGTGAAAATGGAAAATGGACAAACTTGAGGAACGTGCAGTGATGAGGTACATACAGAAAAAGGGCTTAACATTCCAAGCCATCGATGAAGATATGTGCAAAGCATTAAGTGAGGAATCCAGAGAGTACATGCCAATATTAGAGAAGCTTTGGCAGTGAAGAAAGTATCAGTTCGTTGGGTTTCATAGCTTCTTACATCTGATCAAACACGCACAAACAACATGCCTCGTGATAATTGATGTGGAGAGAATCATGTCGCAAAATATATCAGTTTAACGTGTTTAGGTCAAATCTTTCTATGTGAGGCTCAGAACTCACCAGTCACCCTTCGAAGTTGGGTAATCACTTTATTTTTATATATCGGTCTTGAAATATAGAGAATATTATTATGTACAGATCAAAATAAAAAAAATGCAGCAAAGAGGGTTTGGATGATGCTGGCACAGTCAGGCTGGTTAGGCTCATCATCAGCTCAGGGCCCTTGCCCCTTCTACACGCAGCCCAGACAGCAAATGGTAATCCACCAAGAACGTTTCGGAGAATGTGAAGACTCCCGATCACTGTAGCCTTCTGCATTACATAGATTGTCAGAGGGTCTGTATTCCTAGCAGAAAATCCGGGTACTCTCCCAATGTCAGTCAACAGATTGGGAGGTACCAAACCTAAGGCACCGAGAACAGTGGAGAGTCGTACAACTTGGTTTTTGGGATGCAAGTGTGACATTTCGAAAGCGAGGTCTGCATTTTTTCCACGTTTTTCCTGAATCTTATCAATCACGTTAGTGTCAAATGGAACAGGAAATTTAATGATATAGATTATTTCATTGGATTTATGAAAAAGGACAAGACCAGGTTTGTTGACCCGGATAGCTCTGAGACCGTATGCGGGCATATTCCAAAGAATTATATATTGGCCATTTTCTATGGATGGACCTTTGTGTCAAAACCACAAGCATGGCGAAGACGGTGAAAATAAGATCGAGCCACTCCATCATGTCGCTTAAGATACTGTGTTTGTGCCAAAGCTGGGCATCAACTGACAATGTAATGGACAAGTCTCATTAAGTTCATTGCATAATCTACATTTCATATTGACATTTCGATGCAAAATCACACATTGACGGTTTCGAGCGGGAAGTGACTGGTCCTGAGCAGCAAACACAAAGCCTTCTGTTTCAATTTTTCAGGCCAGCCGAGTTCATCCATGCGAAGGCCTCTGCAGGGTTGCTGATCTCAACAGACTGCACATACACATAAAATCGATGTCGTGGTCGTTCAGATCACCTCTCCTTGAAAATACTGAGTCTGGATTGATTTGATGTGGCACTTCGCTTGGTTGACACTCATTTCTGTACCAGCAGTACAGAACCATCAACAAAATCCACATTGACAATGAGATTATGTCCCACATCCCATTACAATCCTCTCATGAAGAGCTTCCATGTTAATCAAACCACGCACTTCCACTTTAATTGGTAAATATAAGCGCTATAGGGAAGAGTGAGGGTGATGGGATCTATTGTCTGAGATGATTCTTCCTGTGAAGGTGTCAACAGTCTGACTTTCTTGTTTCGTCCAATCAACAACACCTAAAGAATACGAAAGGACGGGTACAGCATAAGTATTGTGGCTTTGACTCTATTCATTCAGCATTAAAGTGAATATTACGTGCTTCAGCTTTAAAGTGTCTGCACACTATCAGTTACACCAGACACAAAGGGATTACCGAGCCAGACCATCAGTCGTACACTCGACTGATATAGCGTGTAAACCATTACTCGACTCAGACACAGAGCAGACGCTGATACTAAATGAACACCCAGTCGCAGATCTCCAATAATGTCATTTGCTGGATTTATAATTTAGAAAAACATGACTCATTATGAGGAAAATGAGGTTGATTAATAATATATAGGAGCCTAAACATACCTTTGGTAAAAATATTGTTACGTGTCAATTCCCATATTGAAACAATCTGTTAGTATAGAAATCTGTACGTCAAAGAACTTGTGAAACCAACAAACAACCAACAAATGGTATACAATTAACAAATGTATTACAAAATTCACTAAGTTTACAAATCCATATAAATTTCTGCACTACAATTACAATAGCAGAACAATAGAGTGGTAGTACAATCTTCAATGACCTTAAATAATATGGTGGCAGTGATCAGTATCAAAAACAAAAATATCACAGTGGTGATAACAAAAGTCAGTGATAATTATGTGTATTCACCAAGTGGCGACAGTGGTTAAGCTTCCGTGATGGGAATCAGGAATGATGAGCGATCCTCACATGAAAACTGGTCTTGACGTTAGGAAATGCGTGAGAGACGTAATGTGTGAGAGATATTTAAACACGCTCTCGTCTTACTATACATACAACCTACCCAGCTACTGGAAAGTCCCAGACAGTGCTCTCACCACACCATCGGAACGAGAACATTAAGGACGTTTCCACAACATTCTCTCACCGTCCGTGTTAACCGGAAGTTTACACACCACACTAGCATCTAAGTATAGTAACTTCCTGACGACTGATCACTGTCCAAACACAATGCAATAAGCGTCTACCGAATCTCAACAGAAACAATGTAACACAGCTACAATTATTGTTAAACAATAAAATACATTGCCATATAACAACATATATATGGAAATAAGCTTTACTGTCAGTACATTTGAAATAGCGCGCATACAAATTCGGCACGTCAGAATCAAATGTTGAGAAGCGTTTGTGTGCATTGTTTCCAACGCGTATTTGGTAGACAAAACAAATAAGGCTGAGATATTATAGCATATCATTTTACTGTCTAAGTTTTCAATTATTCATTTCCATCAGTATACATCATCAAAATGAAAAATCAAATTTAAGTTGAGCCCAAAACAATACTAAATTTCAACTTGCCATGTCATTCCTGACTTCATTTTTATGTATATTCTCTGGGGTTTGGGAGACGGACTAACTTTTAATCTACACAATCATTTACAGGTTGTCGCCCACAGTGCGTTCCTCATTGAAAGGGGCGGCCGGGTAGCCTAGTGGTTAAAGCGTTCGCTCGTCACGCCAAGAGATATTGCTGGAATATTTCTAAAAGCGGCGTAAAACCATACTCACTCACTCATTGATAGGTATTTGAATGTTTCTCCCGTTGTGATACGCCTGGAATATTTCTGAAAGCGGCGTAAAACCCTACTCACTCATTAGAGGCCTTAGTGTGACAGATGTTAAGGAGAGGACAGATTACATGCATAATTACAAGAAAAATCCTTTCACATTAGCTCGCCAGCATCTCATGGGAGCGACATTCTCAACAAAACACAAGCCAATGGGACATGGCTCTGTTACCGCTAAGTCGCTGGTTTATGTTTGAACAAATGATGTCGTAGGGAAGCTATTAGCAATTATGATCGTGATTACCTGGGGACTTATTCAAATTTTGCTTTGATGTTTTATGTTGCCATAGTAACGCATCTTTCCATTTTACCGATTTTCCAGAAGGCATCAAGAGATAGGCCAATGTGCTGCCTCAACTTTCTAAAAGCCGATACCATAACTGCTTCCAGGGACATCCAACTGAAATATCACCAGAAAATTAGAAAATGTCTCTAGTCTTTAACATAATGGGACGAAAGTTTGGACTCCTTTGAAGATCCGTCGGAGTGAGCAAATCTGTTTTTAAGAGAGGAATGTTTGTCCTGCGGCGCGACTTGTACCCTATTATAGTCTCTATGATGTTATCTGTGTCATTATGGTATCCGGGCTGTCTGGTCCTCGTAAACACAAGTGATTAGGATCAGACAGTATTCTTTCAGCTTTAAAACAAAACAAGATATCGACTTTTTTAAAATTAAAATGCCCTTTGGGGTCGTTTAGGACAGAGTGCGTTATCTGATCTACCGGAAGCACTCGTTAAATCTCCTGCACCAATATCGTCGTTCGTGTTGCAGAATATCTGAAGGCTCAGTTGACAGTTTTTTGTTTCAAGGTGTGATACCTGATTATCATGGAGACAGTTCCACTGCTGTAAACGGCTGTGACAGAACAATGATAATTAATCATCTCTTCAGGGTAACCACTATAATGATAATAGATAAAACGACGAAATTCCTCCCCTAATTATTTGAAATATCTGCCACTGAGTTCATTGAACGATTCTCACTGTATCATAAACAAGTGTTAATAACTCTGCGTTTTGTCAAACAGGTGGCATCGTCCCAAACACATGCAAAGGCAAGTCAATTGTACACCTAAAAACACGTAACATATACTGTATGATACAGGCCAATATACGGAATTACATCGGACAGCACTTTTGCAAGTAGGGGCACTCCGGTAAATGTTTGTTTCTGTGGGGATGTTCCATAAAAAGATTAAGTTTCGCTTGTTTATATTGTATGTCCGGAACAAATGTGTTATGAACAAACTTAGTTCGGCTCCTTGAAACAGTGAACGAAAAGTTTATTGTTCTGCATCTAAGAAACACCCCTCCCCACAAGAAGAAGAAATGGTCAGGTCCAAAGCGAAAATCTATTGGGTGGCTGGTTGAAACCTATATAGCAAGCAGTCTTAGACAGTTGTTAAAAAACAAAGGCACTCTCGTGGATATACGAAGCCGAACATTTAGCTACTTCTTGAACGTGGAAAAATATGCACAAGCAGTTCTTAAGTAGACGAGAAATCTAACTTCGGAATACTCGGAGACAATAAATTTCAGTAAAACCTCGATTCCCGCGTGACAATGTCGCTTCTTAGTTTCAGCTAATCATAATAACTTGTTTTTGGATTGTCCTACGGTGTGTCAGAGTTGAATGGTTTGTTGTTTTACGCCGCACTCACCAATATTTAAGCTATGTCACGGCGGTCTGTAAATAATCGAGTTTGGACCAGACAATCCAGTGATTGATATCATGAGCATCGATCCACGCAATTGGGATCGATGACATGCGTCAACCAAGTCAGAGCGCCTGACCACCCGATCCCGTTAGTCGCCTTTTACGACAAGCATAGTCGCCTTTTACGGCAAGCATGGGTTGCTGAAGACCTATTCTACCCCGGATCTTCACGGGTCAGAGAACAGTGGGTATTACTCTATACAGGTACGTCAACATCCCCGCGTCTACATCTCTAAATCCCCGCGTCTACATCTCTCCATCCCCTCGTCTAGATCTACCGTTGCAAAACAATAATAAAACGTCAACGCCACTGAATAACCATTCTCGATTATCCCACGAACATATCCCACTGGGCATTTGGTCATAGTTGTGAAAATTATCTGTAATAAGTAGCTCTTAAAAAAACACTATGTACATACTGAACGTCTTCACAGATGCCATTTTATGTAAAACTTTATCCTGTAATCTCCGTGTTTATTCCTCAGCCTATGTGGGTACAAAATAAATGATGTGTTTATGCCGATTTTGGTCCTGCCAGCTCCATGAAGGCTGGATGGAACCACAGACTTCCAGAGAATTACACAGACTACTGAGACCCAACTCAGTATGGAATTGGAGAAAATGCCATGTTTTGTCTCCAAATATTCCTCGTTGACCAGCTGACACTCGGAAACAATCGGGACCTTATCAAATGCCGAGCTTGCAGTCTGAGCGATGAAACGGATGATTAGCGGATCGTAATAGCTTCATACAAATTCAATTTCCTTTTGGATCAAAACCTTAGGGACCTGGAAATTTGTCCCGGACTTAGGTTACGGAAAAAAGACCTTTAAATGTCTTTCAAGGTTTTGGGGACAGTCATTTAAGATGATGTAAAATCAATCAAAATATGCATCTGAGTCGCATAATGGTGGCGAAAAAAGACCGAGGTTCACTCGTGGCATTCATGGTCGTCTCGTGTTAAAAGCGCAGTCACAAATAGGCCCGGGCAAAGGTAACCTGATATTCCCCCAATCCCTCCTCGGGGAGTTGGCGTTCGTCTTCCGTAGCGTCGGATCTTCTCATAACATTTGTGCAGCGGCGACATGGACGTATAACGACAACTTCCGAGCTCCCCACAAAGGATCTTCACTTCCGGCGACAGACAACTTTGACCTTTCCGCTCCTCCCGTGTGAGACTGTAGAGGTCACCTTGAGGATGTCTCGGCAAGGACTTGGCGCAGATGAACACAGTTCCAGTTAGTTCAATTCTCTCATGTTTTTGTACATGCATCGTTTAAATATTTGAACAAACATTTGAGTTTATTTTAAAATAGAATTGTACAAAAATGTACGATATGTTGAATTAAGTGACTGAATGGAGTTTTGAATGACTAGGGACTAGTAGGAAATGCGTTCGTCCAACTGCGTTCGCCGCTTGTGTGTTATGTCTGCGAATGACTAATACTGTATCGTATCTACTTGTGAAATAAACTTTAGTTACAACCTACTGATACTATAAGGGTGATATCAACATTGAACAATATCTGTCTTCCACTATATTGGGGACGAGTGATCATAGACTGAACTTTGAACTCGGGAGAATAACAAAACCTCTGGACCTACGTTTTGTGATCATTGCTCAGCCTTTAATGAAGGGTAAAATATTTACGTCATTCAGAAAGAAAGGTGCTGTTTATATATATAATTCCCTCTTAAAATCTGAAAGTCTTAAGTCAAACAAAGAAATGTAGCCTTTATTTATAATAATAACAACACTGACATAAAATTACAACAAGATCAACAACATCTTCCGAAACCAATTTATTGTATTTATTTGTTTACCCCGGACTCTAGGAAATATATTAACTATTAGTTATGACAACTGATGCGCTATTGGTGATGACAATTGATGCGCTATTATGTCTGACAATTGATGCGATATTAATCAACAAAGGATCACTTAAAAGATAACAATAGGGAGTAAGACCGGACTAAACATGAACAGGTGTTCCATTGTTACTATGTTTGTTTATAATTTAGTAATACACTACTGATCAAAACAGACTTCACCTCGCGCATGATCATTTCACGACAATATCATATCGTTGGGACTTTTGTTTCGCATTAATCACAACAATCGCCAACACGATAGCGATATTTTCACGCTCATGTCGTGATAGGGGGAAGTTTGCTTTTGAATAGTTGTGTACCATTCAATCCCCCCCCCCCCCCCCCCCCCCCCCCCCCCCCCAACCCACGCGCCGCTTCACAGAAATAGGACATGTGAATTCAAGCTTAGACGCTGAGAAATGATTATGAATAATGAAAATATTATGCTGCTACAAAAGAAAATACCTCTTCAAGAGTAGGGGTATTAGTTTCAAATTGCCCAATCTTTGATGTCATGCTCAGCACGCAATCTCACATCGACTGCAAATCAGTGCCCTGTGTAGGATTGTGTCGCCGCAACCGGGCACCTCTCACTGTCGACAAAAGCCAGTAAATCAGAATAATAGTTGTGAAATATTAACATTACATTCTTAGCATTATTAGCAAAAGGATCTGGCGTCAGAAAATAGTAGTGCGTTAATATTTCATCCAGTCATTAGTCAGACAAACAGGAGACAATTAGTTACTGTTACTCGCTACATATATAGCAAACATAACATTCAAGACGCTTCAATTATTTGTGCTGGTGGAGTCGACCCACGTGTGTGTGTTTTTTTTGTCGTTGATATAACATAACTTAAAAAAGCTGCCTCTTTTTGTCAGTCTTTTTACCTACTTGTAAAGGTCTTGTCGTGACCATCTTTTCTTCATTGTGATGCGGTTGTTAGCTAGGGATACGGTTGTAAGGCTTGACGTATAGGTATTGGTCAATGGCGTTAAATTAACGTGTGGTTAAACGCATGGGGTTATATAGGGTTAGCTACACGTGTGTGTGTGTGTGTGTGTGTGTGTGTGTGTGTGTGTGTGTGTGTGTGTGTCGCACTATTCCAGCGTCCTGAAAATAATCCAGTCGGAACCAGATAATCCAGTGATCGATATTGTGCGCACCAATCCACGCCGTCGGGTTATGATGACATGCAATTAACCAAGTCACCGAGCCTGACCTAGCGATCCATTAAGTCGTCTCTTACCAATAGCAATCCCCCGGGGTACGTACAGGAGGGGGCGGCGGGGTAGCCTATTGGTTAAATCGTTCGATCATCACGCTTAAGTCCCGGGTTCTTTTTCCCACGGGGTTACGATGTGTGAAGCCCATTTTTGGTGTCCCCCGCAGCGAAACTTCTGGAATATTGCTAAAAGCAGCGTAAAACCAAACTCAGGTGATATTGACATGGAGTACATTCTGTTCCTCTCGTCAGGGAATGTCTTTATGATTATCAAATTAACCATGTCCTTGTTGATTTGTTCGTTGTTTTACGTCGCAGAATTTTTTTCCAGCTGTATGACGGCGGTCTGTAATAGACCAGTGGCAATTCTTCCAAAGGCCTTTAGAAATAGGAGCATCCCCTACTGAAGGAATAACAAGCTTAAGCCGAAATCTATATTTTCTTGTAGATATAATAATGTCTATTCTTCAAGAAAACAATGGTCGTAGGAAATAGGTATGTTATGTATATAATGATCTGGCAACATGACAGAGTTGCGTCCGTTGGGCATGCCAGAAACCTATGATTGTGGGTTCGAATCCCGGTTCACCCCGATTATGTTTCTAGGTTTGTCAGCACAATACCCGGTTTCACTCAAGTGGTAAACGTCTGAGACCTGCATCACTTCGGGCTTTCCTCCCACATTAAGCTGACACGCCGCGATATAACCCGAATACCTAAAAGCGGCGTTAAACCCAACTCACTCACTCACTCACTCTGGCAACATGGGCAAACTTTGTTTCAGACAGGGGTCTCACTAACCCAAAATTGTTTGATGAGCTACAACTCTAAAGTTTTCTTTAAGCAAATCAGTGATGACTCATCATTATCATCAGTACTGATCATTTGGTCTTCTCAAGACCTAGATGTACATCATGTGCTATAAAAAAATATATTGTCGTTTCTTAGTTATCATTAATATTTGTCAGAAAGAAACAGAAAGCTCTGTGTACTGTCACATGATGGCAAACTCAGTAGGTACTACATTACCCGAAGGTATTGATCATCATCATCTATGACTTGTCGAGCAACCATTTTTAAAAAAGTGACTATTCTTCAAAGTTTACTCGTAACTTCCGTGTGCTTCATTTTGATTAAATTGGCGCGTTTTGGGAGTGATCCCCCTTTCTGATGATGACGTACATCCGTCTGATGGTGTTTATTGATTACAGAAGGGACATGTGTGGTAGATCAGATACTAATCTTTTTCAGATAATGTATGTTTGTTGGTTTGTTATTTAACGCCGAACTCAGCAATATTCAGCGGTCTGTAAATAATCGAGTCTGGACCAGGCAATCCAGTGATTGATATCACGAACATCGATCTACGCAATTGGGATCGATGACATGCATCAACCAGGTCAGCGAGCATGACCACCTGATCCCGTTAGTCGCCACTTACGACAAGCATAGTCGCCATTTACGGCAAGTATGGGTTGCTGAAGACCTGTAGATAGTGTACACAGTGAGGGTCAGTGACCAATGTAAGTTGATGTTTTTGATGCCTTGGCATAATGGTGGATTTTGAGCAACAAAAAACAAATGAGCACGTCCAATCCCACCAGACATAAAACATTGTTTTCTGGGTCATAATCAAACTTCCTATCATGCGGGAAAGAGGAATAACATATTGTAAGCCCCAGTAGATTAACTTCAAGTATTTTTTACAGCATCTGAAGTTCGAAGAAATTATGTGTGTTATGGTCTATTGCCATTTAAATATTTTTGACAGGGGACATGCAAATTGCTTTGTCTTGCCGGGCATCGTGTACCAGCCAATCCAATCTTAAGCTTATGCAGCATATGTACAGACACAGCAGTCTAATATCCGAAAATGTACAATCTGAAGAATTACATAAACTGCCTGCTTGAGCAGAAATGACACATCATAATTCAACATATTCAATATTACTTCATTCGTTGCAAAAGGTGAAAAAAATAATAACACAGATTACCACAGGTTCAGGCGTGAGTGACTAAGTATGGTTTTATGCCGCTTTTAGCAATATTCCGGCAATATTGAAAGAGAAGTTGAGCCAATATTTTTGCAAAAACAGCATTTTCTTTCCACAGACGTTCAGTGAGTGAGTTAGCCTATTTGATCTTACGCCGCTGTTAGCAATATTCCAGCAATATCACGGTGGGGAACACCAGAAGTGAGCGTCACACATTGTACCCATGTCGGAAATCGAACCCAGGTTTTCCCCGTGACGAGCGAACGCTTTAACCGCTAGGCTACCCGACCGTCCCACAGACGTTGAGACCTATTGTGCTCCAGTGCAGTCTCTGAGCGTTATGCTCTTCGAAAAGCGTCCGAATTGCAAGAACAAAATCTAACAGATGATATTCAAGATCTTTGTGATCTGACTTCACCACCTGGACCAGATGAGATTGATGAAAGACAGATCATTCATACTTCAGCAATGATACTGGGGTACCAAAATGGTCAGCATCTAACTAAACATTTGTATAACTAACAATCTAACTCAATATGTTGTCATGTGCAATTTGATTTCAATTTGCTGTAGGATTTTGCGATGTGGGCTACCAATGAAAATTCATATAAACATATTTCAAATTGTGGTGATCTAAATGGTTCCGAGAATGATCTATCAACACTTGCAATTTGTCATGAGGCCCGTGAAGATCCGGGGTAGAATAGGTCTTCAGCAACCCATGATTGCCGTAAAAGGTGACTATGCTTGTCGTAAAAGGCGACTAACGGGATCGGGTGGTCGGGCTCGCTGACTTGGTTGATGTATGTCATCGATCCCAATTGCGTGGATCGATGCTCATGATATCAATCACTGGATTGTCTGGTTCAGACTCGATTATTTACAGACCGCCGTGATATAGCTTAAATATTGGTGAGTTAGGCGTTAAACAACAAACAAACAAAACAAACAAACAAACAAACAATTTGTCATGACATTATCTGTAAATCCAGGCATGTAAATCGCCTATGACTAAGGGTATTGGCGTGTACGTTGGTCATGAGTCGAGGACTAAGCTGCTCATAGACGAACTGCATTCAATGGGACACTGTATATGGTATGAAGAAGTTTCTCACCTCGGTCGCTCCAGAAGAACGCTTCCTAACAAAGTACATAGTCAAGGGACCCGTGAAGATGGTAAAAAAAAAGGGGTAAAAAAAGGTCTCCAGCAACCCATGCTTGTCGCAATTGCTTGTTGTTAAACGCCGAACTCAGTAACATTCAAGCTATATGACGGCGGTCTGTAAATAATCGAGTCTGGACCAGACAATCCAGTGATTGACATCATGAGAATCGATCCACGCAATTGGGATACGATGACATGCATCAACCAAGTCAGCGAGCCGGACCACCCGATCCCGTTAGTCGCCTCTTACGACAAGCAATAGTTGCCCGTTACGGTAAACGTGGGTTGCTGAAGACCTATTCTACAACGCATCTTCACGGGTGCAACTTATGCAGTTGATGGCATGGCACTCTTGCAAATCTTGAAATACACATTTCTCCACATTTGATGACTTAGGACATTGTGTACATCGACGGCTGAATGTAATTTTCTTTATCAGTCTTAGTATTGGAGCCATTGCCATTGTGTTTGATACATATGACAGCTCAAATTCTATCAAGAAGTTGGAGTGACAGAGACGTGGAGATAACTCAGGAGTCAAAGAGTGAGTGAGTGAGTTTGGTTTTACGCCGCTTTTAGCTATATTCCAGCAATTTCACGGCGGGGCCCACCAGAAATGGGCTTCACACATTGTACCCATGTCTGGATTCGAACCCGGGTCTTCGGCGTGACGAGCGAAGGCTTTAACCACTAGGCTACCCGAACGCCCCCAGGAGTCAAAGAAGGCCGTACAGTTCCAACTACAGAAAATTACTGAAGATTTCTGCAAACAAGGCAAACATAGCAGCCTTTTTGTGTACGAATATATTCTGATAAGAAAAGAACTCGCGCTTTCTTAGTGGAAAGGAGCTCATCACTGCAGGTGGAATTGTTGGTTGTTGCGTGACAAAATGTGTCTGATCTATTCAGTTCCCACGAGGAAGCTGATGCAAGTGTGGCTGCTGCATGCAATGCACTTGTAAGAGCGATATGACCGTCTCGTTATTCGAAGTGGTGACATAGATGTCATGGTACTTCTCCTGAACCATACAAACAATACCATGCTGGGATCATCTGTATATCGTGAAGCTGGACACAGTCCGCAAACAGAACATCGATCCACGCAATGGTGATACGATGACATGGCCACCGAGCCTGACCTCCCGGTCCATGTAGTCGCCTCTTACACACACAGGTTGTTTAGAACCTGTAATCTTAGCCGTTATCCCAACGGATTTATTCACGGGGCATTTGAAAGGGGTAATGATTATACAGTTGATCATCTGGTAAAAGTATACACTGGGAGATAAAGATGCGTGTGATGTTTGATTTCCACACATTTTGGACTTCGTTTACGCTGCACGGGCCATTCTTGTAATTAATAACCAATCGCTCAAGATACATGTCGACCTTTTTCAAGCAAAATCGAGATTTTGATTGTGAGTATTTGATTATGGTATTCGTTAATGTTGCACATAAAAAAGAATCAACGATAAACACCAGATCAATCGCGATATAAAAAACCATGTTCATCTATCTTGCACTAACCATTGCAATAAACGAAAAATATTCAATCCCTATTCCAAAGTTTCACATTCGTTGATATAAACGAGTTATTAAATGAGCGAGCACTTTATATACAGTATCTTACGTTAAGAGCCATACTCGTTGGATCAATACCTCTACGACTGGCCATCCTATCTCTCAGGAGGGGCCGTACCAGAAGTGCCCATGTTCAGGACGAGCATCTCGGACACCTATCTCCAGGACATCGTGGCCATATGGCTAGATCATCGTACCATCTTCCGCAGCCCATTCCCCGCTCTCCATCAATACAACTCATACATAATTGATCGAATATGCCAAATTGGTGTTTTTGCTTCTCTCAAGCGTGGCAGGGGGTCGTACCAGGCAAATGCTATGGGGGAACACCAACGCTACGCTGGGACAGAACCTGGCTAATCTATTTATATAGAGATTTGTCATGAAATATTCAGACAATTTCCGACACAAGTTGCCAGCGCAGCTCCAACACACGCGAGCATTATACATGGGACGTGCGATGTTGTAGTAGTATTCGGACCGCATCAAACTTTCACATTTCGATAGAACAGAGGAGTTATTTAAAAATGTCAATTACAATGAATGATGGATGCAGTTCCTAACGTCATGTTAACCAGGGGTTTGAAACATCCTCATCCATGGTATTGGAAATGTACATGATTGTACAGTTTTAAAGCTACTCCGTTAAATGAATTGAAAAATGTGTTCATGGAATTTACTTCAACGCCAATGATGAGTTATGGCGGAAGCACCTGATCAATATTTATATGAAACATACTTGCTTCAACATCTTTGAAACAATTATCATAAATAATCACAGAACACACACAATTATAGGTTGTAACTGAACACATATTCATAGCATATAAGACAGTTCTTCTTGATAATTATGTTTAGCTTATCAGCACCATCACCATCCGTTTAGTGGCCAGGCTCTGACTTGGTTGATGCATGTCATCGCATCCCAATTGCATAGATTGATGCCATGATGTCAATCACTGGATTATTTGACCCAGACTCGATTATTTAAAGACCGTCGTCATAGCTGAAACACGTGTGTGTGGCTGCTTGTACTAGTCCCGACTAATGCCGATTTATAGTGCTAGCACACTGAGATACCATGCCGCAGTTTAACATGAATACCCCACTCAGACACATTATACTGACTCCGAGCCGACTCTCCTTGTTTTATCCCTTTAATGCCGAGCGCCAGACAGGGTAACAACAAGTACCATCTTTTAATGTCTTTTGGTATGACGCAGCCGGGGATCGAAACCCGGACCTTCCGCTCTCCGGGCGGACGCTCTACCACTAGACCACGGAGGCGGTCACAAACAAACAGGACTTTCATCACAGTGGTAATCGCTAATGTCCTGAGTTTCTTCCCGCGATGAACCCAAAACAAACCAAGACAAACCAGCGTTAAACCCAAAGCCATCTACTCACTCACTTAAGGGGGGCAAGGGTAGCCCAGTCGTCTTAGGCGCCGCGATTCGCTGTGCAGAGTTGCGTCCCTTGGGCACACCAGAAACCTATGAGTGGGTTCGAATCCCGGTTCGCCCCGATTATGTCTCTAGGTTTGTCAGCACCATACTCGTGCTGGTGGGTTTCACCGAAGTGGTAAACGTCTGAGACCTGCATCACTTCGGGCTTTCCTCCCACATTAAGCTGATATAAATGGAATACTGTTAAAAGCGGCGTTAAACTCAACTCACTCACTCACTTAAGACAGAAGGATACTTTAAACAATGGTTATATTTTACAGCAGACATATTCACAAATTGCTATTAATACTGACTGGAATATTTTTATGATATGATTTATTATTGAATAATGTTCCTTGTTTTCAGGTGTAATGCCTACCCATACAGTAAACTACGTTTATAACGAACATGCTTATAACGAACTGACCGATATAACGAACTTAATTTTTAGCCCCGACCATTTGTTGTATGTATATTCTGTATGTATGCTTATAACGAACTACGGTTATTACGAACTAACATTAGTGATCTCGAGTTCGTTATAACCGTAGGTTACTATACATCAAAACGTGAAAGTATGGATACACGTGTATGTCGGACCTCTATTCATATTGTCCTGCTGTCAACCTATTCATATCCGATGTCAGTCCTGCTGTCGCGTCTATCTCACATCTAGAACTATTTCCTTTGACCAAACCATATTTGCTATGGCCATTGTGAATGGAGACTGCCCATAACATGCTTGACATATACAATCTTTTCTGGCGATGTATCGAATTTATATAGATGTCATTAAACGTGTTTCCCATTCCGAAATCTGCCGCCCCTATTCACTCCGGAATGTACTCTATAACAAACCCATCAGGTGGAACTGTTTTCATTTCTAGGCCTGCTGAACAACTTGACTTGTCCCCTGTAAGATCATATGTCAAAAGTGACCGGTGATTGACAATACTGGACATACAAATTGAGTGTGACCTCGGGTCAGCTATGGAGAGGACAATCCGAGGTGTCCAGTGTGGTCACAATACCAGAAGGACGTGCCAATCACAAGATGGAGTCTCTCATGTGGGTTTGGGCGCGGTTTCTGCCTCGTTTAACTCTCGCAGGAAACGAAGGTTCGGATCAAGTTGTCAGGAACATAGCACAGTGTCCCCCTCGCCGTGTCACGTTTTCTTGTGGTTATTATGATTTGTAAAGTGGTCGGACCAGTGAGTGAGTGAGTGGGTGAGTGGGTGTGTGGGTGGAAACCTGGTCGTCAGCTTGACGAGCGAACACTTTAATCTCTTGGCCACCCTAACACCCCACTTCAGTAACTCGAGTAGAAAAGTGTTAGTAATCTTACAAATCTTTATAACGTCTAATATTCAATCACCAAGCGGTTGCTCGTGGCGCTACGTATACACACATGTGATAAAATACTAGATAATGACACTCAATCATGATCTGTGCTGGAGATGCGGCTCACCTTAACACACTTAAAACAAGACAGCAGACTGAAGTACATTACATACAAAACAAGACAACGGCGGGGTATCTCCGGAACAGGAATGTTTAAGTCTTGATTGAAAGCTGGTTAGTGTTAAAGATTCCTTGATGGTAAGAGACAGATTGTACTAAAGACTGGTTGATGTCGGCTGTGGTACACGGCCACACAGAGGGTACATCACACGGTATTCGCCTGTCAGCTCTGGGTACACGGCCACACAGAGGTGACATCACGCCGTATTCGCCTGTCTGTTCTGGTACACGGTCACACAGAGGTGACATCACACCGTATTCGCTTGTCGGTTCTGGTACGCGGCCACATAGAGGGTACATCACACCGTATTCGCCTGTCGACTCTGGGTACACGGCCACACAGAGGGTACATCACACTGTATTCGCCTGTCGGTTCTGGTACACGGCCACACAGAGGGTACACCACACTGTATTCGCCTGTCGGCTCTGGGTACACGGCCACACAGAGTGAACATCACACCGTATTCGCTTGTCGGCTCTGGGTACACGGCCACACAGAGGGTACATAACACCGTATTCGCCTGTCGGTTCTGGTACACGGCCACACAGAGGGTACACCACACTGTATTCGCCTGTCGGCTCTGGGTACACGGCCACACAGAGTGAACATCACACCGTATTCGTCTGTCGGCTCTGGGTACACGGCCACACAGAGGGTACATCACACTGTATTCGCCTGTCGGTTCTGGTACACGGCCACACAGAGGGTACACCACACTGTATTCGCCTGTCGGCTCTGGGTACACGGCCACACAGAGTGAACATCACACGGTATTCGCCTGTCGGCTCTGGGTACACGGCCACACAGAGGGTACATCACACTGTATTCGCCTGTCGGTTCTGGTACACGGCCACACAGAGGGTACACCACACTGTATTCGCCTGTCGGCTCTGGGTACACGGCCACACAGAGTGAACATCACACCGTATTCGCCTGTCGGTTCTGGGTACACGGCCACACAGAGGGTACATCACACTGTATTCGCCTGTCGGTTCTGGTACACGGCCACACAGAGGGTACACCACACTGTATTCGCCTGTCGGCTCTGGGTACACGGCCACACAGAGTGAACATCACACCGTATTCGCCTGTCGGCTCTGGGTACACGGCCACACAGAGGGTACACCACACTGTATTCGCCTGTCGGCTCTGGGTACACGGCCACACAGAGTGAACATCACACTGTATTCGCCTGTCGGCTCTGGGTAAACGGCCGCACAGAGTGAACATCACACCGTATTCGCCTGTCGGCTCTGGGTACACGGCCACACAGAGGGTACATCACACTGTATTCGCCTGTCGGTTCTGGTACACGGCCACACAGAGGGTACATCACACCGTATTCGCCTGTCGGCTCTGGTACACGGCCACACAGAGGGTACATCACACTGTATTCGCCTGTCGGCTCTGGGTACACGGCCACTAAGAGGTGACATCACACCGTATTCACCTGTCGATTCTGGGCACACGGCCACACAGAGGGTACATCACACCGTATTCACCTGTCGGTTCTGGGTACACGGCCACACAGAGGTGACATCACACCGTATTCACCTGTCGGCTCTGGGTACACGGCCACACAGAGGGTACATCACACTGTATTCACCTGTCGGTTCTGGGTACACGGCCACACAGAGGGTACATCACACTGTATTCGCCTGTCGGTTCTGGGTACACGGCCACACAGAGGGTACATCACACTGTATTCACCTGTCGGTTCTGGGTACACGGCCACACAGAGGGTACATCACAATGCACTGCCTGCAAGTTTCGGGTGTTATTAGTATACGTATTATGGATTAAAGGTGTATAAATCGGGAACCTGGGCTGCAGGTAAGTCTTGTTGAACCTGACATGGACATATTATTTACTACTTGCGTACTAAAAGAAAAATCGTCACTGCAGCATTCGATGAGTATCTCCTTTCCTGTACGAACGACTGCGCCATGCCCATGAAGGCGGTGTTCTCACAGGCCATATGATGTACAAAGTTTGGGAGAGGGTGTTCCGTAAACAACTGTCGTTTAAAGGTGCCACTACCACTTTGTTACCCATACTTGCTTCATTCATGTCTCTATCCACCCTCCGCAACCCATTCTGCCCAACTCCATCCTTACTGGGGGACACGGGTGGCCCAGTCACCTTGGGCGCCGCAATTTGCTGTGCAGAGTTGCGTCCCTTGGCACGCCAGAAACATATGATTGTGGGTTCGAATCCCGGTTCGTCCCGATTATGTTTCTAGGTTTGTCAGCACCATAAGTGTGTTTCACCGAAGTGGTAAACGTCTGAGACCTGCATCACTTCGGGCTTTCCACCCACATTAAGCTGACACTCCGTGATATAATCGAACAATTCCGATTTTATCTGAAGAACGTGTTTATCAATCACTATCAAATATTGATGATACCAGGTGTTTGCGAATATTGTTACCGTGTCCTGCCCCACAGGTGGCACCTGTCACAAACACATGCAAAGGCAAGTCAATTTTTATCATGAAACAAAACCCAAACTGGAACTTATGGTACAAGTCAAAATAGGGATTCTTTTTGTCACTGATGTCTCAAATCTGGAAATGTCCTCCACATGTATATGAAACCACTTTTTTAAGCTTTACTGGGGCTTTGAAAGTTGTAACCTTGATTAAACAACTTTTGAGCAAGATCGTAAGATGTTTTTTTTCAAATATTGGTTTTTGTTTGTTTGTTGTTTTACGCCGCCCTCATCAACATTTAAGCTATATGACGGCTGTCTGCAAAATAATCGAGTCTGAACCAGATAATCCAGTGATTGACATCATGAGCATCGATCTACGCAATTGGGATCGATGACATGCATCAACCAAGTCAAGCGAGCCTGACCACCCGATCCCGTTAGTCGCCTTTTACTACAAGCATAATCGCCTTTTACGGCATGTGTGGGTTGCCGAAGACCTATTCTACCCCGAAATCTTCACGGGTCTCAAATATTGGTACTAAAACATGCTCGATCGCACTTCAGTAGTTGTGAAATGTAGACAATATTTGGTATAAGTAGGAGGGTGTCATGCTGACAATACCCTCTCGTCATTCCCACCCTTCTATACAACACATTACCAGTTGTGGTCATCCGTGCATATCAATTATTTCCGCTTATCCACATGTCCAATTGGACCATTGGAAGCCAGTCGGTCTCCATGGTAATTCATTGTTCTGTCCTACTAGAATATGTATGGGCTTTTCTGATGCAGTGTTGAGTGGAGCGTGTGTTACTAGATCCGTGCATCCAGACCAGATCTAACCTTTTCCCAGATCCCTGCGGTGCCAACCTACAAAGTCCAATATAGGTGTCCCACGATGCCACCAGCCAGCGGGCGCTTCACTCCCCGGGGATGTACCTTAGGCCTGACGGTGTGACAGGACAGTGCTCCAGATGATTTTCCTGAAGTGCCTCTGTATCAAACTCTCTTGTTTACGACCTTCCTAACAAGTCTATATATTTTCCTGAACGAAATACCAGTGCTAATCGGAGGCAATATGTAGAACCTATATTGTTTTCACCTTTTTTTTATCACGAAAAAACAACCTCCATTTGGTAAATGGTGAAACTGCTCATCAATAATTGCTTTAGTTGCACGCAGCTATTACCTCGAATCATTAACGTCTCTGAGAAGGACTTCCTGAACATTTTTTGGGACACTTCTACTATAAACCGCATTAGTTGAGCGTATGTGACTTATCTCAATCAGCAGTTGTTATTACTCATTCAAAAGAATATATAAAATAAATATACTTTGAAGGTTACAAAAAATTAACTTGGCTCTAATGTTAAAACAAATCAAGAGAGAAGATATTCAGCAGCGAGAGCCTATGTTGGAGACTGGGCTTAGATTGAAGATGGCTGCTGGATCCATTATGCGCCAAGTGTTATATCTAATAACCTTACACCACGCCAAATGTTACTTACTTGTACAGGCCCCGAGCTCTGAGGGTATATAAATAGTGTATTCTCCAACTAAACGTCTCATAATGTACTCTGCAAGTTTGTTTAGAGGTAGCGTGTGGGAGATACGAGTGTTTTTCTCGCGATTTCCCCCAAAGGTGAGTATTTACCTACACCACTGACGAGTGGGTTGTTTTGACAAGGGAACGCCACTATGTTGCTGTATAGATAATCACTGACACCTGATGCACAGGTGAGGTGAAGGTGTTTTCTCATCAGTGTTACACACCTGATAATGACAAGCGTGTAGTTCACAGTATGTGGCCTCAAGTAAGACGACCGAGTGATAATAAACACAAGAGGAATGCTGCTGTAATCACTCACGACAAACAAAAATGATATCATCCTTACAACTGAATATACACACAGGTCGGGACCCTAAGAAGTATAGTGATCTAATAATATGTTTTGGCTTCCGCTAGGTTAACCTGAGAAAACAAATTTCAAAATCAGTGTAATTCATTCTGTTTCCGTAACTGTTTGTTTTGATATTGTATGTCTTGGGTTCGTTTCCAAATATCTAATTTTTATGATAAATCAATAGAATGCTTTGGCTTCAACCATCTGTTGTGTTGGGAAAATTAGAGCAGGTTATTAGCTCTGAGTCCGTGTACAAATTGCACGCTGCAGTAAAACACGTTTTAACTCGCCTGTTAAATCTCGACTGTTCGTAATATGCAAACAGCAACCGCTGCATCTGATTAAAGGATGAGTGTCCTGCATTACAATAACCCTGTACACGTCATCCACGATCCTTAATTGAATGAGCAGCGGAACCCCACTAATTTTCATCATTACAAAGATTATCCCAGTCGGGGTCGTGTGCAGCAATCAGCTTCCGGCACGTGACTAAGATTACATGTCCAGTTGTCTCCCCTGGCGGTCTCTACTTAACCAGCATGAAAGTGGACGATTCACTAGCTTAATCCGTCAATGTTCTTTCATTGGATATAATCACACCCCATGGACACAGGGGCTATAGTCCTAGATGTTTTATCCTCCTTGACAAGATGTGCTGCCTGATTCTCCCTTTCAGCAATATGGCGGCTCTGACTGTTTGCCGTCGTAAGATTTCCAGTCTAGCTGATGACGACAGGGGCTAATATTCTGCATTAAGTCTTCATTATTTACAACTTCGGCCGGAGATAATGTCCATCACTGAATCATCCTTGAACAGGACAACTGAGTTTAATCACTTGCTCATTAGTTCGGTCGAGCTCTGTCACCAACAGCAATATCCTTTCAAGAGAAAATGGAAAAATTCGTTCCTATCTCCGCCGTGTTGACATCCTGACTCGATCGTGAAGTCCTATTTCACGGTCGTTGTCGAAGACAAAGGACACTCGTAAAGTCGTTGGACTTTGTTAAAATAGACCATGTTTGACACAAAAAGCATTGTTTTGAAACAAACAAAAATCATCAATATTCTCGCTGATGGTTTTCGAGACAATCTTTCTACGTTAAATGGCATTTGTTGTGTAAAGGTTGCGTTCACGAAATCACGTATATTTTTTTTATGTGACACGCGTAATGGACATTGTAATTATCGTCAGGGGTATTTTGCCGCCATGTTATTATTGCTGAATGCAGCGTTAAGCAAACAAACGGACTTTTCAATTGTTAGCATTTTGATTTAGGGCGCAGGTATTGTTTCAGGGTTTCTCTTCGCTCGATCAACTAATACTATTTGTCACTGCCAGCACAAAATAAAATGAATTACTTTATTTCCGCAAATTTTAGATTAAAATCCATCCGATTTCGGAAAAAGTGCAGATTAATGAAGACAAAGTTTACAACTAAGACGCCATTCCTTCAACGTTCTTCACACAAAAGAAATATTATGATTATTTATGTATGTTTGATTATTTTTATGTCTTTAACACGTTGTTATAGTGTTATAACGATAGTTTCCGTTTTCAATGTTGGCACTTAAGACGGATATGCTGTTTTTTTTGCGCCCCGTCTTCTTGTTTTTTTCACCCTTATGTGCAAGGGTAGATCAAAGTGACGTGTTAGCAGACTGCTTACAACTTCGGTGAAGGCCAAGGGCATGGCTGTTGTTATGACAAAAATAATATCATTTTTGGGGATCTGAACCCACACCCGAAGCTTTACCGAGACGTAACTGTACACACTAAGTCTCTAGATCTCTTCTGAATGAGCGAGAGAATGAGTCAGCCAATGTTGTTTATTTACCATGCGGTACCCCAGCCACATAACGATGTTCTACAAAATAATACAGTCTGGCAAAACCAGTGACAGATAACATGAGCCACTTTCCACACACTGTCAGCCTGGTCTGATCACCTGATCCAACGACAAGCATGGGGCACTAAGGGCCTCTTCTGACCAAGAATACACAGAGGCTCTGAGGAATGATCAACCCTCAGAACGCATCTGGTTACTCCCCAGGTCACTCGTTTGCTTTTATACCTTGAACGTGGTCATGCAGTAATTATCTGCAATTTAGTGTAAACGCATAAAAAAATCCGCGTCCTCCATATCTTCATAACACACGTTAGAAGGTGCGGCACCATAACAATGGAGTGAGCGATTGACTGATTGGCTGAGTGAGTGAGTGAGTGAGTGAGTGAGTGAGTGAGTGAGTGAGTGAGAAGCAAACAAAGAAATGATTTCAGCGACAGACTGAATCGAAAAAGTTCAGTTAGCTCAGAGAACACACACACACACACACACACACACACACACAAACACACACACACACACACACACACACACACACACCTTTAGAGTTTGGTTTTACGCCACTTTCAGCAATGTAAAAGAAATATCACGACGGGGGACACCCGAAATTTCTTTTCTTGCATTGTACCATCTGAGGAATCAAACCCAGACCTTCGGCGTAACAAGTGAATGCTGTACCCACTTAGCTACCCTACCATTCCTGGTCTCCGAAGAAGATCTGTAGAGACGTTGCGATGATAGATGCATCATTCAAGGTCGTCACAGTTGCCACACCCAATTCAATCCATTTACTCGGTCTGACAGATGCCTCAGCTCCGTCACGTGTAATATACCAACGTAATGTGTTGTGTTAAATAAGCCCGCAAGGTGTCGCCCGGATGAAAAACACGTGTAAGGTCTCGTAGTGTCAATAGACTCCACGGCACTCTCGCCACCATACAATGCTTTTAGCACCTCGTTAATGTTGCAACGGTGCAGGCTGTCAATATTATGACCAAAGAGAATAGCCGACGTAGCTACACTACACACGTCATTTTTATGTAGACGACGAAGATGAGAGCCGCTTATGACTTTGTTTACACGGGTGTCACTCCTAGTGTCTCCCTACAGAAATTGTTTGTAATATCCACACTTGATTTCGTCCGTGCCAAACAATTGGCAAACATGAATTTCCTATCGCAGTCAGCCGACCGTGAATAATGACCGTTAATGATAAGCAGCCCGGAAGTATATGTAAGGGGAGGTAACCTGGATACAAAACGTGTTGCCTGCACTACCGCTAAGAAATATCGCAAATGCATCGAGATAAGTTTCGTTGCTCAACTTTACTATCGAAATATGTATCATATCGTCACCTTACTATCGAGATATATATCGTTTCGCAACTTTACTATCGAGATATGTATCATATCGTCACCTTACAATCGAGATATGTATCGTTTCGCAACTTTACTATCGAGATATGTATCATATCGTCACCTTACTATCGAAATATATATCGTTTCGCAACTTTACTATCGAGATATGTATCATATCGTCACCTTACTATCGAGATATGTATCGTTTCGCAACTTTACTATCGAGATAAGTATCATATCGTCCCCTTACTATCGAAATATATATCGTTTCGCAACCTTACTATCGAGATATGTATCATATCGTCACCTTACTATCGAGATATATATCGTTTCACAACTTTACTATCGAGATATGTATCATATCGTCACCTTACTATCGAGATATGTATCGTTTCACAACTTTACTATCGAGATATGTATCTCATCGTCACCTTACTATCGAGATGTGTATCATATCGTCACCTTACTATCGAGATATGTATCGTTTCACAACTTTACTATCGAGATATGTATCTCATCGTAGGCAATTATATTTGTGCAAAGGGGGATTTCTGACATAATACACAAGAGAGTCAGTACAGGTAAATTCTCCTACATAAATATAACAGTTCACAACGTGGCTGATATCAAGTGACTACTCGGGAAAATACATGCGCACGTTAAGCATCTAATATTATATTTGAAATATGGATCGTCTGAATTAACAAAGTACTTAATACAAAATACACGATTATCGGGATCTTCAGTCTAATCCTATTACACGACAACATTTTATATCGAAGTATTGTAACACATTAACGTCAAACAATAACCCAACATTCAAATGACAACCGGTGTACTATGACCCGCCGCATGAGAGTTGTAATCCTAACGACCAACATTGACTCTGGCGCTGCTATAGTATCTGTATTACACAGCTTATAACCTGCCTTCTTTACCCAGCCCGCTGTTTAAAATCACTCAATAAAACACAGCAAGAAGAGAAGCTCTTTAGTCGTGATAGAAAATGACGAGTGATAGCGATCAGTTAAATTTCAGAACTGCTTCGTTTATAACTGTGACAGTGAAATAGCAACAATTGCCCTTTAGGAGAGTCCTAATAAAACTTATGCTTGTTTTTTACGGCCTTTTTTGAAATGTTTGACTTGAATGTGTTGATGTAAAGATTGGGTCGTGTTTGGTATTACGCAATTTTAACGACCGAATCAGAGAGAATGGCATTGATTTATAAAGAAGACATGATATTCCTTTCAGACCAAGGAGCAATCATCACGTCAAAGAAAGAGCCATCTATCCTCGCTTCAAAGAGAAGCTTCGTGTTATTTCACAACATCACGAGGGGCCCTATAACTGCCACTATTGGAACCTCCGTGGGTTGCATCTGTGTAATAGATGCACACGTTAACGCAAGTGAACTTCAGCGACTGTAGATGGGATTATCTGAACCGATTAAGCACTTATCAGATCGCTTGATGAAGACTAGGCATTGATTGGGTTCAGTTCATCAATACCTAATCATTCCGAGTGATAAACTGATTGATACAATTTCATGCAGTGATTAACCAGCGACAAGATAGAGAGGGGCTGAGGCGAGTGGCTCAATTGCGCAAGGGGCGGTTTCATCTGGACCCTTAGGGTTCACACGGACGGATAAGATGTTGATGAACAGACATGTTGAAAAGTCGTTTGTAGGTACAGGTATCTAGGTTTCTGAATATTCCATTACCCTGCCTGTTTCCGCATGACTTCTGTCTAGCATCATAAATTACAATAGGCATCATTCAGAGGCACCTAGAGAGCAATGAGCAGTTCCATACATTGTACCCAGAATCACCTTTCACCCACGGTAGCTTCATCCAGGGGTGGGGCGGTCGGGTAGCCTAGCGGTTAAATCGTTCGCTCGTCACGCCGAACACCCGGGTTCGATTCCCGACTTTGGTACAATGTGTGAAGCCTATTTCTGGTGTCCCCCGCCGTGATATTGCTGGAATATTGCTAAAAACGGCGTACAACCATACTCACTCACTCACTCACTCACACACTCACTCACTCATTCACTCACTCCTCCAGTAGTTGCCACTGTTGATTAAGAGACATGACACACTTTGAAAACGCCGTCATACACAAATCCCAGCAGGGTGACATATTTCATGGTATTTCAATTAGGCCCGTGCCCATAGTGACCTCGACCTTTACGTAAGACGGGTGCTACCGTTCGGGCGACTATGTCGCAAACACCTGGTGTCTTGGTTGTAAATTGAAACTAGAGAAGCGCATTGCTTGTTCTAGAAGGGCTATTTGGAGTCATTTACTTTTGCTGAAGTAGAACACTATTTCTTCATTCTACTACAGTGGAAATAGTTACAGCTTCACAGCATAGAAGACTAACGTTAACATACATACAGGTTCAAAAGTAGCCTTAAAACGAGGCTTAATTTCAGAAGGCAATATGTACTTGCCAAATCATTCTAGACTTGATCGGAATCGTTTTTATTTTATGTCCCATGGCCTGAGACAGACTATACTATAATAACATGCCGACAGTATGTGTATCTACCGTCTTAAAATGTGTTTTTCCTTGCATTTATTCGACATCATGACAAATTCTACACGCCCCAGATTCATCAACCTGCTTGGGAGGTTGGCCGTGCTATGAAGGGGATACCTCACATTTTTGTCTCCAAACAATATATTTTGGAAAGAAACTGATCAACAGCAGTGTGAATCACGTGTAATCTCTGCGATTCCGATTTCGCACAGTAGACCTGTGGTGTGTGGGTTAGAGGGCCAGCTGAAAATGCAACCCTCCATCTTGCCGTGTCTATCTCCTTCCTCGTCGTCTTCTTCTGTAGCACTCATGATGGATCACTGGGCAATGTGAGGCAATTATATGTTCAAACACAGATACGATAGATGACTCGGAGGTAATACAAATACATAGAGATGGAATCATTGATACAACCAACTTGACATACAACGTTGGCACACGCAAAACGGCTCTCCATATGCGGATGCATCATTAATCAAGATTTATACATATTGAATATAGGACTGGCCCGTTCTGCTGGTAAGTCTTCACGGAGGAGTCAACTTTTGTTAACGTATGGTCATATCGCCTGAATGATATCAGCGTCTAAATGGCAGTTGATGTGAAATAGAGAATGACCTGGTATCCATCTTGCTTCTGAAACTTCATCTCCTGAGGCCGTTAGTGATGCTCCGAGGCTGTTGGTGGGATATTGGGTATATTTCTAGTCATAAGCCCGTGTCCCGTCGTATTGTCTCAAGGAAAAAGCGCTGCACACGATTCTGCAGCCCTACTTTAGTGAAATACGTTTGATCCGGACGGTACCTTTCTATTTGATATATAACAGAAATTTTTCCGGATTAACGGATGTCCGTTGAATACAGGTCAACGCTCAACAGTAATCACCCGAGGTTGCATCCGGACTTACAGGGTTCGCTGTAATCAAGAGCATGTGTTTCTTCTTGTAAATTGCATTTGCAAGCTTTCAATGCTGAATGAGTGAGTGAGTGAGTGAGTGAGTGAGTGAGTGAGTGAGTTGGGTTTAACAATGTTTCAGTTATGTCACGGCGTCTCAGCTTAATGTGGGAGGGAAGCCTGGAATGACGCAGGTGTCAGACGTTTACAACTTTGCTGAAGCCCACACACGGGTTCAGTACTGATATCAGTAATCAGGGGCGACTTTTGTCTGTCATACAGACCCTGAAACAAAAACAAAATATATCCAATACAACCCATGCAAGTCTATAATGTTTGGCAAGTCTAGATTACTGCAGTATCTGAAAATGAAGACAGTCTCTGGGCTCCTCTATATTATATTTTATAACTATAATTTAACATCTGTTATTTTCTGTAAAATATGTTAATTTCAGAGACTAGATGTTAGTCTAGGGCGACTCATAATGGCGTGTATATTAATGGTCACGATAATGCCTAAGTGCTTCGGGTGTCCCTTTGGCAACTAAGGACAATCAGACCCTGGAATACATCCTTGGCACACAAGGAGGATGTCTGAACAAAATATCAGTATAGCCCACCAAGAACCATGGGTGAAATGGTCAACCAGGCTCATAAGTTGACAAATATAAAATGTGGATCGTTATAGAGACGAATAAGGAAACAAGCTTGGTGGTAAATCAACATTGAATTGTCTTACCAAAGACATTTGTATGCTGATGTATCAAAGGAAATGTTATTTGAGGAGGGACAGTTATTCGATATGGTACCATAAAGAAAGACCCTTTTACTGTGACGCAATTGTTATTCATAAGGATATATAAAATCATATTTCCTGGGTTAACCAATAAGGACAATAAAATTGATTTCTTTCATAAGGAAATCTGGTTTGCCCCAATATCCTTATCCTAGCCCACGACATAGAGGCTCACCAGGCTATACTATAATTCAGTCACGGTACAACATTATATTGGGAACATTCTCCTTCTGATCTCAGCCTGGGAGATGTGGCCGGGGTTATACTTCATATGAACGCACTGAAAAACCCATATCGTAAGCTGTTCATATTTGATTTCCAAAGGTGCATGGGAATCACAATAAAAAGGAAATAAAACTGAAAATCGCAATGAAAATTCAAATTTTATCATCATGATTTGCCAGTGCGTTATCGTCAAAAATGAATCGGACCTCAAATCGATGTTCTTCATCCGGGTTCCACATCAGGTCAGGGCAGAAACTGCTCAAGTCGCCGCTAGTCGCCATGGCTGGCCAAAGTTGCATGGAAGACGCCAGAACTCGTTATCCATTTTTTTCCTGGCGCGCGGAACATTAAACCCACTTTTATTTGACTCCCACGGAAGGCGTCTCTCCCCGCTTCAACCCAAGCAGAAAAGTACGTCAATAAAACAGATTCAAAATTAGGAACATCCATGGAAATAATTCAAATTGTCCCATAAAACTGGTTTTAACCCCTGTGGGACTTTGACATGGCTGGAAACATGACCAGCGGAATCCACTCCATGATAAAATGGTTTTTAATTACTGGCAGAGGTCGCCAACATTGTCGGTTTGTGTTAATTAATTTCTGGAAAGAAGGTCGGAAGATGTGGTTCGAACAGTGTCATGTTTTTTTACGATTAAAACCGAATAATCCACACAACTGGGGAGCTCTTCCTGAACATAAACAAAGCCAAATGATTTCCTGTAAATGAAAAGAAATCTTTGGAAAGGCTAGAATTTCGTTTCCTGCATTCCGTGTACAAACGGGCCTCATGCACACGTGCGTAACAAGGGGTTGTGTCACAAGGGACAGGTTATGCCCCGACGAAAGATAGTGCATGGATTTATTTAACTGTGCCTTCAATATATTTTTCAAGGAATTTATTCAACCGCTGCCTAATCCATGTTTTTGGCGAAAAAAATCGGGGTATAAAAGAGTAAAAAGAGATGTGAACTTTAATGTTGATAATCATTTGAAAGTTTTCTCTAGTTTCCCCACGACGTGAACGAACTGCACCTACGCGGTGTTGTGGGAAATCGCAGAGTCCTCTGCTAACTTCTCATACATCTCCACATAGTATGCAAGGAAAACTGCAGTACGTTAATTATTGAATATTGCTGAGATTTATCGCATGTTTTATTGGATGTAGGATTCACAATACTCCATAACCGCATAAATCTTTCATCCAATCGTAAAACACGCTGCTCAGATGAAACAGAACGTGAATCGACCGCCGCAAGCCCCCATCACAGACACACGCCTCATGTCTGGTAGAGAGGCAGATCTGTATGTTGTGGAATCAGCACTTCAGCTGAATTGTCCACCATATACTATGTGACATAGACTAACACAAGTCTCTATGGAAATGACTTTAGTTTAAATCATACTTGTTAGATTATGTGAGAACAAGTTGTCCCTATAAAATACATATCTTAGATACTGGCATATCTAGACTTGCCGAGTGTAATGATAGAATTATTACACATCATAGACTTATCATTCAGTACAGCCTTGGAGCAAGGCTATACGTGGCAGTACAGTGAGTGAGTGAGTCAGTCAGTTGGGTGTGACGCCGCTTTTAACAGTATTCCAGTGATATCACGGCGTGTCAGCTTAATGTGGGAGGAAAGCCCGAAGTGATGCAGGTCTCAGATGTTTACCACTTCGGTGAAACCCACGAGCACGGGTATGGTGCTGACAAACCTTGAAACATAATCGGGGCGAACCGGGATTCGAACCCACAATCATAGGTTTCTGGCGTGCCCAAGGGACGCAACTCTGCACAGCAAATCGCGGCGCCTTAGACGACTGGGCCAACGGTGCCTCCCAGTAGAGTGAGTGAGTGCGTAATGCTTTTAAGCCGCTTTTAGCAATATTCCAGCCATATCATGTCAGGGACACCAGAATGGGCTTCATACATTGTACCCATGTTGGGAATCGAACCCGGGTCTTCGGCGTGACGACCGAACGCTTCAACCACAAGGCTACCCCACAACCCGACAGTACACTGACAACACGGTAGAGTAGACCACCCACGAGCAAGGGTATGGAGCTTTCAACAAGGAATGGTCCAGACTAGATCATCTACAGACCGCCGTCATTTAGCTGGAATATTGCTGAGAGTGGCGTTAAACAACAAAACAAACAAACGAATCCGGATTCAAATCCGCGATCACAGGTATCTGACGTGCCCAAGGGACGCAATTCTTCAAGACAAATTGCTATTATAAGGCTGCGACACTGTACGTCGAACTGCATAGCTAGCCCATTGGGCGATCTGGTCCCAGAGGTTGTCAGTAAGTGAGTTGGGTTTAACGCCGCCGTAAATAGTATATTTAACATATCACAGGGTGTCAGCTTAATGTTTAGGAAACGCCTAAGTGATTCAGGCCTTTGACTATTACTTCATTGGTGAAACTCACGCGTACGTGCTGACAACAATCAGGGAGAATACGGTATTCGAACCCGAGATCACATGGTTTTGGTTCGACTAAGAGAGACAACTCTGCACAGCTAATTGCGTCCCCTTGGGTGTAAGGATCACCCTTGTTCCCGAGAGGGTCTGGACATGACACAACACGTTCTCATTACGCCAACGCCCTCAGTTGGTTTGTGAACACTTGTTTTGATTTCAGGATGTGAAGACGCTAAATGAAGAAGCTTTGACGCTCTCTAAGACATCCCATTACAAAGAAATTCGAACTTTGAATTCACATTGGGTCTTTCTTCAGAAGACAATACGTTATGTGTTGGGGTTGGACGCCATTAATGACTGTAGGCCACGCAACTTTTGTGAAAAGGATACATTGATAGAACACACTGCAGAAGCAATTATGTACTAGTAGACAAAAAACTTTATCGAACAGACTAGAATTCATCAAGATACTTGTTTATTCTGAACAGAATTGGAATTTCCGACCTGGAAACTTAGGTCCTTAAGACATGGCAACAGTTGTCTGATTACTTCATAAATAATTCAGTTCAAAGAAGGAACGAGTTGACTGTTAACCTTTCTAATCTACTTGTTTACACTCTACCTGCTTTCATAAGTCCCAGGCCAATCGGAGTGACACATGACGGCAGTTTAATAGGATTAGAGGCAAAACACCGTCTCGATTATGATAAGTTCTGAATGATTTATCAGAACCCTATGCGCATCAATGATGGAGGTCACCAACATGAAGAACACAATTGCCTTATACTCCCAAATGGTGTTTCTCATTACTGTTTCTTTATGATTAATATTAGAATACTGCCGTAGGTGTTGCGTCCCTTGGGCACTCCAGGGACCAGTGATCGTGGGTTCGAATCCGGGTTCGTACCAATTATGTATCCAGGTCTGTCAGCACCATACCCGTGCTCGTGGGTTTCATCAAAGGGTAAATGTCTGAGACCTGCATCACTTCGGGCTTTCCTCAACAGTTAACTGACACATCCGTGATATAACTGAAATACTGTTCAAAGTGCGTTAACATCAACGTGCTCACACCAAGTTGGGATGATTCCGGTTTCGAAGAGGTCACCAGCAATCTATGCTGGTCGTACGACTTGGCCGTACGAGGATCGGGTGGTCAGGCTCGGTGACTTGGTTGATTGTTTGACATCGTAGCCCGGCGTGGTGGGACGATGCTCGTAGTATCAGTCACTGGATTGTATTTTTCTCAGAATCGATTGTTTACAGGCCGTCGTCATAAAGTTGGAATATTGCTGAGAGTGGCGTTTAACATCAACCAACAAATCTTTTTATCAATAGACTGACTTATCAGTGGCTGTTAAAAGACTCACGACAGTGTAGGTTGGGCAGAGACCACAAACACACAAGCGAACGCACCAACTACAGGCCTCACCTGGCAATATTATTAAGAGCAAAATAGCTTTTGCCAATGATAGAATTCGAACTTATGTTATTTTATGTTTCGCGTGCGAGCACATCAACCACTAAGCTAGACACACACACACACACACACACACACACACACACACACACACACACACACACACACACACACACACACACACACACACACACACACACACACACACACACACACACACACACACACACACACACACACCGCAGTTATATTCTGGGCTTCATTCATTGTATCAGGGGTGGAATTAAACCCGGTATCCGGCGACACCTGTGTCATCTGGTGCCACCATTCAAAGCTTGATAGAGCGAACGCATCATCCTGTTACTACTCTCCTGAGCAAGGTAATAGCAAATACAGATTCATATCTATGCTTATAAATATATTTGCAGAGGGACATAGCATCGCAAATGAGAATATACGCAGCTAATAACCTAACGTTGTCAAGCCGACAACAATGAAGATAGGTTGGTTACTATGGCCCTCCATCGTACCCTGACGGTTTACGATCTGTGTTTGATGCTGGTCTGGTTTGACCTCAGAACCCCCCCACCCCACCCCCCACCCCCACCCCCACACTCAAACACACACGCACACACGCACGCACGCACGCACGCACGCACGCACGCACGCACGCGGCCCCTGAGTATGTCACTCTAGTCCATCACAATCAAAGTAAATAATCTACCACGTTTTAATCGCTTTTTATTTATCTTGTGAACTTCTATTAGTATTGCCTACCACCACCAGCAGCAACCAGGATGATGATGTAAAACCTGCTGGGGCATCATGCATGATGTGGAGGTACCGATGTCCACGTAGTCCCCAGTAAGGTGATCTAGCTTCGGTTGCTGGTGGCCTATAGCCCGTATGTTAATAACATAAAGTGAAATGTTTGATGAGAATGTTTTAGTATTTGCTATGGTTAGTTTTTAGTCTCCAAGTTGTGATATCGCGCTAACATTGTTTTGTCCTTTGTGACAGGTTTTATCACTAGACCTGTTCTCGTCATCACATGTCTCAAATACTGGCGATGTGAAGTTAAACTGTAACTCGCTTAGACACTTTTTTACGGTGTAGTTGTTATGTAAAACAACACCGGTGACTATAAAAATCACTCACTGTGTTCATATGTCATTCCGGAACTCCGCTAAACACATGCGTAAATGACATTACATAAACATGACATACATGGCAGCGTAACACTGGAGCAACAATGTGATGAACAAACACATCTTTTCGAGTTATACAATGCACACAGAAAGAAACCAGCACCTTCGATTGGTACATACCATACACATAAAAACAAATGCTTCTAAATAATTTCCATTTGTTATGAACACAAAGACGGATATCGCCTTACCCCCTACAATGCACTTCTAAGAACAACTGCAATAAAAGTGCAAACATAAATACCTCCCGCTGGCCGAGTTCCCCATCTGGCCAACGCCTCGCCCCGTCGCACTCTGCTTCACAGACAATAAGCCAGAGCCCTACGGGATCCCTGATTTATGTTTTAGGTGATGGTTTGGGAACGCGGGATATTTAACGACTGACCAGTGAAAGGGGGTCACAGATTGTCTACCGCTGCTGAGAGATTAATTGGAAGCCCCTACCACATTGAGTGTCGACGAGTGAAGCCATTCATTGAACCATAATATATTCTGTTTAACCTTTTCTTGATGGTGGACCTGCTCCACTAAGCCATCTTAGCGGTACGACTGTCTTAGGATGTTAAAGCATGGAAGTTAAGATCGTTTGGGGGTTAAAATCGCTTAGTGGAACGGATCCATAAGCCATGAATCATCCTCGCGAACAGGGGGGCACGGAAAACAAGTTATAAAGAGTGCGGTACCTTTGATCGTGTCAGGATCTGCTGGCCATGGGTTCGAATCTCTGATTTATCTCGATTACGTTTATAGGTTTTGTCAGCACCATACCCAAGTCTGTCTGCCATACCCTCGAAAATAAATGACAAAAAATCCAACTCAAGTCTAGAACAATTTGGCTAGTCCAGATTGCTTTGAAATGAAGCATTGTTCATTGTAACGTTATTTCTGGGACTACATGTTAATCTACACCATATCTTTTTTTCACCAAAATTATAAGCGTTAAAGACCAGCATCACTTCGGGCTATCCTAGCTCCCACATCAAGCTGACAAGCTCGATATTTTCTATGTTTCGAAAATGCTACATTCCTATGAAGGAATACGCATATATACTACTCAAATATAGTTAAGGACCACCCAATTATTTATATTTCTATCCCTAATCGGTCATGGCATGACAGATTAACTTGCGTAAGATTAAAGAATTGGGTGGTTCTTAGCTTCTTTTGAGTAGTATATATTTTATATCTGTTCTAAATCTCGGAACACTTATACACATTTAAAACATATTGTTCCTCATTTGATACTTGAGTAACATGTCTCCAAGGTAACGTGTGAAATTGGGTGCTTCTTACCTTCTTTTGGGTAGTATATATTTTATATCTGTTCTAAATATCGGAACACTAATAATCATTTAATACAGCTTGTTCCTCATTTGATACTTGAGTAACATGTCTCCAAGGTAACGTGTGAAATAATGATATGTCATTCGTTGAAGGAGCGCAAACTTAATATAAACATTTTCTTCTGTCAGGAAAAACATTTCTTGTAGAGTCTGATCGTAACGGCTGTTGTCAATGTCACCCTTGATTATCTTATAACAGAGAAATACGGCACAAAAACTCTTCATTGGGTTTTGTTATTTGAATTAACAGCATAATGTTTATCAGTTTGGACACTTTTTGTGAAATCAAACAGCACGTTTTTCTCGCTGTGTACACCAAGAACATGCTTCGTGCATTGCCTCAATTTGTTCAAGTCTTTAGTTTTATTTGAACCCTTTAAAAGGTACTCAGTGTTGCAAGTCTTTTGCGGTTTCGAGTATCCGGTAATTGTTTCATCTCTCGCCTTTGTATTGTGTATTCACGAGCATGATCTAGTGGGTGTCGCTATACCGCTGTGAGGAACCTGTGATACCAATCACAACCAGCGAAGACCCGGCATCAATGAGGCGAGGGATGGGGAGCGTAGTGAACCAGATTTTGAAGAGAGGTGCCTCAAGGGGGCGCTGTGCGGCGTGGTAAACTACTTATCTAAAACAGCTTCAGCTTTAGAAAACAAGAAGAAAACATCGAATAAATTTGAAATTACCTCTCTCGACCAGCAATAAACAAGGGCCGTGATGACAAACTCAGCGGCGATGTAAACGGTCTACCACAAGGTTGTGTGTTGATGCCGTGCCTTTTAAGCTTGAAGTTTTCTCTTCGCGGTTTGAATGACTTCATGTTTCACTTTACACCTCGACAATGAACTAGGTCTCGCGGTTTTATCAGAGGTCTGACACGTTGATAAAGTGTTAACGAAGTGGTCTGTTTTTATTACCGTTTCATAAAGCTGGAGGCACCACAGACATACACATCTGAGGAAAGTCCGTCAGAAATTTTAAAAAAGAGGCTTATGTGAAAAAAAAATCTGTATTTGAAGTGCCATGCATAAAATGCGGATAGCCATGTCATTTATGATTATATACTGTGCTTAGCAAGTGTGTCGATACTAAAACGCTATCACGTTCCACATGTGAGTCGTTTCTATCGCTGTGGTGATGAGGTTTTCATGAATAATTTATTTTTGTAAACATCCAAAAAACCTAACACTTTTGCAATCTCCACAACACTATATATGGTTCATCATACATGACTTGCAAGCGGTGAAGATCAAGGTTAGAATTGTTCTTCAGCAACCCGTGCTTGTTTCAAGGAGCGACTACCGGGATCGGGTGGTCAGGCTCCCTGACTTTGTCATCGCATGTCAGCGTATCCTTATTGTGTAGATCATGACTGTACTGTCTGGTCCAGACTAGATCATCTACTGACAGCCGTCATTAAGCTGGAATATTGCTGAGAGCGGCGTTAAACAACAAACAAACAAACAAACAAACGAACCGGGATTCAAATCCAGGATCACAGGTTTCTGACGTGCCCAGGGGACGCAACTCTTACAGACCAATTGCGGCGCCTTTGACGACAGGGCCACCCTTATCCCCAGTTAATAACTGAAGTTAGTTGTTGAGTTTGGTTTAAGACCACTTTGACAGTATTCTAGTTTTTGTTGTCACTGTATTATATGTCATCTTATTTTAAAGTGCGGCGTAAAACAACCAACAACCAAATAAGCAAACTAGCCATTCACTTAAGATACATTAATATATTTTATACAGGATTTAAAAAACCTGTGTGACAGTGTGACATAATATTTTCAGATTTCACGAATTTTATATATTTTTGGTAACTTATTTGGGAGGTACTCAATATATTCAAAACACACTAATATGCCTCGGAATCTTGGCTCAAATATTACAGTTTCTTATTACACGCTGTGTGCGCGCGCACCATGTTGCATAACGATCTGTGGTAGCGGATCACGCCCAGCTCACAATCTTTCCTCAAACGTGTGAAGAACTAATCTTCCGGAAGTCCCAAGGCAGCCATAATTTCCGCCTGACTGACTTCCTGTCAATGGCGCTTATTCGGAATCTAGCAGCTCGGGTCTCTCGTGTACACCGGGACAACGCCATCTGTCGTCAGAGTCATAGGGGAAGGGCCATCATCCAACATCTCCAAAGTTTACGTGAAACGTTGATGGTTAGCAGTAGCGTATGTCTGTTGTCTCCGTCGCTAGATGCTCGTGGGAACCCTTGTTTAGGGAAGCCGTGGGAAAGAACTGATTTGGACCAAAATCACTTAGGAGAATTAGTCTATCCCAATAGCCCCTTACCTCCACAAAAAAAAGTCTTTTTTCGTATTTCACACATGACAACTAGCACATGCACGCATTTTTCAACGATGATAACTTCAAAACGTCAACACCAGAGAAGAGCCAGTCTCGATTATCTGCAGAAACAGATTCTATTAGGCGTTAAAGGCAAACTAGTGATGAAATTATATGAATGGATCACTGAAAACGCCACAGTAGCATGTATACTTTTGTCCGTGACGATACTTCCATCGTACAAAGTCGATTTTTATTAATGTGGAGACGAAACCTTGGGATACTTTTGGTGGGTGTGGGTTTGGAGTTGTTATTGCTGCGATGGCGGTGATTATCAGGAATAAATCGACCAAAAGGTACAACTGTCGTTAGCCTTGACAGGGGGGCCCATTTCTCCGGGCTATATGCGCAGATATTCTCAAAATTTAATCAGTAATGCTGTTATCTTTTATTTAGAAATACCGATACGTTCACTGTCACCACATTATGATCACATCGCTGTGTACACTGTTCAAACATTATGATCACATAGCTACGTACACTGTCACAAAGTTATGATCACATCTATACCTACACTGTCACAACATTATAATCACATAGATAGTGCACTGTCCAAACATTATGATCACATCTATACGTAAACTGTCACAGCATTATGATCACATCGATAAGTACACTGTCCAAACATAAGCATCACATCAATACCTACACTGTCACCACATTGTGATAACATCGATACGTACACTGTCACCACATTATGATCACATCGATACGTACAATGTCACATCATTATAATCACATCGATACGTACACTGTCACAACATTATGATCACATTTATACGTAAGCTGTCACAGCATTATGATCACATCGATACGTACACTGTCCAAACATAAGGATCACATCAATACCTACACTGTCACCACATTATGATCACATTGTACACTATCACCACATTATGATCACACAGCTATGTGCACTGTCACAACATAATGATCACAACAATACTCTGTCAACACATCGTGACCACTTCTCGTTAATTCTGGACTTATGTCGTTCCAAATCCTGACAAATATCAACGTAGCAAAAAATAGCACTGAAGCTCGCCTAGCCACTTTATCACGTCTCCCATCAGTGACAGTTTCTATTCCCCTGCCCCTTTGTGCTTCCGCGGCTCTCTTTATCTCAATCCGTAAAAAGAGATGACTCCAAAGAGAAAGAAGCCGCTTTATTAACACAGATTGGTTGCTCATCATTAAGATATCAAATGTAGCCACTCGCTGTTACGCAATCATTTAAGGCAGTGAGTATGATTTATAAAGTCTGCCTCACATTACCAAATAGTTATTGACGATCTTTATCATCCAAACCAATATGATGTTGTTATATTTATTGCCGCCAGAGCTAGGTGTCCAGATGCTTCCCACGTTAGGGAATCAGTCAGCCTCGTTATGACAGAGAGCACGCGCAAGACTGGTCCCGGTGCTAACGGGTAAAGAAGTTGACGAGATAATAAACAATGGTGGCATGGCTTCTGGCGTCTTGAACAATGCCGTGCCAGACAATACCTGCTAAGAGAAGATCATTCAGGTCAGGTCTGATGGAACATGTGTAACGCTGGACAAGTATTAGGGACTGGAACCGACATCTGTCAATAGCCACCATAACAGGGATGGCGAAACTAGGAATGCCAGTGCTGATCACTGTAGAGAGAACGATCCAGTCATGTCGTTTTAAATCAGCGTAATTAATGATATAACGGTCAAATGTAAGGACTGGGAACCGTCTGTACTGGGAACCGTCTGTATTCCTTCACCCTAGGGACGATCGTGTACGTTATAGCTAACGTTACAACCTGCTAGAACTAGTCTATAGGTGTTTATTCATTGGTAATTGAATGATTGTTGGCTTGTGTGTACCTGTGTATATCAGTCGCATCCGGTTCAAATAGAAATCGCCACTCTTATGATGTATACATCCTTGTCACCAATCATCAAAATTAGTGCTTAATGGACTGAGTTCTGTCTTTTGTACCTTCTTTCGTTTAGGCAAAAGCGTTTGCGCCAATCATGTAATAAACCTGTCGGTAGTATTCACTGAAAGGGCAAGTAGCCCAGACTTGTCTTGTTCAAACGCTGTCATCAAACAGAACTTATTTGTAACAGACTTTGTCTTGACACTGTACCATTAGAGGCGGATCGAGGGTCGTCTGGCTGATGTTCGCCGCAGTGACAAATGGGCCAGTCAGGGAATCATGGCGTTGGTCTGTGTACGGTCTGGTTGGTACAACGGTCACATATATGAGACTGGGAACTGTCTTTTATATCCAGCCATAATAAACATGGAAGATAAGGCATCAATGTCCCAAGGATATGTCAGTGATTATTATCTAAGATTGATCAGTCCTGTCGTAATACTCGTCCAGAGATGGACCAGTACTGTAGATCATTGATCGTGGCTTATTACTAACACAGTTTCCACTGATGGCGGTGATTGTAGCCTGTCAGATATGGATAACGCAACAATGGAGGGTATGTAACGTAAGTGGATGCACGTGACTCACGGTTGATAATAGCCAATCAGATACGCACGTGCTGACCTTGTGTGAAGGGGATGTGAATCATAGCACAGCGTCGTCCATTTCAGTGGAATTAGGGAAAATCATACGTCTCCTCTTGCTTAGACAAATCCTACAATTTCAGGCTTGATTGATGATCTGTGTGGTGCTGTATGACTTGGAATGTTCTTTAATTTAAAATTTTGCTATAACGTTATCTTGACGTTGCCAGACGAGCGGTCTTATCGTATACCACGAAATACAGCGACAGCAGTATGTACCTAAAGAGGGGGTCACACAGATCCTATGATGGCTGTTCACTTTTGAAAATATGAAACGTCAACACTAGAGAAGAACCTGCCTCTATTGTCCTCGGTTCTATTCGGCGTAAAGGGGCAAATAGCGGTGAAAACTATATAAAATAATCACTGAAAACTATTGATGACACCAGGTGTTCGCACAGCAGTAATATCTGAAGCTTGAATCTAACTTCTTAAACCCCAAAGCAACATTCCCAGTGGGCCATTTGAGAAATCTTTAAAAACAAATATTCTCTGGCTCTATCAGTAGAAAGAGGGCTAAAATTATGAGAAGCCCCGTCATGGAATGATTGCACTAATTATATCACTCTCATGAGCTGTTATAATAAACCCAACAATTGAGTGGTGATGCGCTGTACGTGTATTCTTTCTTATTGATCAACACCTGCTCGAAACACCATCGAATTTTTCATTCAGACGACCACGTGACACGGTAGGGCGACGTATAACCACGTATACAGGTGACGTCATTGGAGATGCTTCAGGGCGTGTCCCCCTGGCGAGAGTCTGCAGGACTAGTTCCAGTACTCTGAAATCACAAAGGATAACGGCATTTTTAACGTCATGCGCTGCATCTTTTTGGAAAAAAATATAACATGTAAATTACGCTTTATTACGTTAAATCGATAAATAGTTTCCAAAGAAACGGAGGGTTATTATTTTCAGCGTGTACGTATTCAATTGAACTGGTAGTCAAGTGAATCGGTCATACTTGAATAACTTAAAAATATTCTCGCAGGCAATATATTTAAAATCGCTATCACGTTATTTGCTCCTTGGTGAGGGTTCGAGGGCGTTTCTCCTTCTTTCTGAACGCGGGACAGATGCGTTTGACATTACGACATGTTTGTTTTTAAAGTGCGACTTTTATGATGTGATTTCAAGTTCTCAACTCAGATAAAATTACGTCTAACGTTTCATGGGATCTTGCCTGCAAACCAAGTCTAGTTCATGTCTTAAACAGATTGCATGGAACAATGGGCAGAGGGAGCTACGGGCTATGGAGGTGATCATCTACACTGAAAATCTGGACCTTCTGTACGCAGTGATTGCCCTCTTGTGTATACAAGTATATGTTCCGTAAATAAAGCGTTCTGAAATCGATTGTTTCAGATTAACAGGGTCCAGAGTAACGGAATTTCATCGTTGTTAATTACTTTATATTCTTTTTGGACTATTTAACCATGGTACCGCACTGATTGAAGTCGTCAATGATTTTCAGTGATCTATTCGCATACTTTTCGTCCTTATTTCGCTTTTACGCCAAATGGAATCTGTTTGGGCAGATCACCGAGGGTATTCTCTTGTGCTGACGTTCTATTTACCATCGTCACGATTGTAAGATGAGTTCATGTATTAGTTGTCATTTATGTGTGAACTACGAAAAACGTATAACCGATTTTATGTTTTGTGAGATCTTTTGTTGTATGGTTAATGGTATCGTGATCTACTGGGTAAGAACGAAACTCTCAAGTTTGACGTGGTAGTTTGTGTGCAGTTGTACACGTATTGTAAGGACAGAGACTCGAACTACAGATTCTGGCTGTATCCATGTCTGACAACAGACATACAGTAAAACCGCTCTCGATACTCGGGAAACCTCTTAATTTACTCCGTACACCTATTTCGTTTATCCGGATGCTGAAATGTACAGTTCGGATCAATGAGGCTCATTGTATTATTTCTGCTGACACGCCCATTCAGACACGCGTACAGAAAGCCTGGTTTCGGGCAGTATACGGTCACTTTACACAACGTCAATACCCGCGTAGCCTCACTCCCAGAATAAGAAATAGATTTATCCTCAGTGTCCTTACTGACCTGAAACATTTCAAATATTTTGTTTATATTTGAGAAACGTTCATCTGCCACTGCAAATCAACCGTCTTGTTTTCGTTCGCATCAAAATTGTCCCCCCTAACAGTCTGGCTTGCAGATAATCAGATATTTGTATGAGATCCTCGTCATCGTACACCACGCTAGTGTGCCGTGACGATATCTGTGGACGATAGTACCCGACAAGCCGACAGATCCAGCTGAAATGACGTTTCCCGTCAGATAAATCTTCTCCATGACGTTATCTGATCGTTAGGGATGTGTCCCTTCTTCTTACCAATTCCTCATTTTTTCGTAATTCCTTTTTAAATGCAGTTATCAGTCGCCATATGGTGCTCCAGCGTAGAAACGTTGGCTATCGGGTAACACCGAGTGTGCAGTTATTATAGGAAAAACTGTAGAAATCTGTTGACATGATGCGGTGATTTGATCTTATCCAAGGAAAAATAAACTGGAAAACTTTATTATTGAGCTCTCTGGCAGCGTTACCGCAAACTGATGCAAATTTCATGGCAATAAAAATGACATCTAATACGGTTAAAGTTCTATCCTCTGTATCTGGAAGGGTAATTATGCCACTCTGTGGAGTTGGGGGGATACAGAATCCAGCTTTGGCAGGAGGGGGCCTACAGGGAATAACCACAACAGCTCTTAAAATTCAAATTTCCCTTTTACGTTAATCTGTGAAATATGATTTTTCAAAACAAGGAAACTGAAAACCCCTTGCACTTGCTTTTTAACTGTAATTAAGCAGCTATTCCAAACAAACGTGTCCGCAGTCGCCATTACTGCTGCCACGTAGGTGATTGGTGCAGTTGGTCTGTGGAGGAATTCTCCCATCAGCGTTTTGTCGTGTTTATTGTAGGTAATGACTTTTCACACTTTATGAATTGAATAATGTATACAACGACTAGAGACGTTTATACACTGGTACACAGATCGGGTTGGATCTTTGTGATGATACCCTGATACTGGGACATTGGCAGAAGGATCCACTTGTAAATTGATAGAAAGATCCACTGGTACATTGATTGAAATATTCTCTGGTACATTGACAGATGGATCCACTTGTAAATTAATAGAAAGATCCACTGGTACATTGATAGAAATATTCTCTGGTAAATTGATAGAAGGATCCACTTGTAAATTGATAGAAGGATCCACTTGTAAATTGATAGAAATATCCACTGGTACATTGATAGAAATATAAAACAGATATTGTACATATAGACATAAACACAGATATGGTACACATATAGACATCAACACAGAAGTGGTACATATATAGACATAAACACAGATGTGGTACATGGATAGACATAAATACAGATGTGGTAAATAGACAGACATAAACACAGATGTGGTACATAGACAGTACACAGATGTCATACATAGATAGATATGTATGAGACACTGGTACAAAGATAATCTACAATGATACATAGATCACGTACACTGAAACACAGTTATGGTACACTGATACACAGGTAAGGTACACTAATACACAGGTAAGATACACTGATACACAGGTAAGGCACAATGTTAATTACGATGATACACAGGTAAGGTACACTGATACACAGGAAAGGTACACTGATACGCAGGTAAGGCACAATGTTAATTACAATGATACACAGGTAAGGTACACTGATACACAGGAGAGGTTCACTGATACACAGGTTAGGTACACTGATACACAGGTCAGATACACTGATACACAGGTAAGGTACATTGATACACAGGTAAGATACATTGATACACAGGTAAGATACATTGAAACACAGGTAAGATACATTGATACACAGGTAAGATACATTGATACACAGGTAAGATACACTGATACACAGGTAAGGTACACTGATACACAGGTAAGATACATTGATACACAGGAGAGGTTCATTGGTACACAGGTAAGGTACACTGATACACAGGTAAGGTTCATTGATACACAGGTAAGGTACACTGATTCACAGGTAAGGTACAATGATACACAGGTAAGGCACACTGATACACAAGTAAGGTACAATGATACATAGGTAAGGTACACTGATACACAGGTATGGTACAATTATACACATGTTAGGCATACTGACACACAGGTAAGGCACACTGATACACAAGTATGGTACACTGATACACAGGTAAGGTACATTGATACACAGGTAAGGCACAATGTAAGGTACACTGATACACAGGTAAGGTACACTGATACACAGGTAAGGTTCATTGATACACAGGTAAGGCACACTGATACACATGTAAGGTTCATTGATACACAGGTAAGGTACACTGATACACAGGTAAGGTTCATTGATACACAGGTAAGGTACATTGATACACAGGTAAGGCACAATGTAAGGTTCATTGATACACAGGTAAGGCACACTGATACACAGGTAAGGTTCACTGATACACAGGTAAGGTTCATTGATACACAGGTAAGGTACAATGTAAGGTACACTGATACACGGGTAAGGTACACTGATACACAGGTAAGGTTCATTGATACACAGGTAAGGCACACTGATACACAGGTAAGGTTCATTAATACACAGGTAAGGTACACTGATTCACAGGTAAGGTACACTGATACACAGGTAAGGCACACTGATACACAAGTAAGGTACAATGATACACAGGTAAGGTACACTGATACACAGGTATGGTACAATGATACACAGGTAAGGCATACTGACACACAGGTAAGGCACACTGATACACAAGTAAGGTACACTGATACACAGGTAAGGCACACTGATACACAGGTTAGGTACAATGATACACAGATAAGGGACACTGATACACAGGAAAGGTTCATTGATACATAGGTAAGGTACACTGATACACAGGTAAGGTACATTTATACACAGGTAAGGCACAATGTAAGGTACACTGACACACAGGTAAGGTAGACTGATACACAGGTAAGGTTCATTGATACACAGGTAAGGCGCAATGTAAGGTACACTGATACACAGGTAAGGTACACTGATACACAGGTAAGGCACACTGATACACAAGTAAGGTACAATGATACACAGGTAAGGTACACTGATACACAGGTATGGTACAATGATACACAGATAAGGCATACTGACACACAGGTAAGGTACAATGATACACGGGTAAGGTACACTGATACACAGGTAAGGCACAATGCTACACAGGTAAGGTACACTGATACACGGGTAAGGTAGACTGATACACAGGTAAAGTACACTGATACACAGGTAAGGTACAATGATACACAGGCAAGGTACATTGATACACAGGTAAGGTACACTGATACACAGCTAAGGTAGACTGATACATAGGTAAGGTACACTGATACATTGATATACCCGTATAACACTGGTACACAACTATGTGTTGTTCACTGTACATGACGTTTGTGTTAACGCACCGACACACATTGCAGCGGTTAGACTGAATTCTGTGATGTAATTCCAGTTGGAATCAAGGCTATCTTTAATCCTATGTAGGACTCCCTTGGAACGATGGAATAACTCACAGATAAATAAACCCTATAACCAAGAACATAAGATACACCAGATCACAAATTACATATGACATGGACCTTTGTTGTCGATTCTCACAGAGTGAATCGCACTAGGGATTTGATTTGAACATATCTTTCTGAAAACGTTAGGGTTTGAGAGTAATTATTTGACAACAATCTCTGTGTCCTAGGCACCGTGATGGAGGAATGTGTTCAGATTCCATCTTGGCTCTTCCAACGGGGAGGGCTTCAAACATGGCTCGTAATGTATCAAAGTCAGGAAAAACAGTCCCGATATAGCTGTATAATTACTGCCCTTTATACAGTTAAGTGCAGCTATTTTAACTGCGTGCACACAACCTCCCTTGGTATTTCCATTGCCTTTGAATCTGGGAACTCATTGGACATATATCACTGAGACTGGAATATGAATACATCAAAGAAGCAACCAGAGGTAGTGTCTGTATATCCTTGAGGGTACATCGTGATACCATGCTTTTGTTGTTGTTGTTATTTAACGCCACACTAAACAATATTCCAGCAATGACAGCGGTCTGTAAATAATCGGGTCTGGACCAGACAATCTAGTGAATGACATCAGGAGCATCGGTCCACGCAATTGGGATCGATGACATGCATCAACCAAGTCAGCGAGCCTGACCACCCGATCCCGTTAGTCGCCTCTTACGACAAGCATGGGTTGCTGAAGACCTATTCTACCCCGGATATTCACGGGTCTGATATCATGTAGAATGTATAGCTAAATGTATGCGACCAGAAGAGATGGTTGTATATCCTTGAGTATGTTCCATCATCGCCTACAGAATGTACAGCCATACAACCAGCTGTGATGGTTTGAAAACATAGTCAATGGCAGTTTTAGTTCTACTTGTTTCCGAGTTAAAACAATGACTACACTGATTGGAATGTATGACGTGAAAATCTGGGATTCAAACCCAAGATCAGCGAATCCTGACACGTTAAGGGACGTAATCAGACTACTAGACCCCTCTGGCCTACTATCAAAAGGGTCTAATGGTGGGTCTAAGTGTCATAACAAATAAATCTTTGAATGAAAACCAGGCGCTGCTTCTTTATTCCAACATTCATACTTTGAAATAAAACATGATATGTCTAAAACAATTTAATAAAAACGGCAAATCAGCTTTAAACAGGTGTTTTACATCAAGCCGGGGATGACACACCAGGAACTAAAGAAAATTATTTATGTTGTCCAGTAAACACTCTCTTTGAGAAGGCGTATCACATCGTTGTTCGAGTTGTTTCCAATTACTCAAAGGAAGTTTACATCATGTCGTTTCCCGGTGAGGACCTTTGAAGTCGATACCTGAAAATCGACATCTGTCAGCGAAAACCGTTAGATGACGGGATCAATACTTTGCCATGACTTGTAAACGTCAGGTTAGTTATGTATAGCTTCATAAACAAAGTCTATGACAGTTTTAGTTCTACTTGTTTCCGAGTTAAAACAATGACTGCATTGATTGGAATTTATGACGTGAACGAAGATGTGGGTAGAGACCAATTGACGTACGAGTTTAATAGACAATGTGGTGTTCGTATAATCCTAGCTGTTCGTATAAATAAACAATTTCTGTCATATGACGAGGCTTTATTGTTTTAATGGATATAACAGTAATTTTTGTACTTAAATCAAGCCTGCTTACATTGTAGACGTATACGTGTATTATCTTCGTTATGAAGGGTCCTTAATGGACTCATTGCATAGACACTTAATGAATAATGAACATATTATGTGCGCTTTATTTGAGAAATAAACGTTCCTCATATGTCGTTTGGATAACTTGGGTTACTGGTCGTAGTTTCTATAATATAATGGGGATATATATTGTTATTGACATGATACTGTTTGTTTTATCATGGAATGATAATGAATACTATAATCAACAATAGCAGTTCCAAATGGTTATCTCTATATTATTTGGTGAGGTGAGGTGAGGTGAGGTGACATGGGTTTTAACGTGGCGTCCAAGATTATTGCACTTATATAGCGACGTGCATGTACGTGTGTGTGTTTGGGTGGCTACTTGTACTAGTCCGGACTGATGCCAATTTATAGTGCTAGCTTACTGAGATACCATGCCGCAGTTTAACATGAATACCCCACTCAGACACAGTATACTGACTCCGAGCCGACCAGTCCTTGTTTTAGCTCCTTAAAGCCGAGCGCCAGACAGGGTAACAACAAGTACCATCTTTTAACGTCTTTTGGTATGACGCGGCCGGGGATCGAACCCCCGCTCTCCGGGCGGACGCTCTACCACTAGACCACGGAGGCGGCCTTATATTATTTAGTGGAATGTTGATGTATATGTTGTGAGTATTTATCACTGCAGTCTGTAAAGAATCAAGTTTGGGCCTAGCAAACTAAGGTTCATAGCATGAGCAACGACCACACATTCCTATGATGCTGATGGCAGTGAGTGAGTAAGTGAATGTTGTTTAACGCCGTAGTCAGCAATATCCAAGCTTTATCACGACTGTCTGTACATATTCGGGTCTGGACAACTTGAGAGTGTCTTTCCCACTGAAGAATGGCTATCCTTTCGACGTCATCAAAGCATAAACTGGCAGGCAAAACAAACACACACATGAAAATTTGATTTGACCCCAAATTAACAAACGTTATAAGGTAGCCTACTGGTTAAAGCGTTCGCTCGTCACGCCGAAGACCCGGGTTCGAATCCCGACATGGATACAATGTGTGAAGCCCATTTATGGTTATAGGTTCAAAGTTTTTTTTAATAACAGCTACTTGTATCAATAGGCGACAACATAAAGGATACAAAAACAAAAACAACATATACTGACAAAGATCACTGATTAAATAAATCAGAGCAAATAGACAAGCGAATTAGCAAAGCAACTGTATTACAGTAACAGACAAGATAGCCAGCCAATTAAGTCAACTGCGACCAGCTAACACCTGAGTCAACTCAACACTCTAATGTGTCGTCTATTATTATTATTATTATTATTATTATTATTATTATTTGGTAAATATGAGCGAAACTCCATGCCACCCTATATTACACGAATTCCCCAGTGAAGATCCGGGTTAGATTTGTCTTCAGCAACCCATGCTTGTCGTAAGAGGCAAATACCGGGATCGGGTGGTCATGCTCGCTGACTTGGTTAATGCATGCCATCGTATCTCAATTGCGTGGATCGATGCTCATGATGTCAAGCACTGAAATGCTCTATTATTTACAATCACAACAACCCGATTAATTCATCACACATACACAATTCCCTGCCTTAACCAAGCTGGCTGTATGACAACATGCACCCCGACCCATGTAATTAAACCCTTTTCATTCAACAGATCAGAAGTCTCATCAGGAATGTCAATCTCTGAACCTGTCAAATACCTCCGGTGTCTCCGGAGTCTCGTTGCTGAATTTCACGGTCAACAATTTCGTGCTACACCGTCCACGAATCATTCCACTTTGCCACGGCGAACTTTTTCTAAAGCCAAGGCCTATTGGTTTAATCAAGTTCTGAGTGGATGTGGAAAACAATAGTTATTTTATTGCTTTGAATCCTAAATGCCAGGGTAAAAAGCATTTGTATTAGCAGACCGCATCATGCATAAACTACGGCATATGATAAGCTTGGGCTTCCCGACGTAGAGGCGGCCGCTCCGATTGCATTAATGGAGAACAACGCGTTTCTCGACGGTATTGCAATAAAAAGCAATATTAGACATCAGCATAGAGAAATAATCATTAACTTTGTTCTTGATGGAATACTAGAAATTATTCATGCTATAGTGAGCAAATGCCTGATTTCAATCATGTTATGGCAATACAAAGGAATGAGGTTACCATTTTTGCTGGATGCTTTTAATGTTTGAGGATGTTTAATGTCGTCAAGTGAGAGCGTATGCAATTTGATTCTTGCTATAGTTAAATAAGAAAAATCGAAATAAATGGGGCTATTCAAACGTTGTGACAAACTTAAGAAGAAATCACTGTACTAGTTTATTAATTTGTTGTGGAGCTAGTATTATTGAATTAACCATTTAAAAGTTTCTACATTTAAGTTAAGGCGGTGCTTCAGTGTGGGATGTTGGATTTCTATAGCAATCATTGACGAATCCTAAGGGACGTAATCCCGGCCAAGTCACTTCGTGCAATTCCCAATTTTGACTTAAACCATTTGTTCCCGTGTTTTTTTTCAGGATAGCAGTTTACTTGCCTTTGCATGTATTTGTGACAAGCCACCGGTGTGGCAGGATACGCTCCCCTTTTCGCGAAACCTGGTATGATCACTATTTGGCATGATTCATAAACACTTGATCATGATGTAATCCAAATCGTTCAATCTCCCCTAGAATATAGAAAGGGTTTTTATTGGGGTATTTTTGGTAATTTTTAGCTACTATCCTGTCCATTCGCACTCAGCTTTTAGGCCGTTTTTATTATCACAAACTATGCAGGAATTAACGCGTCAAATGCAGCTCACTCACTCACTCTGTAACTGTAATAGATTGCCAGCTACATCCATGTCCCGAGGCCGCCGTGTAAAAAGCATGTGGAATTCATTCTCGTGCTCCAACGTTGAAAACAAAACCACAACTAGTTTAGGAGTTGTAAACATTGTAAATAAGAAAACAGAAAGCCTTAGGATATGTATTTAAAACAAACCACTGATAGAGTTCTTTGTCAAGACATTTTTAGATAATTAGTGCCACGACCTGCCCGGGGGAACTTCCGTTTTTATCTGTGGTAACATTAATGGCGGTACTAATAGAAACGGAAGCTAGGAGGAATTTGGTATACTGTTAATCAACCCAGTCTGGGGCTTGTAAATTGATATCAACCATTTCAACCACTGGTTAGTGATGTCTGGTTAATATATTACATTCTGATAACATGACTTAGATCTCACGACGGACTTCCCAGTCTATAGTGCCGTACAGTCTGCAATGTATCTATTTAACAAAAAATAATTTGGTGTTGCCCTGGGTCTAATTGGCGTTTAGACCGAACCTAACTAGGCCACTGGACAATAGGTTATTTTGTAGAATAAAGTCGTCTCATAATACATCGCTATCTTGCTGCAGGCGCCGCTGTCTTGTGCATCATGGGATTCTATCAGCTTCCGCCATCCCCGTCGACGAAGTCGTAGCTGACGGGGACGTTGGACGGTTTATTGGCCGATTGTACGAGGATCTATTTAACTTTTCGCCGTATCAGTAAAGCAATTTGTACTACATTTCCCCAACAGCTGAAATTTGTCCTCTCTCTGGCTGGTAATGTTGACTGCCAAATGGTGATGGGTCTGGAGGATGCCTGAGAAGTGCTGTACGATGGAGTTGATACAGGCGGCATTTTGGGGAGGGTGGCGGTCAATAGCGACGGTCAGGAAGTAGAGAATACGGAATGGCTGCAACTGTCGGGCTCGCTTGACGATATAAAGCTTAGCTCAAGAGCATGGCTGATTCTCTGTCTACACGGTCGTCAGTTGACAATAGGCAAAACACATAATGAATGCTTAGTTTAACGGTAAGAGCAGAATAAGGTTTGGATCATACAATGTTACGTGTTGTGATGTGAAACAGAAGTCTTTGTATAATCAGTGGTCGAGACAGACAAACAATAAAAGCTTTCCTTGGTCTTTCTGGAACTGACTGATGACAGTGTTCAGCTTAAACATATTACTAACCCCGGACAATGGAACCTAGCTCAACTTGTAAAATGAGTTCACAAGTAACTATGTTAATAAAAGGGTTGTGAGCTATCATAAAACGTTTGCATCTAACCATATACTACACTGAACTGTTTACTCTCAGATTCAATTGCGCCGCTATTCGCAGTGCAGAGTTGCATCCCTTAGTCAAACCAGCATCCGCTGATCGTGGGTACCAATCTTGAGACTCCGATAATGACCCTTGGTCTGACAACACCATGCCTGTGCCAGTGGGTTTCGCCAAAAGATGTCTACGACCAACATCTCTTTGGCCTGTCCTCCAACGTTAAGGTGACGCGCTACGATAACGCCATATCTGCTGAAAGCGGTGCTAAACCCCACTCGCTCACTATATGTTCTCATTTGACTTTGTCCATAAAATACGTCACTCAAGAGGCTTCCAAGAATTGCCTCTGTCGGTCTGCTTAACTTGAGGATGTAGTATTCGCTTTCGTAGATACTGACGACCCTGATTGCACAGCCAATGTGTACGTTCTAATACAACGTCTTGACCTAGGCTGTGTGCGAGCACCAGAACTGGGAGCATAGTTTCCCGCTAAAAGTAAACAGAGTAATCATAATGAGCTCTAAAGATAATTGAGTAAGCTATCTCTGAACACAGTTTGTAAGACTTTTAGGGTGTGCTTTCATTGTTCCAAACTGTTTTAATGAATACCATATAGTGATAAGTATTACAGCTACAAACGTAATTTATTAGAAATTTATTAATTTTCAGTCTCATATCTTCAGAATTTGCAGCCTAAAACTGGGGACAGTTTCAAAAAGCTTTATGACCTTATAACATGTGACAATCTAAGAGTTTTGTTTCAAGCTCTTTGTGAACACAAGCACATTAAGCACAACGGTTCCAAAATGTCGTGAATATTGTTTGTTTTTTGTTTAACGCCGCGCTTAGAAATACCCCAGCTATATGACGTCGGCCTATAAATGATCGAATCTGAACCAGACAATCCTGTGATTGAATTTGTGAGCAACTATTCACACCGTCGGGGTATGATGACACGCAATCAACCAAGTCACCGGACCTGACCACCCGATCCATTAAGGCGCCACCCGGGTTGGTCGATGTCACATTGTGAATATGAATGTGTGTTTTTCCTTGCCATCGTTTCATCTTCATCATCATTATACATATCTATATCAATTGAAAATCAACCATTTCAACCCTGACAAGTACACGTAGCAATTGTAAGACTATTTTCGTGTTACATATACACATGTATGTATTATTTGTATTGTAGATGTAGCAATATATACCAACCTATGCACTGACACAACCATCTAACTCAGGACCGCCTCCGTGGTCTAGTGGTAGAGCGTCCTCCCGGAGGGCGGAAGGTCCGGGGCTCGATCCCCGGCCTCGTCATACCTAAAGACGTTAAAAGATGGTACTTGTTGTTACCCTGTCCGGCGTTCGGCATTAAGGGGCTTAAACAAGGACTGGTCGGCTCGGAGTCAGTATAATGTGTCTGAGTGAGGTATTCATGTTAAACTGCGGCATGGTATCTCAGTGAGCTAGCACTATAAATCGGCATCAGTCCGGACTAGTACAATCAGCCACACACACACGTACATGCACGTCGCTATATATGTGCAATAATCTTGGACGCGACGTTAAACCCAATTTCACCTCACCTCCATCTAACCCAAGACAAACAGTACCATGTGCTCTCCTTAAACTGAGGTCTCTTAGTTCAAGAACACATAAGATGAACGGCTCCATTGTCCATGACGGTAATATACTTCTTTGACTATTCAGGTTTCCATTCGTGTTATTTGAAGCTAAGCAACCTAGTACAAACAGCAGTAAAGAAATTACTTAGGAGGCCCCAACGAATCCCTCCAGGCGGCTCGGGCCATTGCTCTTTGCCATGCCTCGTTGTCTTGCAATCCTATAACAATGAGTAATAACCTTGATGAAAATCTACAGCTTATAAGTGGATTAGTTATTACCAACTCTCCGAGGGCAAGAAGCTAACACGATTCCATCTCAGAGTCAACGGAGACAGGAATGACAGGACCATCAGCAATTGGCCAAGAGGGTCTTGTGCAATGGAACAACTTAGCTAAATCACTGCCGTTCCAAACGTCCCGTTGTGATAGATATATTGACAGATGAGCCCAGGGAAGACAGTAAACAGGGCCAATGTCAGATTACTATAGGAGCTCGCATCTCCCCGGTGCCTATAACGAGGATTCGGATCGACCCTGGATCGATGGCTTCATAGGCCGCGAGTAATAAAGCTCATTCTGTTTTCTGCTTGACTTTTATTTGGACACCGGTGTCAAAATCAGGTCGATTCGGGGCTGGTGAGAGTTACTTTTTGGTTTAGGAAAGTTAATCAGGCTTGACAGTACATTTGGAGGGGTCTTTTACGATTTTGGGGTATAAACGGGAGCAAATATTGGTATAAAGTTGATCTGAATTTCAAATTTTATTACTTTCCGTGGGTTTCATTTCCGTGAATACTGCTTACGTGTCTTTTTCTTTTGAAATGCAGGTTTTTAAGTGACTTATACTCTTACGAATGAGCAGAGAAGTAATTCTGGGAAATCTTTTCTAAAGAAAAGTGAGCTTTTAGATGATTATTTTCTGGGCGAAATGGTTCAAGATACTGATCGCGAGGGATTTCATGGAGGCCGTGGGACAGACTAACGTTCCTGTTGTCATTCTGTAGTCGGCTTACAGGAAGCGAACAGACTTGAGATTATTAGTTTATTGATTTACATTGCTAAATTCTTCATCATATTGATAATTCCTAATAAAATAATTCCATATAAGGCTCGACATGGAACCAGGATTACAAGTACCGGTATTGTCAGGAAATCCGAACGATCAAAAACCGTCGATACCAAATCAAAGAGCTGCCTGTTATCATAGGTACATAGTAAAGTATCTACCTGATGTTCAGTCTCATACCTCTACACTGCCGGGCAAAAGAAAGTATACACCTATGTTTGATGGTAGCTTAGTATGAAACAATCAAGAAATGGTTATTCGATGAAAATATATTTGATACGGGTGTCACAGGCGATATTACATGTTTCATATCAATGAGTATCTCACACCGGGTGACGAGCATGACGTCTAAAGGAACATAGGGGTCATACTTTCACGGTACACAGAAATGAGGTGAGGTGAGGTGAGGTGAGGTGAGGTGAGGTGAGGTCAAATGGGGCATAACGTCCAAGATTATTGCTCTTATATAGCGACGTGCATGCACGTGTGTGTGTGTGTGTGTGTGTGTGTGTGTGTGTGTGTGTGTGTGTGTGGCTGCTTCTACTAGTCCGGACTGATGCCGATTTATAGTGCTAGCTCACTGAGATACCATGCCGCAGTTTAACATGAATACCCCACCCAGACACAGTATATTGACTTCGAACTGACCAGTCCTTGTTTTAGCCCCTTAATGCCGAGCTCCAGACAGGGTTACAACAAGTGCCATCTTTTAACGTCTTTAGGTATGACGCGGCCGGGGATCGAACCCTTGACTATCCGCCCTCCGGGCTGGCGCTCTACCACTAGACCACGGAGGCGGTCATCACACAGAAATGAGCAGAGTGAAGGTTTAACATTGAATTTTTCTTGCCAAAACATTGTAACAGAAATGAGTTTCGTTAATATCCGTAACGATATTTTCGGATTAGTGGAATTTTGAGCTGTGGTATATTGGCGCTATTACCAAGGGTTGAAGGATACCCCTGTAAATATAACCGCATCACTTTCACAATCTGACAATGTCATTGCCATGCTATTTACGTGGGAGGTCCTTATAATGCCCAATTAAGACTGACTTGACTTGTTTGATAGGCATTACTTAGAAGTTGACGGATGACAAGATAGACACAATTTTTTTTATGGATAACAACTTCTTTAATACTATTAAAGAAGTTGTTATCCATAAAAAAATTGTGTCTATCTTGACTGACTTGACTGTGACGTTGACCTTGACCCGACTTGACTGTAACATTGACCTTGACCCGACTTGACAGTGACATTGACCTTGACCAAGGCAGGGAAGTACATGTGTACCCGTCACCCCATAGTTTCATTCACGTTCCAGCTGCTTCTATGTTGTTTTATTGCTGTTGTTGTTGTTGTTGTTGTTGTTGTTGTTGTTGTTGTTGTTTAATATTCCAGCTATATGACGGCGGTCTGTGAACATCGAGTCTTGACCAGACAATCCAGTGATTTATATCATGAGCATAGATCCATGCAATTGGGATACGATGACATCCATCAACCAAGTCAGTGAGCCTGACAACCCGATCCCGTTAGTCGCCTTTTACGTCAAACATGTGTTGCCATGTTGTTTGAACTTCTATTGAACAATGTTTTCCATTTTGTGTTGCGACAGATCTACGAACGTCAATAAACCTTATGCCCTGACATTTAGAATTTTCGAAAGTGAAACACAAGTATCCATAAGATCTATTGTTTTGGCTGCATAAAAATGTTTCTTTTGCACATATTTTTCAAATGTGAGGAGGGAGGTATGACGTTTTATGATTGGAAACAAAATTGATGATCGGAAATAATTGTTGTACGAAGAATATGAACTAACACAGCTGGTCCACCTAAAGTTAACACAATGTCTCTTGTCAAGCATAGATAACAGTGTCTGTTTCATATGACGCAGGAAATTTGAAAAATATTTTTTTATTGGCTTTATTGCCAATAAAACATTTTTTTCAAATGGATGACGCGCAGGATTTAAAGTGACGCGTCAATTTCCGAGAAACGTTTCCTATTTACGCCTTCTGAAACAGTTCCATATTGACGTGGGAGACAGCAGTCGGTCTTCCTCTTCCGCCACACTGCATCACGACTTATCGTGTGGCCTTCTTGTACAGACTGGGGTGTGAAGCTCTGATTTGGTGCAGATTTGTAAGATTTTGACGTTTCTCAACATCAACATTGGGCTGGTGACTGTTGTTGATATCTGTGTGGCATCCGGTGTTCAGGCGCCGTGGGTGTGGGTGGCGCCGTGGATGTGGGTGTGGGTGTGGGTGGCGCCGTGGGTGTGGGTGTGGGTGGCTCCGTGGATGTGGGTGTGGGTGGCGCCGTTGATGTGGGTGTGGGTGGCGCCGTGGGTGTGGGTGTGGGTGTGGGTGGCGCCGTGGGTGTGGGTGTGGGTGGCGCCGTGGATGTGGGTGTGGGTGTGGGTGGCGCCGTGGGTGTGGGTGTGGGTGTGGGTGGCGCCGTGGATGTTGGTGTGGGTGTGGGTGGTGCCGTGGATGTGGGTGTGGGTGTGGGTGGTGCTGTGGATGTGGGTTGGGTGGCGCCGTGGATGTGGGTGGCGCTGTGGATGTGGGTGTGGGTGGCGCCGTGGATGTGGGTGTGGGTGTGGGTGGCGCCGTGGGTGTGGGTGGCGCTGTGGATGTGGGTGTGGGTGGCGCCGTGGATGTGGTTGTGGGTGTGGGTGGCGCCGTGGGTGTGGGTGTGGGTGTGGGTGGCGCCGTGGGTGTGGGTGGCGCCGTGGATGTGGGTGTGGGTGTGGGTGGTGCCGTGGATGTGGATGTGGGTGTGGGTGGCGCCGTGGATGTGGGTGTGGGTGGCGCCGTGGATGTGGGTGTGGCTGGCGCCGTGGATGTGGGCGTGGGTGTGGGTGGTGCCGTGTATGTGGATGTGGGTGGCGCCGTGGGTGTGGGTGTGGGTGGTGCCGTGGATGTGGATGTGGGTGTGGGTGGTGCCGTGGATGTGGGTGTGGGTGTGGGTGGCGCTGTGGATGTGTGTGTGGGTGGCGCCGTGGGTGCGTTCTTGTTTAACGCCACACTCAGTAATATTACAGCTAATATTCTGAAAAATCATATTCCTGTCTGGTTCAGACAATCCAGTGACTGACATCATGAGTATCGATATACGCAACTGGTATACGATGACGTGCACAAATCAAGTCAGCAACCCTGACCACCCGATCCCGTTCGTCGCCTCGTACAACAGGCATGAGTTCTGTGGACCTATTCAGGACAGGAACTAGGGAAACTAGCCATTTCAGTTGAAAGGCCACTCAAAACATACCCATACAATTTATGACGATTCACAACCAAACACAATGTTATCATTAAAATAAATAAGACTAAACACGGTAAGGCGTTACTCCTTGTGTACAAGCATAAGCTAAGAGACGACTGGGCTCACGTCTACAGATGCATAAACCAGCGCAAATGTTCATTCCGACAGAAACAGTAAGAGTAAATCACATGACCAGAATCAAGTATGCGCATGCGTTTCATCCGATCCCTGGTCACGCTCCGGCGCAGTGGTGACTTAGCATGACACCACTGCCACAGGCTAATTTGCATATCACGTGACCGGACTTTTCTCTTGTTTGTAAACAAGCCCGCTTATTCTGAAAACAGGCGGACCTAATGCAAGCCATTTGGTGCGTTTAACAAACTGTTTTGAGTAATTATATAGATATGGTACTACAACTACGCAGTGAGCATGACAGTATATCTCTCTGTATCAAAGTGACCGTATAGCTAGCTCTTCGTAGGGCTTAGATGACAGCACGTGGAGCCGGACAACCAATGTAAACAAAGGATAACTACGCAAATGGTAGTAGATTTTCACATTTTGGGATACTTTCTCAATGAAGCGTAACCATTCTTTAGCATTTGTTTATCAAAATGTGTAGACTTGTTAAACATGAAACGGCTGAATAGCAATATGCAATATCTCGAATGGACTGTCTAAGATGTGATGAATCGTCACATGGCGCTGGCCTGTGGCAGAGGTACTATGCTGGCTGCCGACCGCAAGGAACTCTGGGTAGGCGAGTGATTCTTGGTTGGAAGCCATGTTTTACAGTGTTGTTTCTCTGTGTTCGAGAGGCCACTTTGAGTAATTACCACAGTCAAATATCGTCGCCCGTAAAACTTTCACTGCCTCCACGGGAGAAATTCCCACAACTGATTTGTGCAGCAAGATGTCGCCATTACTTCACCCCAATGGCGTTCCCTGTCGCCTGGAAGTGATACACTCGTAAAAATAGAAACAGAAAACGATTTTCTTTCTTATTTCAAAACAAATTAAGAATGTGCGTTACCATAGCTACAGTGCTTTGTAAGTCTCGATGACACCGAACTCGACACTTAAATAGCTAGTGTCAGAAGTGATGGGTGGTTGGGGCGAGAAACAAATTGACCGAAATGGAGGAGAAACAGCTACTCGTTCCAAATGACTTCTTGCTTCAAAGATCTAATCGTTAGTAACGTACTAGAGTCAACCTTGTAAACAGCAAGCGCTAAATATATACACGATAACTACATATACAGTCATTTAAACCGTTAAACCTCCATCACTGGAATGAGTGAGTATGGTGTTACTTCGCTTTTAACAATGTTCGAGCACTCTTCCACGACGGGGACACGTAGACTAACATCTTGTCTCTGAAATGAACATATCGTACAGAAAAAACAGTTGTTCAGTTATCTTAATAAAAATATAATAAAAGGGAGCCCAGTGACTCTCTTCATTTCTCCTGATACTGCAGTAATCTAGACTCCCAAACATTCTAGAATTACATGGGATGTATTTGATATATATTTGTATATATTGACTAGGGACACCGTAAATGGGCTTAAAACGCTGTAGCCAGGTAGAGAATCGAACCCGGGCATTCGGTATGATGAACAAACACTTTACATACTGGACTACTCCTGTGCACACCTTCCATCGAAGTTTTGGGGGCAAGCGAATAGGCAGGTGTCAAGTATTCACAGTGAGTGAGTATGGTTTTACGCCGCTTTTAGCAATATTCCATCAATATCACGAAAAGGTACATCAGAAATGGTCTTCCAACATTGTACCCATATGGGGATCGAAGCTTGGTCTTCGGCGTGACACGCGAACACTTTAGCCACTGGTCTACCCCTCGGCCCCTCCGTAGTTGAAAAAGTGGAAAAGCGATGGGGATCATTCTGCTGCGACAATAATGGTAAATCGTCTTTAAAATAGTTCGAGTTAACCAGGTCTCGCTATATTCGTATCATTATGATAACTTTACATGGGAAGATTTCAAATTTCAATCATGGATGTAGCTATCTGTGTTGGGTATATAAACTGTCAGGCATAAAAAGTATACCCCCATGTTTAATTGTGGCTAAAAACACACACAAAATAGTTATTCGATGGTGATGATTGATTTGTAATTTTTTTTATGAAGTCCAATTTTCAAGTGTATACCTTCTTTTGCCCGGCAGTGTACAATAGTATGTAACAAAGTGCGTGTGCACGGGGACACGATTCGTCCTACATTCCTGACAAAACTGTCGTACAGTTTATAACGTCTTGGTAGATATTAACATCAATCTATTACGAGAATCCAAAATTTGGAATGACAATGCATACCGTGGTCTTAAAAGTCTTACATCCTCACAAAATATCACACTTCGGGGACTCCGTGAGACATAAACCTGATATACCTGGAATAATGTCGACGGCGGCTTAAAACAATATTTTGTCGGTTGTACATTTTTAACAATTTCAGAGCAAACCCAGCAGCATGCCAGTACATCCGGGCACTTGTTTCTTTGATATCACTCAAGAAACATAAAACGTAAAATTGAAATTTGTCAAACAGCTGATAAAACCAGGTTGAAATACGCCGAATGACCATAACCGTACGTCAATAACGCGCATAAACAACCCCAGCCGTCCTCACATCCACAGATGCTGACACGCTGGCTTATCTAAATGGTTGTATAGGATTCTGTTTATCAGTGGATATTGCTAATAAATCCATAAATATGCCGAGGGGGTCTGAATGATTATCTCCACGTGGTACGGACCACCCGGGTGACGACAGATTGGGGTAACGACCGACAGAGCAATGCGGCTGCTTTACCTACCCATTAGGATTAAAACATTTGTCGGACCTTGGACCAGATTACAACTTTCCATAACAATTTTCTCCACATGTATCGCTGTAACAGCCGTCTGTAATTCATAGGGAATTTTTCTCCTTCATCGCATTTTTACAAGGATGGGTGGGTTCGAATATCAGTCGGTGAGAATATAAAAACGTTTTCTTTTCAATTTTTAAAAAAAATATCGGTTGTTGGTTGATATACGGTTCGTTGAGTGATTTGATTGGAAAAGCAAAAAAGAAGATCATGAAAAAATCAAAATCTCCTTCTGGTCAATGCACTGTTATAAACTTCCTTATTGTGAATGCAGTCGTATGTCTAGTAGCTATAGGTACTTCACCTCAATCGACTTTCAAGAATCAGTTTTCAAGAGTCATTGTTTTCTTGAAGCTGGCTCCTGGCGATTCCTGGGTTAAATATACCAGACACGGTGCACGTTCTGACACCGACTCCTACAGGTCAGGACATAGGCATGTTTCATATCGCCTTGAACAAGTACTTCAACACTCTTAATTGTGACAACTGACGGAGAAACATTCATTAGTTCTACGGTTTTATTTGTTGCGGGGGGAATGGGTGGCCCAGTCGTGTAAGGCGCCGCGATTCGCTGTGCAGAGTTGCGTCCCTTGGGCACGCCAGAAACCTATGATTGTGGGCTCGAATCCCGGTTCGCCCCGATTATGTTTCTAGATTTGTAAGCACCATACCCGTGCTTGTGGGTTTCACCAAAGTGGTAAACGTCTGAGACCTGCATCACTTCGTGCTTTCCTCCCACATTAAGCTGAACACAACTGGGCCACCCGGGCTGACAAATTAGATGATAGGATGGCCACGGGAGGGGAATGAGTGTGTGTGTGTGTGTGTGTGTGTGTGTGTGTGTGTGTGTGTGTGTGTGTGTGTGTGTGTGTGTGTGTGTGTGTGTGTGTGTGTGTGTGTGTGTGTGTGTGCGACACGTGCGTGCGTAGGTGCGTGCGTCTGTGTGTGATGACTGCACACAGTTTGTCGTAGTGCCCAAACAGCGTGGATGCTCACACTATCACCCACTGGTTTGTTTGATAATTTACAAGCAGTCGTGAGAGGCATGTACACATAGGGCATGACGTTACTATATTGACCCCGTACACCGGACATGACGTAACTATACTGACCCGCACACCGGACATGATGTAACTATACTGACCCCGTACACCGAACGTGACGTAACTATACTGACCCCGTACACCGGACATGATGTGACTATACTGACCCCGTACACCGGGCATGACGTAACTATACTGACCCCGTACACAGGACATGATGTGACTATACTGACCCCGTACACCGGGCATGACGTAACTATACTGACCCCGTACACCGGACATGACGTAACTATACTGACCCGTACACCGGACATGACGTATACTATACTATGGATTGGGGAGTCAGGCTCGATGACTTGGTTGATTGCGTACCATCGTACCTGAACAGCGTGTGACGTTGCTTAAAATGCCAATCACAGGTTTGTCTGGTGCAGAATAGACACACTATAAGATCAATGTGACAGAAAGTGGAAACCATTATAATCATGAGAATGTACTACAAACCTGGTGTTTGTGTTATTTGTGAGAGATTCCTTGACATTATAAAGCAATGCCCTTGACTGGGCGCCGCCATTTTGTATGAATCAAACACAAGTGATACGAGAGGTGGAATCTGATTGCCCCATAGGAGAGGCATAGAAGGGACTTAACTCATAACAGCCACTGGTGGTGCTACGATCGAGCCCAGGAATTTCAGCCTAGTTCGACAAGGTTGGAAACTGGACTTTTAAAGTCAGTTAACTCTCTTGCCTCTGGAAAAGGATGACAGAGAAACGCGTCGCTCCTGATATTAATTTAGATCATCAGCTATTGCGTCCTTACATACTTCAAGCTGTTTATCACCGCAGCATGTCGAACAGACTATTGCCGTAATACCACGTTAAACGTATCCAACACGTAACTAAGCAGTTTCTGCGACACTACGTACAGTATGTATTCATCACATCCCACGTTTGTTTGTTTGTTGTTTAACGCCGCACTCAGCCATATTCCGGGAAATAATCGAGTCTGGACAAGGCAATCTAGTGATTGACATCATGAACATCGATCCACGCAATTTGGATCGATGACATGCATCAACCAAGTCAGCGAGCCTGACCCGGGTCGTTGGTCATGTGTGTGGTCAGTTGTTTGCTGGGCTACTTACCGGATGTCAGGGTTATGCTGGATTATTACAGACAGCGGCGTTAAACAACATTCACGTTCTTTCAAGCAAAGTACAGAATTTGCTAAGCAATGTCATTCACAACTTCTTCTGGAAATGAGAGGTGTCTTACAACACGCTCAAACGGCCATTTTCAAACAGCCAGTATCTCTTGGGTTTTATTTCATTGGCCGTTTAATATACTACCCAAATGACCACCCGATTCTTTCATATTAATATAGTTAATCTGTCATGCCATGAAAGAATCGGGTGATTCTGAACTTCTTTTGAGTTGTATAATTTACAGATCATTTGAATCGGGGTGACAGTGGTTTATTCTTTGTCCATACACATCTACACAATTTCTGACCAACCAAATATATTTGACGTAATATCAACTTTCAACCGTAACAGCTAAATTACTTTCAACCTTCATGGAGGTGAAATTGGGTTTAACGTCGCGTCCAAAATTTTGTGTGTGTGTGTGTGTGTGTGTGTGTGTGTGTGTGTGTGTGTGCTTGTACAAGTCCGGAATGATGCCGATTTTTAGAACTAGCTCACGGAGATACCATGCCGCAGTTTAACATGAATACCCTACTCAGACACAGAATACACACAGCCCCTTAATGCCGAGCGCCAGACAGGGTAACAACAAGTACCATCTTTTAACGTCTTTTGGTATGACGCGGCAGGGGATCTCCGGGCGGACGCTCTACCACTAGACCACGGAGGGGTCCCACCCTTCATGGAGAACTACATTTCTGTTAGTATTATGTAGACATTTTATTACAGCGATTATAACCATGTGATCGATGCCGCTACCAGTTCATCGTAACCGTTTATAATTTAACCATTCCAACAACCTAAACTAAGTACTGGTGGGATAGTAGGAAATATTAATATGGGCAATAAACGTTACTTTAAATTAGATTTTATCTTTCGCAATCCCTTTTCAACCTTTAACTTTACCATTATAGGAACAATTCAAATACTCGCTCATAATGATGAATATTCCATAGAGTCGTTGACGATTTCGGAAATATCATGATGAATTGAAGCTCTTAAATCTGAATTCAATACCGAGTGGAGGTCACTTCTTCCGTCAGCAAAACCCGAGTTTCAAACTTTTTGTCTTTTTTGGATAATTAGTGATGAGGATTTAAAAAAAATGGATTTTGACTATTACCCTGCTAATATTTCATACATAAGACCGACGATATGACGCATGTGTTGTTGGGTGTAATTAGTCGCGCTGTCTGTTTAAATGAAAGATTCCGATGATTATTCACGCTTGATAACGTGCAACGTAGACATCAATCGTTGTCAAGATGGTTGAAAACATGGGGTATCGCTTTCAAAACCACAAAATCTAATTTCAAATTCCTGGTTGATACTCTGTGAGTTAGGAAAATAGTATCCGGCACCCTCCCCCCTATCATCTCACATCTTCCATTGAGAGCCCCCGGCTGCCATCAATCACGGACAAGTAGACGGTCAAAAGTGCAACATGCCTGATCTGAAGTGATGGGGGGAGGAAGGAGGGGGGGGGGGGGGGGGGAGGGTCATCCGCCTTGAGGGATGGCATGTGTTGAACATACACCTGCAGGTGTAATTATAACGCTCAGGTAGATACAGGTATATAAGGTGACGGCACACGAGAAAGATAGAAACCAGAGGTGATACGTATTTTAATCATTTTAACTTGTTTGGCTGAGGTTGGGGAGTATACCTCGTTCACGTGTTATAGCATAATTATATAATAATTATTAAAATTATATCATAACACCGGCAGTAATGAAAGTTAACTGCATAACCTGGATATGGAACGCTAATATGCCAAAGAGAAAAGTAAGTGTGTGTGTCTGTGTCTGTGTGAGTGTGAGTGTGAGTGTGTGTGTGTGTGTGTGTGTGTGTGAGAGAGAGAGAGAGAGAGAGAGAGAGAGAGAGAGAGAGAGAGAGAGATATGTGTGGGTGTGTTTCTGTGAGCGTGTGTGTGTTTCTGTGTTGGTATTGGGGGTTTGTCCGTGTGTGTGTCTGTGCGAGTGTGTGTGTCTCTGTTTGGGTGTCTGTGGGTGTCTGTGTGTGTGTGTGTCCATGTCTGTGTTCGTCTGTGTTCACTGTAACCAGAGACCATATAATATCTATTATATGGTCTCTGCTGTAACTAACTGGGTTTCGGTATAACGGGTTTCCGGACTAAAGGGTTTCGGACCAAAGTGTTTTTTTCTGTGTACCTTGTTCTGGCATATTCTCTTTCGATCACTCAAAGCGCTTCAACAACTCAACTTCTGCAAAGCAGAGACATCAGGGAGTCTCCCAACGACGGCAAACGCCACCCACCCGACACACCCACACCCAACCCATACCCAATCCAACCGACCCAACCTACCGAACTCTACGCATCCAGAACATCGAGAACACGACCGACAGGTGTTCATCTATACTAATTCTCACACAGGAAGGGATCGAGGCACCCCCGGGACAGTGTAATAGATGAACAGGAAGCATCGACGTCACCACCCTCCACATCCATGCGACGTGATCTCCGTCATCAACAACGCATCCCCATCTCCCACGTCTCCAACAACCAGACTGTGACCGAGACTTCCAGTGATGGTACATCTCAACGATCAATCATGAATCTTTACAAGGCTCTTTAAAATCTAATTAAAACGTGTGCGAAACCAGAGCTCCCAGAAGAACACCCGAGAACTGACAAGACAAATCCCCGCAAACATATGTGACAAAGTGTCTGGATAATTAAGGCTTTTTCTGTTGCCGGCTAGAATTACAGGTGCTATTACTGCCAGTGAATGTAGAGATCTCGCCGCTCTATCTGTATTGAGATATGCGAGATCACGTTTATGGGGTGACACTCGAAATGTGGCGTTGATGAGACATTTATTATAAAACAAGCCCAGCATCGCGAATGCTATAAACATGTCAACACCGAATACACAACTAGATATTTTTTGTCAAGCAACACACTCAGTTTACAGAATCAGCGATACATGAATTCAAGACAAAATGAATTATTATATCATGACATTTCGCTCCGTAAATAAGTTTGTAGTTTTGAAATATAGCAGGGGGGGGGGGGGGGGGGGGGCATTTTTTTTTTTTAAATTATTAAACAAAATTTAGTTTTGCCAGTTTTACTACGCAAGGGAAACATTTACCATTCAACGATTTAACCACACAGCCCACGCTGACCTATTGAGAAATAAATTGTAAATGAAATATTGAAATCTTATTTCAAAACCCGCCTTTCTACACAGTTAACTGGCAATGCCTCTGTGTTTTGTGAAGTCAGTTTTTATTTCCGCATGTGGATCATAGAAAAATCGATTCAAACTTCAAATACGTGTATTTATAAAAAAAAACGGTGAAGATTATTAAAGATATTAGGATCATTTATCACTACCATCACAGACCGCAGTATTCAATAAGGCTGTAAAGGATGCCGGGAATCGATTAGTATACGCACAATCCATCAAATTCACTTTGCGGCTAATTCTATATGCCACTTGGGAACCGTCACGGGATTCATTGTACGGGTAAGTTACGGCTAATTATTTCAAAGACACTTCCGAGAAAAATCTGATAACCCTTAAAGCATGTCTAACTTCAGATAGCCGCTGCTGCTAATTCAACACGCAAATCAAAGACCCTTGGGTGTCTGGGTCCGATATCATATATCTCAAAGCTTAAAGACGACTAAAATGAATGTGTGGAATAATATTTATGTCTCAAAGATGACTACAACCTGCATATGGAGGGGAGAGTGAAAGCGGCGCTAATTTACAAAAAGGTCAGAATCAGGGAAAACGCAAAGTAAACATGTTTTCTCTTGTTCGTAAGTCGAAGATGCGTGTGTCTGTTGATGTAGACCTCCCCGGGGTACCCAGCACATGTGTCCGCCCCCCACACGTCACCCCGGGGGACAGGCTGCATACATAGCAGGCATAGCCCCCCCCGACTGACGTGGGAGGAATTCGCATCAAACAGCGACATAACTATGCGCATTACACTTTAATACCTCGAGAGAAAAAACCCGCCCCGTTTCCAAAAGTTCTTCGGTGCTGATGTAAACCATCTCGTGTGTTTTGTTTGTATTGATATTCTTTCAGGAAAAGTTAAGAGGTATAAACTGGATACGTTTAAATAAATCGAGCTAAACAACACTTCCCAAGGGATGGAACGATTATGGAAGCCATATGTCTTGTCTTACATAATGCCGCCCATATTGGGTTATTGTGAAAAAGACGAAGCTTCGCACTAAATTTGCAATGGCAAATTGATTGGAATAGTCTGAAGCCTTGAGAATTATTTCACTTCGGAGTTTTTACTTTGATTAAATATTAAGATATATCTCTATCTAAGTGGGTATTACAAAAAGTGGGATTAGGGGTTATAGCAATAGTCTATACAACTAATAGTATATATTATGAGTTGGACGTAGAAAGAAACGTTCGGCATCGAATGTTACAGAGTAGAGTACCAAAATGTAAAAACAAAAACAAGCTGTCGTCTCGGGGTCTTTTCGACGCAGCAGGATGAATTATGCTTTTTATAATTGATGTCTGACGATTTAAATTACTAATTTAAAATCTTACTAACATCGACAGCATCGTGTGCAGAAAGGGGACATCATTTTACATAATCTAACAATGGGACATGAAAATTACGCTAAGCAGACGTACACAAGTACATCAATTTCCACCTGTTTCAAAATATTTCAATATCATTTACGTATTTAATTTTTTGGTTTAGAATACGGTGATTAAAATCCTTCTAGAACAAGAACGAGAGTTTATGCTTATATATATGCACTATAGTATCTAATTTGACCTCGATAATCTACAAACAGGTTCTTTCGTCAATCGAACACAGCAACATTAATGTGCGTTCGTCATCGTGTTCCTTCTTTCCACTTTTATGAGATACATAACCCATGGTCTTTGGATGCAAATTTGGGATTGATCTTCAAAGAAAACATCTGAAGTCATCTCCGTATGGCAATGATCGAAGAAAAAAGAGATGTCGTGGATCTCAGTGTTCCCTGGGGTCAGTCAGAGTCCGTCTGACCAGGGACTTGGGCAACGTGGCCCCCACATGGCCGGTAGTCGTGTGTTGCTATTTATCATGCTGAAGACGATGATACGCATTGGTGAAATTCACCGAATGATAAAGCTGCAACTATATACAAAGGGTCTGCGTCGTTCTGGACAGCTCGTTCCTCAATCACGGCGGTCAGTTTAGTAGCCAACAGGCGGGGTTGTTTGTCATTCTGACAGGGAAATTAGAAGACAATTACATCGTGGCTGAAAACTGCAAACAACATTCCAACAACACAACAACATACATTCTAACAACACTGACAGTCCCCATCGTCTCTGCGTATGAAGCAGATTGGCACGCTCCGGCCCACGCCATGTTCCAGTGACAACGAGCGTTCATCATGGCGCTGTGAAATATTTTAATGCTTTCCGCTTTCTGTGTATTAGATTGTGGAGAGGTCAGTCACCGTGGTCAATGTGTAAGCAATGGCCCAGTGTGTAATTACATGGCCTATCATGTCTAACACTAATGGTTGTGTGCCATCATTATGCTATACGCCTCTGCTTGTGTGATGTATCACGTGAAGGCATACCTCTCAGCAACACGTCATCCCAATGATGAAGGCTACACGCAAACCAAGTAGTCACGGCTGATGTTTACAGTACGTTACATTGTTTTCGAATACTAATTTTTTACTGCTGCCCCGTTCATGTACATGTACTAGGGTACAAAAAATGCTACCTTACTGTAAGGACCCGTGAAGATCCGGGGTAGAATAGGTCTTCACCAACCCATGCTTGTCGTAAAGCCAACCCAAAGCTTATCCCCTGTATGTGAGATTAGAGGGTTGGTCCTAAAAGATACAGCTATTTAATTTGGGAAGCAAGCTTCACACCACGAGAAAACACAGCATTCTTCATCATAATACTCCACGTTACGCTATACATCCACTGTACACCTTTGGATGTGTAGAGTAGCCTAAAGGAAATGTTACATTTAATTCCATCTTTAAGAAACTGTTCCCGTGCGACTAGAGAAACCTTCACTTTGAAGCAGTGTTATTTGGAAACAATAAGACTCGATTAGAAGATGGATTTGTATATGGACATCCTATGTAGAACTCTGTGGAACATCGTCGTTTGGTATGTAGATGTTATAAAGAGTGATGGTTAGAAAGGCAAACACGACGACGTTAGAGGAATATCCATCACAACAGAACTAGGATTTCGGTTTAAGGGAAAACGATGTTTGTGATGAATGCACGTATCAGAGTCGTTCTGGCCATTTTGCAAGTAAAAGGTCAACGTAAACAGAAACTTGTATTGAATATAGATTGTTATTGAATAATATTTGAATAATAGTTTGGAAACCATGACAACCACTGACTGTATTTTGCATATCAAAGAAGACGAATTGCCGAATGATTAATTGCATATCCATCTGTTAGAAGGGGATGCAAATTCGAATCTGTTTTAAAACTGGTACATTGAGGAGGGTCGCGGGAGATCGTGTCCTCTAAGGGTACATCCTTAAGCTGCAGCATCTATTTCTTGAACTTTGATTACCATCCTTGGTTTGTCACCAGCATTCCCATGCACTATGGCAGCACTATTCCAAGGGTGACATGCGCATACAGCTACAGTCCCTAGCAACCTACACTTCCATTGAGGTGACGCACCGTAATATACACTGCCGGACGAAAGAAAAGTATACACCAATGTTTGATGGCGGCTGAAAATGAAACAAATAAGTTATGTTTTTTCGACGGTGATGTATTTGAAAACGGGTATAATATTTTTATTTTTTTTTTGGACCTTACGTTTGCAGTGTTTCCGGCGACTATTTTCAACCTATAATTTTGTTTATGACGTTTGTGATTTTAAAAAAAAATCTAATTTTCAAGTGTATATTTGTTTTGCCCGGATGTTTAACTTGAATTAAAACATCAAACAAACAAAAAGGTCTGGTCTCAGCAGAGAAAACAATTATATGATATAAAATCCGATATTATATTTAATCTCTGATATTCAAAATGTTGACGTGCTATTAGTTCATGAAACATTTTGAACATTTTTGAGTCTCAAGAAACATAAAATATTCACTTGCCATCAACAGCTAAACATATCGCACTCCGTGATCTACGTTTGGGGATAAAATCCAAAGAATAAATGGTCAATATGTCATGACCTCACTGACATTTTGTTTTCAAGACTATGGATTCCATGGCTCCGGCTAGACGGCACTCTGCAAGATTACAGACGGTGTACCTGGTCCCCCAGTCCGTTGTGTGGTTGTTTTTAAGCCTTTTTCTCACTGTCACTGGCGACAAGCGTCGGTCTGTCTGGGTTCTGACACACACTTTCTCTTGGGTGATGGATCTTGTCGTCAAAGCTTATCCCCTGTATGTGAGATTAGAGGTTTGTCCTGAAAGATACAACTATTAATTTGGGAAGCAAGCTTCACACCACGAGAAAACACAGCATTCTTCATCACAATACTCCACATTACGCTATACATCCACTGTACACCTTTGGATGTGTAGAGTAGCCTATAGGAAATGTTACATTTAATAGTTTCAGACGGGATCAAATGGCAGTCTGTTTAATTTTTCGATTCTTACACTTGCACAATGTATATTGAAACAAATAACTCTGCTATGAATGTTGTACCATATGTATGTACTGGTATTGATCTACATCTTCTTAAGATCCGGGGTAGAATAGGTCTTCACCAACCCATGCTTGCCGTAAAATGCGACTTTGTTTGTGGTTAGAGTTGACTAACGGGATCGGGTGATTAGGCTCAATGACTTGGTTGATGCATGTCATCGTATCCCAATTACGTGGATCGATGCTGATGATGTCAATCACTGGATTGTCTGGTCCAGACTCGATTGTGTACCGTCATATAGCTGGAATATTGGTGAGTGCGGCGACAAACAACGAACAAACAAACATGCTGATACACCTGAGTTATAACTGATACATCTGAGATACATGTATTACTGATACACCTGACAACAAACTAACAAAATATTGTATATTGTAAGTGAGTGAGTTGGGTTTAACGCCGCTTTTAACATTATACCATTTATATCACGGTGTGTGAGCTTAATGTGGGAGGAAAGCCCAAAGTGATGCAGGTCTCAGACGTTTACCACTTCGGTGAAACCCAAGGGTACGGTGTTGACAAACCTAGAAATATAATCGGGACGAACCGGGATTCGACACCACAATCATAGGTTTCTGGCGTGCCCAAGGGACGCAACTCTGCACAGCGAATCGCGGCGCCTTAGACGACTGGGCCACCCGTGCCCCCTTATATATTGTGAATAAAATATAGGCAGTAAAATCGGCTGGGAGAGGATTTTGATATTTTGGACCCTGGATCGGACCACTCCCTTTTGAAAATGTTGGATCCTGTACGTTATCAACAGACTTTAATTGGGGTCATTCAATGAACAGGATACTCAAAATCTAAGAAATTCATACCTAACCATGTTCATGTACGTTCATATCTATGATTGAAAACACCGGATATACATACAGTAGATACCTACATGACCCCCACTATCCATCCCCCATCAACTCCCCCCTCCCCCATACATTAGCCACACGTCGGGGATCTGCAGGACTCTGTCGCCATCGCCAATTCACAGGCACAAGGACGTGACAACCACGTCGGTGGGAACGTGGCCTCCGACAGGGGTATGACCAGTATCCACAACTTTCATGTGGCATCTTATGAAGCTCGGTGATCATCTGGCGTGTCAGCTAGGCCTCATTGTCTTGTACGTCTGTGACAAGCTGTCCGAGACGGTCCACCAACTAATTCATCACCGTGTTACCCCTGGGTGGACCAGGAGCACTCGGTGCACGGGGGACCGGACACGTATTTGTCCTGACCCCGTTACACTGTAGCTTTGACCAAAGGGTTTTCAGTCAGCGGGTGTTAATTGTTTTTTCCGTTTTGATAGATCGTGGCGAGTTGGGGGTCGATGCTTGTCTCCCTGCTACAGATGTGTGACAATGTGGCGGAGAAGGAAATGTACACACAAAGGAACGTAAGAAAAGTTTATACTCGTGAGAACACTTTGTCCGCTACAGCTTATTCACTGTGTTGAAAATGTTGCGTTCGACAATGTGACATATAATTTTTTTCAAAAGACACTTTAGGGTGTGGTCTAGAAACTGGGGCAATGTACACACTACTACTACTACTACTACTACTACTACTACTACCACTACTACTGCTGCTGCTGCTGCTGCTACTACTACTCCTGCTGCTACTACTACTAGTAGAAATAATAATTATGACGACGACGATGATGATGATAATATCAAAAATAATAACAATAATAATAGCATCAAATAATGATTGATAGTAATGGTAACTACGACAACGATGCTGCTGCTGCTGATGATGATATTGATGATGATGATGATGATGATGATGATGATGATGATGATGCATAGTTTACTTATTACAAAGTTGAGTACAGTATTTATGTTGGGATGATGATGATGCTGATGATGACGAAGAGGAGGAGGAAGATGAAGGAGGAGGATAAACCACAGACAACACGCTCAGAGCACATTGCCTTTATCCATTATCTTACGTTACTCTTTACTTAGAGTTAACAGGTCTACATTAATCTCCTCTGGTTAAATCATAAACATAACAATTTTCAGAAGGTACGAACTTAATCTGTTACTTCAATTAGTAGGGATTTATCATAATTAAATAATTGAATGAATACGAATACTTCAGTATTACTTATTATATCATAGGTTTAATTAATTCGAAAAAGCAACAAAATTCGCGATAAGTGTACTCCCAGTGAAAAAGGTATTCAGTTAATAGTAATTGGTTTAATTTGATAATTATGCACATATTATATACATCCTAATTCAATTTAACTAAACTTTTAATCTGCCAATGGGTATATATAATTATGTACATAGGGGAGTGCGATCCCACTTCTCCCTTGGTGACCGGTACGTCTGGCATTTTACTGGAAAATTAGAAATGCTGAGGATTAATACATCAGAAAATTTAAGGATTATTAATGTTGCATTCAAAGTCAGCCAGTAAAGATCGTCGATTAAAAGTTGGCATTTGCTTGAAGTGTACTGTTAAATCTACGTACAAGTATCATATCATAAATAGGATCTTTGTATGCACTCGGGATGAGATTAACTTAATATGTGCCACTAAGCTGTGGAATCAACATCGCATAGTAAAGCAGAGACGTGTGATGCAGTTTTTAGCTGTTTCAGCAGTTTTGTGGCTGCATCGGCACTGGCTCATTTGATGATCAGTATTTTAACTGTATCCACAAAATCCACCTGTATCAGTAATACCACAGGTGTATCAGTAATATATTAGGTGTATCAGTAATATATCAGGTGTATCAGTCATAGCTAAAGTATATCAGTAATATCTCAGGTGTATCAATAATTATATCGTAGGTATAATAGTTAAACCTCAGGTGTATCAGTAATAACATAGATATTTCTGTAATATCTCAAGTAAATCAGTAATATCTCAGGTGTATCAGTAATATTGCAGGTGAATCAGTAATATATCAGGTATATCAGCAATATAACAGGTGTATCAGTAATTATATCTCAGGTATAATAGTTAAATCCCTGGTGTATCAGTAATATATTAGGTGTATCAGTAACATCTCAGGTGTATCAGTAATATCTCAAGTATATCAGTAATATATCAAGTGTATCAGTAATATATCTGGTGTATCAGTAATATCTCAGGTGTATCAGTAATATTCCATGTGAATCAGTAATATATCAGGTATATCAGCAATTTAACAGGTGTATCAGTAATTATATCTCAGGTGTATCAGTAATATCTCAGGTGTATCAGTAATATCTCAAGTATATCAGTAATATATTAGGTGTATCAGTAATATATCAGGTGTATCAGTAATATATCAGGTATATCAGCAATATAACAGGTGTATCAGTAATTATATCTCAGGTATAATAGTTAAATCCCTGGTGTATCAGTAATATATAAGGTGTATCAGTAACATCTCAGGTGTATCAGTTATTATATATCAGGTATAATAGTTAAACCTCAGGTGTATCAGTAATCACTTAGGTGTATCAATAATATCTCAGGTGTATCAGTAATATCTCAAGTAACTCAGTAATATATCAAGTGTATCAGTAATATATCTGGTGTATCAGTAATATCTCAGGTGTATCAGTAATATTCCATGTGAATCAGTAATATATCAGGTATATCAGCAATTTAACAGGTGTATCAGTAATTATATCTCAGGTGTATCAGTAATATCTCAGGTGTATCAGTAATATCTCAAGTATATCAGTAATATATTAGGTGTATCAGTAATATATCAGGTGTATCAGTAATATCTCAGGTGTATCAGTAATAACTGAGGTGTATCAGTAATAACTGAGGTGCATCAGTAATAACTTAGGTGTATCGGTAATATCTTTGATGTGTCAGCAATATATCAGGTGTATTAGTAATATATCAGGTGTATCAGTAATAACTAAATAACTGAGGTGTATCATTAATAATTGAGGTGTATCAGTAATATATCAGGTGTATCAGTAATAACTCAGGTGTATCCGTAATATCTGTGATGTGTCAGCAATATCTCAGGTGTATCAGTAATATCTCAGGTGTATTAGTAATATATCAGGTGTCTCAGTAATACCTCAGGTGCATCAGTAATATCTCAGGTGTATCGGTAATATCTGTGTATCAATTTGTTTGTTTGCTTGTTTGATGTTTAACGCCACTATGGCGGCGGTCTGTAAATAATCGATTTGTCCCAGACAATCCAGTTATTGACATCATGAGCATCGATCCACGCACACTGGAATACGATGACATGTATCAATCAAGTCAGCGAGTCTGACCACCCGATCCCGTTAGTCGCCTCTTACGACAAGCATGGGATGCTGAAGACCTATTCTACCCCGGATCTTCACGAGTCAGGGTGTATCAGTAATATCTGAGGTGTATCAGTAATATCTGAGGTGTATCAGTAATATAACAGGTGTATCAGTAATATCTCAGGTGTATCAGTAATATATCAGGTGAATTAGTAATATATCAGGTATATGAGCAATATAACTGGTGTATCAGCAATATCGCATGTGTATATTCACTATCTCAACCGTATCAGCAATATTGGAGCTTTACCTTCCACATCTCAGCTACACCAGCAACATACCATCAATACAGCAACGTCCCGGCTGCTTCATCTGTATCACCAGCATCTCAGCTTTATCGGCAGTGAGTTAATTGTTGAAGCACCATCTCAGCTTGAGCACATCAACTGAAGAGCGTTATGGGCTGTCGTAAACAAAGACACATGTCATGGTAATACGAACCATTAAATCAACAGAGTGACAACTGTTAGCACGGGGGCCCACACCGACTAACATGTAGTCCCAAAAATTAAGTTATCTGAATAAAAAATATACACATGTATATATATATAAATATAAAATATTATAATATTCCAAATGGAGCAGGAGGCAAGGCTGATTTTAGAACGTTCTAGACTTGCTAAATCATTCTTGACTTGAGGTGGATTCATTTTAAAGTATTCTTGAGGGTCTTGGAGACAGACTAGTGCCTTCACAGCCAGGTAATATACTCACCGCCAAAAGAAACGCGAACCATAGAAACATATAGATAAGTATGTACGTACGTTACGAAGAGATGTTTCTAATGTGTACCACTTCCAATGACAAAACTAACAATCAGTCAAGTGTTACTTACCACAGAGTGACTATTCTTATCACGATATGCTGCACGAGATTTCCAAACTTTACACACTAATCCTGCACAAGACAAATTGTGCATCTCGCGTCATGGATCTATGACGTCACATGTGATGCTTTCATGAGCGTCAGTTCACACAACATAACAGTAAGTTCGTTTTTGCCTCGAACCAATCTAATATTTCTTGACTATGGATCATTCTTCCTATTTTAACCAACATGAATGATATGTTTCTTTTGTATGTACTCTGCAACCATTGTGGCCATCCGATCCCCAATGTCAAAGTTTAAGGGGGGAAAAACAGAAAGTAAAGGGTTCTATTGTATAGGTCGATATTTTCGGTACGTACGGTATTGGGCCGTTCTTGATCACCGTTGAATTTCAATGTATTATAGTATTACCTTCTTTCTGAACAACAGACCAGTTAATATCTCAAAAGATTCAAAGCTCTAATGATGACTTTATGACATTTAAAAAGTATCAGATAAAAGGTGAGGATGCTGCTCGTCTGGCAGGTTGACAACTCCGCCAGTGACCTCATGTCACCGGAGTGCCGATATCCACATCAATGAGTCAACTCAACCGTGAAAAAGGCGTCCATAAATTGGACATTGTTAAGGATATTAATTCATTCTGTTCATTAAACTCTTTTAACGTTTTCCTCGCAATCAGCGGTCTTAAACTGGGACAACTCTCGCATTGTTTTGTTATAAATTTATGATGATATCCTATAACACGCTTTACTCCGCCCAGCCAGAATGACTTTAAGTGGTGTCCATTCTTACACTTCACGGTTCAATTCCACATCAAAATAGTGTTTACAAGATGTTCGACCGGCCATGTTAAACGGTAATTTAAAGAATCCCATCTGGTAGTGCAGATGCCGAAGTTCACTCTTAGGTCACAATCTTAAATAATTTAGAAATATTAATAACTAATTAAACTATTCAGCTGATTCAGGGTAACTTGAAGCGATTGGTAATTTACGTTCGCCGCCCTTGTGCCGTCTCACGTCTCAAGGGAGGTAACTCTGAATAAGTGTGAGCAGTTCACATCACAGTCCGCTGATCCCACTCTTGCTTCATTACTGGGGGGGATCATCGGAAGCCTTAAGGGTGTACGTATGTCTTTAACTCCGTGATAGATGTTCATTCAGGGCCTCTAATGGACCCTCGAATAAATAACTGTTGTCTCTAGGGGACGAAATGGTATCGTTTTTGACTGTATACACTTCGTGGGAATTAAATGGTGATTTGTTGAATGAAACGGGTAATTCCTTTGTGTTGTATTTAAAGTGCTTTTATAACGACAGAGTATCCGCTGATGTCTTAGTTGTTTGGAAAGGAAGTGATTGATGGAGATGTGTTGACAGGGTCTGAGCAGCTTGAGCCGAAATCTGCAAAAAAATATTGTCACGCACACCACTGCACTTTCACTCAAAGGTAAAACATACAGATGTCACCCACTACAGTGGAATGCGTATGAAGTGCACTCCCTCTGCCAATGCCAACCACATCACCCACTCCCATCACACCCCACCCACTCCACCCCCAACACAGCCCAACCCACATATATCTCTTAATTAAGGTAAAGGCATCCATCCCACTGATTCAGCGGTGCCGATTCAGCCTCCCTCATGAAGCCAGCCTTTGTGTTATACATTCAGGTGGCACCCTTGACACTATTCTGCGCGGGCACATTGTGACTGGATATCTCATTCGTGACCAACTCGTGTTATTTCGGGACAAGCCGAATATCTTCTTGCAGGTTACGGAAAGGGACGAGTGGTGACGAATGTGGGTATCTTTCGGGTCAGATCTCTAAGTATTCCTCGTGTCTCTTGAAGTCCTGGAGGTTCAGACATTGTTCCTGAGCTACAGGGCAACGTCTTTTCTATTCTACGCTCAGTCCCTCTGATGACCAACGTGGGACATCCCGACTTCCTGAGTCCCTCCCTACAGGCGCATGTCTGGTGACACTCGTCCGTCAGTGTACCGGGACCCGTACCCCCAGGCTTGATACATAGCAATACAATCTGACCAATCCATCAGTCGCAATTCCCTTTTCATATTCTTAGGCACACTGCCTCACTCTCCACTCTTCATTTCCTGTTATGTACCCTACAAGGGCCACGTCCCTCCGCCGTGTACCCTAACACGCCCCCCACCCCCAGCGTCTCTGAGGCAGTGACGTCCATCCCACGGCCATGTACACTAGAGAATATATATATATATATATATACCGACCCTACCCCCAACAGCCTCTCAGTGTCAATCCGCCTCAACACAGACCCCACTGCCCTGTACGTACATCAGCAACGCCCCACCCACCCCACCCCCATCCTCTCAGTATCAGTCCGCCCCACACCCACCCCACCGCCCTGTTCGTACACTAGCACCCTCTACCCCCCATCCTCTCAGTATCAGTCCGCCCCATACCCACCCCACCGCCCTGTTCGTACACTAGCACCCTCTACCCCCCATCCTCTCAGTATCAGTCCGCCCCATACCCACCCCACCGCCCTGTTCGTACACTAGCACCCCCTACCCCCCATCCTCTCAGTATCAGTCCGCCCCACTCCACCGTCCTATACGTACACTAGCACCCCCTACCCCCCCCCCCACCCCGTCCTCTCAGTATTAATCCGCCCCACACCCACCCCACCGCCCTATACGTAAACTAGCACCCCCTACCCCCCATCCTCTCAGTATCAATCCGCCCCACACCCACTCCACCGCCCTATACGTACACTAGCACCCTCTACCCCCCATCCTCTCAGTATCAATCCGCCCCACTCCACAGTCCTATACGTACACTAGCACCCTCTACCCCCCATCCTCTCAGTATCAATCCGCCCCACTCCACCGTCCTATACGTACACTAGCACCCTCTACCCCCCATCCCCTCAGTATCAATCCGCCCCACTCCACCGTCCTATACGTACACTAGCACCCTCTACCCCCCATCCCCTCAGTATCAATCCGCCCCACACCCACTCCACCGCCCTATACGTACACTAACGCCCCCTGCCCCCCATCCTCTCAGTATCAGTCCGCCCCATACCCATTACACCGCCCTGTACGTACACTAGCAACCCCCCCTCCCCCCCAACCTCTCAGTATCAGTCCGCCCCACTCCACCGTCCTATACGTACACTAGCACCCTCTACCCCCCATCCCCTCAGTATCAATCCGCCCAACACCCACTCCACCGCCCTATACGTACACTAACGCCCCCTGCCCCCCATCCTCTCAGTATCAGTCCGCCCCATACCCATTACACCGCCCTGTACGTACACTAGCAACCCCCCCTCCCCCCATCCTCTCAGTATCAATCCGCGCCCCCACACCCCATCGCCCTGTACGTACACTAGCATCCCCTACCCCCTAAGACCCTTCCCTGCCTCTCTCCTGCTACCTCATCACCAACCCTACTGCCCATCATCCAAACACTTCCCCCAGCCTCCCTGTACTCGCCGTCATCCCCATCAACCCAGTCCCGAAACCCCCTTGTCTCGACTCTCCCCGTAACATTATCTAAACCTTCATTAATCAATATACCGTCACTGTAGGACAAAGAAAATATTAAGTATAAATGTAGCAGAACGTGCGCTCGGCGTCAGGTTTGCTTTGAAATTAAAATAGCAGACTAACACGGCGTGCACGGGTAATTAAACAGCCTTCACCACCCATGCATAGCTTCAGCACAGCGATAGGATAAGCCGACTCCTTCATCGCCACTGACCGGGAACGAACTTGACAAAAGCGTGAATAATCGGGCTTAACGAATATAGGCTTGATCAAATAAATGATAACACATTTATCCACTCTAATGCTATTGATGATAATATCATATCTGATTAATGTCATCTCAGTTGTAACAACAATGCATAATCGCGACGGGTTTATTTCGCAAACAGTCAGACGCTGTCCGTGATTTCGTTGCCTGTTTACTCTTTCAACAGGAATGGTCTGATTAATGCACGTGATTACCTCGGTCAGACTGGGATCAGTGTTATTTTCTCACACTAGAGTTCCAGGAACCGCGGTCACGCTTCAGACTGAAACACGTCAGTCATAGAATTTTATCGGAAATTGATTAATTGAAAACAACCCTATGTGATTCCGGAAATTTTAAAGTGTGTTTAAAAACTTAAATAAAGTTAAAAGCAACGTTAATCTTGTTCAAATAAACTATGCGCACAAGAAAACACATGATTAGACAATAAACATTTTTCGCAGCTTGTGCAATTTTGATTATAATCAAGTTATTGGGGAAAGCTTCCGATCGTGTTTAATGGAGCTGTTTGTTTACACATTGACTTACATGTAATGTATAATGTAAATATACACAAACAAAACAACTGATGAGACATTAAGTGTGGACAGAGTTATCAACATGATAACATGGGTTTAAATACGAACTGTCTTTTATAACAAGGTTATACAGAGGGCCCTCGTTATTCCGGACTGTACTGTTGTCAGTAAAGACTTTAGGATTATCACAATTTCGGATAAACGAAATAATTCCACGTTAAAAAGGAATTAGACTCCGGTCAATTGACAGCTCTAGGTCATTTGAAATTATTTACAAAAAAACGGTGACTGTATGTCATTTCAAATTTTATGACGCTTGTCTATCTAGAAATTAATTACGCCAATTGTGGAACGTGGTCCTATGCACAGCGCACAGGTCAAAAATCAGCTGAGAAATATGCCTCTGTTCACCCAGCAGTATATGCGTACCCGGTAGGGTGAGATTGGAATATGACTGTTAACCTTCTAGCGCTTCTTAAGGCAGATTGGGTTATGTACTCCCCAGGGAGCTGTGAATGAGGTTCCGCTGCACACTGATCAATTAACGGGTGTAATAATGTAGCGCTCTGGTCATATTTTAGAGTGTGGATTTGGCGCATTATCAATGTAAACAATCGTATAGTTTTACTCCGCTTTTTTGCAATACGTCCAGCAAATTCACGGCGGGAGGAACCACATTCACGGGGGAAACACCTTCAGACATTGTACACATGATGGGAATCGAACCTGGACCTTCGACATAACTAGGGTACCCATTGATGGATCAACCAATCCAGTGACAGAACAGCGCATTTACTGATTTTGTTGAAACTTAAACGATATGTTAATTCCAAATTACACAGTGATGGACCAAGCAATCCAGTGACAGAATAGCGCATTTACTGATTTAGTTGAAACTTAAACGATAATGTTAATTTTAAATTACACAGTTCAGAGATTCCGATACGCATAAGTACACAGTCACGGAACACGTCGAGATACGAAAGCCATGCCCGACACTGAAGTTTGTTCCGTTACCAGGCAGAATGACTGTAGTGTATATTAATACAATAAACTGCAAAACAAAACACGCAGCTACTGTTGGTTTATACCTTTCTTGGTTTGCTGAAACAACACTCCGACAGGCCCAGCCAAGTGGGGGCGGCTGGACCACGCACACGAAAGTCAGACAAACACCACCATGCGTTGATACAGTGGAAACACGCGGCCCAATCGTCACAACATGTGCTTCGGAACCTGGGACTGGTTAGGATCCGCGCAAGGCGTAAGTGTTTCTCAAGACGGTTTTTACAACAGTACATTATTGACAAGAGCGGTTCGTATACATTATGTGGTGTGTCAATGTTCAGGTGGTGCTGATGGATATAAGATAGACTACACTTGTGTCTATATACACTATTTGAAGTGACTGAATATTGTTTTACGCTTCAGACAGTAATGTTTAGGTACTTCACGGAGATCTGTGAATAATCGAGTCTGGGTCAGGTAGGCAAGTGACAGAAAACATGAACAACGATTCATTTGTTTGTTTCTTGTTCAACGCCACATTCGGTAATATTCAGCGTATGAGACCGCCTCCGTGGTCTCGTGGTAGAGTGTCCGCCCGGAGAGCGGAAGGTCCGGGGTTGGATACCCTGCCGCGTCATACCAAAAGACGTTAAAAGGTGGTACTTGTTGTTACCCTGTCTGGTGCTCGGTATTACGGGGATAAAGCAAGGACTGTCCGACTCGGTGTATACTGTGTCTGAGTGGGGTATTCATGTTAATATCGGCATCAGTCCGGTCTTGTTCAAACAGCAACACACGTGCATGAACGTCGTTACATAAGTACAATAATTCTAGACGTTAAACCCCATTTCACCTCGACTCACCACCAGTGTATGACGGCGCTCTGTAAATAATCGACTCTGGACCAGACAACCCACGCCATCGGGGTACGATCACAGTCAGCTAGCCAAGCAACAAAGCTTACCCACCCAATGTCATTTAATCACCCTTTCTACCAGAAACAGGGTGTTCATAGTTAACCCGGGTTAAACCATTAGTAAGACATTACGCTGTTGTTGAAGCTGATTCTGAGCCTAGAATTCACTGGCCGATCGGAACGTTCGGGGTTCGTTGATTCTAGTTCCGGAATGAACAGATAACCATGATGTCATACACTAAGGTGATGGGCGTGAAATATTGAAAACAATCGTATCACACTACATTAAAAGACAAATTCTTGTTTCTCTTGCACCGTTTAGGGTTTGTTTTGTTATTTTTCTAACATCAGTAGTACCGCATTCGAAATAGCGAAGGTCAACTTTCGGGTCTCATAAAAAAGTAAAACAGTTTCATTAACACAGTAAACAACTGTTATAACGAACTTAAAGGGACCAATATTTTTTTTCGTTATAGCCGTAGCTCGTTATAAGCGTTTCAACTAAAGGTTATCGCAAATGACCGCGATCAAAAACAACGGTTCGTTATATCCATCACTTCGTTATAAGCGTGTTCGTTATGAACGTAGTTTACTGTATTTACATCTGTGTCCTTATTCTATTGGTTGAACTATCCATTCCTGTTCACGAAGGGACATTTGTTAATTGTGTACACTTTGAAATAACGGAAGTATATTTCATTTGGATTCTCAAGTGATTGATTTAAAGCTTTGTCGAAATATATGTTTCCCCACCGGGGCTCCAACCCGCGTCCTATTATTTGCGGTGTAACAGTCCTCTTCGGTAACACAATTCGAGAAAGAAACCTGTTCTCATATGACCTAAAAGTTTAAAAGCTGCTATGAAATGTAAACTATCGTAATATGTGATAAATCATTTAAAGTGAAGTCATGTCCCAAAATATATATAAAAATCAACCTTTTGTCTGATTGCCGGTTCCAAAAGAAGACGGTGATGATGAAAATATTAAACTGAATAAAATTCATAAAAGAAGTTCACCGAGTACAGAAGGTTAACATACAACAAGTAGACATTTACAGTGGTCAGTATGACGGTGTCCAGTATAACACGTTCCGCCGGTCAAGCAGTACACGGTATGTCACGAGTTTACACTTCATCACCCTAAGTGTTGGTGGACGTCGGTCATCTATAATGCAACCACTCTACACAAGCTCGTTGAAACAGTTTCTCTATTCACAATGGTAAATTACATTTCGTCCGTGAAGACCTACTTTACTATCAGATTGGATTGCACGTTGGTGAGGAGTCATGTACTAAATGACGGTTATTTCCAGAAGAACCCAAGTCCCAGAGACACTGTAAGGACCTTGGTGCCGGGACGGTTTCATCAAGCGTAAATATATTTCAGCGGACGTGTTTTTAGGTTCTAAACTCACTTAAACATCAACAACTGTGCAACACGACACTGAAGACTGACAGCCAAGTTAAAAACTAGTTTCGAATGGGTTTTAACTATTTATGTACAACCACAGAAGAAGTGACATTTCACGGAATGCGTTTTCAAGACCATAAAACGGGGAAATTAGTTTAAAATAAACACCACTGGACGTAATAAAGTAGGTTTGTAATCTGTTTTTACCACACAGCTTGCATTATGTTAGGGACTGGTTCTTCAAGTGCAGAGAGAGAGAGCCCGAAGACTGCATGTGGAAGCCATCAACCTCACTGCACTGTTTACAGGTTAATATGTCATATCTCCTTGACTTGCGACGCATATTGTGGTGTTAAAACAAATGCAATCAGCACCTTCGTGAGAGATGGTCGTTAACCAATAATTGCCCTTGCCGGCTTATGTTTCTACCAGGTGCTAATTACCGTTATATGAAAGTCACATTCCTTTATTGAACTGGGTCGTTGAGTGCTTATAGGTGAATATGAATGCTCAACGAAACGTTGGAATACCTATCGCGTATTCTCTTGACAGAACGGTAATTATTACCGTCTTTAACATAATTACACGAACGCGGTTGTCGTCAGTCTGAAAGCATGTAGCTACAGTGATTGCTACACTGGAACCGTTTTTCTTAAGGAAAGGTTAATTACTTATATTGACATTCTGTTCCATGCTTGTTAGAACCAGAACTTTTGGAAACTTTGATTCCTTCAAAACACCATTCGCCGCAAGCCACGCACGTGATTCACTTGAGGTTGTAATGGCGTTTCTCTAGGTGAATTTCATTTATAATAAAGGAGATTCTTCTCATTCTACACCATGATGAGATGCGCTAAAACCTGTCCTCGATGATCAGAGTAATTAGTTTCTCATTAGATAGGGCGATGCCACTGCATAATTCAACACGCCGTTCTTGTTGGAACGCATAAGGTTACAGAGCATCTCGTCAAGAGAACGGAGGGGGGAGGCAGGGGGTGCATTGGCGTTCCAATCAAAGGCGGATTATTTCCACCGTAGGGACCAGCTTTAATGGAACCTCCCGTGCAGCCGTTTAAAAGCCTTCCTGAATTTAGACAAAACAAACAATGTGGGGTAGGACATGGTGTGAGTCAGCGAAAGTCTTAACGCCCCCCCTCCCCCCCTCACCCCTCGCGGTATTTCCCCTCCCATTGTCCGGCATTAAGGACGAGCCTTGGACACATGTTTCCGGAATAATATTTCCCTTTTTTCAATCCTGCTTCATTTTTCCTCCTCAATTTTTCACGGCCAAATTGAATCAGACAGGACAGGGGCGGTAGGGTCGGGCTGGTTGAATGAACAATCTGCCTTTAATGAGGGGGGCACCACCAGATGTGCCCAGTCTGCACAAAGCTCAAGATAGGCCTCGGCCTCCTGATCCAGAAGTTATAGCAAAATCATTACCTTATTATTATGATTGGATTCCTAATATGTGGAGATTTGGCCTTCTTTATGATAGTCCATTTGGGCATGTTAATTATCTCAGCCACAGATTTAAACAGGCTTGTTTGGTCATTAACCAGATTCCGACACAGTTCGGGCAAAATCAGCATATTTACGGTCTCAAGAATGAGCGTTTAATTTTTGAGTATCGGGCATAACTTCTCGTCTTGTTTTCTTTGGATGAATCGTTCCAAAGAACAACTTTTGAGGGAAGTTTTATCAATTTATTCACCGATTCCACAAACACGTTGATAGGGAGCCAGTTGCGCGCTGAAAGCATTCAACACACTCAATCAGTTCTCAACAGATTAATTCGGAAGAAAAACAGAACTTTCTCGCAACCGGTTTCTTTACAATGTGAAACACTTGGTAACCTTTCTTGCTGGGTGTGTTTTAAATGGGAACTTTATGCTAAATGTATATGCCACGTTATATGCTTAATAATAGACATTCCTGCCTTTACACACACACTTAACGTGACGCTTCAGGGGCGCAATGATTCCAAGGTTTCAATACATGTCGGACCGGCTTGAATGAAGATTGGGGTGATTATAATGTGTGACTGTGTACCATCGTAATCCGATTGGTAGGGTCGATTCCACTGCTGGTTTGCCCAGTCCAGACTCGATATGTTTAGGCTGCCGTTAGGATAAGATAAGATAAAAAAAAATAAGATAAGATAATATTTATTGCAGAAACGCTCCATTACGGGACAGATGCAATTTTAAAAGACAAGACATTATGATTCATATATACATATATACAGACATACATAATTTACATTCCTGTAGACACATACGGAAACAAAACAATCAATATTACATATTTGATGATATTATTATACATAAAATGTCAACGGTTGATTATGAAGGGGTATTGTTTGAAATGATAGACATGGAAACAAATGCAGTTGATATTAACTGCTTCATTATTTGACAGATGTAGTGAAATAATTTGTCTTTATGACTGTGGACATGTACATTTACTTTTTGTCTGGATAATTTTCCAAAGAGTAAATTTCTTTCTTGAGTGTGTTTAATACAGTGAAGTAAGTAGTGTTTTTCGTTATTAAACGGCGAGGTGGTGTACAGTGTTGCAGGTCCACGACAGTCGATGTCGACCTTGAGTTTCTACTCCTGTGAAAATCGCACGTGGAAATCAAGTAATATAATACCCCTTAGCTGTTCCATCACATAGCTCTGTCCTGTTTACGACCGATGCTTGTCTCCGTCCATTAGACGCAGGTCAATTTTGAACAGGTTGTAGATTTTTCAACTTGATACAATATGTCTGTGATGCTAACGTAGTTGCTCGTATACTGGCTAGGCATCAGATTTCATTGTTTATAGTTATATGGCGGCCTCGTGTCAAGCTCGGCAATTGGGAGGAACTCTGGAATGTCTGCTGGCCACATGTTAATGACCAGTTGACAGTTTTATCACAAAACAAGATTCTTCGTATGGACATTTTCTGCGGATTGAGTTTCTGCGAATTGCACTGGAATATGTCGTGAAATGTTCCCACGTGTAACTCTATTAACACTGGTTATGGGCACGGGAAAGACATGGCACCACTTATCGTGTTTGTTGTGTTATCACTTACCAATATTACAGCTCCATGACGTTGGCCTGTAAATAATCGAGTCTGGGCCAGACATTCCAGTGATCGACATCATGAGCATCGATCCTCACAATTGGGATACGATGACATGTTTCTACCAAGTCAGCAAGCCTGACCACCCGATTCCGTTAGTCGCCTCTTATGACAAGCATAGTCGCAAATCACGGCAAGCAGAAGATCTATTCTAATTTCTAACCCGTATCTTCATGGGTACATGACACAAAGGCATCACGTTGGGCACATTAATAATCATAAGCTTCAATCTCACACTAGGCTATTGTTCATGCTCGTGCTTCAACAGTTTGAATTGTGTACCAAACAAACACAATCATTTCTATAGGTATTAAAATTTCATTTTTGAACCTGCATTATATACTCAATGCTACAGGGGCACTGGTGGCCCAGTTGTCTAAAGCGCCGCGAGTCGCTGTGCAGAGTTGAATCCCTTGGGCACGCCAGAAACCTATGATTTTGGGTTCGAATCACGGTTCGCCCCGATTATGTTTCTAGGTTTGTCAGCACCATACCCGTGCCCGTGGGTTTCACCGAAGTGGTAAACGTCTGAGACCTGCATCACTTCGGGCTTTCCTCCCACATTAAGCTGACACGCCGTGATATAACTGGAATAATGTTAAAAGCGACGTTAAACCCCCCACACTCACTGCTATACTATTTGGTAATTGTTCCATATAACAAATGAACTGTGTTGGACAAATTCCCAGGTATCCTAGTTTGGGGCATTAATATGGTGTGTTTTGCATTTATACCATTTGGAGAATCGATGCTGGACCTTTTCCGTGACGGGTGAACGCATCTTTGATGAAGCCAAACATCCAGGTCGTTTACATCCCCTCATGTAGTGAACCATAGTTATGAATACCGTCGTTTGTCCCCCTTTGATCGATGCTCATGATATTAATCACTGGATTGTCTGGTCCTCGATTATTTACAGACCGCCGTCATATAGCTGGAATATTGCTGAGTGCGGCGTTAAACAACCAACCAACCCTTTCATTGAACCGTGTTTTAATATTTATCTGGCTTTATCAGTAACCATAACAAACGACCATTTACATCATTAGGACTAACAAGAGCGTCTTAACTATCAGATTAATGAATTGATGACAACTCAGCTACAGTTCGTTCTTCTGTCAATCATGAGTGTGTTAATTACTTCCTCGGCTGGGATGCTGGCCTCGACCTCTCTCGTCTCGCCTCAGTCACACAGGTAACTCGCCAGCAATGGGAGTACTCCATATCGGAACTTGATTAACTTGTTTCACTAGTTCACATGACTGTCACATTACACAACGCAATCTGGCAAGTCGTGACGCTTAAAGATGTTGCTCGGTAACAAATTGTATCTATAATTCCTGAAACAGCCAAAAAAGGAATGTCTCAAAATCACCCTAAATTGTACGAACTACTAGTATGTGCGGAGGGATCGCTCGTGAAACGGTTTACAGTGAATCGGTATTACTACTCCAATGTTTTTATGGGGATGGATTATGCGAAATGGATCGGAATGTCACCGATCTGTGTACAATAATTAGACAAGCATATCGTAGTATATGCAGGTACCTACGTGCCCACACTCCTATCTCCACCCCATCACCCACCAATCCCCATTCCCCCGAAACGCCATCCTGCAACATCCCAGCGACATCCCGTGTTCACATCAATGCAACATGGCAGTCCTGCCGACAGTGATATGGAGGCGTCGGTTACAACCACTGCTGTCGGTCTTGTGTCGCTGATGACGAGGATGTGAACAAGGATGCAAGAACGCCGAGAGCACAGTCAATCTGCATGATGATTCTGCATGGCAGACAAAAATGTGTATCTTACAATGAATGATAATAGGTTCGTTTAGAAACCCATTATTTGGCATAAGAAATGGACGTTTTATCTCCGCGGCGACTTAGCGTGTTCAGCGATTGATAAGATGAGGCTGGCTGGGGATACAACGTCCGTGCATGATGTTGCTGTCGGCGAAGTACTCCCCGTTGGAGTTACCGCAATCTTATTTCCCTCCCATGTGGACAACATCCCACAGATATATTCTTAGAAAAAAGTCATTAAACCTATATTTCACTTTGAAACCGCTCTTAAATCATCACGAGACATCCAATGAAAAGCTGTCTTAAAGGACACTCCCTACCAACCGGAACTATTTCCAACGATTATAATTTTTTTATCAACTATGTAGGCGATAAATATGGGTAATTTGGCTTTCATCTTCCGTTTCGAAAGAGCAAATCGTTTTCCCTGATATAACTTAAAGTTTCCAATTGTAAACATGTTTACGTTATGCTTTCGTTATGTTTACGTTGACATTTGTGCAATCATTATAAGTCTGTATTGTTACATATACTGTTAAACAATTCTTTGTAAGAGAGTGAGTGAGTGAGTGAGTGGATGTTAGACCCGTGAAAATTCGGGTTAGAATTGGTCTTCAGCAACCCATGCTTGTAAGAGACGACTGTAAGAGACGACGTGATCGGGTGGTCAGGCTCGCTTGACTTGGTTGATGCGTGTTATCGTAACCCAATTGCGATGATTGATGTTCATGATGTCAATCCCTAGATTGTCTGGTCCAGACTCGATTATTTTACAGACCGCCGTCATATAGCTGGAATATAGCTGAGTGCGGCTTAAAACGACAAACAGTAATGAGACCTGCATCACTTCAGGCTTTCCTCCCACAAAAAGCTGACACGCCGTGATGTAACTGTAATACTGTCGTGATGTAACTGTAATACTGTTAAAAGCGGCGTTAAGCCCAACTCACTCACTCACTCACTCGCTGACACCAATTACTTGTACACCCTAGTAACATAATGTCAACTCTCAATTTCCTATCTCTTGCTGCTGGTAACATGATTTCCAATATTTCCGAGGAGCAATCACGTTTCCGTCTTTCGAAATTCTAAGGAACATGATTAGATTTAAAATTTAATACCTGTTCGATAACATTCAGCTATTGCCTTTTTCAGAGTTCTGTTATGAATACGTTATAAGTATTCCAGTCTCGAGTTGAGCAGGTAAGAGAGGCCCCGACAGCGAGATGCCAATCTCAAGTCAGACAGTGTACCGATGTCTCATCCCCCAAGCATCCGTTTATAACATATGTTTGCGTTATAAGATGATTTATTTTGACGGATCTTTATACCCCTGAGTGAATGTTATAAACATATTAGTTAATCCTTGACCCTCTGATGAAATCTCCGGCCCCCGAAAAGGGCGCAGGTGCTGCGATGTACAGGCGCTGGCTAGATGATACATAAACACGTACTCCCTCATACGTATCACTGTGTCTCGTGTTCTAGAGTCAAATTGAGTGTGAGTGGGGTCAGGGTGTAGAGTGCCGGAGGGTACAGAGACTGTTTATCCCCCAGACACTCATCCGTACTAATCCGACGACAGAGGGTCTAGAGGTGGAATTGATGTTTAAGAATGCAATGGATGTTGTCATGGAAATGACATAACTTAACAAACGTTTGGAATATCCATGGCAACAACAGTCTTTTTAAAAAATTTTATTCCTAGTGCACACGTCATGCACAAGTTTATAAAGTGAATTGGGTGTATACCTGTATCATAGGCTAGCCTCGTCTGATCATTGGTTTGAAAATTCCACTTGGAACATTTTTTTTATGGATTCGAAATATGTGGATATCATCGACTAGAGACAATAGAAAGAGTCCAATATCTAGCTTGTAATTATTCTCTTGGTACAGGTATACACAGTTCCAATGTAATGGCGTTAGTGGAATATGGAGGACATCCATTGTTAATAAACAGTTCGGTGAAAGGCATTAATACTGGTGATTCAGTATTTCACACATTCTATTTAGTTCAGGTCTTGGCTGTGCACTAATGTAATTGACAAGATTTAGGAAAAAACATATGCGGACCTCGCTTTCGAAATATCACGCTTGCATCCCCAGTTACAAGTTGTCCGACTTGCCATTGTTCTCGGTGCCTTAGGTTGTGCACCTCCCAATCTGTTGACGGACATTGGGAGAGTACACGGGTTTGCTGCCAGGAAAACAGCCCTTCTGACAATCTGGGTAATGCAGAAGGCTGCAGTGTTGGGGAGTCTTCACATTCTCAGTGCAGCAGTAGTAGTAGTAGTAGCAGTAGTAGTAGTAGCAGCAGCAGTAGTAGCAGCAGTAGTAGTAGTAGAAGCAGTAGTAGTAGTGGTAGCAGTAGTAGTAGTAGCAGCAGCAGTAGTAGTAGTGCAGTAGTAGTAGTAGAAGCAGTAGTAGTAGTGGTAGCAGTAGTAGTAGCAGTAGTAGTAGTAGTGCAGCAGCAGTAGTAGTAGTAGCAGTAGTAGCAGTAGCAGTAGTAGTAGTAGTGCAGCAGTAGTAGCAGTAGCAGTAGTAGTAGTAGTAGCAGTAGTAGTAGTAGTAGTAGTAGTAGTAGCAGCAGCAGCAGTAGTAGTAGTAGTAGTAGTAGTCGGGGTAACAGCAGCAGTGACAACAACATTTTGTGCGAAACACGAGCTAAAAAACAGCCCCCGACACCCCCACATCTGTCCGCCATTAGCACACCGCCACTGACGATACACAATGGTGATAAACATAATTAATGAGTGCTGCTAAATGAGCAGGTCATGACAAGAATGTGGTGAGAAGTGCTGCGTTAACAACTTTATAACAAATTTTGAGTGTTTGCAGATGATTACCTGCAGTTGCAGAGCTGCATGGCTGGCTGGAGACAAAGTGCTTGTTAGCGGTGTCTCTATGTTTCAACAACCAAACACGGTGAGTGATAGTTGGGTTTTGGACGATCTATTTATGAAATGGAAATACCTAAACAGTCTTTACTTTTGTATCTCTAGGCCCTGTTAAGTTGGAATTTGAGGAGTCATTTTGAAGCAAGAGGGTGATGGCCACATGGTATTTGAAGGCGTCTGGATGGTGTCGAGAAGGTCGATGTCTTGGTGACGACAACCAATGGTTGATATCATGAGCACGGATCAGACTTGGTTGCACAGAAACGTCATTCATTGTATACGCAACAATCCGGTAAACGTCTGAGACCTGCATCCCTTCGGGGTTTCCTCCCACCTTAACCTGACACGCTGTGATATAACTGGAAAACTGTTCAGAGGCGTTAAACCCAACACACTCACTGTTATTCCAAGGGTAGGCGCCACAATGTGCTGTGCAGAGTTACATCATAATGGCGTACCATAATCCTATGATCGGGTGTTCCAATCCCGGCTCGCTTTGAATAAGTTTGCCAGCACCATAACCGTATGTGGTGAATATCTAAGACCTAAACTTAGACTTCGGAGTTTCCCGCACGACGCTGACACGCCGTGATAGTAGCACTCGGAATCGGGGTTTCAATGTTTATTCTCCTCAGGAAGTGCAATGTCAGAGTCTATAGCAAGGCAATCATTCCTACTTGTCATGACCCATGTCAAAACATGACTGTCCCCGTGGTCTATTGGTAGAGCGTCTGTCCTGATAGCAGAAGGGTCTGTGCTTCGATCCCCGGCCGAGCCATACTTAAAGACGTTAAAAGATGGTACTTGTTGTTTCCTGCCTGGTGCTCGGCATCTAGGAACTAAAACATGGACTGGTCTGACAGAATACTGTGTATGGGTGGGATATTTATTTTAATCTACTGCATATGGTTTCTCAGTGGGCTAGCACTATAAAACCAACTCACACATACACACACACGTACATGCACGTCGTTATGTAAGTGCAATAATCTTGAACGCGACGTTAAACCCCATTTAACCCAACCCACCTCATTTCAAACAAATGCCTCTCTTTAAGTATGTTCCCATATTTCTTTTCATCAGTATATTAAAGAGACCACGTATTTATGACTCTAAAGTCGAATAAATAACTATACTATATAAAATATCTCAGCTCGATCAACTCAAGTCCTTCCCAGGTTTGTTCCTTTACTCTTTGATTCTGCGAGATGATGGCGCATGTAGACGCCTCCAGCAGCACGTCAACAGTAATTCTCCACACGCTTTCAACTTACGTCTCAAGTTTCCTAATATACAGTTAGAAGAGAATTACACAATTTCTCCCCGCGCTCCTTAAGATGTTTCAGGGCGTCTTACGTACCCCTAAATGACCCTAAAACCAATAAAGCCCCAGTGGCTAACTGGAAGCTATCGCCAAAGCCGGGAGGGCCATGTAATTACTACGCTGACCAGCTGCGAAGAACCATAAACAACTCCCAGGGCTTAGATCGGTTGTAGGAGGGACGACAGTGATAGGTAGCCACCATTTGTCTTCTCGTTTGTTTCTGCTCTGGCTCATTTCTACGCCTTGGCATGAATGAGATTTATAGAGGACAGCGTTACCAACGAAATTTGGTGTTGGTGTGTTTTGGCGGTTTGCTCTTATCAGGTCTTGGAACGTTTCATAATGAGTGTGTCAGTGGGGTTTGACGTCGCTGACAAGAACATTTCGATATATCAGGATGAGGTGAAATGGGATTGAACGCCGCGTTCGAGATTATGTATGCGTGCGTGCGTGTCTGTGTGGGTTTGGGTGTGTCTGTGTGTGTCTCTGTATGTGAGCGCGTGTGTGTGTCTCTGTATGTGAGCGCGTGTGTGTGTCTCTGTATGTGTGCGTGTCTCTGTATGTGTGTGTGTCTCTGTATGTGAGCATGTTTGTGTCTCTGTATGTGTGTGATGTGTTCGTGTGTGTGTGCCTGTGTGTCTGTGTGGTGTGTCTCTGTATGTGTGTGTGCTCGTGGTGTGTTCGTGTGTGTGTGTGCCTGTGTGGTGTGTGTGTCTCTGTATGTGAGCGTGTGTGTGTCTCTGTATGTGTGTGTATGTGGTGGGTTCGTGTGTGTGTGCCTGTGTGCCTGTGTGGTATGTATGTCTCTGTATTCGCGTGTGTGTGTGTCTTGTGTTAGTGTGTGTGTCTGCTTGCACTAGGCCGGGTATGTCTGTTTAAAAGTCCTAGCCTACAGATAAACCATGCTGCAGTCTAGTCTAACATGGATACCCCACTCCGCCGTATACTGACTCTTTGTTTTATCCCCTTAATGCCGTCACCAGGCAGGGCAAAAAGAAGTACCATCTTTAACGTCTTTTGGTTCACCGAACTACGGACCACGCCCACGCAGACGCTCTATCCACTAGGCTACGGCGACAGTTCACTCGATGCGACTTGTTGAAGAGACCATACTTACCAGATGCAAGAAAATAAACCTTAATTTGATTTCAAACCAAGACAATAACGTATTAAGTAGACCTTCAAACCCTCTCACAGATAGATACTATAAACTTAATGTATACCGTACTATGGATTAAATCACGAGCGTGAACCTAGCCATGCTGTAGGCGAGCTATCCCGCCTGTATATCAGTGGAATGCTGGAAATGATGACGCAAACGGCATGATTGATGACGGTACTTCTTTGTTCGTGTCACCCCAGGTATGTCTTAATGCGTAACATAGGAAAAAACTCCCCATCACTACATCACTGGCATCTTTGACTATGTTCGGGGCTTGTTTTTTGGAGGAATTTGATAATCATCCCGTGTTGTATATTTTATTTCGTGTACTATGTAATTGAGACAAATCGGTAACAACGACTAGTCAGGTTACAAAGTCAATGCTCATTTGATATCCTGTGGATGTTCTCAGCCTGTACATGCCATGACTTCTCCCTGCTCAGTAAATCATGTGATATAAACAAGTGCACGAGCTGATCGCGGGAGCTCGCCGTCGAGAACCTTTTTCAAAAGAAGTGTTTTGTAATCGAAGCGTGAAGTACGCATGTGTGGGTGACGTTGTTGCCATCGGGCTGGTTGATGCAGGAGTGAAACCTGAGACTAAATGATACACTTATATTGTTGCTATGGGTTGTGTCTCGCGATGCGCTCATTTATGACGCTGTCTTGTGTTGCATGGGCCTAGGGGTAGCCTTGTGGTTAAAGCGTTAACGCCAAAGACCCGTGTTCGATTCCCCACATAGTACAATGTATGAAGCCCATTTCTGGTGTCGCCCGCCATGATATTGCTGGAATATTGCTAAAAGCGGCGTAAAATCATACTCACTTACTTATATTATATACGTTCTGTTCTGAATTATGAGGTATCGTGTGCTGCACTGTAGAGACAGAAAGCTCTCTAGGTCCGACCAGCACGACTTTGTTGCTCTGAAACAATTGATTCCTAGAATCTGTCTTGTATCAGCAGTGTATCTGTGTCGGCATGTGAGCGTGTCAATTGGTAAACATGTTCTCATTCTTTTAATTCATCACACACCGTTGGCAAAATATGTCGGTAGCTATATGGGTGTCGCGTTGCATCAGTGCAGAGTCCGTGGTTCCAGGTGGTTTTGTTCATGCATGTTCGCAACCCCGTTGATGGAACTGGTATGAATGTCTGAAGACATTTGTTGACGATATTTAAAAAAGGAATACTGACAGTGTTATCGCGGAATCTAGTCATAGATAGTCACGAAACGGAACAAATTGCTGAGCCTAAATGGACTCCTAACCCGTTGGTGGCCGAGTGAGTGAGTGAGTTTTACGCCGTTGTTAGCAATATTCAAGCAACATCGTGTCAGCAATACCATGCCATGGCTTCAGATAGTGTTTGCCATCACAGAAAGGGTTTGTAATATGGCGTATATGAACGCATGATAGCTTTGGTTGCCCAATAATTGAAGCGCTTATCATGCAACCCCGTTTCGAATACTTCAGTGGTTCAATGTTTGAAGCCATATTGGTATTTCCTGGTATTTATTGCCGATGACTCATCGATATTTATGCCTACATGAACGCTATCCACGATGTATTGGACGGTAGAGTTATACTTCCCCTCTTACAGTTACTGGTGTTGGAAAAAATCAATGTAATCAAGTTTCTAAATAGATGAACGCAGTCATTCATCCTTAAAGTTCATGTTGTCAGTCACGTGTCAACCAATACACTTTAATAACTGCGAGAAGAGCAAACACTTTGTAACAAACGTCGTAAACTAAAACTCATTTTGTTTGACGATCTTCCCGTTGATATCTTACTCTCAGGACGCGAGTGATTGATACAATCTCCTCCAAATTCCCGACCTCAGTGATCAATTGAAGTTCCATGCGTGTTTGGCAGACTAAATATCAGAGTTAAATATGTATCTTCAGTTACCATGACAACACGCAAAGCATCGACCTCTTCACAAGACAAACTCTATTAGTTGCTTGTTATTTCCCCTCACCCATAACTCAGAAGCGAGGTCTGAAGCCATTTTGCAAGCCTCTAAGGCGACGGTAGTCCGCCTAAATTGCCTTGAATATTCCGATAGCTGTGTTTAAAATTTCTTAGATTTTTCTTCAGAATGATAAAACCTACACAGGGGTAGCAGTGAGTGGACTCGCATAGATTTTCACGTTCTTGACATTCAGAATGCGGAACAAAATGTTTACTGTTTCAGCTACATGAGCCGTTTGAGCCGTCATGGGGGCAACTTGTCTGTACAACACATATGCCCTGTGTTCAAGTACGTCAATACTTTAGCATGTTGTGATAAATTCTATGTAAAGGCACCAGACGACTGCAGGTTCAGACCTTATGGACAATATCAGTCGAATATATTCATGAAATATTGCCACTTCACAGAAGGAGAGCTCATGAGTTTGATTCATGGGCAACTTTTTTTTCTGACGCCTTGTAAGAATATATACCTTGGTTTAGCAGGTTTCGGCAAACTAGACAATGCTGTATTTAAAAAAATAAAATCGGTTTAAACAGTGATGCCACTACGATATACATGTATTGTAATGTTAGTATGGAGACTCGGTGATCAAGGCTGTCTGGTGTCCGTGGTATGTATACTGTCCCCAGCTGGCGAGAGTGGGTTTGATTTCCATCTCGATCTCCACACTAATCCCAGTTTATGACTAGGTATATTAGCTTCAAACAATGAGTGTTCCTGTGGTTACTTCAGCCAATAACCATGCGCATGGTAACCTCAAACATTGTCCTTATGTATTTTAACCTAACACTGTGACTGCACGCATGTTCACCTAACACTGTCACTGTACGTATGTTAACCTAACAATGTGACTGAACGTATTTTAACCTAACACTGTGACTGAACGTATGTTAACCTAACACTGTGACTGTACGTATGTAAACCTTACACTGTGACTGAACGTATGTTAACCTAACACTGTGATTGTACGTTTGTTAACCTAACACTGTGACTGTACGTATGTTAACCTAACACTGTGACTGTACGTTTGTTAACCTAACACTGTGACTGCATGCATGTTCACCTAACACTGTGACTGTACGTATGTAAACCTTACACTGTGACTGTACGTATGTTAACCTAACACTGTGACTGTACGTTTGTTAACCTAACACTGTGACTGTACGTATGTTAACCTAACACTGTGACTGCACGCATGTTAACCTAACACTGTGACTGTACGTATGTTAACCTAACACTGTTACTATGCGTATGTTCACCTAACACTGTGACTGTACGTATGTTAACCTAACAATGTGACTGAACGCATGTTAACCGAACACTGTGACTGTACGTATGTTAGCATAACATAGCGACTGTGCGTATATTAACACAACATAGTGATTGTACATATGTTAACCTAACAATATGATGGTACGTATGTTAACCTTAAACTGTGACTGTACGTATGTTAACATAACATAGTGATTGTACGTATGTGACAGAACGTATGTTAACATAACACTGTGACGGCACGTATGTTAACCTAACACTGTGATTGTACGTATGTCAACATAACATAGTGATTGTACGTATGTTAACATAACATAGTGATTGTACGTATGTGACTGTACGTATGTTAACCTAACACTGTGACTGTACGTATGTTAACCTTACACTGTGACTGTACGTATGTTAACCTTACACTGTGACTGTACATATGTTAACATAACATAGTGACTGTACGTATGTTAACCTTATACTGTGTATGTACGTATATAAACCTAACACCTTGACTTTACGTATGTTAACCTAACCCTGTGACTTTACGTATGTTAACCTAATACCGTGAATTGCATTCGTTAACCTAATACCGTGATTTGCATTCGTTAACCTCGAACAATGACTTAAGGTATGTGAACCTCCAACAGTGGCTGTACGTGTTTTTACACCGAACAGTGACGGTACGTATGTTATATAACATCACACACTTTCTTCGTCATGTTACCAAGAACGTTGAGGACTTTACGTTAACCTCACACATTCATTTACGTTTGTTAACGCCACACACTCACCTTACATGTCAACCTAGAACAGTGACTTAATTTTATTAACTTAGAACGGTGACTTAATTTTGTTAACTTAGAACGGTGACTTAAATTTGTTAACTTAGAACGGTGACTTAATTTTATTAACTTAGAACGGGGACTTAATTTTGTTAACTTAGAACGGTGACTTAATTTTATTAACTTAGAACGGTGACTTAACTATGTTAACTTAGAACGGTGACTTAACTTTATTAACTTAGAATGGTGACTTAATTTTATTAACTTAGAACGGGGACTTAATTTGTTAACTTAGAACGGTGACATTATTTTGTTAACCTCGAACAGTTACTTGACGTATGTTAAGCTCTCAAGTGACTTTAGACGTTGAAATAACACAATCATTTTACAATATGCTTAACCTGAAACATGTTCTTTATACGTATACTATCTATATGCATTTCCCGATGTCATTCCGTGTCAGAATAGATCCCCAGTACCCCATTCCTGTCGCAAGGGCCTGTCATAAGAAACGGACCCAAGTGCATCTCTGACTGCTGTGGTAGAAAGGAGAGAGATGGGCTGAATTAATCGACAAGCAATCTATTGAGACATTCGTTTTATATTGGACATTATTTTTTAAATTACTTTTTCATTTGAAGTTTAACACCCCAGCGACGTTCTCTTTATTCCTTGTGTTTTGTAAGAAAGAATTCGCAGTTGTAAATCTACTGGATTGTCTGAATTTATGAGACGGTGATATAATTTACTATATGCGTAAACGTCCTTACATTGTCCGCTATATCATGTTGGTGGATGGTTCATCATAAACAGTGCAATCAGGCGTAGTAAATTCATTACGATTCCTATACGGTATTGCCCCAATAAATCATTTTATTATGAAATACTCTCGGGGTGAAATACTCTCAGCTGGCTTTCTCGGCGATGGCAAGAAAACATCGCTTACTATTGAGCTGGGCTAATGGTGGCTTGGAACCCTATAAATTTCAATTTAAAACCGACATTGACATTTCTTACTCCAGTTTTCCTTGACACTGACGGAACACATGCTTCCGGTCCTAGGCATGATGGGTATTCTCAGATCTCGTATATTGGTCGCGAGTAATCACGGGAAGTTTCGTGGATAGTTAGAGTGGTCTTTATTTCAGACTCTCTAGACAGCATGATTGTTTTTATGTCCCCATAAAATCATTGCAGTGTCTTATACATCTCTTGTAGACAGCTGTAAAGTCTGTGAAAGAACAAACATGAACACCACAGAAGAGAGACCTCAGCACTAAAGTGGGGATGGTCGCTTTAAAAAGTAGAGGACTCAAGGTAGCGTATACTCTTAGAGGATCTCAAGGACGAATATATCACCTATGGACATGTCTTTAATACACCCAGTAGAGAAGAGTTAAACTTTTCCGTCGGCTTCAGAATCTTTACTAATGGGCAAAAGAAAGCATACAGCCATGAAACATATAGGAAACTGTAATTCAATGGAGATATCATACATGTTTTGGACTTTAAGTTTGCAGTGTTTCGGCAACTCTTTGATAACGTTTGTAATGTTTGCAAATCCAATTTTATAAGTGCATTCTTTCTTTTGTTTGGTGCTTTATGTTCTCATGATTTAACGCTGCCTTGAACAGTATTCCAGTTACAGCATGGTTTGTCAGATTAATGTGGAAAGAAAGTGATGGAGGTCTTCCCCTTTGGTGAAAGCCATGAGCACGGATATGGTGCTAACAAACCCGAAGCATCATCAGGTATAAGGTGATGTAGGTTTCTGTCATGGCTTTGGGCGCAAATCTGCACAGTGAACTGCACCGCCTTGGATGATTCGAGGAGAGAATGAAATTTCACTTTATTGAGACGAACCACCACGGGTTTCGTGTTGACAAACCAAGAAACATAATCAGGCCGAATCTGGGATTCGAACCCTGTAGTGTCCCCATTCCATACGCAGATTAACACTGGTCGATGCTGCTACTTTTGACACTTTGCCAAGATCTGTCCTATTCCACTTCTCTAGCAAATCAACCCAGACAAAAGTTTCGAGACACAGTACAATATTCGCCCGTATCGTCATTACAGTCTTCCATGGATCCACTGTAATAATCTGGAGTCTTTTATCCAGTGATCCTGAGCACGTTCTTCGTCCAGTATTGTTGGTGTCTTGTTGGTCGTTTTGGAGTATTAATTATTTGCTTAATTTGTGTTTTTGTGTTGCTGTTTTTTTGTTTTGTTGTTAAATGTGATTAGGGTTTTGTCGTTAAGGATGTTAGTTGTTTCGGGGTCTTGCTCTAATTGGTTAAATTGCGTTAGTTTTGCTATTGGTTTTGTTGTTTTTATTATGGTATTGTCATTTATCTTGTTGGATTTTGTTGCTGGCGGTTTGGGGGACTTGTTGTTATTGGTTAAATTGCGTTGGTCTTGCTATTGGTTTTGTTGTTGTGATTAGGGTATTGTCTTTCTGATGTTGGATTTTGTTGTTTGTTGTTTAGGGGTCTTGTTGTTATTGGTTGAATTGCGTTAGTCTTGTTATTGGTTTTGTTGTTCACAGTGTTGGTTGCGTTGTTGGTTGCGCTAGTTTTGTTGTTATTGGTTAAGTTGCTTTAGTGGTGTTATTGGTTTTGTTGTTGTGATTATGGTATTGTCGTTCATCGTGCTGGTTTTGTTGTTTGTTGAGCTAGTTTTGTTGTTATTGTTGTTGGTGTTAGTTTTGTTGTTAAGATATTGCTTTGTTGTTGTTGGTGTTGCATTTCTTGATAATGGTATTATTTTGTTAAAGTGGTATTAAGTTTAAGTGGTTCCTGTTGTCTACAAAATTGTTGATGAGAACGAATCGCATCCTTGAATTATCTCCCTTCGTACATCCCGCTGTGTCTTCCAGCAGAGTTGTAGATTGTAGACTCCAAAATATAAATGAACTGGTAAAAACAACCTTTCACTGCACTCAATATACAATTATTTATAGCATTTACATCGCGGAGGAGCCTTGGGACGTAGACACACAGAACCTCATCCTTGTTTCAGCTGCATCAGTTCCCCATCCGGCTAATTACACCCATCGCTTGTTTAACAGTGCAGGGCGTTTGTAATTATGCTTTCGGTAAGGGGGAATTGCATGAGATTCTTGGTAATACTATACTTCAAAAATGTAGTCAAATAGTGAAGGACGATAGTCCATGCCAATGATACAAATGTGTTACCGTACGTGTTGTGATGGTGCATGTCATTGGCTCATTACGTCCCATTTCTGTAAAACACTTGCCCTGAATCACATAATACTTAACGAAGTTGAGTTTGTAAGTTGGTATTATACAACATACGGTTGGTTCATATTGAGTTCTTCCTCACTTCACATTTAACTCTTCTAGTATATTGCAATATAGAGAAAACGACAGAGCACTGATAGAGCACTTATTTGAGATCAGCTAAATGTGATAAAAGTATTTTCGGATACGTAGAATCATTGAATATTAGGTTTAATTACCAAAGGTGGTGGAGAATTAGAACCGGTTGATTGCGGAAGTCAGACATTTATATAATGTGTGTTTGTGTGTTCTCTCTCACCTGCGAAGATGGACAGATAACGCTTCTATCATATTACTGCAGACCAAAGCTGGCGAACTTGCAGTGAAATAAGGCCATCAAGAATCACGTGTAACACTGCAATTACGTGTATTGTGTTTTGTCATATCCAAGATGGCGTACGTATGAACAACGGATATAACGAACTGATTTCTCCGGTCCCTTGTGGTTCGTTATATACGTGTTCTACTGTAGGTTGAATCTGACCCTTCTCTCTCTCTCTCTCTCTCTCTCTCTCTCTCTCTCTCTCTCTCTCTCTCTCTCTCTCTCTCTCTCTCTCTCTATCTATGTGTTTGTGTGTGTATGTGTCTGTGTGAAACAACAGACACGTATAACACAAATTGCCATGAAGCATATCCACTTTCAACAGTGGTGGGGTAACTACTTTGGGTAACATTAATGTCCTTCCTCCCGTTAACAAAAGTGAACGTTAACAATTATTGTCATCCACATCCTTTTCCACTTTGTCCACATCCACTTTGTATAATAAGCCTGTTTTCCAGTTAACTTTGACGTAGGTAAGTTCCACTTCTGCATTAAGTAATTTTTTAAGCATGTTGCATGACTACCGTGACACGAAACCCATCTAGCATCAAAATAGCTTTTATAAAGCTTTGAACATAACACTGGCAATCATTACTTTTCCATTTTCGCGAAGTTGTGTAATCGTCAGGGTGGTCTCGGCATTTAAGAGACGTGTTGGACCTCCATCAAAACTGCATCTTGTTGTTGGCATTCAGGAATAAAAGTTTGAATTACTAACAGGTTCCAGATATGTGTTATATCACGAAGCTTGCTGCGAAAGTTTAATGTCCAGAATATGTCGGCTGGACTGAAAAGTAGCCAAAGTATTTCCGTGTGAAAGAAGTAGGAACACCTGAGCGAGACTTCAAAGGGACCGCCGTGTTGACGCCGCTTGTTACCTGTGCGTCCGGTGCAGGTGTTGACGACAGGTCGGGACACACCTGACGGGGGGTACACGGTTTCAGATGGGGCATTTATCTTACGGTCTTTAAAAACGGGGTAATGTAATTGTATCACAAGCAAACCTTTATATTTTATAAGTGTCAGACACTTTATTGTTCCAACTGGTAGCCTTGAAGCTTCAGTGAGTTTGTGTGACGCTGCTTAGCAAGTATATAAAATTAATATGCTGCTAGAAAAGACTGCTGCTAGACCACCTGATTCTTTCATATTACTATAGTTTTTCTTTTTTTCTCTTTTCTTTAAATCGAATCTGCAACAGACAATCCAGTAATTGACATCCTGAGCATCGATCCATGCAACAGGGACACGATGACATGCATCAACCAAGTCAGCGAGCCTGACCACCTGATCCCGTTAGTCGCCTCTTAAGACAAGCATGGGTTGCTGAAGAATCTGTCATGCCATGATTATCTATGGTAATATGAAAGAATCGTGTTCGTTAACTTCTTATGGGTAGTATAGTTATATGTCGCAGTACAACTCCGCGCGCTGGTAACTAAACACCAGAATCTGGGCGAATTTGAGATTCAAACCAGCGATCAACGGATCCGGTAATTAATTAGGGAGGAACTTTGCACAACGAGTGTCATATACCACTGGACCACACGCAACATCTTTTCCCCTAAATTCAAAACGTTAACGCCAGGGAATACTCTAAACAGATTACATAGGGCATAAAAGGACGTACAAGAAAGCATTCTGGTGAAAATGATATAAATGATATAAATGATATGATGACACCAGGTGTTCGTGAAACACTCAATCTTGTCATCGTGAAATAGTCAATCATGTCATCGTGAAACACTCAATCATGTCATCGTGAAACAGTCAATCATGTCATCGTGAAACAGTCAATCATGTCACGCATACTTGTAAGCAATATGCGCCTCTCTATGAAATTTGAATAAAGTACCAAAGCAACTGAAACGTAGACGCCATACTCTACGGCTAATGTTCATTGCTTGACATGTTGGGGAAATTCACGACTGGAAAATCAAAGTCATCCCTCTTGTGGTACAGCTTGGAACAGAGACATGATGGTCAATGTCTTGCACAAGCTTCGTTTCATCTTTTACTACGATTGGCATAAAGCAGCGCTGCGTATTGACGACAACCATTTAACCATAGGAATGTCGCTGCAGAATGTCATATATTTACCAAATATTGCAGATTGCTTATGAGCCTGCTGGCATTTCGTCATACATTAAAAAATACGGTTACCATGGGTACGACGCTTCCTGGAACCCGTCATATGACGCTTTTCCGAAGATAGTCATTTCAGAGGTGTAAATGCGTGTTCGGCTCTGAAATAATCACGATTTAAATATTCGCATGGCAACACGTTTACAATGCATCCATACTTTTTCACATTTGATTAACCATAAATAAATCACGTGCTTGTATTTAATCGTTCACAATGCACCGAGTTCAACGATGCACATGGCACTTGGTTAATGACCCCAGTGTTCAAACGAAATATCAGCTATTCCTTTCTGACTGAAAATATAACAGCTACAATTTTCCTTTAATGCCAAAGGAATAACAGCCCGTTTGGAACATTTGTATATATAAACATATCTTAAAATGAAATTGAAAATGTTTATTTATTTCGGGCTATGCCCTATTTGAAAACCTCCCTTAAAGGTTAGAGAGAGACGCGGGCATCTGGCAGTACCTGTTCCTCCTTGGCATCGGCCCCTTAATGAAATCATCTTTGATACATCTTGGAGGTTAATGCAGCTAATGTCGCACCATATGCCCTTTGATCTGTTTCATTTGGGAAGGCAATTAAATTCTACTGCTTGGCATGACCGCTACTTGATACTTCTTATGGCGCACTGTGACAGTGGCCGTCACAGCCTGACGTTTATTTGTCATGTTACTTGCAGTTCCGTCATGTTTTGTTATTGTATATTTTTCTTAGAGTACTCAGTGACTTCAGGGTGAAAGAGGGTGTCGTGTGTTTGTTATTCCCATTTCACTACGTGCACTTTTCGTACGCCGTAATCCGATTTAAGCCACATATAAATGTCTTATTAAACATCAACGATCAACTCGAAATTAAAAAAAAATAATTGCATGCTGACATTTGTTCAGGTTCGGCGCTTTTTAAGTTACTTTCCATTCCGAAGTTGCACTTTTTGATGTAACCCGACCTTGGCGACCTACAAAGCCGTGAAACAGGGAATCAAGCAGGATTGGTTGCGATATTTTAGAGCCTTGTTGGGCGTTCTGTAACAACTGAAAAATAGTTAGGAAATCGAAATGAGCAATACAATTCGACCTCCCTACCCTTTAAAAACAATTATACAAAAAGTAATGAAAAATAAAAATAATGTATATATTTTTCCTTATATAGGCTGCTATCTCATACCTTTTCTTGTTTCCCATGGATTCGTGGCTTAACATGCAGCAACCCTTTGAAGAGATTAAGGGTTCATCAAATGTTAACGGAGAAGTCGTTGCATGTGCCGGTTACGTCACTGTCGTCAGTCATAAAACCTAGTGCCATGTGTGTCCACCATTGGCCTGAATGAAGATCCGGGGTAGAATAGGTCTTCAGCAACCCATGCTTGCCGTAAAAGGCGACTATGATTGTCGTAAAATGCGACTAACGGGATCAGGTGGTCAGGCTCGCTGACTTAGCTGATGCATGCCATCGTATTTCAATTGATTGGATCGATGCTCATGAGATTAATCACTGGATAATCTGGTACAGATTCGATTATTTACATTATTATTTATTGCGCGCGCACACACCCATTCTTCCCGCGGAGCATGGTGAAATTGCTGCAAATTATGTGCTTGACGTTGCCGTTGACGTAATCGTCTGTCTCGCCCATCCCACAGACGCCCAATTGGGTTAAGATCCGATGACCTTGACCGCCACGGAAGTTTGTTTATGTTCTGATCCAGAAAATAAGTACATGTTTATGCTCAGTGTGGAACAGCTTTATCATTCCAAGAGATGGTTGACATGCCGTGTTACTGATGCTCGTGATATTCCAACTTCAAGAACACCAATTTGTGGCATATTTGTGGCATTATGATTGAGTCTTGGCTTGACGAATTTCAAAATTCACTTCGTTAGCTGAATGACTTGTGAAAACGAAATGCGTCATAAACGTACCCAAGAAACCGTGAAAAATCTGTGACTTGCACGTGAAAACTGCCATTTTCAGTTTCCCAAGAAAACGAACAATGCAGATGTCAAAGGTGACCGATATAAACTCTATCAAGAACAATAAACCCGTTTTGTGACACCAGTAAATATTAACATGAAGACTTTTTCCTAGTCCTGCACTATGGAATATATTTATTTGATGAAAACAAATCTAGAAACGCATACAAAAGCAAGTCTAGCTAGCTCTAGGTAGCTCTATTACACAGTCATGTCAATGAAGACAAAACATTGAACTCATGGACCTCTTCAATAAATACTCTACTCAACTACCTTTTCCCTGATCTGGCTCACAATAACATCTCTTTTGAGAATTTAAGAAAAACTGTACATGAAAGGTTCACATCCATATACCTTATTGAAACTGACCAAGCCCCATCCACTAAACCACATAAGCTAAGACACCTCGGGAAAATAGGAGACAAATTCGGAATTAAACCATATCTAAAAGTAACCACCGCATTGGAACACCGCAAAGCAGTTACAAGGCTAGGACTGAGTGCTCACGACCTTCAAATTGAGAGAGGACGATACTTTAACACTCCAACAGAAGAACGGTTATGTGCCTTCTGTGATGCTGAATCAACAGAAGATGAGGAACACTTCCTGTTGCGATGCCCTCTCTACAATGATCTGCGAGGGGAACTAAATTCATCACCCGGCTTTGCTATGCACCCACTATCTCTAAAAATACTAGAGCCCTTTGCAAAAATATTCTCTAGTTTCATTCACAAAATGTTCAGGCAAAGAAAATCTGCATCTCCCCCCTATCAATATAAATCATAGCAATATTTGTAGTCTGTATTGTATGTAAATGTTTTAATTAGTCATGTTCATGTTTTGTACCCTGCCCACTGTGGGTGTTTATGTACAATAAATATTATTCTTCTTCGTCGTCTTCTTGTCATTTTGGGGAGAGGACCGGTCGAAATAGCGACCGGTATTTAAGTCCTTTCCTTATCATAACAGAGAATCTTGTTGATGACTGCCTAGGACTGGCAGTGCTCCCATCTAGTTTACTGTAACAAAATACAGCGGGGAATCAACATAGGGACTTTTTTTTGTATTTTTAGAGTCAAGAAGGATATTGTGTAATATAAGATTTCAGAGACTAAATGTAAGTCTAACTCCACTACCTGTACGTTTCTGTTCCTGGAGAGATGATTGCGATCATATGGATACAGTGCATCTTCTCTTAATATCTCCTTCATTTCATTAGAAATGTGGTACATCTGGAACTCGGGGTGAATCGGCTAAAGTTGCGTCCCTTAGCTTCCCCCGAAACCTTTTAATTGTGAGTTCGAATCACAGATTTTCCTGGTGATGCCTCAGGTTTGTCTGCACCATACCCGTGTTCGTGGCTTTCGCCAAAGTGTTTAACGTCTGAGACCTGCATCACGTCGGGCTTTCCTCCCGCACCATAGCTGACACGCCGTGATATAACAGAAAAACCTGTTCGAAGCGGCGTTAACTTAACTAACTCACTACAGTGGAACTCCACTGACACGTAACTTAGATCCCACTTCAGATACCAAGAAGTCCCTCATTCACTGAAAACGAACATTTTACTGAGTAAAACATGCTTTATATCTGGGATAAATAATAATGATAATAATAATAATGATAATAATAATAATAATAATAATAATGTGTGTGTACTTATTTAGGTGCATGCTCAAAGCGATAACATTATTACCCCAGTCAATGGATCAGTGTGCGCTCGATTTTCATTCTCATCTCCCTGGGGAGTATACAACCCAAACTGCCTTGAAGGCGCTAGAAGGTGAACAACCACAATACCATCTCATCCTCCGGGGTTCCCAAGTTTACTGCTGGCTGATCTAAGGCATATTGCGAGGCAAAGTCACCTGCTAAAGGAGACAACACTTGTGCTACATCTGGGGCAGGACCGAAGCCCTAGAAACTCTCAGGAGTCAAGCTGCCGCCGAACAAGGCCAATATTCTCCTCAGGGATATGTAGAGCCGGTTTGAACCTCCACCCCGATCTATGTCGCGATCTCCTTACACTGTCTTTATATTCATTCACATGATACGTGCATGGACGACGAACCAATCATCACGCAACTTCATGGAGTGAGAGAGTGAGTGAGTTGGGTTTAACGCCGCTTTTTAACAGTATTCCAGTTCTATCACGACGTGTCAGCTTAATGTGGGTGGAAAGCCCGAAGTAAAGCAGGTCTCAGACATTAACCACTTCGGTGAAACCCACGAGCACGGGTATGGTGCTGACAAACCTAGAAACATAATCGGGGCGAACCGGGATTCGAACCCACAATCATAGGTTTCTGGCGTGCTCAAGGGACGCAACAATGCACAACGAATCGCGGCACCTTAGACGACTGGGCCACCCGTGCCCCCTACATTGGAGTGAGTGAATGTTGTGCTATGACACAATCAACAACATCACAAACATATGACACCTTTAAATAATCGAGTCAGGTAAAGCACATGAGAAACGATTCTCTGCATGAGGACACGACGACACACAGCCAGGACACACGACGACACACAATCAGGGCACACCAGGGCACACAGCCAGGACACACGACGACACACAGTCAGGGCACACGACGACACACAGTCAGGGCACGCGACGACACACAGTCAGGACACACGACGACACACAGTCAGGGCACACGACGACATACAGTCAGGACACACGACGACACACAGTCAGGGCACATGACGACACACAGTCAGGGCACGCGACGACACACAGTCAGGACACACGACGACACACAGTCAGGGCACGCGACGACACACAGTCAGGGCACACGACGACACAGTCAGGGCACATGACGACACACAGTCAGGGCACGCGACGACACAGTCAGGGCACACGACGACACACAGTCAGGGCACACGACGACACACACCCAGGACACACGACGACACACAGTCAGGGCACACGACGACACACAGTCAGGGCACACGACGACACACACCCAGGACACACGACGACACACAGTCAGGGCACACGACGACACACAGTCAGGGCACACGACGACACACAGTCGGGACACATGACGACACACAGTCAGGGCACACGACGACACAGTCAGGGCACACGACGACACAGTCAGGACACGCGACGACACACAGTCAGGACACACGACGACACACAGTCAGGGCACACGACGACACACAGTCAGGACACACGACGACACACATTCAGGGCACATGACGACACACAGTCAGGACACACGACGACACACAGTCAGGGCACACGACGATACACAGTCAGGGCACACGACGACACAGTCAGGGCACATGACGACACACAGTTAGGGCACGCGACGACACACAGTCAGGGCACATGACGACACAGTCAGGGCACATGACGACACACAGTCAGGACACACGACGACACAGTCAGGGCACATGACGACACACAGTCAGGACACACGACGACACAGTCAGGGCATACGACGACACACACCCAGGACACATGACGACACACAGTCAGGACACACGACGACACACAGTCAGGACACACGACGACACAGTCAGGGCACGCGACGACACACAGTCAGGACACACGACGACACAGTCAGGGCATACGACGACACACACCCAGGACACACGACGACACACAGTCAGGGCACATGACGACACACAGTCAGGACATATGACGACACACAGTCAGGACACACGACGACACACAGTTAGGGCACACGACGACACACAGTCAGGACACACGACGACACACAGTCAGGGCACATGACGACACACAGTTAGGGTACGCGACGACACACAGTCAGGGCACATGACGACACACAGTCAGGGCACGCGACGACACACAGTCAGGACACACGACGACACAGTCAGGGCACACGACAACACACAGTCAGGGCACACGACGACACACAGTCAGGACACATGACGACACACACCCAGGACACACGACGACACACAGTCAGGGCACATGACGACACACAGTCAGGACACACGACGACACACAGTCAGGACACACGACGACACACAGTCAGGACACACGACGACACAGTCAGGGCACACGACGACACACAGTCAGGGCACGCCACGACACACAGTCAGGACACACGACGACACACGGTCAGGTAACACGACGACACACAGTCAGGACACACGACGACACACGGTCAGGGCACGCGACGACACACAGTCAGGACACACGACGACACACAGTCAGGGCACGCGACGACACACAGTCAGGACACATGACGGATCTGACGACAAGTAAGAGCCAAGGGTGTGTTCTGCCCCGACATCTACATGAGGTGAGTGAGTGAGGGAGTAATAGTTGAACTCCGCTTTAAACAGTATCCCAGTTATATTATGGCGTATCAGCTTGATGTGGGAGGATACCCCGAAGTAATGCAGGTCTCAGATATTTACCCCTTTGATGGAGCGTGGGGTAGCCTTAATGGTCAAAGCGTTTGCTCGTCACGCCGAAGACCCGGGTACCACGTGTATATATAACCCATTTCTGATGTCCTCCGCAGTAATGTTGTTAGAATTTTGCTTAAAGCGGCATAAAACCATACTCCCTCACTCACCCACTCACTCCCTCAGGGGGGCACGGGTGGCCCTGTTGTCTAAGGCGCCGCGATTCGCTGTGCAGTTACGTCCCTTGGGCACGCCAGAAACCTATGATTGTGGGTTCGAATCCCGGTTCGCCCCGATTATGTTTCTGGGTTTAACAAGCACCATACGCGTGCTCGTGGGTTTCACCGAAGTGGTAAACGTCTGAGACCTACATCACTTCGGGCTTTCCTCCCACATTAAGCTGACACGCCGCGATATAACTGGAATCATGTTAAAAGCGGCGTTAAACCCAACTCACTCACTCATTCACTCACTCCCTCAGTGTATGCTAAAACCGAGAGTATCCTGATAACGGAGTTCCATGTTAATGTTTTAATTCCAATCCTAAAAGTAAAGAGGAATTCCGAAATTATTTTCAAGATAATAAACAACTAAATAAGTAGACATGTCAACACATCCTGGTTTGCGGCAGACAGTTTTATACAAGTTTTATTGCTAACATATGGCGCGAACAATATCGCTCTGAAGAAGTAACAACAGCTCCTCCAACGCCCTTCGCCGTCTACAGATGCACGTCATCGACTACTCCCTCCTACGCCTAACGCTTCCCCCTGTCGCCCTTTGTAGACAGTCTAAACTTTGCCGGGTTTTAGCTCAGGAGATACCGGCCCATATGGACTTGACAATACGAAACAGACAGTATGTTAAATGGCACGCCTAGCCTAAAACGGAACAAGAAACCGATTGTAATTGCCTTCTTACCGGAGAACGTGTCTTTGGCGTCTCCACCCCCGGAAACCCCGTCCCCCGGACATGTATTTACTATGGGTCTGACCCTCATGTCCTCAGCGCCCGACCCCCTCTTTTCCCCCTACCGCGGTGAATTAGTTGAACATAAAATCTGTCTCACCTCGCCATGTAAATTGCTGACTTTGTTATAAAAACGTAATTAAAAAGGTTCCCGCCGACGTCGAGGACATCTTGCGGCGACATGGTGGTCGGTGAAGTGATTAAATATAGGCAACGAATAAGCTGTCCACACACTTAGCAGTTTACAAGACGCATTTTGAGACGTTTTATTAGCGTCTTTCTCTGCTTTTGAATGTTGGTAATTTCCTGTCTTTGTTTGAATTACGACAAAGGTTGTGGTTTGATTAACCAATTTGTGGTAAATCCTGTGTAAAGCGTGCAGACATTCCACCTCTTGAACCCAGGAGCTATATACTATCGTCCCCACAACTAGTCAGTTCAAGGCGGGAGAGGCTTGACATGGATACAGAGCACCGCGATAACAACGACTGTGTTTTATTGACCAAACGTATCGCCCGACAAATGCAGTAAAGTTATTAATTCGGTCCGCGAGAGAAAGCTTGGGAAAAAAACGAAATATGATCCTAATATTTTGCAAAAATAAATATGAATATATTTGATAAAATAGGACAAAAAAGATAATATTTTCAAATTTTGGATATCGTTCATGATATTTTTTCACAGGTATATAACAATTGCTTATTTCATTGCATACTAGCTTGGGAGCAAAACCCGAAGTGATTGAGGTGTCGTACGCGTTAAACACTTTGGTGAAACTAACAGTTTCGGTGCTGACAACGTTCAAACTTAGTGCGTTATTGGGATTCCAACCCACAAGTTGCGGATCCTGATACGGCTGAGGGATGTAACTCCTCACATCAATGATTTGTCTGGAGTGAGTGAGTATGATTTTACGCCACTTTTAGCAATAGTCCAGCAATAAGTGCTGAATAACTAAATAGTTTATTACTCAATCGCGTTTTCTGAATAGTTTTTAAGATATCATTAAAATCTATATGTTACAATTTGTCTTCATCAAGCCCATCCACACACGAAGAGCTCACATTTTACTGAGAAAAAATAGTTCTAATAATGGTCTTAATATATAATAAAATATATATATATATATATATATATGAAGGAGCTACAGACTTTCTTCAGTTTCAGAAACTGCAATAATGTAGACTAACTAAATATTATTGACTTGCAAGGGCTGTATTTGATATATTAAATTTTGTTTCAGGGTCTGTACGACAGAGTAACATTATCCCCCACCCACAATGTCTGGCTTGTGTCCATGAACACTGGCACGTGCCTCCAGGTCGACCTGCCAATCAGTTCCCCTCGTCAGGTCAAACAGGAAGTGTCGGTCCGATACAAAGCGCTAATCAAATATCTTTGTTGTTTAATTACCGTCGTCGAGGATGTTGCAGATGCCCTGTCCAGGAAGCGGCCGACGGCTACTATCAACGCCAATATGTCGTTATGATAACAGCAACGTTTGTCAATATTTTTTGCAGTAATGTTCATCGTCATCCCTTGTCGGGGGATTGGCTGCTTCTGTTCATATTTAATACTGCTACTGTTTATTGCAACATGCCCCTGGCATGCCAGACAAGTTATTACGGTAAGCCACTTTACCGATATTTGTTTGTTTGTTGTTTAACGCCGCACTCAGCAACGTTACAGCTATATTGCGGCCGTCAGTAAATAATCGAGTCTTGACCCGACAATCCAGTGATTGCCATCATGAGCATCGATCCACGCAATTCGCATACGATGACATGCATCAAGCAATTCTGACCACCCAATCCCGTTAGTCACCTCTTACGACAAGCATAATCGCCTTTTACGGTAAGCATGGGTTGCTGAAGACCTATTCCAACCCGGATGTTCATGGGTTAGATTTACCGATGAGCGAGATAATGATATCATAGCCAGTGTTCAGCCACCTCACCCTGACAGACCTCTTCGACCCTGACAGACCTCTTCGACCCCGAGAGACCTCTGCGAACCTCATGCAATGATGCAACCCATCCGCGACTTGTCACGCGTTTTGACCTGTCGAAGAATTGGTTTATCTGTTATATATGTAACATTTTGAATCTATATATTTAACAATCTATCTATTTAATTTATATATGTAGAATTCTATCTGTTGTATTTGTAACATTCTGTCTGTTTCATATGTTACATTATGTCTGTTATATATGTAATGTTGTATCTAATATATATGTTAAATCAGATGTGATTTTCTTTATGTTATATGTGTTATATAAGTCTTGTATATGTATAACAGTCTGTCTCCAATGTAACAAATGGTTGCTACAAGCTGTATTACATCCATCAATGCATGTGATAACAAATGGACATAGTTACATAAGTTTGTGTATATACACACTTGCGCAGCCAAACATGACCCAAGCATCACCGATACCACATGAAGTCTCCACTGTCTGGTTGTGTCTCACATGAAGTCTCCACTGTCTGGTTGTGTCTCACATGAAGTCTCCACTGTCTGGTTGTGTCTCACATGAGAGTCTCCACTGTCTGGTTGTGTCCTACATGAAGTCTCCACTGTCTGATGTGTCCCACATGAAGTCTCCACTGTCTGGTTTTGGCCCTACATGAGAGTCTCCACTGTCTGGTTGTGTCTCACATGAAGTCTCCACTGTCTGCTTGTGTCCTACATGAGAGTCTCCACTGTCTGCTTGTGTCTCACATGAAGTATCCACTGTCTGGGTGTGTCCCACATGAAGTCTCCACTGCCTGGTTGTGTCCCACATGAAATCTCCACTGTCTGATGTGGCCCACATGAAGTCTCCACTGCCTGGTTGTGTCCCACATGAAGTCTCCACTGTCTGATGTGGCCCACATGAAGTCTCCACTGCCTGGTTGTGGCCCACATGAAGTCTCCACTGTCTGGTTTTGGTCCTACATGAAGTCCCCACTGTCTGGTTGTGTCCCACATGAAGTCTCCACTGCCTTGTTTTGGTCCTACATGAAGTCTCCACTGTCTGGTTTTGGTCCTACATGAAGTCTCCACTGCCTGGTTGTGGCCCACATGAAGTCTCCACTGCCTTGTTTTGGTCCTACATGAAGTCTCTACTGCCTGCTTGTGTCCCACATGAAGTCTCCACTGTCTGCTTGTGTCCCACATGAAGTCTCCACTGCCTGCTTGTGTCCTACATGAAGTCTCCACTGTCTGGTTTTGGCCCTACATGAGAGTCTCCACTGTCTGATGTGTCCCACATGAAGTCTCCACTGTCTGCTTGTGTCCCACATGAAGTCTGCACTGCCTGGTTTTGGTCCTACATGAAGTCCCCACTGTCTGGTTTTGGTCGTACATGAAGTCTCCACTGTCTGATTGTGTCCCAAATGAAGTCCCCACTGTCCGATGTGTCCTACATGAAGTCTCCACTGCCTTCGCCTAGTATTACATGAAGTCCCCACTGTCTGGTTGTGTCCTACATGAAGTCTCCACTTTCTGGTTGTGTCCCACATGAAGTCTCCACTGACTGGGTGTGTCCCACATGAAGTCTCCACTGCCTGGTTGTGTCCCACATGAAGTATCCACTGTCTGATGTGGCCCACATGATGCCTCCACTGTCTGAGTGTGTCCCACATGAAGTCTCCACTGTCTGGTTTGGGTCCTACATGAAGTCCCCACTGTCTTGTTTTGGTCCCACATGAAGTCTCCACTGCCTGCTTTTGGTCCTACATGAAGTCTCCACTGTCTGGTTTTGGTCCTACATGAAGTCTCCACTGTCTGATTGTGGTCCTACATGAAGTCTCTACTGCCTGGTTTTGGCCCTACATGAGAGTCTCCACTGTCTGGTTGTGTCTCACATGAAGTCTCCACTGTCTGATGTGTCCCACATGAAGTCTCCACTGCCTGGTTGTGTCCCACATGAAGTCTCCACTGTCTGATGTGTCCTACATGAAGTCTCCACTGCCTGGTTTTGGCCCTACATGAGAGTCTCCACTGTCTGGTTGTGTCCTACATGAAGTCTCCACTGCCTGATGTGTCCTACATGAAGTCTCCACTGTCTGGTTTTGAACCCACATGAAGTCTCCACTGTCTGGTTGTGTCCCACATGAAGTCTCCACTGTCTGATGTGGCCCACATGAAGTCTCCATTGTCTGATGTGGCCCACATGAAGTCTCCACCGTCTGATGTGTCCCACATGAAGTCTCCACTGTCTGATGTGTCCCACATGAAGTCTCCACTGCCTGGTTGTGTCCTACATGAGAGTCTCCACTGTCTGCTTGTGTCTCACATGAAGTATCCACTGTCTGGGTGTGTCCCACATGAAGTCTCCACTGCCTGGTTGTGTCCCACATGAAATCTCCACTGTCTGATGTGGCCCACATGAAGTCTCCACTGCCTGGTTGTGTCCCACATGAAGTCTCCACTGTCTGATGTGGCCCACATGAAGTCTCCACTGCCTGGTTGTGGCCCACATGAAGTCTCCACTGTCTGGTTTTGGTCCTACATGAAGTCCCCACTGTCTGGTTGTGTCCCACATGAAGTCTCCACTGCCTTGTTTTGGTCCTACATGAAGTCTCCACTGTCTGGTTTTGGTCCTACATGAAGTCTCCACTGCCTGGTTGTGGCCCACATGAAGTCTCCACTGCCTTGTTTTGGTCCTACATGAAGTCTCTACTGCCTGCTTGTGTCCCACATGAAGTCTCCACTGTCTGCTTGTGTCCCACATGAAGTCTCCACTGCCTGCTTGTGTCCTACATGAAGTCTCCACTGTCTGGTTTTGGCCCTACATGAGAGTCTCCACTGTCTGATGTGTCCCACATGAAGTCTCCACTGTCTGCTTGTGTCCCACATGAAGTCTGCACTGCCTGGTTTTGGTCCTACATGAAGTCCCCACTGTCTGGTTTTGGTCGTACATGAAGTCTCCACTGTCTGATTGTGTCCCAAATGAAGTCCCCACTGTCCGATGTGTCCTACATGAAGTCTCCACTGCCTTCGCCTAGTATTACATGAAGTCCCCACTGTCTGGTTGTGTCCTACATGAAGTCTCCACTTTCTGGTTGTGTCCCACATGAAGTCTCCACTGACTGGGTGTGTCCCACATGAAGTCTCCACTGCCTGGTTGTGTCCCACATGAAGTATCCACTGTCTGATGTGGCCCACATGATGCCTCCACTGTCTGAGTGTGTCCCACATGAAGTCTCCACTGTCTGGTTTGGGTCCTACATGAAGTCCCCACTGTCTTGTTTTGGTCCCACATGAAGTCTCCACTGCCTGCTTTTGGTCCTACATGAAGTCTCCACTGTCTGGTTTTGGTCCTACATGAAGTCTCCACTGTCTGATTGTGGTCCTACATGAAGTCTCTACTGCCTGGTTTTGGCCCTACATGAGAGTCTCCACTGTCTGGTTGTGTCTCACATGAAGTCTCCACTGTCTGATGTGTCCCACATGAAGTCTCCACTGCCTGGTTGTGTCCCACATGAAGTCTCCACTGTCTGATGTGTCCTACATGAAGTCTCCACTGCCTGGTTTTGGCCCTACATGAGAGTCTCCACTGTCTGGTTGTGTCCTACATGAAGTCTCCACTGCCTGATGTGTCCTACATGAAGTCTCCACTGTCTGGTTTTGAACCCACATGAAGTCTCCACTGTCTGGTTGTGTCCCACATGAAGTCTCCACTGTCTGATGTGGCCCACATGAAGTCTCCATTGTCTGATGTGGCCCACATGAAGTCTCCACTGTCTGATGTGTCCCACATGAAGTCTCCACTGTCTGATGTGTCCCACATGAAGTCTCCACTGCCTGGTTGTGTCCCACATGAAGTCTCCACTGCCTGGTTGTGTCCCACATGAAGTCTCCACTGCCTGGTTGTGGCCCACATGAAGTCTCCACTGCCTGGTTGTGTCCCACATGAAGTCTCCACTGCCTGGTTGTGTCCCACGTGAAGTCTCCACTGCCTGGTTGTGTCCCACATGAAGTCTCCACTGCCTGGTTGTGGCCCACATGAAGTCTCCACTGCCTGGTTGTGTCCCACATGAAGTCTCCACTGCCTGGTTGTGTCCCACATGAAGTCTCCACTGCCTGGTTGTGTCCCACGTGAAGTCTCCACTGCCTGGTTGTGTCCCACATGAAGTCTCCACTGCCTGGTTGTGTCCCACATGAAGTCTCCACTGCCTGGTTGTGTCCCACGTGAAGTCTCTACTGCCTGCTTGTGGTCCTACATGAATTCTCCACTGTCTGGTTTTGGCCCTACATGAGAGTCTCCACTGTCTGATGTGTCCCACATGAAGTCTCCACTGTCTGATGTGTCCCACATGAAGTCTCCACTGTCTGATGTGTCCCACATGAAGTCTCCACTGTCTGATGTGTCCCACATGATGTCTCCACTGTCTGATGTGTCGCACACGAAGTCATTACTGCCTGCTTGTGGTCCTACGTGAGAGTCTCCACCATCTGGTTTTGGTCCTACATGAAGTACCCACTGTCTGGGTGTGTCCTACATGAAGTCTCCACTGCCTGGTTGTGTCCTACATGAGAGTCTCCACTGTCTGGTTGTGTCTCACATGAAGTCTCCACTGTCTGCTTGTGTCCTACATGAGAGTCTCCACTGTCTGCTTGTGTCTCACATGAAGTCTCCACTGCCTGGTTGTGTCCCACATGAAATCTCCACTGTCTGATGTGGCCCATATGAAGTCTCCACTGCCTGGTTGTGTCCCACATGAAGTCTCCACTGTCTGATGTGGCCCACATGAAATCTCCACTGTCTGATGTGGCCCACATGAAGTCTCCACTGCCTGGTTGTGGCCCACATGAAGTCTCCACTGTCTGGTTTTGGTCCTACATGAAGTCCCCACTGTCTGGTTGTGTCCCACATGAAGTCTCCACTGCCTTGTTTTGGTCCTACATGAAGTCTCCACTGTCTGGTTTTGGTCCTACATGAAGTCTCCACTGCCTGGTTGTGGCCCACATGAAGTCTCCACTGCCTTGTTTTGGTCCTACATGAAGTCTCTACTGCCTGCTTGTGTCCCACATGAAGTCTCCACTGTCTGCTTGTGTCCCACATGAAGTCTCCACTGCCTGCTTGTGTCCTACATGAAGTCTCCACTGTCTGGTTTTGGCCCTACATGAGAGTCTCCACTGTCTGATGTGTCCCACATGAAGTCTCCACTGTCTGATGTGTCCCACATGAAGTCTCCACTGTCTGATGTGTCCTACATGAAGTCTTCACTGTCTGGTTGTGTCGCACACGAAGTCTTTACTGCCTGCTTGTGGTCCTACGTGAGAGTCTCCACCATCTGGTTTTGGTCTTGCATGAAGTCTCCACTGTCTGGTGTTGGTCCTACATGAGAGTCTCCACTGCCTGCTTGTGGTCCCCCGTGATTGATAGCCCTAACCATCATTGGTTTATATAACCCAGCCACCAGACTCCAGCTCTCTGTGAGGCAATTTAAGGCAAATATTGTCAGTAGGGCATCCCAGTAAATATTAGCACTGGAAATGTTGATGAAAGCGGCAGAAAGATATGTAATTTAGATTTAATCTTCCCGGCAGAGCATATGCCGTGACACTTGTTTACAGCCTACTGCGAAGCCGAGTAAACTCACTAACGGTAATGTAACCACCACAGTGTGGTCTGATAAGGCCAACGTCATGTATAACGTCTTCAAAGCATATCTGTCATGTTTTTAGGCGTTTCTTGTACACACAGATTAGGTCATTTATCATTGTTGTTTACATGTTGAAATTGTGTAAATATATGTACATTCAAAGTATTTATGATGAAACAGCTGATATTACATGGAAACATTATCGATGCAAAAAAGATGCACGGGCACTGACGGTGCATTCATCTGCCTGAAATGACACCTGCACATTACCCTTACCAACATGATTGTGCAGAGTAGGCTATTAAATTAATGTTAACACTAAACATGAAATAAGCAAACTGAAAATCGGATACATTTCTAAACCTGCGTTATTGACATGGGCTGAACATGTACCTTAACTGTCAAAATACACATTGATTGATGTCTATTTTTCCTTTATGTGAAATATACACGCAGTGTATGACAGTCATCTTTGTCATGTATCGATAGCAACCAAAGACGCCATAAATTAATGTGTCTGGGTCGATTAGCATCCATTTGGAACAATCTTTCTCTCCGCGTGAATCCATTAGGAAGAAATCTGATACAACTCCTGTAACCCGCTGAGTTCCACGCGTCCTGTAACCTCGTCAGTCATAAATTAAAGCTATTGTAAAGATTTTTTTCCTTCCAAAATATCATTTTATCATCATATTTCAATTATTATTAGGTCATATTAGACATGTTTTGTTTGATTTACACACATGTGACACATTATATATCATTATTTCTGTCTTTTAAGTAATTCAATATTTTCCACGTGTTATCATTCGTTATCGTTACAATTTCAAATCAATGCCGTAATCAATTTAACAAAAGATGTTATTCCATCGCGACTGTTGCAGGACATGTGATCTTTTTACACCAGCTAACTATTATGTTGATTGACAGGAGAAATAAAAAAACAGCGATACATTCTGTTGATTGATGAAACTAATCCCCAATCCACTCAGTCACAATAGTTATAATAATGTAACGCTATATGCTACATCCCATTGCAATATGTTCGCAAGCGGATGAGAACTGCAACAGACCATTGATATAGAAGCATCTGTTTGAACAAGCATAGGAACTGATTACAATCAGAATCAGAGAGACTCCCTGCTGAAACAGACGAGTTTCATACTGTAACAATATGCGTGTAACTTGACCTGTAATGCTATACCTGTAACATGAAGGTGTTGAGATGGTTGACCTGAAATGATACGGAACCGTTTTAGCAAAACAAAAGATATTCAGCTCGATGGGACATCTATGTGTGTTTCGCTACAATGCCTTGTATTAACATAGACATGCTAATGAAGGGGGTTGATATGAACAAATGTTCCTAAAAATAATGGGTAGTTGGTCTGTGTAAGTGATGAAATTTGAGACGTTGTTCGTACTGAATAATTACATGGCTTTTGCAGTAGCAAGCGTACACGCCCGTGTTCAACGCGACACTTGGCAAGTTGTGACCAGTTCAATCACAGCTGTGAAAATTCAACGGGAGATTCGTGTACAGAGATTCCTCGACGATAGAGAAATAAAGGGCTTTGAAATGTGTGAGAGTAAAGTCCTTCAAATCTGTAGTACGTGTAGTTTCAATCTAGAATTTGAACCTTTAAAATCCCAATTGTCTTGCCTCAAACAGTGCCATCAACTGCTGCAATATCCTGAATGTTTGACGTCAAACAGTGTCATCTACTGCTGCAATATCCTGAATGTTTTACATCAAACAGTGTCATCAACTGCTGTCCGATCCTGAGTGTTTGACATCAAACATTGGCATCTACTGCTGCAATATCCTGAATGTTTGACATCAAACATTGTCATCAACTAAGGCAGGGCGGGACAACTTAGGAATGGCCAGGAGTCCGAACTTGACCACACAGAAGGAAGCGAGCTACAAAAACATGTTTTATATCATTGGAAAGATCTCGAGGAGACGAATCCAACTAATGTGTGTCCCAGTGTGTACACATGTTTACAAGCTCAAAAATTGGCTCAGAAAATGCATTACTGCAGAAATTTCTGGCAGAATTTTTTTTTTCTGCAGAAATTTCTGGCAGTATTTTTTTTTTCTACAGAAATTTCTGGCAGAATTTTTTTTTTCTACAGAAATTTCTGGCAGATTTTTTTTCTGCAGTAATATTTAGCAGGATTGTTTAAATTCAGGAGAAATAAGGTTCAATCATTGGATAGTTTAATCTGGAGATGCTTTAAATGACCTTTTTCTACAGAAATTTCTGGCAGATTTTTTTTTTCTTAGGGAAATTTCTGGCAGAATTTTTTTCTGCAGTAATATCAAGCATCAATCTTTGGAGAGTTTAACTTGAATTCAGCAATTGAATATATTTATCTTGGTATTATATTTACCAAATTTATCAGGAAAAGTTGACGTTACTCGAATTAAACAATGGAACAATAATATTATGTTGGCCTCATACATTTGTATACTAAACAGGTGCAAATCCTTGAACTTTGAGCTTACTGTATAATTATCTAAATTATTATGAGAATTTCAGTGACCATCTTCAATGGCCTTTTTACGACTTTGAAGTGTACAACATAAAAGGTGAATGTGATTCTCAAAAAATAAATTTCATAATTATTCCATGGGGCCAACCAAATATATAATCCCCTGTTGAAATTCAAAGAAACAACCTACATGTGATATACTGTACTCTGAAAGTAGGTTAACTTCAGACATGGAAAAAAAAAAGAACACAACCAAGATTTTACGATATAACTGCATATATTGTTTCATAAATTTCATTGTGCACATCTCATCTAATATATATATATATATATATATACAATTCTAAATACACAGCTTTACTAAGAAACACAAAACATACAAAGTACAAAACTCCTGCAATGCAATCTTCGGCAGTATCTTAGCCACATAGCTTAGACAAAAAATATGTACATTTCAGCAATACTTGCTGCTCCTTCATTATTGTTCTGATACTGACGCTTGTCTTCGGTGCTTTGTCAGAGTGATCTGAAAGTAATAAAATAAATGTAAAGAATATGAGAACATAATTAAAATCACAGTGCATCTATACAATAAAAGCAAAAATAGTAACCTCATAAAGTTGGGTTGTTTCTCTACCCACATTACACATATTCTTAGTAACGCTGACTAACCCTAATATTACACATCACAATACATATTTCAAAAGAAATGCAATATTTATTGAAATTACCTTTGATTGTTTTTGCAGTTCTTCTCTATTGCCTCTTGAACTTTAGTTGGGAGGGTTGTCGCTTCCCTTGGGGCAGGCATGAAGGGCTTGAAGTCTGATAGCTTGGTGGTGGGTGTCCGGATGTCCCCAATCCTAAAGGAGGGCATCGCGGGTTGTTGCAGGCTTCTGTCTAAGTTCCCTTACAAATACACTAAACAGTTGATCCAAATCTTCATGCGTGTGCCCCACCATGAGAAAGAAAGTTTCACCTGAAAATAGTATTTACATCAGTATTATCACTATGAAAACAAATCAAATCAAATTGTACAAATTGTACAGAATACTGATTTGAGTATTGAGAATATTAAGAGAAAAATCAATCTCATGCATTTTTCAAGTTTCAACATTGTGTGCAGATTCTTTTATACTGGGGATGAGCAATTGGACATGAAATGCTTTTGCTTCAAAACAATTCTAATGTGGTTTAAAACAATTTACATAAATTATAAAAATATTAACCACTGCTGTGATTTCAGCATTTACTTTGAATTGTATAGTATAGCCTCAAGGAATAAATATGCAATACATGATATTGTATGTGGAATCATATACCAATAATTTCATTGATAACTATCTTCATGATAGCACTAAAAGTGATACCTTTGATTGCAGCGTCCACTTTTGACTGGCCGACAAAATCTTGCAGCTTTACTGGTCCTGGAAATGTCAAATAAATATTTGAACAATACATAAATTGCAACTTTAATGTAATTGGATAGTCATACAAATATAACAATTGCCAATTTCCATTCTCAGAAATCCACAATGCCTCCAAAATTAGACAAGCCTACCAGACAAACATTGAATTTATTCAACAGGCCCGTACCAAGCATTTAGCTAAGACAAAGATAAATTTCTATCCTTCTAAACGTGTGTTACAAATATAATGTAGAAACAAATGTCTTGACATACATGGCACGATCCCATTACAAAACAAATCCCATTACATCCTTTACTAATAATACTGGACAAACTACAGTAACGTAACCCATATATGTGCACTGTGGATACTAAGCTCCACTGGTTTCTAAATAAGAATCTACATAACTCCCTACCAATAGGATATGTAGACAGTAATATATGTTTTGGTTACAAAAATACTGTTGCTAGGATGCAGCAGTGAACTTATTGTTATGTTTGTTTGCTTGTTTCTATACCAATATTCCAGCTATATGACAGCAGTCTGTAAATATTTGAGTTTGGACCAGTCCATCCAGGGACTGATATCTTGAGCATCAGGTTACGCAGTTGGGATACGATGACACACATCAACCAAGTCAGGGAGCCTGACCACCCGATCCCGTTAGTCGCCTCTTACAACAAGCATAGTTGCCTCTTATGGCAAGCATGGGTTGCTGAAGACCTTTTGTGATGCATGCCATATATATAGCTAATATTAGCAAATTCCATTCAGGAGTATACACTGAGCAACAGCGGGCAGCTAGTTTTGGCTTATGGCACATGTAACTAGTACTTTGGGGGAACTTTTGTACTGAAAGTGTTGTTTCATTGGTTGCCATCAGTTACAGAGACACATGGACAAACTGACTTACTATGAAACTGGATGTAACATTTAATTAAATAACTTTGTGCAACATACTTCCTTATAATAATTATGGTTTCTTTTATTCACTGTGGCACATGAACACTCGCTCACCTGGAATGAGTGAGTGAGTTAGGTTAGACGCCACTTTGAACAGTATTTCAGGTATATCACGGCGTGTCAACTTGATGTGGGAGGAAAGCCCAGTGTGATGTAGGTCTTAGACATTTACCACTGGTCAAACCCATGAGCATGTGTATGATGCTGAACCATGAACTGAACACATCCGGGGACAAAACTCTGCACTAAAGAATATAAACCGAGGAGTAAGAAGTGAAAAACTCCCTTAATATTGGAAGAATTATTATGGCATTATAATGTGAAAAGGGACAAGTCTTGAGTCCCACTACCAACTAACCACATTTCATTATTTTGAGCAATAACCGAGTTATGGGTGGCAAATTTCCAATTCAAGAAATTGGGATTGTCAATCAGGTAAAGTTTCATTGTCCAGTGGTCTCTGAGAAGATTGCTTGTATTGTGCAAAGAATTGCATTTTGAGAGAGTGCAAATTAAGGGCATGTAATGGTCAAAATATAAAATATTACGAAAACAGAATCTGTGATGATCCCCATTACAATCTCTACATACTGGATTTCATTAGAGCACTAAAATTACTGCACATGTATCACCTTTCAAACAAAAATGAATTAAGAAGTAATGGTCGTAAATAGCTTTATCAATATTGGTGTTATGGCATCAACACACTTGAAGTTTTGGAGAATATTTGTTCTAAATCTAAGATGGCTAAGTGGCAGTCAATTCCAATTCCATTTTTGATGAGTTGATTTCCCACAAATACTTGATGGAAATAACTTGATTCTGATTGGACAATCAGGTTATGAAATCACAATAATCCCCCTCTTATTAAAAAGGCTGTTTTGAAACGGAAACTAATATTTTATAAAGTAGTAGTTTTTTACAGTCATTGTCTATAAGCATTTTAAAATATTTATATTTATAGGATACAACATGCAAAGTTTCACTACTATATTGAAAGGATGTGTGGCAATACATTTTGTGCAGAAAACCATAAAAATCTACAGAGAGAATGAATTTCAAGTTTTGAGGACAACAGAGGGCTTGACATTGGCACTTTTCATTTTAGAAATGTTACGTCATATCTTTTGTGTCACAGTAAGTGATATGTCATCCTAGTGGCTAGCTTAATTTTCTTTTGGGGTGCCCACTTCATGGTATTTTTTGTGCTACATGCTTTCAATGCCTGACCTATGTGTAAACAAACTGTTTAAGCATATACAGCACCACTGTCGGTGATTTTGTTTGTTTGTTCACTTTCTTGTTTAACACTGCACTCCCAACAATATTTCAGCTATATGACAGTGGTCTGTACAGAAGTCTGGACCAGACAATAAAGTGATTGACATCATGAACATCAATCTATGAATTGGGATATGTTGACAAGCGTCAACCATGTCAATTAGCCTTACCACCCAATCCCGTTAGTCGCCTCTTACGACAAGCATAAACACAACATGTTTTTAATCTGGAGCACGGTTACCTGTAGATTTATCCATGCTTAATTTCAGATTTGAAACCTCATTCTCTGTTTTCGTTTCCAAGTTCAATTTAGTGCAGTTTACAGGTTACCAAGAGAAACATTGAAAACACAGTATTTTTATCTCCTGATATACTGAATAAAATTGGTAGCATATATATATAGGTATTAATAGAGTTAGATAAAGTGACAGTAACATGAGAATGATATGAATTTCAAGTCTAAAGACACTAGTTAGTCTGAAAATGTCATGTAATACTGAAAATGTCATGTTTTAATGAAAACTTGATTTTTAAACATTTTGATAATGCCATACAAAAAACATTCATAAACAAACATCTCACAAAACTGTGATGCAATAAGATCAGTGTCATGTATTTTCAAAATGGTATTCTATCATTAAGTATTGTGACAATGTCTTGCGCACTTAACATAAACTGTATGTTTTGGGCCATAATGTCAGTGCCCCAGCTGTAGTGTTCGGAACTGGTTGAAATTCACAACAAGAATGATGAATAAATCATACAACATTTGTCAAGATTAATCAAATTCTCTCAGATACATGTAGCCTATAGATCCTATAATTGCATCAGTGTTACAGTCGCGCTCGCATGTTGCTGTATATAAAAAAATTAAACCTTTGAGACATTAAAACAGTATTATCTCACGTAATTATTCCAAGCTGATGTAATTATTCCAACTTTTTTATTTCCAAGTGTATATTTTTAAATGATATTGAAGTTTAAACAATTGACATAAGAATCGCAAGTGTGTGGTTTTTTGTTGTTGCTTGAATGGGCAGTTAAAATAATAATGTAAAAAGTATCCAGTTGGTTATTAAATTACATTCATTTTCCCTAAACCAATATCAGCAGTTATTGCTTTTTTATGACATAAGTAGAAATAAGTTATAATGTGTATTTTTATATAAAACATGAATTACCAATAAAAACATAATATTTGGAAGGCAATCTGCCATTAATATAATGTAAGTGTCTTATAGGGATCAGCAAACAGTACCGACAAACATTAAGGATGTGCAGGGGCAACTTAAGATTAAAGATTTCTTGAAATGTTAATGGTTATCCAAAAACTTAAAAAAGCATCAATTAATCATCTCTTTTATAGCACTGCTTGTGAAAAAGAATTATTGTTGATTTGTCTCACGATTTCACTACTGAAAAAACTTTTCATGAATATCAACTTTGTCTTTCATGCATTGTACACATGCTTCCATAAAAAAACCATTTTGTATAATAGAATGTTATGTTAATCATTATCAGATTTAACTCAAGAGTTACAAATATCTATTTAAATATTTATCTAGTTTACATAACCCTAACAATGACTACTGAATTTCTTCCATTTAAAATTCTTGTTATCATAAAAACTTTAAAATAGGCACGTCAAGATAAGTCGTATTCTACATCTGAAATCAATGTTAGTGACGAGACTTTAATAGACTTTTTAAAGCATTTTACACTGATGGACAGTCATGAACATGATTTTTTGTCCGCTTTCCTAAACTTACATTTAACCTAGCTGACAAACCCTTTGTGAAATAATAATATGAATACACTGAATGGTATGAATGACCTGACAAACATCAGACTATGTTTATTCATTGTCTTTTTCTTATGCAAACTACTTTAGTTTGCCAAACTCTTAAAACATGTAAACACAATATATCATATTAAAGTTAACAAGTTATGTAAAGTATGTTTTGAAACTTTTGCTAGTTCACTTACTTAATAATATTTGTATCAAAATGGATATTAAATTGAACTAAACCTGTAAAGACAAATAAACAGGCAGAGATAAAACACAACAGCAAAATGTGAGCCTTCATAAAAACAAACACATGTGTGGATTTGAATCTCTCGTAGTGCATGATCCTATCTGTATTACAACCGCAATTTATGCAACGCAATTCTGTTATCGATGTGCTTTGTAATGACGATTTCGCAATTTTATGAACAAATGATTCTGTCAAAGTACCTTAATCCTTATCCACATTCTGACTGGTGATGAATGATTCTTGTCAATTTTTTTGATAACCTTGTTACCTCAGGGAGCAAAAACATGTTATTATTTTCACAAGATTATTCCTGTTTCACAAAATTTTGGTTGAAAAAGTATGTACCAAGGATGATAATTTGTGAGATTTGAGAATAGATGCCTTGAACATGAATAAATCCTAAGTTATGTTTTAAGACACTTTGTCCCCAAAAGAGTTACCAGGTACATATGATCTGACACTCCCAACCTTTCGTAATCACAACATTCAACTTTTGGCTTTTGCATAGAGAATGGAATCTATTCATATACGTATGTGAAGGTTTTGCCTTATTGTATCAACAAGTTATTTCAATGAAAATTAATAATGTTTAACTTGTTTGTAAATTGATGAGAAATAAGTTAGGTTTATTATGCAGATAGCAAATGTGTGCTTGGTAGTAATAATGAAACAATAGTTCAAAGAAATACATTCATTGATACTGTGTATGTGCAATAACACTAATTACTTTCAGCACGTGATACTGTGTTATCATACAAGACCATATCAGACAACCCATTCACCTGTAATCAGACAACCCATTCACCTGTAATCAGACGTGACACACCTGCTTGTGTGGGCCACTTCACGTTCTTATTACATAGGAATTAGCAATCAATGCTGTCAACTTATTTGTATGTTATGATTACTGCTCCTGTGACAATATGACATATCGTTTTATAATAAAAATGTATGATGCATGTTTGGGTAACCTAAAATATACAGTTGTGACTCATCACTAACATAGCCCCACACGCACCAGAAAACATTGGATCAACGATAAAGATAAAGTTGTGAGTCTTGAATGAGTGAGTTTGGTTTAACACCGCTTTTAACAGTATTCCAGTTATATCGTGACGTGTCAGCTTAATGTGGGAGGAAAACCACAGCACAGATATGGTGCTGACAACCTAGAAACATTGGACGAACCGGGATTCAAACCATAGGTTTCTGGCGTGCCCAAGGGACACAACTTTGCAGGGTGAATTGCAATGCCTTAGACTACTGGTAGTGTCTGTATATAATTAGTATCAGGTCTTATCCATAATACTCCTTGTCAAACCCTTACGTTTATCGAATTTTGTTTTCATGCTAAATTCGGTTCCATTTTGAAGATCACTTTTACATGTATCCAGTTGGAAACAGCAAATATTAATAAAGATTTTGCATTATTCCTGGGCCTTCAGAAATTCGATATCGACATGACCTATAAAAACAAAGAAAGGGTTCTATCACTAGGATCACTTGAGAGTATGTCTCGTAAACTTGCCTAGCCCCACGCCTACTGTGTAGGCTAAGCACCACAGAGTAGCCCGAGCCACCCACCAACTCACACCCTAATTACGTCATGGCCTTGTCGGCAACGAGGGAAACACTTACCTGGTATACTACGTACGTAACACCAATATAATGCCACGTGAAGCCATATATAGGCTACACAATCCGCGAACTTTCACAGAGCCCTGGCTCTTCCGCTCTTCCTTTCCTAGCTCATGTTGAAATTTTGATAAAAAATCATGCACCGTGCTTAGATTCCGAAACGAAATTAAAATTGGCAACACCATCGGCGATGGTAAAAACACCCAGCGAAACGCAAGACCGATGGAGTACCTCACCCCTACATTCGCCTGACATGTTTATTCTCGCGTTCGTAGCTCAACTCTATCTAATATTGCTGATGCAATAAATGAACTATATTTAACCATATTGCACATAAACATTACTTACCAATTTCAGTGCTTTTCTTTTTGGGCAGATTTCTTGAAGAAAGGTGTCTGTCTTGACTGTTGATGACGTTGGTAATATCTGTAATGGGTAGCAACATGTTCGATGAATATGTTCATAAAGAAACCATGATACAAACAGAAGGTCAACGTTCTTCAAGATATATACAGTGTTTGGTTTACAAAAATAGAATAAAATGCTTCTTACCCATGATAACGTTGTTGAAGCAGAGCTGGTGAACCCTGCTTAGGCATCCAGAGCTTCTCACTGCGACCAGAACTTGGGTTTTCGATGTGATTTACCTACTTGTCGAATAGTTATCAATTGACCGCCTGACTGAACGTTCTCGAAGATTTAACGATACGTAATTAGGGTTAAACTTACTTACTTTGGAGATTTAACGTGCGCTTTCCGACTGATGCGTATTTCGCACACGGTAGGGTTAAATCTTCAAACACCATTTTTATGGTCGGGCGTCCACGGCTGATTGGTTTTGCAAATCAAACACAAGGGTGTATATCACGCCCCCGTGAGTGTTCACCGGGTGGTCACGTAATCTGTTGTAAGGTTTGGCACCAGCATCTCAGGTTACAATTTGATATTAATTCAAGTAATCCACTGATAATGTACATAGGTAGTTAACCTAATTACATTTAGTTTTGTCCGACAAGGAGCGAGTTTACTCTTTTTTTAGACATAGACTTTGTAACAGGCTCTTCCCCTGGAAAAACCTATATTGTAAATAAATATTTTGCCGTTTCCATCAACCTTAACACGTGATGTTCTATAACTGTTGTCTTGTACACTATCCATAGTGTAAGTCAGCTCGAGGAATTTTCATATAGTATTATCATTAATCAACATATCCTATGCAACAGATATGTTGCTATCCGGACAAAACTATTTCAACATTCTATATTGTATCGCAAATGTAAACGAATAGTTTTTATTATAAATACAAACCTACATGTTAAGCGGTAATACCAATCACGCATTAAATAACATATATGAACAACTGTCGGATTATAAAGTCTCACGTCGGTTCCTTCGTGCAACTTCATGCCTGACTTACATTCATATTGTTCTTTCAACACACTTACGCTTCTCCAAATTGAGAAAGAAGCTGTGCACACAGTGTTCTTGCGAGGTACATTTACGCGTCCGGTTTGGCGGCAACTTCAAAGAGTGGACGAATGGTTGCTCCTTCAGGTAGCTATAATTACCCTCTCTATAATGCAATATCGTATTATCCATTTGTAATGAATGATAGTAACACTTGATTGGATTGGATTCAGTTAAATCTACATTTCTCATGGTCTCTAACATCGAGATTTGAAATATCTTTCATGTAAATACCTTCTTTGTCTTGTGACTTGTATATATTCGTGTATATTCGGAATAGTACCTTCGCATTCCTGAAGTCTTTGCACAATGGCACAAACAACGTGGTCTCTTTCTGTGAAAAATAGCACTCTTTATTTCAGCCACGGCAAAGATCCCGAACCACGCGCAGTCAGCAATGTTACGTCTGGTTACCGTCTTGCAGTTACGATACAGGTAAGTCGTCAAAATATTTATTGTTTTATTTCTGGATACGCCGACCCTAGAACGTGGAAATATACAATTTAAATGTGTGGCTTTGCTGACATGCGAAACGCGTTTTGTAAGAGTCTAAGTGTAGTGTATTTATTTCTACCAATTTTGATAAAAGATACGCAAACAAACTAATCTGAAAAGGAGATAGATCCATCTCCTGTGGTTTTATTATGTCATGTATAACGTCTATGACAATTTGGAATACCCAAGCGATGCATATTGTACGTGCTGTGCCGCCAGACTTCCTGCCAACAAGGCAATTAAATTTTCTCGGGTATTGTCACTTCATACGGTGATACATTGTCTCGCGCGCGTGGTCGAAGGGTATTGTTTATCGGCGCCACCTTTATCATGCCATGTGATCGTTTGGTTGATTACACTGTATGTTACGGTTTCGCCGATCCTCAACTTTCAAAGCCTCCAATAAAATTTATGTGATCATTATCTTATCCTTATCGCCCCCCCCCCCCCCCCCCCCCCCCACACACACACACACTCCAAGAGCAAATTCACTGAGGCTTGACCACTACCAATTAACAGTTGTCAGTTAAACAGTTCGCATCTAGTATGTTATTGTATATATTGAAAACCGTGAGCGTGCTACTATGGGGAGGGGGAGGGTTTAGGGAGGGTGTTGGTTCTTCACCTGGTCACTCATCAATCAGACTGTATACGGTATACTTCAATAATGATAAAATATCATTAGTCCCTGGGGTGGCCGAGTTACTTTTCTTTTCGTCTGTCGATTCATATTTTGGAAAATCAAAGGGGAACCACTCCAGCTTATGCAGCACACACATTTGGGAAGGTGGCTTCAATCATTAATAATAATATTTCTTATCATGGCTTCACACTCGTTCCGAACTTTTTTAAGATCGGACACCAGGTTATTCTGTCGGAAATTCAAGACATTTCTTTATTTTCTTGAGTAGAGATAGGCCTATCGGAAATTCGAAATTGAACAGCAACGCCAAATATACATTCCGGCGCAGTGATCAGCTGGTGTCAGTGGTGAGGAGCAGCCTAGTCCTGTACCAGGCTGGCCGCATGGAGCTCTGGGTGGTTTGTGCATTATGTATATCATGACAAGTTCAGTCCCTCGTGTTATTTAATGCCACACTTGGCAATATTCAAGCCATTTGAAGACAGCCTGTTCCGGTGATTGTTGTTATGGGCAACAATCCATGCCACCATGCCATGACACTGTCAACATTGGTTGCTGTGGACCAATTCTAACCTGAAATTCCCCAGTTAGTAGCATAAGAGCCCTATCTACTCCTACAAAATAAGAGATATGTGATAAGGACCTCTGTATTTGTTGCATTGTCTTGTTTACAGGTTTATGCATTCCATGATGATGACCAGGACCTACAAGTGACCCTAGTTCAGGTGAGTTACAACAATTCATACTCAATGAAAATGAACCATGTCACCTCATATGAGCTAATACTTTTACTTTATGTTTGGGGCTTATCAGGGACAATTACTTAATTATTTCATCTTGGTCATGAGGCCATTAGCGGTGACATGATGACAACAGCAACCTACATGACATGTACAGGCTCCTAAAATTGGATAAGCAATGAAGCCCAGTTGCTGATTCTTTGAGTGGATAGTCTGAACTGGGCATTTCATTTATCCTCAGAAAAAATGTCATTTATATATAATGTACATTTTTCAACTGAATTAGTTTGACGTTGACATTATGTTGCAGGGGTTACTCCATGAGGAATCAGCACAGGAACATCATGAGGTTAGTAAAGCAGAAACAGAAACCCAGATAGCCCACCTGTACCTGTAAAGTTTGCATACTATTGTAACCGAGGACACAGGTGGCCTATTCATCTATGGCGCCGCAATTCGCTGTACAGAGTTGCATCCCCTGGGCACACCAGAAACCTATGATTGTGGGTTTGACTCCTGGTTTGCCCCGGTTCTAGGTTTGTCAGCACCATACCAGTGCTTGTGGGTTTCACCGAAGTGGTAAACGTCTTGAGACCTGCATCACTTCGGGGTTTCCTCACACATTAAGCTGACACGCCGCGATATACATGTAACTGTAATACTGTTAAAAGCGGTGTTAAACTCACTAACTTCTTTATGAACGTATACTTAATCTTGCCATAGACTTAAAATGCCAGAAGTTTATAAAGCTATTTTGACCCAATATTCAGCACTGACTAGTGAGTAACATATTATGGAACCATACACCCATATGATATGTTTCTTTTATTAGAATCTACCCGTCATGGAATACCAGGATCTTCCAGTAAGTACTTTGTCAGATTTGATACTACTTTAACCTCATTTTACAGTGCATATTAAACATTGTGTGTACACATGGTTTGTTATTCTTAATTATACTAAAATATTACTACATGTAACTGAAAGTTATTATGATTCACATGATCAAATAAGCTATTTTGAATACCTATGATAAGAGAAGTATGCAATTTATGTAACTTTATGTACCTACTAGGGTATCTTTTCGAAAAACTACTATTTTCAGGTGATACATTACAAAGGAAGAGCATCACAAAAGAGTAGAAAGGTAATTAAACTTTAATCATTTCATGAACAACATACCTGTATACTAAATGAATTACTATATTAGCTTGAAAAGTAATGTTATTGCTGTGATGGTAAGGCTCAGTGACTGCATGTCTTGAATATGTCTTGCAGACTTGAATATGAATACAATGTTGTTTTTGGTAATAGTTATTTTTTTGTAAGAGTGGTGTTTAAGTAACAATGATATCATTCATATGCATAAGGTATTTAATACTTTCTTTATCAGATTCCACATTCAAGTTCAAGGCTTAGAAGCATGAGGAAAACAGGATCTGAAAAGGTAAGTTAGGAAAGCTTTCCATATATGGATTGGATATATATAGACGGCTTAGTTTTGAATTAATGCTGTTTTCAAACATTCCTTTAACACTTAACCTTTTTAATAAATGGTTTCACACAAATAAATGCTCTCACTGCAATGTTCCTCAATCCATCTGTTATAAAACTTCCGTTAGTCATCTTCTCTGAACTAAGTGCCAGGTCATAGAAAAGGAATATCAATGTCAAATACATGTCAGGCAGACTGATCAAGCACCTGATTGTTTGTTTTGGTGTAGACTACATTTAAGTACCAAAATTCTATGAAAAGGACCCATTTTAGGATCTTTTTATGACCTTTTATGCTTCTAATTAATCTGACCTATTATTTTCAGGCATCTAAGATTGTGCAAACTGAGAAAATGGTAAGTTAATATATATGTAACTGATTTATAGTTAATTGACTAAACCCTAATATGTTAAAAATGGTAGATAGTTCCTGATATATGTAAACCAATAGTTTGATTCTCTTTCAGGTTGAGACATACTTGCAAAGAAGGCGGCACAATAAAAAGGTGAGCAGATTGTAGAAATAATGGGCAGTAACTGACACGTTCATATGCTAGTGTATACATGTATGTGGATTTTCATGGGCCATGGACACTGTTGCTGTGCATGCCTATAACTGAAATTGATGACTCACCCTGATTATGATCCTTGGCAACATTACTATCCACATGGATTTCATTCAGATGAGAGCTAATGATTCACTGTCTTATCCAAATGATAATCACCACATTTCCTATAGCAAGATCAGTATTGTGAAAAACTGGAAATTAACACAGGCAATGGTACAGGCACTGTGTTAATACAATGTGGATGGTATTTGTGTATCTTTCTTCCCTTATTTGGCTTATTTGTCAAACAGCATCTGGTATGAATTATGATATGAATTATCAGTATCCAGTTCAAACAATCTGATATGCCCTTGCTTTAAATTGTTAAAATATAAATTGAAAACTTCAAAATAGAATATACAGAAATGACTGAATCCTCTTTTTCCACTTAGTACCATGCTTTAATATAAACACACATAACACTGATTTTGTCCATAGATGTCCCCCTGCAAATTCAATGATAGCATGATTGTGGAGGCATTGAGGAGGATGGCTTTTGGTATGTAATTACTGTTTGCATTGTTGAAGGAAATTTCATATATTGAATTGTTTTCATCATGCTTCACACAAGTATTTTTTTATGATTATGTTCAGATTGCAACGATTTGCTAAGATACTGATGGATCATGATCTTCCTTATGTATCAATATTTATTATTTCATATCAATTAATTGCTTTAACTCTCCTGACTGAAAATCAATTGTCTGTCCCCCTTTTTCATACTAGGCATTTCATCTGAACTTTTTAGCACTTTGAAACAGAAACTTTGCTTGAAGGATCACACTTTTTGTGACTCTTGAAATTGCTCACATAAATGCATTGCGGCAGTAGTGAAAACGACATTTGTGTTCATTACGGAACCATTTCTGCAGTTTATGCTGAATAACATAATGTCCTTTCTGTCTGATCATTCCCATCTGTTACCCAGCTACAACCTATGCCAAGTAACTCCAGTTTTCATCTCTTTTGAAACCTCTGGGTTTTAAGCTGACATTTTATGTGATGACATGCAGATTAACACATGTTAGTAGCATCTGAGTAGTATGATTCTTATAATTTGATGTTCTTTTTGAAGTCCAGTTCATGGTTACAGTTACTGACAAGAACTTGTTATTGTATTATCAAAATTAGGGAGACATGTGATAGAAGTTAAATGTTTTCTGACAGGAAGTGCATAGTGGTTTAAGTTGGTTGGTTTGACTTATGTTTTTAAAAGAACTTCTATACACTTTGTATTCCAGTAGTGTTGTGTTTTCCATCTGCTAATAATAGATTCTGGGAAAATGTCAGTGGGGCAAAAGTTATTTACAGAACAGTGAAAATGGAAATTCATGTTATCCTTCATTTTCTGCCTCAATCATGATTTATTTTTTATCTTTATAAAACAAATACAGGTATAAAGCCAAAATATTATCGGTCCAAAAGGAGAAAGTGAACCTACATTGGACTGGCTACAACTTAGACGAGTGGCTATCAACAAACAAGATTAGGTTAGAGGTAAGCAGAATACAAAGATAGAGCATAAACATAATCAGTTATAAAAGTTTTCACACAGATTACAACATGATTAATGATTTTCATACCATCAATAATTTCTCATAGCTTTTTATCTGAATTTTTACATTTATCTTCGGAGCTCATCACTATTTACATATTTGTATTGTCTAAAACTTTTCACTGTGACTTTTTTAAGCCTTCAAGAATTGGTAAACATGTAACAAGAATTAATGAACAGGTTACAAGAATTAATATATAATTATATATCTGATTTAGTTAAAGAAAGGTGACGAGGTAGAGGCCCCATGGCTGGTACACAGAGCAGATAGGTACCCAGGTCATGTGGAGCGCATTGATGGAGGTAACTCTAAGAATATTTAAATAGCCTATACCCCTTCAATTGTACGTATGCTAAGTGACCTTGAACTTTAAATATGCTATGATTCAAATTTATTAAGTCTTACATTGTCGATCCCTGGCCTCGTCATACCAAAAGACGTTAAAAGATGGTACTTGTTGTTACCCTGTCTCGCTCTCTGCATTAGGGGGCTAAAACAGGGACTGGTCAGCTTGGAGTCATGTACTGTGTACTGAGTAGGGTATTCATGTTAAACTGCGGAATGGTATTTTAGCGGGCTAGAATCAGTCCGGACTAGTACAAGCAGCCACACACACACACACACACACACACACAGGTACGTGCATGCACGCCGCTATATATGTGCAATAATCTTGGACGCATCGTTAAACCCAATTTCAACTCACCTCACCTCACCTCACCTCTCTTACATTGTTCATGTGGCTAAGGCATGTGGAATGTGTTTATTACTGAAATGAAAAAGCATTTTAATGTTTCTTCATATCTTTTCAGAATATGTGCACATAGGTTTCAATGACCAGACGAAAAAAAGAATTCATTTCAAGTATGTTGAGAAGAAAACGTAAGTAAAGTAGACTATTTACATTCTTAATGCGTCTTATGCCCTAGACTCTATTGTAAACTCTAAGCTGCATATAGGCTTCTGATGCTATATTAGACAATATGGATCCACTCATCTATACAGCTATTTTCTTCTGTGATAGGACCCATTGCTGGAAACATCGCCTCACCCATGAGACATAGTGCAAAGTCGCCCAAGGACATGTCTTGTAATATAGCATGTGAATAAATATTTTTTTGAAAGATCTCATGAAATGAGTTTTATTTTTTGTGCTTGTAATCATGTGAACTAAAAATGTTTTTTTGGGGAAAAAGGTCATTTAAAGCAACTCCAGATTAAACTATCCAATGATTGAACCTTATTTCTCCTGAATTTAAACAATCCTGCTAAATATTACTGCAGAAAAAAAATCTGCCAGATGTTTCTGTAGAAAAAAAAAAATTCTGCCAGAAATTTCTGTAGAAAAAAAAAATACTGCCAGAAATTTCTGCAGAAAAAAAAAATTCTGCCAGAAATTTCTGCAGTAATGCATTTTCTGAGCCAATTTTTGAGCTTGTAAACATGTGTACACACTGGGACACACATTAGTTGGATTCGTCTCCTCGAGATCTTTCCAATGATATAAAACATGTTTTTGTAGCTCGCTTCCTTCTGTGTGGTCAAGTTCGGACTCCTGGCCATTCCTAAGTTGTCCCGCCCTGCCTTAACTGCTGTCCGATCCTGAGTGTTTGACATCAAACATTGGCATCTACTGCTGCAATATCCTGAATGTTTGACATCAAACATTGTCGTCTACTGTTCCCCGATCCTGAGTGTTTGAAATCAAACATTAACATCTACTGCTGCAATATCCTGAATGTCTGACATCAAACAGTGTCATATAGAAGTGCAGTATACTAAATGTCTGACATCAAACAGTGTCATCTACTACTGCCCGATCCTGAATCTTTAACATCAAACAGCGTCATCTACTGCTCCCCTATGCTAATTGTTTGACATCAAACAGTGTCATCAACTGCTGCACCATACTGAATGTCTGACATCAAACCATGTTATCTGATGATGGACAATCCAAAATGTCCAGCGTCGAACAGTGTCATCTGTCAAATGTTGGACATTAAATCGTGTAATTTAGTACTGACCCAATCTTTTACGTCAATCGGTGTAATCTACTGATCTCTGATCTACTGAATCTCTGAAGGCTCAACATCTTATTGCCCCTTCTGTTGCAATACTCAAAATGCTTCACATCTACCGGTGTCAAGTATTATTGCAGTATTCCAAGTGTTTGAGGCAAACAATAAAATCCAATGTTGCATTATGCCAAATGTTTGACATCAAACAGTCTCATCCAAAATGTTTACATCCAACGGTGTTAAAATCTGTTTGACGTTGCAATATGCAAAATGTTTTAAATCAATCAGTATCATCCACTGTTGCAATGTTCAAAATGTTTTACATCAAAATGTGTTATTTATGTGTGCTGTTGAAATATCCAGAATGTTAAACATCAAACAGTATTATTTAATGTTGCAATATTCATGTTTTTATAACAGTGTCATCCGTCGCTGCAATGACCAAAATATGTGACATGAAACGATGCTATTTACTGTTTACTGGTGCAATATCCGAAATATTTCCGAAATATACCAAACAATATTCCCTACTCCATGGTAACCAAAATCTAGTGAACATCACATAACTTTTCAATAATTCATTGGTGTGAGTTCTTCATTTTGTCATTCAATTACGGAGCGGTCGGGAAGCCTAGTGGTTAAAAAGTTCGCTCGTCACGCCGAAGACCCGGGTTCGAATCCCAACATGGGTACAATGTGTGAAGCCCATTTCTGGTGTCCCCCGGCGTGATATTGCTGGAATATTACTAAAAGCGGCGTAAAACCAAACTCACTCCCTCACTCACTCATTCAATTATGTGTGACTTGATATGCATTTATGAAAACCTAAACGAGGTTTGCTGCTTTTAACTGACATAACAGATTCAGTGCCATCCTGTGTTGGAATGTGCAATCATCGAGTCCAGATGCAGTCACTGTGCATTATGTTGACGGGTTTGATCACAGTGCATTTCTTCTTGTCGAGCAGTAGTCTCAACGCTGATATTACCATGTCACTGACACAGGAAGAACTGCTATGTGCATTAAGCCGCATACCACTGAACGCAGAAACATATTTGTCGATGAAAGAGTAAGAATGTTTAAAGTTTTAATGAAGGCAGTGAGAGTTCTTCTTCAGAAACACGATCTTGTGAAGTTTTGAAATATTCAATCTTACGCCATATTTAAAACTAATTGATGTTCAAATCTAAGGAAACCAATATCAATCCCAGGTTTAGATTCATTTCAAGAGAGCATTCAAAAGACGCAATTTCACCCAAAGCGGTAGGCTATTTAGTTTTTGGAAAAGAGCCATTATTTAACATTAAAGAAAGGAATAGAAGAAAAGATACCATTCCCAACATCAACCTTAATACAGTAACGAGAAACACTAGTCATTAACCCTCCTACGATCAAACAACTTTGAAACAACCACTTAAAACGTTTAATGCCTTTTTGGTTTTATTCGCAATCTAAATGATTTCAGGAAGGTAGCACACATTTCCTTCAATCAATCCTAAATACCTTATCAGTAAAACCTGGCGTTTTATTGATCTTGGTTAATTCTATTTTGGACTCATCTTTGTTTTTCTTCTGTTAACACCCATGGACTGTTTACTTAATAATTGATGGCCACATCGACAAGGTTGGGCCATTGTTTTCTGTGGGATATCGCGTTATAGTGAGGTTGGTTCCATAATACGGATTCATGTTCAAGCGAAGCATCTGTGTGAGTCTCTAGCTACAAGCTATTACTGGTGCTTTCGTATTTAACGTTGCTTTTCATTGTTCAATTCCGGCGAAGAAAATGTTTACCCCCAGGCACAAAATGGCCACAATTCCCTTATTAGATTATAATGACCTATCCCAGGACGAGGCTTCAGGGTGTCGGGTTTTTCAAAAAGGGACAGTAATTTATTCCGAAGACGAGAGCCTTGTAGGGCTGTTGGCGAATGTCAAACCTCCGTCTTTAATGCACGTGAAAGGCAATCTTGCCATGCGACATTTTCACAGGAAGTTCTTGGAGACGTTTTTGAGGAATTTTAATTTGAAACAGGAAAATACGTTGCTTTATTTCCATCACGTGGTAGCTACGTCTGTGTGCTACTCGAATTGTTTCGTTGTTGGGAATACGTAATTAGATGAGAAGTATTTTTAGAGAGTCACCCCGGGAATTTCCCGCTTTGTTGTAAAACAAAGTTGAAAAAAATACAATTGACATTTTAGCCTGATTTTATTTATTGAATTACAGACAAGAGGTGCGCTGTTCGGAGAGTCCCTCCGTGATTTCATTCCAGCTTGTTATCAACCCAGATCAAATTTCCCGAGAAGGATTATTCATGGATTCATTTTACTGAAAATAATGTCCTGGGTCAAACCTGATTATAATAACATATTGACAAATTGAAAGGGGGTTTATAGACCTAAGCATGTGTTTTGACCAAAAAAAACCCTCTTTCTTAGTGTTTTGTATAATTTGCTTCAAGTAAGTGATTTTTTTCTGCCTGTGTGTGTATGTGTGGTGGGGGTAGTTTTAATAGCATAATGATGACATATTTGTAAACATCCAATTACCGGCAGCTATAACATGACACATTTGCTGTCTAACATTGAGTAGAGGGAGATAATTCAATTTCAACCTCTACAGCTATTCGTCTATCCGCTCGCTGTGAAGATGCTGAGATCGAATCCATGGTGCAGGACTCGTGTTTATTTTCGTCTATCATCCTTTCCGTTACATATCAAGTTTTTATTGCTGATAGTTTTAAGAATATTCCATTGTTCAATTCACGATTTCCGACAAAACAAATTCCATTGAACTTAAAGGGGGAACCAATTATATTAATGGATGACACCAGGTGTTCGCGAAAAACAGTACATGATAGAAGGAGAGACTATCCGGATCATCGATGTGCTTTCCTACGATATCAAACACGTCAAACAGTTTGACCACCCGTTACTCATTTAGCTCACTGACAACCTTGGTGTATCGTGTAATTAACAACTGTTTTGATTCATAACACTACAGGCAGCATGCGTGAGGGAAAGCATAGGTTCTAGAGGGGGTTGGGGTGAAGGGGTGCGTGCCCCTCTCTTTTTTGTAAAACGGTGATGACAAAGGCGTATAGAAAATAAGTATGTCCTGCCCGACCAAACTGTCAAAAAACATTCTTAAAATTTATATCCGGAAAAAGGTTCGTAGTTAGACAACTCCCAGATATAAGATGGTCATACTTGTGTATATCCTGGAAAAATATACTTATATATAACTAATATGTTATGTGCGTATACGCGTAACTGTCATTCAACCTATTGAGTGAGTGAGTGAGTATGGTTCTACGCCGCTTTTAGCGGGGGACACCAGAAATGGGCTTCACATGTTGTACCCATGTCGGGAATCGAACCCAGGTCTTCGGCGTGACGAGCGAACGCTTTAACCACTAGGCTACCCGACCCCCCCTCTAACCTATTGACGTGTTGATGGGTGAAATACCTCCCACCAGACCTCGTGGCACCACAGCAACGGTATTTCATAGCTTGTTATTGATAAGTATGGGTACATCTACAAAGTAAGCAAACGATATAATATCAACCCACTTTACTCATACTCCTCATCATTCACGCGACCTTCGATACAAAACACGTGCCGTTTATACATGTTTATTATTCATGTTATTAATGATCAAACAACCTATGGCGTATGTAAACATGGACACTGGTGCATATGTCCATAAAACATATTCTGTTACAGCTTTTTCCACAAACGTGATAATTATCTACTAACAGGGCACGGCATGTCTAATCGAAACACACTCACGTGAACTGAGCTTTTGTCTGCTTAGTATTCTTCAAAGAGATGTTTGGACTTCTTTCTGGTGGCCCATAAATGACAGCACTGAGCGAATGAAGAATTGGCGAGAACTCGTCTAAATACCTCCCCCTTTTTCATCGCAGACATTATTCCTGGAGTAACCGTTTCCTGAGAATGCTCAGGAAGGCCTTCTGATCATAAATCTTCTGTAGTGAGTGATTCCACCAACAGGGGGAGCCACAAATCAACGTAAGACAAATGGCCGCCTTCGTTAACGGTCAATCACGTGGTGCCCACATTCCAACATCCGAATGCTACTGAAATGGTTTGTAAGTTTCAATCAAACTAGAAATGACTTGGGTTTCTGGACCAAATACCTGGAATTGTTGAGTTCTTCTCGTCTGGTGATGTACGCCAGCGTTGACATGATCAGGAGTATTTCAAGGAAAAGAGGATTCAATGACAAATTCCTACTTTTCGTATTTCTGATTCACAATGGTGATGATGATAGGTTGATGAGGGTTGTACAAAAAACCCGGAGTTAACAGATATCCGAAGTTTTGAATAAAATAATGAAAGTTTATCACTTTTTGTATTGTGAAACAACCCTGTCGTTATTTATTAAAAAACACGTATTCACGTTTTATTTCAGTATTATACATAGGTAGGGTTAAGTAAGTCCAGCACCATGACTGTATTTATTTTATGAAAAAATACAACGATCTAGAAACGTATACAAATGCAAGTCTAGCCAGCTCGCTAGCTCTTTTTCCACATATGAAATCAGCAAAGGGAATTTTTTTAAACATTTTTAGAGTCAAGAAGGATATTGTGTAATATAAGATTTCATAGACTAAATGTTAGTCTAAGGTTAAGTCTTTGAATGGCATTTATATATAATTAGAAGTGAAACACACAAGGAAGAGAATGTACTTAAAGACAGGGTTGTTTTACACTAAAGAAGACAAGAATGCCGCACTGTAAAGAATGTATGAAGATCCTAAACATAAGCCTTTAGCATGTGTTTGTGTCTGGAGGGGTAGGATACGCTCACCTTTTCTCGAACACCTGGTATCATCATTTTATTATGGTGATTCATAGAGGCCTGCACATGATATGGTCGGAATTGTACAATCGACTCTACTTTTGACAGAGATTTCTTTTGAATATGGAAAAGGAGAAGTCGATTCCGTTCAACAGCTAAACATCTTAAGGGTCCAAACGTTGGAGAGAGCCGTTTTCCAGCTTGAAATTCATTGTAGGTAATTTAAACTATGGGCGCTTTCTATATATTTGGTGTTTTCATTCGGGTTTAATGGGGTTATTTACGATTTAACGATTTAAACACATTTCTAAACATGTTTAAATCTAAACATGTGTTTATGTCTACATTCTAAACACAGTTAATTTCAGTTGATGGAAATTTGTTATAATTTATCATGGTAAAAACACTTTGCATGTAAATCTGCAGTTGGGAAAGACGTTAAAGATACTACTTGTTCTAACTATGTGTGACGCTTTAAAGGTTAAAACAAGGACTGGTCGGCTCGGAGTCAGTATACTGTGTCACTCACACATGTGCATGCACGTCGCTATGTAAGTACAATAATCTTGGAGTGAGTGAGTGAGTATGGTTTTACGCCGCTTTTAGCAATATTCCAGCAATATCACGGCGGGGGACACCAGAAATGGGCTTCACACATTGTACCTATGTCGGGAATCGAACCCGGCTCTTCGGCGTGACGAGCGAACGCTTTAAACACTAGGCTACCCGACCGACTTCATTTATCTTGGACGCGACGTTAAATACCATTTCACATCACCTCGCCTTTAAATATTCGCCGTCCAACTTAAAGCTTATTCAGGATTTAAATTTGTGTTAAGTGTGTCTACACTCCCGATGGCATTGCAATGTCGCCAATACATTAGTGACTGCTCTATGTGCATGAGGCTGTGCACTTCAAACCTCAAATGCAAGTTCTGTGCGGTTTTTTCTCAAGTTGGTTCTCCAGTAAAACGTTCTTTGTAGTTTTCGTCATGAATAAAGATGAAATACAATCGCGCCATCGAATGCCACGACCGCTGGCATGAATACAATACCTTCTTCTTTATCTGGTGCCTTCCTTCAACTTCAAGGGATCCCTAAACCTTTTCTGAAAAAGTAAACCTTTAGTCCTGGCTCAAACAATATTAATTAGTAATACACATTTTCCATTATGAACGCGTGAAGATATTAAAAATGCTTCAGCGGAAATAATAAACTTGGCTCGAGGCCAGATCAGCATAAACCCAAATCAAAAGGCACATCAACCACACAACCTGATTTCAACCGACAACTACTCTACGCAACGATGAACTTGTCATCTTTGATTAGAACAAAACGCACAACACGTGCGCACCGTCATCGTCACGTGACCTCAGGCAGTTCCGGTGAGCGAGACACCATCGTCTGTTCTCGGAGCGCAATGTCGTGACCTTCTGCTTCAATCAGCACATATCGGCTCCTTCCGTCCACGCGGTAATGCATGTAGGATAAGTACAGATTGTATTACCGGTAGGAGCGAGTCCGTCGTCCGTATCGCGCCATCTCGGACTCATTTGGTTTGCAGATTATTATGCGAGATTTTACGAGATATGTTAGAGACAGTTAGCGCAACTGACAGATCAAAGCTCGAGCGACAGGAAATTAACGCTGACAAAAAATATGTGGGATAAAAGATCAAAGTGCTGAAGCATCAGCAGAGCGTTCGGACGGTGAGCATGTCAGTCCCGTTGATGGAGGGTGACATGTAAAAGACAACTCATGAGTTGTGTTTAAAGCGGATGGGGAACGAGAACCTTCTTTCCCTGTTAGAGAACGTCTGGAGACTCTCATCATTCGTTGTAAATGATGCTTCGGAGTTAAGACAGGGGTAAAATGATACCGGTTGTGTTAGTAAAATGTATTACACCGAATTGGATTTATATATTGTTTTTCGTTCTTTTGAAGTTACGCGATTAATAAACACGCTGGCGAACACATTTTGTGCTTCCTATTTTGACGTGTCGGGGGAAATGGCTACTTCTGTCTCAGTTAAACATATTACTCTCGTTATGGGTTTTGTTCGAGTGAGATTGCGTGTCTGGGTCTTTTGAAGTGGGCATTTCAAGAAGGTGTTGCTGTAAATTGTACATAATTTTTCTCCCAGACGAAAACAGTTAAAGTACTTTCTACTGAAGAATGACATTATTTATATAGAGCTGTATTATAAAAAAAACAACCTGTAATATGTTATATTGGTATTGTTCACATTACGATAAACTAATTCGATAGGCTTGGTTTCGCTCGCGTTCATATAAATATGCTAATGAGGTCACCTTTGCAAGACATGCTTAAACTCCATTCATAGATGCAACAACCCCCCCTTTGTTAAAAAGACATAAACCATTACGTTTCCCAGAAGCTCGGAAATACAGTTCCTGATTTGAGTGGTCGTGTGAATACAGTTCCTGATTTGAGTGGTCGTGTGAACAAATATGTCTTCGGTTCACTCAGGCTTTGTATTCTTACTCGGTTTCTCAAAGAAAATGAAACCAGCTTAAACTTTTTAAATGATTATTATTAGAATGACATTTCATGATAGTGATAGATTACATTCACTTGTTTCCGTATCCTAAATATATGACCCGTGACGATCTAGGTTAGAATTTGTCGTAAGAGGTGGCTAACGGTATCGTGTGGTCAGGCTCGCTGACTTGGTTGATGCATGTCATCGTATCCCTATTACGTTGATCGATGTTCACGATGTCAGTCACTTGACTGTCTGGTCCTGACTCGATTATTTTCATACCGCCGTCATATAGCTGTAATAGCGCTGAGTGTGGCGTTAAACAACAAACAAAATATTTTATACTGGAAAATAAAATATCTTTTTTAATCTTCACAATTAAAGGTTCGTCATTCAGTCGTCAGGTATATATTTGAACACTATTCAGTATGTAAACAACACAAAAATACCAATCCAAAGAAGTTTTTGAACATCTAATTTTATTTAATAACTACAGTTAGTCTGTCATAATTAACGTTTGTCATGTGAAACAATGAGATGTTCTAAAACTGTTTTGAGTAGTACGAAATGTCAAACACTTCACTCCAGGGTGAGTGAGTGAATGAGTATGGTTATACGCCGCATTTAGCAATATTCCAGAAATATCACGGCGGGGGACACCAGAAATGGGCTTCACATGTTGTACCCATGTCGGGAATCGAACCCGGGCCTTCGGTGTGACGAGCGAACGCTTTAACCACTGGGCTACCCGACCGCCCCTTTTCACTCCAGAGAACACTTACGATACTGACATTTGATTTCATAATCAGTCACCGTGATGTCATAATGAAACGAGATTATGATGTCATCGTGACGTCACAACGTGTTCCAGATTGCCCAAGCGATTTGGTAAACTGATTTGAATAAAATAATATATCATTCATACATGTTATACATGACATATACCGTAAACAATGTCACTTTATATGACCGATTAAGGGTCGGTGGTTAAAGCGTTCGCTCGTCTCGTCGAAGGCCCGGGTTCGATTCCCCACATGAGTACAAAGTGTGAAGGCCATTTTTGGTGTCCCCCGCCGTGATATTGCTGGAGTATTGTTAAAAGCGGCGTAAAACCACACTCACTCATTTTATGAGTGGTTTACAATAATTACTGACACAGACCGTGTTGATGCCCTCATCTGTGTTGTACAGTATATCCATGTTGTTGATAACGTCAACACGCTATCAGACATTGAGCTGCACTCAACAATGACCTCTGACACATGACTAGTTTCATGTTGTGAGGCATTCATTCACTGAGCCCACCATGAAGCGACTGTATCAATCTGTGAGGGAGGAGTACCCTACCCCGACCCCGGGGAACGTCACAGGTAGGTCTGTCATTTGGGGTGGGGTGGGGTGTTCGTGGCGTCCCTAGTGTGACGTGTACATTACAGGTTGTTATCTATATGGGGTGGATAGTCAATGGTTATTTGCAAAGTCAGCCGTTTCTCTTTTCGTAGCTCTTTCGTTTGGACAGCTATGTGGTATGGTTTGTTTTGACAACCATGTCGTATGACTGGGCCTGTCTGTGTCAGGCGTCATAGTGGAAATAAACTGAATTCTATACAGGTGTGTGCAGCCTTGTATCAAGACTGTACTGCAGACAAAACCCAGACTGTGTCACAGCCCATCAACCAAAATATTTTCCCTTCCGCCCAGCCCTTACTGTGATGCTATTTACCTTAATAGAAGCAAGTCTAGGTTTTCCATACGTCCAGGCTGAATCTCCCATCTCACACGGGTTCATTTTCAATTGAAATGGAGTTGTTTGTATCTTATAATTTATATTCTTCTTATAATATTGTAATTTATATATTTTCAGAGACTGATCGTAAGTCTAGGGAAAACATAATTTTTATAACTGTATCGTGATATTTAACACGGTATGCCGACAGTCAGTACACCTATCTTTACTGGAATCACAATTTGATTTCGTAACTGTTAATTTATTAATAATAATTTCCTTAGAATTTATGCAAATCTGACATATTTGTGACCTCCACAATCCTATGTGTATTCGGAACACACGAATCGAGAAAAGATATGACATGTACTTTGTATCTCAGCTAAGGTGATACAGCTAAAATAATTTTCGATACGCAGACAACTTAATTCCGGCGAGAAAGATTGCGGTGCGTTGTCCAGACCCTGAATGCATGCATGTCTGATTGTCAAATGTCAGGGTCAGCGTCATCGACGTGTCCTAATGAAACCAGGAGTACTGATGTTGTATAACATCTTGTTATCAGCATAGCCTTGGACAACGTGACCTTGACCTCCTTTTTACATAATACCGTAACCTACGCCACGTGATACGGAGTACTGCGGCGAGATGCCAGATAGGCAAGGTGAAGATGAATATATATAAACCCTGATAATATAGTTTTGTTCTCTTCATCATCGATTTTCGGGACCTCATGAATAGATGTTGGAAAAAGCATCTGCACAAACGGCCCCGTGGGATGTCGGGTCAGACAGGGTCCCCAGTGCTCGATGAGTATCCATAAGGATAATGCAAAATAATTGCGAGGAGGGCTTGGACCTCTGACCGCACGTGACGACTATCCCTCCGAATTGAACCTATCGCACGGACGGACGTGAATATAACCCGCGAGTGGCCGAACATCGTGTAACAGCGCAGTTAGCTATATTCCAGCTTTAGCAAGGCGGCCTGTGAATAACCGCTTTTGGTTAACTCCAGGGAGTAACCAGTCTCGATTATCCGTTTAAACTGATTCGATTGGGCGTAAAAGGTAAAATAGCGGCGGGAATTATTTGAATGGATAACTGAAACCAGTGATGACATGAGTAGGATGATAGAGGAGAGACTATCTGGATCTTCGGGGTCCTGATACACAATGAAACAGGTCAAACAATGTGATCACCCCTTGATCCCCATTTTGATATCTCTGACAAGCACGGTGTCTCATGGAATTAACTACTGTTTTGATTAATAAGCTCGCATGATGGGAATCGGGGGTTGGGGTTTTGGGGTGGAGGTCAGCGGTCAGCGTAGCCTCTCCATTTATATACATAAAGGAATGTTTTTCGTGTCAACTAACAGTATGAGTATTTCAATATTGATATGATTAAAATCAGATGGCGATATGATTTCAACAAACGTAATCGATTGGAAACAGAAAATTACCATATCACATCTCTCAGCTCCCCTCCACCTTTTTCACACAAAGGGAGACTGAATGTTTTCCATGTCAGCTAAAAGTATGAGTATTTCAATATTACTATGATTACTTGAGAGCAAATTTCGGACATTTCTCGGTCGCTGGTCTCTGTACCCAACACACAGTGTTTCTGGCTCCGAAACCCATCTAATGTTGTAGCATTTCCCAGGCGTCGGACGCTGTTCCAGGTCCCAGGAATCTAACGCAAGTTCCTGACAATCAACACCATAATCACGTCTCATCAGTCAGAATTGCATGAGTCTCGTGAAACTGATGCCGACATGAATAAATCAGCGTAATAGTATCACGTCTCCTCCACTCCAACCTGGAGATCGCCTTGTCCGAGTGGAGCGCCAGCGATCTATTTATAGTCTCCATGAAACACTCTATTCCATAACAGAAACAAACCTCAGAATGAGAATTTCCGGAACATGACACAAACAAAGGATGCAAAAAGGGCGTGGCCTGTTTCCGCAGCCAAAACGAGTATGTATGTTAATGTCTGTAGTCCTGCGCCACGTCCGTGGAATTTATACTAGTATATTGCTTTTACTAAAAGCCTAGGCAAGTCTAGATCAAACTAAACCAAGTCTAGTTTCCTTGATTAAAACAGCAGAAGATGAAATTTTAAAAAAAATGCAATTATTTTAAAGAAATGTTTTAAAGACTGAGTGTTAGTCTAGTGTGACTGTTGGTCGTGTAGTACCATCAGGCTTGTGGTGAGTTGGTACGCTCTGTGTGCGCCATCTACACTGGTCATAGGATATGCATGTCTGAATGATGATCCCCAGAGGCTAGAGATAGGGTTTGTTATATCCTTTCATATCCAATGTTTGTACAAACGATGAAAGCCGAGATGTTTTGCTGTTGAAGGGGATGAGGAGTCTGGTGGTTAAAGCGTTCGCTCGTCACGCCGAAGACTCGGGTTCGATTCCCCACATGGGTATGATGTGTGAAGCGCACCCTCCGCCGTCTCGCGTTGTGATATTGCTGGAATATTGCTAAAAGCTGCGGGAAACCATACTCACTCACTCACTCACTCACTTTCTATTAAGTATAGCAAGCTCCGCGATCTTTACATTAATTGTAAACCATCGTGACAAATTTATTCATAGTTACTTTGGTCCATTCAATACTCTCTGAGAGTTGCCGTGTTAGGGGTTAGGGTGAGTACCAATAGTTACAGGTCAAAATAACATACATGGACATGATCACATATGTTGCCTTTTATCCCGTTTGTGAAACGATGCTTGAGCACTGAAGGTGCATGAGCAGTACACAAAGACATCTTTCAATTTATGTATATATATTACTCAACATTTGGTAGGGATATGTGGAACCTGGAGCATGTTCAGCGTCATTTTAATTTTAATAATGATGATAATAATGGTGATGATGATGATGATGATGATGATAATAATAGTCCATTTATATAGAGAATCTCACCCGAGTGTCTTTTTAAAATGGAAAAACTCCGAGGCTTGCCAAGGAGTTTTTCCACTTTTATCAACGAGCGTTGATATATTTTATGCCAAAAGACACGGGGGTGAGATCATCCAACATCATTCTTCAAACTTTTTCAGTTTGTAGACAGTAATAAGCAGTTTTAAGTGTAAAAGTACTGATAGCAGCTTCAGTAGCAGAGCCATTAGTGATGTCATTTTATTGTGACGTCATGGTAACAATGACGTCACAATGGTCTGCAAAGCATTGTGATGCAATTTCACTGCAGCTATATCTACAATGTAGACATCGCTTGATCTCACCCAAGCGATATCTCCTCTGGGAGCCAGTTTTGGAAGATAATGATTACATGCTTTAAGCGCTTAGACATTTATTACCCGATCAATGGATCAGTGTACAAAGTTAATGAAAGTAAGTAAATGAAATAGTCAAAGATTCCTCTCAATTGTTGAGTAGTACTTAGTATATCTTATGGACACTATATTCATCCCCCGCATCCCCTGGGTGTTGCAGGCACCATCCCCGATTGGTTAGATGGCAGTTTATACAGAAATGGCCCCGGCCTTTTCGAGGTGGGGACAACCAAGTATAACCATTGGTTTGACGGCATGGCTGTCCTCCAACGCTTCCACGTGACCAAACAGGAAGTGACGTACCAGCGCCGGTTCCTCCAGAGCGAAACGTACAAGAAAAACATGGCGGCAAAACGCATCGCAGTGACCGAGTTCGCGACCACCGCCTTCCCGGATCCGTGTAAAGGGTCTATTGCCAGGTAAACGTCCATTTCTCAACATAATCAAAGGAAGTCATTGAGCGATGCACAAAGACTAAAAGACCTAAATTAACACGTGATCTCAAGACGCGACTAAAGATTTTCATGTTTTGCACAGGAATATAGGTCCCCGGCAACCCGTGCTTGTCGTACGTAAGAAGCGACTAAATGGATCGGTTGGTCAGGCTCACTCAATTTCGTCCTTTGAGTACAACCTCATTCATACACTGCGTTCAACTCATTCAGTCGACTACACACAATGCGCCATGTACTATTCTACCGACATTTAGTTCCAGAAAAAACCGTTTTCATGTATAAATATATATAATATTATTTTCAAAATAAAAATACATAATCCAAATGGAGCCCAGAACAATGCTTAATTTAAGACTGAGGCAATGCAGACTTGACAAATCATTCTAGATTTGTGCTTCCGTTTTTTATATATCCTGTACGGCCTGAGAGACAGACTAATTTTTGTTGTTGTCTGTTATTCAAGGGCGGTGTCGTTCGTAACGGAGACGGCAGAGCCGACGGACAATACTAACGTCAACATCCACATCCTCGGGGGAGAGATGTACACGTCCTCGGAGTCGAACATACTGCACCGTCTAAATCCCCAAACACTGGAAACACAAGCCAGGGTCAGTCACCGCATGTACTGGGTAGAAGATACAAACATGTTGGAAATATACCATAAAAACAGCCATTTATTGTTCAGAGGGGTACACACTGTTACATTCGCGAGACCCCGTGGGGATGCCGGGTTAGAATTGGCCCCCAGGTACTAATGATGGTCATATGGGGCGATTTAGCCGATTGGGCGATCAGGATTGGTGACTTTGTTGATGGTGTTTCTTCGTACCCCGACGAATCGTTGCTCACAATATCAATCACTGGATTGTCTGGTCCAGACTTGATAATTTACAGCCCGCCGTTGTTAGATGGAAAATTGCTGAATCCGACGTTAAACAACAAACACAGGCATCAATTAGTCAGACTCACGTTAGTGAGTGAGTGATTATTGCTTAACGCCGCATCAGACACACATCAGTGAGTGAGTTGGGTTTTACGCCGATTTGAATAGTATTTCAGATATATCATGGTGTTAACTTGATACATGTTTGAGGAAAGTGATGTAGGTCTTAGACGCCATCGAACACATGCATGGTGCTGACAAGCCTAGAAACATAATCAAGTCGAATCTCGAAATCCAATCTGTGTGTAAGTGAGTGAGTTGGGTTTAACGCCGCTTTTAACAGTTTCTCAGTTATATCGCGGCGTGTAAGTTTAATGTGGGAGGAAAGCCCGAAGTGATTCAGGTCTCAGACGTTTATCACTTCGGTGAAACCGACGAGCACGGGTATGGTGCTGACAAACCTAGAAACATAATCTGGGCGAACCGTGATTCGAACCCACAATCATAGGTTTCTGGCGTGCATAAGGGACGCAACTCTGCACAGCGACTCGCGGCGCTTTAGACGACTGGGCCACCAGTGCCCCCTGGTTAACGAAGTGGTGCAGGTGGTTACATAATACCTCATCCCTCAGTTCGGTGTTCGCTGTTCACTGCTCAATGTTCACAGTTCACTTTATACTGTCCTGGACATTTTACTTGATGTTAAAACCTTGATTTTTGTCCGTCATACATTCCTATAAACCTCAGTCAGACTAAAATCTAATACCTCCATATGATCATGATGCTGTCGACATATGATCCCACAGGTTGTGCTGACTGATCATATTCCAATCAACATGGCGGCTGCTCATGCCCACAGGGACTGGGGAGGGGCACTGCACAGCATTGGCTACCAGTTTGGAAAAGGGAGGCCCAAATATTGCCTGATACGAACACCCGTAGCTACCAGTACGTCAGAACCTGAATAATCTTTCTATGATCTAATAACATTTTAAATAGAGCATGAATATCGTCTTATGATGAAGTAAATGGTTGTAATATTTGTCAGTTGACATTCAGCAATTGTACAATCATATCGTGTTTACAATGAGATTATTATTACTCTATGCAGACTTTATAGTCGCTGTTTCGTAAGGCTTCGTTGTATGATACGTGTGTATTTTACTATTATATTTTAGTATTTTAGAAGGCTCATTTATTGAAACTGACGACGTCGTTGTTGCAGATGACGAAGGAGGCTACTCTAAGTCCAGACTGGTGGCATCTGTGATGGCAGAACACTCCATGCATCCGTCGTACTTCCACAGCTTCGGGATGACGGAGAACTACTACGTGTTTGTCGAACAACCGATGTTGATAAATGTATGGAAGATTCTGGCAGCCATGGTGAAGAAGCATCACATGCTACAATGCATACAGTGGGACCCAGAGTACACCGGCAACCTGGTTTGTTTGTTTGTTTGTTTGTTTGTTATTTAACGCCGCACTCAGCAATATTCCAGCTATATGACGGCGGTCTGTAAATAATCGAGTCTGAACCAGACAACCCGGTTATTGACATCATGAGCATCGATCCACGCAATTTGAATAAGGCAACTTTGTACTGTAGTAATACTTCATATAGGGGAATACTGGCAACCTGGTACTGTAGTAAAACTCCATATAGGGGAACACCGGCAATCTGGTACTGTAGTAATACTTCATATGCTGGCAACCTTGTACTGTAGTAATACTTCATATCGGGGAACACCGGCAACCTGGTACTGTAGTAATACTTCATATCGGGGAACACTGGCAACCTGGTACTGTAGTAATACTTCATATAGGGGAACACTGGCAACCTGGTACTGTAGTAATACTTCATATAGGGGAACACTGGCAACCTTGTACTGTAGTAATACTCCATATCGGGGAACACTGGTACTGTAGTAAAACTCTGTATCGGGGATCACCGGCAACCTGGTACCGTAGTAAAACTCCATATAGGGGAACACTGGCAACCTGGTACTGTAGTAAAACTCCATATAGGGGAACACTGGCAACCTGGTACTGTAGTAATACTTCATATCGGGGAACCCCGGCAATCTGGTACTGTAGTAATACTTCATATCGGGGAACCCCGGCAATCTGGTACTGTAGTAATACTTCATATCGGGGAACACCGGCAATCTGGTACTGTAGTAATACTCCATATAGGGGAACACTGGCAACCTGGTACCGTAGTAATACTTCATATAGGGGAACACTGGCAACCTGGTACTGTAGCAATAGTTCATATCGGGGAACACCGGCAACCTGGTACCGTAGTAATACTTCATATAGGGGAACACTGGCAACCTGGTACTGTAGCAATACTTCATATCGGGGAACACCGGCAACCTGGTACTGTAGTAATACTTCATATCGGGGAACACCGGCAACCTGGTACTTTAGAATTATTTCATATAGGGGAACACCGGCAACCTGGTACCGTAGTTATACTTCATATCGGGGAACACCAGCAACCTGGTAGAAAAGTAATACTCTATATAGGGGAACAATGGCAACCTGGTACTGTAGCAATACTTCATATAGGGGAACACTGGCAACCTGGTACTGTATCAATACTTCATATCGGGGAACACCGGCAACCTGGTACTGTAGTAATACTTCATATCGGGGAACACCAGCAACCTGGTACCGTAGTAATACTTCATATCGGGGAACACTGGCAACCTGGTACAATAGTAAAACTCACTACAGGGGAACACCGGCAACCTTGTACTGTAGTGATACTCCGTATAGGGGAACACTGGCAACCTGGTACTGTAGTTATACTCCATATAGGGGAACACTGGCAACCAGGTACTGTAGTAATACTCCATATAGGAAAACATAGGCAACATGGCACTATAGTTATACTTCACATAAGGGGACATCGGCAACCAGGTACTGTGGTAATACTTTATATAAGGGGGACATCGGAAAACTGTAGATGACAAAATCCAAAAGATCTGTAAAGTCAGCTCCTTTTACAAAGCGCTATTACCTGCATAACAATGTTGATTGTTCGTCCTTCTTATGTTTGTTAATCTTTTATACTCATGACTTGAAACATTTATACTCATGACGTGAAACATTCGACCACGTTTTCCTGTTTTCTAGACTCGGTTCCACGTGATCGACAGGCGCACTGGTAATGAGGTCAATGCTGAATGCCCGTATGTAGCCGACGCCTTTCTAGTGCTGCATCACATCAACGCCTTCGAAGATCAAGGTCGGTAACTCAGCGTCTTGTACATCAAGCCTTCATTGTCCTATGAATACAGTATCCACCCTATCGCTTCTGCCGCTGCACCATGGTTGCTGGTGATGTCGTTTCGGTCAGTGATGCTGAAGAGCTTACCTGCTTGATGTTTTGGTAAAGGGTGATTAGGTGACATGTGGTTTAACGCCGTGTTCAGGACTATTGCGAGCATATAGCGACATGCATGCACGTGTATGTGAGTGGCTGACTTGTACTAGTCTTGACTAAGGCCAGGATTTTAGCGCTAACTGACTTATATACAATGTCCCATGGATACGCCACTCAGACACAGTATACTGACTCCGGGCCGACCAGTCCATGTTTTAGCCCCTTAATACTGAGCGCCAGGCAGAGCAACAACAAGTGCCGTCTTTTAACGTGATAGTGTATGATGCGGCCGGGGATCGAACCATCGACCTTCCCGACGCTCTACTACACCACGGAGGAGATGTTAGTATAGTTTTGGAGGGGTATGGGTGGCCCAGTCGTCTAAGGCGCCGCGATTCGCTGTGCAGTTACGTCCCTTGGGCACGCCAGAAACCTATGATTGTGGGTTCGAATCCCGGTTCGCCCCGATTATGTTTCTAGGTTTGTCAGCATCATACCCCTGCTCGTGGATTTCACCGAAGTGGTAAACGTCTAAGACCTGCATCACTTCGGGCTTTCATCCCACATTAGGCTGACACGCCGTGACATATCTGTTATACTGTTAAAAGCGGTGTTAAACCCAACTCACTCACTCACTCTCTAGTATAGTTTTGTCGAGGAAAAGTGAACGTTGACGCACTGTCTTTGATAGTCATATATCATGCTAATTCATTAAGGTGTCACAACATTTTTATTCCCTAATGATTATCCCTTTAATACTCATTAGCCCAGTGATAACACTGAATAGTTCTCTGTCAGCTGCCGATAATACCCCAATACATCAACTAGTCGTCATTTATTACGCGACACGAAACTATGATTGGCCTGTAAGGTGGTACAATAGAGATGGATTGTGATAGGCATCAGGCACTTGTGTATCAGCCCAGCACAGGACGGATGGGGGCCAGTCGTCGTCTCTGTGCAGCGTTGCGCCCCTTATGATCGCGGGTTCGAATCCCGATTCACCTCGATTAAGTTTCAAGGTTCATCAGCACCATACCTGTGCTCGTACGTTTCACCAAAGGTAAACGTGTGAGACCTGCATCACTTCGGGCTTTCCTCCACATTATGCTGAGAGGCGGCTACATAATCGAAATAGGCTTCAATGCAGCGTCAAACCAAACACACCAACTCTTAAACGCTTGACTTATTAAGAGATTAATATATTTTCGTGACAGTCATATTTCCAGTCTCACCGACCGGGTCTCTGTCACCCAGAATGTGCTCTTCCCGTGAATCCAACCACGTTCTAAACACGCGTTCAGTTTGTCCCTTGTCTCAATACTTCCAGTGTAAATCGCAGCTGATTGATAATGAAAACTGACACCAGAACAGACAAACAGAAAAACGCGTGTATTCAAGAGCGTGTTTTTCTTGAAACTGACAAACTTCACAGCTGCATTGTGTCCGAATCTTTAAATAGTCTTTTTTATGTCGGAACTGTCGTGGAAGATGTGAGGTCCATGTGATGCAGGACGGATGGACACAAAGCAACAAACCTTTTTTTATAGCCATAAGAAAGAGTTCATTCTATTATTCCATCTATATTATTAATTAAAATCAAATACCTGATGTTTGGGAAGAGGTGAGCCTACCCTGTCCCACCGTTGGCCAGCACGGTAAGGCAAGTCAACTGTTCACCTAAAAAAACACGGGCTCATTCGCTTCAAGTCAAAATAAGGAAGTGCATCATACATCATGTTTGTCACTGATGCGTCAAATTTAGAAATATCCTTCAAATGTCTACCATAAATCTTTTTGAAAGCTTTACTGAGGCTTTACTGAATGTTGTAATCTTGATCACACACATTTTAATTCAAGTCAAAGAGTCAAGCATTCAATTCAATTCTTTATTGTGTGAAAGGCCAGAGGGCCCATATGAGTGAGTCACATGGCACATTAGATACAAAGTCAAGGTGACAATTCATTTCGTAACAAAAAGCATGATGTATGTACAAAGCTCGTTTGTGTTATTATCGAGTCCCTTCAGGATAGTAACGACGACAATCTTATAGCATTAGAATGAAATAAACACCGCTGCGGTAAGTACTTGTTTCTTAGATTCTCGTATATACATGTAGGGAAAATTAGCATAAAATGGTAATCATCTTCGACAACAATGTCGCAAAGTGGGCATAACCTTAGGGATTTCTTAATAGATAAAAATCTTTCTTTCTAAATTTTGGATCATTCACGCCAAGTCTAAAACGAATACTGATGTTACGAAAATTCCTGTGCCATAAGTTTGATAACTAGGATTCTGGCTCAAGCAACAACTTGAACTGGCGATAATTATCATATCTTGAATTTTCGTAAATATCTTAATGCCATTTCTGATGAAACATATCAAAACACGCATGCTAAAGTGTTAAATGAAATCACCAACTGTCTGGGAGAGCCAAATAATACCAAAGCCTTGAACAATGAACGTACACAAGAAGGTGATGTAGTCATACTTAGATTATCGATATAATGGATTAGTATGACGCTCTTTAAAACTAGCTTCTTACAAAGAATATACTCGATTGTAAGTCACGGAGCCAGTGAAACATTGATGGACATGATGGGAAATGGTTTTTATGTTATGATTTTTGTTTCTTGTTGTTTTCTTTTCTTCTTCTTTTGTTTTATGATGAGAAAGTTGACGACTGGAAAGTCCACGGGTTTCATATACATGATACATAATTAATTGTTGATACCCACCAAGTGTAACATGACTTATTTAGATTAAATATTCATAGACATATAAATATTCTGATGTATGATAATACATGTTATGCATAGCTATTTTGTCAGTGAAGGTGTTAACATCCCAAAACTGGACATGCCAATTAAACTAAATGGTAATCTTGTATTTTGTCAGTGAAGGTGTTAGCATAAAAATTGGACATGCTAATTAAACTAAATGGTAATCTAGTATTTTGTCAGTGAAGGTGTATCTATCCAAATACTACAGATTCTATATAAAGCTAAATATAAACTGGGCGGCAACAGAAAGTATAGGTCGAGTTCCATGATCGATAAAAAAATAACAAGAAGAGTTTTTGTTGTGAATTATAATATAATCTAGGGAGGGGTAACAAATGATTGCTCAACCACAGTTTGAATGAAATTGTGCAATCACAGGTAATGTAAGCTCAAGGTAAACAACGGTGGGGCAAGAAATTTCATTTTCAAAAGTTGTCTGAAATGTCACCACAAAATTGTCAGACACACTACAAGTTCATTGTCGACACAGTTGCCTTCAATAGCGTGTATGACCTCCAGCTGCCTCAGTGCATGCTGTGATACGCCGCCTCATCGATGACGTCAGTCTTCTGATGACGTGGACTGGAATCCGTTGCCACTCGTCTCTCAGGGCCTGCTGCAATTCTTGTCTGTTGATGGGAGGCTGATGGCGTGCTCTAATCTGTCTGTCAAGATGGTACCACAGATGTTCAATAGGATTCATATGGGGTGAGTGGGAAGGCCAGCGCAAAACGTCAACGTTCTGCTGGTTTAGAAAGTTCCGAGTCACTCTTGCAGTATGGGGCCTGGCATTGTCGTGCTGAAACAATGTCCCCTGCTGTTGGTTTTGTAAGAACGGAAGCACAACTGGCTGCAACACTTGGTCTCTTTACTGCACAGCGTTCAGATTGCCCTGTATAATCACCAAATCAGTCTTCTGATCTCCACAAATACCGCCCCACACCATGACACCTCCCCCGCCGAATGGATAGACCTCTTCAATACACGCTGGAGCCAAACATTCCCCTCTGCGTCGATAAACTCGTTCTCTGTCGTCATTTTGAAACAATTAAACCGACTTTCATCAGTAAACAGCACTCGACGCCAATTTCTCACTTGCCAGCGTCGAACCTGCCTCGCCCATCGCAGTCTCAGGCGTCGATGTTGAGCAGTCAGTACCATTCCTCGGAAAGGACGATACGCTCGGATTCCAGCAGCACGAAGTCGTCGTAGTACTGTACGTTGGCTAATGGGATGTCCCAACACTGTTGCTGCCGTCGCCGTCGCCGTCGCCGTTACGAATCTGTTTTGCTGGGGAATGAGCCGTATCTGACCGTCTTCCAGTAGTGTTGTCACTCGGGGTCGTCCGGTTCGAGGCCTGTCCTGTGTCCTCCCTGTCTGCCTGTACCATTGAATCAGCCTAGCTACTGTCAATGGTGTACAACCAAACCTTCTGGCAATTTGGACCTGTTTTGCCCCCATTTTGGCCATACCGATGGCTCTCTCGTTCTTCTCCTGTGACAGTCGTGGCATTTCTTTTGTGTGCTTTCATCACGCATTTATACAGCTGACATGCACGTGCAGTTTATGCCATAGGCGGGAAACCTGTTTCACCATTTTTTTTGTCTCGCACGAGCGCCGTCACAGGTGGCGCGTTCGGGTGAGGTGTTTTTTGGTACATGTTCCTGGGCAGTCATATTCCCAATACCCACTTTCCACTAGTTATCGCTGTTTTTAGTAAAATTACAATTTGCCGACCTATACTTTCTTTTGCCGCTTAGTTTATATAAAACTGTTGAAATTTGTCCGCGAAGTGTATGATTTTCCACTACGGAACATGGTTTATAAGCTACATGATACACTTGAATGCTGGCTGTCTGGGTCAGACAAATATCACACATGCTGGGGACATCAGATAATCGGTAGAGTGGCCGTCTCAACTATCCCAGCAGTCATTGATTGCCCGGCTCCACCCAGGCCGTACGAATCAACGTGATAAACTTCCCCTGTAAACTGTTCAGAGCTAACCTCGCTTGTGACCTGGTCCACCTTAGAAGAAGGAATGACTTCCATATCACCCAACACTCAATTTCCTATGTGTTAAGTATTCCAATACATATGTGTTATGCAGTTTAAACGCTTTCAAGCTCGAGCACGTCTATTGTGTTTGTGTAATCTCAGTTTCGTGGAGGATTCGGAGATTACTGTAAATCGTGAAATTAATGCAAGTGTCCACCCCTTACCTTGAATGCGACATGAAATCAAGGCGAGCAACACTGCCTTTGAATGAGCGAGTGAGTGAGTATGGTTTTACGCCGCTTTTAGCAATATTCCAGCAATATCACGGCGGGGGACACCAGAAATCGGCTTCACACATTGTATCCATGTCGGGAATCGAACCCGGATCTTCAGCGTGACTAGCGAACGCTTTAACCACTAGGCTACCCGACCGACTTTGAACAATAACAAACCAGTAAACGATAACACCAAGCCCCAGAATTCCATGATATTTTGGGGGGGAAGGTAGCATTTCGATAGAATGATATCACTGCTATCTTCTCAATGTTAGTACCTGTACAATCTTCGTCGGTGACCCTACCTGTCTCGTTTGGATATGTGTTGAAACCGTTTGAGTGTGTGAGTGAGTTGAGTTTAAAGCCGCTTTTAACAGTATAACAGTTATATCACGCCGTGTCATCTTAATGTGGGAGGAAAGTGATACAGGTCTCAAACGTTTACCACTTCGGTGAAACCCACGAGCAGGGGTATGGTGCTGACAAACCTAGAAACATAATCGGGGCGAACCGGGATTCGAACCCACAATCATAGGTTTCTGGCGTGCCTAAGGGACGCAACTCTGCACAGTGAATCGCGGCGCCTTAGGCGACTGGGCCCCCCGTGCCCCCCGTTTAAGTTGAGTGTTACACGAGTTTGCGCAATACTTTGAACTTAAATGAGAGGTGTTATGTATTCACGACTGTTGTTGCTGCTCTGGACATTTTCACAAAGTAGGTGGGAAGCGTTCGTCTTGACACTATAAGATTATTTGACAAGATTACCATGGACAAAGACACCGTCATACACGGTGGGTGACTGGTGTAACGGCTTGATCAAACAAACTGACAACACTTCGTGCGGAAATTTGTGAAAGGCACTGTCTAAATCTCGGTCTCAGTTATATTGTTTATTGTGAGTTTTGTTATATATGCCATTGTTTCCTCCCATGGGCAGTGAAGCTGACATGACACTAGACTCCAATATGTCCAGAGGAAAATGCGTCGCTCGCATTATTTTGACGATTACCCTTATTTGAGTAGCGGGTGTTATCGGTAGGGCAGGACATGCTTACCCTTTTCACTGATTTTCGATGATCCATCCATATATTTTTCTTTTACGCCCAGTGGAATCGGCGGGTAATCTGGATTATAATCTGGTTATTCTCTGGTGTTTTATATTTACAAGTAGGGGCGGTCGGGTAGCCTTGTGGTTAAAGCGTTCGCTCGTCACGCCGAAGACCCGGGTTCGATTCCCCACATGGGTACAATGTGTGAAGCCCATTTCTGGTGTCCCCCGCCGTGATATTGCTGGAATATTGCTAAAAGCGGCGTAAAACCATACTCACTCACTCACTCACTATATTTACAAGTATTTGGATATTGTGCTATATATCTCATCTTTTGTGGATCTTGTGACTTGTCAATAAGCGAAATGTTTAATGGAGTCAGGGTTTGTATAAATATTACCATCGTAACTTTAAACATAAAACTGACCCTCGAATGACGTTATGTGTGACGTCATGTGTTTATTTCAACACCTAGAGCAGGACACCAGATGGGAATGTACACCTCACAGATAATGGATCCTTCTGGAGCCCCAGACATTCAGTAACACCAAAGTACATCCATGCATTTATGTAAATCTGAAACACTGGTGTGCATGTGCATGCATATTAATGTGGACATATAAGGTTAAAGTTCAAAGTATTATACATTAAGTTTTATACAGAAGCGTTTGGTATCAATAAATCCAGATTATCAACCTCTCCAATACCTAGCGTTCTAAGAGCTCATCCATTTACTGTACCTTGTGTAAACAAGAAGCTAGGTTGACAAATTATCTTGTTTAGTACTCGGCCATCGTTCACCATATAGTAGTGATCGAGTCGGCTTATATTGCCTCCATGTTCGCGTGGAATTCTCTCGGCCGGTGTTAATGGCATCTTGCTTATTGTATATAGGTTTTCGTTACATTATGTATGACCCGATAAATTGAATTACAAGACGGGATAATTTTTTTCTTAAGATTTCTCTGGGAGATTTGTTTCTAATTCAAATATATCGCTGCATTTAAAAAAGGCTAAATATGTATACTTCTTTGGAAAGTTTGGAAAATTGAACATCCATGAAGTAGACTTCATGAATTAACTAGTTTGTATCAAATTAACGTCGTCGTAGTTTATGGACCTTTCAAAGATTTACATTTTTGTATATTTCTCACTAAGTTTAAAACAAAAGAAAGCAAGTGGGTTATTTTTCAGCCCATATTCATAAGGAATGATCTCTATTGAAGGCAGTCGATTGAAAGATTCCGACTAATCAATGTGTTTTATGAATCACTACCAAATACTGATGACACCAGGTGTTCGCGAAAAGGTGAGAGTACACAGTAAAATATGTTTAGAATGAAAACACAGACAAGGCATGTTTAGATCTAAGCATGATTAGGAATGTATTTAAGGTGCTGCATTGTGACGCTGGCAACCGTCACACTAGATCAGTCTAGGCTACTAAACACTAGTAATTTTGTTTCTGCTCGTTGTTAAATGCATTGATTGCATAAATTCATGAGATTTCGTTAGCTCTTCATCAGATTTTTTCTGGTCAATGGTTCCAGTTTAATACATCACAGATACCATTGTTGACATGTTTTTCTCTTCCCAGGGCAACTAGTGGTCGATGTCTGTGGCTTTCATGTTGGCGACATCCTCGACAAGTTCGACATGGACCGCCTCAACAGTGACAAAGCTGAAGAGGTCATCAATAACCTGCCACGCCCTCACCCATGGAGATACGTCTTGCCTCTTGAAGTAGATATAAATGTAAGACTTAGCTGAAAGGTCACAAAATGATCACTGATTGGACGAGGTCGAGGAGGAACACTGGGTTGATGTTGTTCCTTCAAAAGTGTCCATACTGAAAGGGGATGTTTTTCCCATGCCCGAGCGACCGCCTCCGTGGTCTAGTGGTAGAGCGTCCGCCCGGAGAGAGGAAGGTCCGGGGTTCGATGCCCGGCCGCGTCATACCAAAAGACGTTAAAAGATGGTACTTGTTATTGACAACAACTGTCTGGCGCTCGGCATTAATGGGCTAAAACAAGGACTGGTCGGCTCGGAGTCAGTATACTGTATCTGAGTGGGGTATTCATGTTAAACTGCGGCATCGTTTCTCAGTGGTCTAGCACTATAAATAGGCATCAGTCCGGACTAGTACAAGCATGCACGTCGCTATATATGTTGAATAATCTCGGATGGCATTTCTATTTGCCTGTCCTTGAAATATTATGAAATAAAATCATGTTACCCTCATCAGTCATCAGGTAAAATCTAGTTTTACTCCGCAGTCAATATTCAGTTCTTCCCACTGCAACCTTGTTAATATTTGACTCCGAACCAGGCACAACAGTGACTGACTTAAACGTTTTCGAAGATGCAAAATGACACGCAATGAGCTAAGTCACAGAACGTGACCACTCGATCCAATTAAGTCGACTCTTCCGACCAACAATGGGGTCCTGGGAACCTATGCTGACTCGGGCCCCCACGGGTTCACAAAGACTAGAGGTTAATGATAACACTAACAATTAACTAGGGTTAATGTAGACGTCTGGAGATGTCTTCACTTCACTCCCTTCATGTGCAGCACACCTACATGTAGCATGTCGCCGCTTATAAACCTGCATCACCATGCCAGGACCATCCATCTACATATTGATGAAGGGCTTAGTAGCCTGATTGGGAGAATTCAACTTGCTCTGACCGGACAGTTGTACCATATTAGATCGGACTTGATCAAAAGGTCTAATTTCAGTGTTATGTACTCATTGAGCAGTTGATTACCTCGGCGTATAAGTGGGTAACCACTTTAATGGCAGTGTTTCCTCACGACGTATCGGGGCATGTTCTGACCTGATCATAAGGCAATATCTTCTGACCTGATCATAAGGCAACATCTTCTGACCTGATCATAAGGCAACATCCTCTGACATCATAAGGCAACATCTTCTGACCTGATCATAAGGCAACATCTTCTGACCTCATCATAAGGCAACATCTTTCTGATGTTGTAATTAGCGCCGTAGATATAATCTCCGCCGCATCCACCTTGGTTTTGGTTATGTAAGACAAAATTGTCATGTTCGCAACATTCATTTCCTACAGTGTGGAAGTATTTAAGTTACGAATCATTCCTAAAGTAATACTCTCAAAATATGTGTGCGTTTATGTAGGGAAATAAAAACTTGGCGCACGACCAGGCTATGACGGGGCGTCGAACTGATTTATGTAATCTAATTATTCTATTAGGTCGAATTGTCAATGTTACATATTGATTATTTTAATACAATTGAATGACTAACTTGTCATATAGTATTAGCTACATTTGAACAACTTGTTAATCTCATGAATTATTAATAACTGCTGGGAAGTTCTCAGATATTGGTGTCCCTTTATCAACTCTAAAGATCATATTCTAGTTAGTTTGAAACGCTCAAGCGGAAGACATGATTGGGTATGTGCCTTCATCGAGGTGTAATCACTATGATATCTTTTGAGAGTATCCATTGATGCATAATACTTTTTATGACTACTCTACAGAAGTCTGTGGGTGCTGTATTGGTAATTGTTTACATGAAATACCATGTTGGTGGTTTCGAAATGGTTTTTTTCCTAAATGCATATCTACTTCGACATGGAGTCATCTCATATGATGTGGAATTGCGTCTTACTGTGACGTAAATAGGTTTTGTAAATTATTTCTGTCTTTTAACTGTACATTGATAGACGCCATATAACTTAAGGTGGAGTTTTATTTCCCTCTTTCTTACTTCCTCTGGGTGTTTATATTTAATATTTAACAATGTTCATAAAATATATATTCACAAAAACGTGTGAAATATACTTTACAGAAGTAGAAGTAACAGTTACGTTTAAGTGAGTGAGTAAGTGAGTGAGTATAGTTCTACGCCGCTTTTAGCAATATTCCAGCAATATCACGGCGGGGATACCAGAGATGGGCTTCACACATTGTACCCATATCGGGAATCGAACCCGGGTCTTCGGCATGACGAGCAAACACTTTAACCACTAGGCTACCCGACCGCCCAGTTACATTTAAGGATGAAGTTGGGGGAAAGATACAACTGCATAGTTACCTCCCTTGTGCGATTCAACAGGAAGTACATTTGTAGGTTTACAGCAGATCTACTGTCGTATCAATCGTTATGTCAAATAAATGAAGAACCTTGGATTAGAGAGTGAGTGAGTGACTGATGTTTAACAGTATTTCAGTTAAGATGAGCCTTTGAGGCTCTTTAGGACAAAGAAACCATGCATACGGCAGAAAGAAATGCTGATCACTGTGTGAAAGCATTTTCAGATCTTTAAAGGACTAATAATAATCACATAGCGTCTCTCTGTCTAAATATGTTAACACATTAAACGCTAGGTTCTCTAAATACCTTCGGTTTTCATTTTGCATGGATAAATACAGCAATATTCAAAAGTCATATCAGAGGGGTACTCATCTGAAGCCTCTTGATGTTGATGTTGTTCTATTGTAACACTTCTATTAGCTATATTAGTCTATTGTATCCCAGAGCAACAGGGTAACATTCTTGAGAAAACCAAACGTGCCAATCGTGAATCTAAGCTTAGATCAGCATCATGTAGATGTTTCGATAATAACATGTTTAAAATCTATAAACAGATTTCCGACAGTATAGCAAAGATAATGTACATCATGGGTATTATTGTATACATATATTAAATATGTCTCTAGTTTGCACGACATGACAGTGTGTAAGGTTATGGGCGTTTGTTGGTACAAGCACCTATGACCAACGTGGTCCAGTTTAGGGTTCCTCTGCTACTGATGCTGATCTGTCTTCAGGCTTCGTGTTCATAATGTAAGACACTGAAGGGCTGATAGCATCCCATTCTGTCATGTTTGTACACATCATAGGAAAGAGGTTGTTTGACGGTTGGTATGGCTCTTTTCTTTTCCAGTCAGAGTCAGACAGCAACCTTGTGACGCTTCCAGACTCAGACGCCACGGCTGTGATGAAGAAGAAAAAGATTTTCTGCACGTACCAACCACTGTCGACAGAATGTAGGTGGACAAAGATGCTTGTTTCATATACATTAAAGACCCGTTGGTCCTGACTCCGACTACTGGGCCAGCTTGCACAAAGCTATCTTAGCTTTTCAATCATTGTCAGGGGATGTTACATTGTAAGAGTTACAAAAGCCGTAGCGTCGCTTTGTGCATACGGGTCCAGAGCCTCATTACACAGCACGATCGAAAGACTACGACTGTCGTTAATCCATAGTCGTAGAGCTAAGATCGCTTTGTGAAACGGACCCTGGACATTACGGTCAACCCATGTCTCAGCCACAGGGAAGTTTGTGAATAAGGAAATCATACTGTCCTTGTTCACGGGGTTTTGCTATATTGGGAATTCAGCCTGCCGTTTGGTCTACGTTTGCTAATTCAGTCAAAAACGGGGTAGATCACGTTGATATAACGAGTGGAAGATGTAGCATGCTCAAAAACGAGTCTGGGCGAATGCCGGATTCATTGTACTGGCCCATTGAGATACCATGCCGCAGTTTAACATGAATACCCCACTCAGACACAGTATCCTGTCTCCGATTGGATCAGTCCTTGTTCAGCCCCTTAATGCCGAGCGCCAGACTTGGTAACAACAAGTACCATCTTTTAATATCTTTTGGTATGACGCGGCCAGGGATCGAACCCCGGACCTTTCGCTTTCGCCTTTTGTCGAGCACCAAACAGTGTCCCATCTTGTAACGTCATGTAGTATGACGCGGTCATAATAAATACATCTGGCGAGGTGACCAGCTCCAGACCTCTTCCTTAGGACATGTTGACCCAAACAAATGCATCCATACATCTCAGAACTCCCACCGTATGAAACAAACACAATGCTCCTGGAAATGGATGAATACAATACAAAACCAACCTCAAAAAGTAACTTTCAACAAATAATCTGCCTTTGTGAGCATTTGTGACGGATGATTTTAAATACGTTTGAACATGTTTAAAGTTAAAACATGTTTCGCATTTAAACATGTTTCGAATTTAAACCTGTTTCAAAGTGCATAATATTTTATTGAGGCATTAAGTCAAATATGGATAAGATGTATAATATATTTTGAAATTAGAGGTTTAAATTCTAAGCATTTTTAAACATATTTAAAATCTAAACATTTTAACGTGTTTAAATTCTGAACATGCTTAGATTATGGGAATGCTGTGTTTAGGTGGTGTTTAGGCTGTGAGACGATACTATTTGCTTATTTCATGTGTTTAGACCTAAATACGCCTCGATAGATCACACCAAATGTGTATTCCGTTTAGTATTTAAACACATTCTTAATCATGTTTAGATCTGAACATGCCTTGTCTGTGTTTACATTCTAAACACATTTGCTAGAGTGTACTCTCACGTTTTCGCGAACATCTGGTGTCATCACTATTTGATAGTAATTCATATACACAATCATGCTTACGGTATAGTCGGAATTGTTCTGTAGAGTTTCAGCAGAACTTTCTTATGATTATTGAAATGGTTTAGTAAACAAAAGTAGCTTTCCACTTCTTTTGAGGTGAGGTGAAATGGGGTTTAACGTCGCGTCCAAGATTATTGCACTTATATAGCGACGTGCATGTACATGTGTGTGTTTGTGTGGCTGCTTGTACTAGTCCGGACTGATGCCGATTTATAGTGCTAGCTCACTTAGATACCATACCAATTTAACATGAATATCCCACTCAGACACAGTATACTGACTCCGAGCCGACCAGTCCTTGTTTTAGCCCCTTAATGCTGAGCGCCAGACAGGGTAACAACAAGTACGATTTTGTAACGTCTTTTGGTATGACGCGGTCGGGAATCGAACCCCAGACCTTCCGCTCTCCGGGCGGACGCTCTACCACTAGACCACGGAGGCGGTCCTACTTCTTTTAAGTATTGATGAGGTTATATTGTTGTTTAGGTCCATATACATTTACATCAATTCACATGGAATGGAGGTTTGGAACAAGTGGTATTACATTAATGAAATATATTTAGCAATACATATTTTCTATAGCATGACAGAGTATCCCGCTGTGACAGGGGTGTACGGGATCCTGATTGGTAGATTAATGAAACTGAAATTCAGACCATTATTGATGAGTAGGGATTTAATCTTGATATATATTTGCCAACTTCGGCTGATTAATGTATATGTTGGCCAATGGCAATGTTTTATCCCTAATCCCAGTTCGGAGATAATTGGTTTCGGAGATCAGTAAAATGCATTGTTCTTTGCATTGTGATCCTATTGGTTCCGTCAACACTCATCACCAATCTGTCCACATGATAGAACCTAATCTCGACCACCCTACAAAGCCTAATCCAAGCCACTGACACATGCGTCAACAGACACGCGGCATTTCAATCTTATTAAGGGCATTTCAGGGTCCGTTTCGTTGCAAATGATACTCTGAAAGTTGATGAAACGAAACGCCCGGGTTCACCATTACCTTAACCTAAAAACTCCATCAAGCCGACGAACATAATCGATCAGGAGAGGATAAGATCAGGTGTGGCCTGGTGATTTGCACCTGACAGGTGTTGAACACAGGTAGGGACCAACATCAGCCTTCATCTTCTCTTATCTCACGACAGCGTCTATCTGAGCATCGGTTGCAACGTAAATCTTCTCATTTACTTCAAATTACGGCAACGATGGCCACGGAAGATTGCCTCTATCTGCAGTCTCCCGAGTCGCCCGTAGGACGTAATGGGCTATTTAATCCTGTTTAATAGACACGAGTCACTTTAGGCAGGGCTAGAGCAGCCAGGACTTCAAATGCATTTCGATTAAAAGATTCCGTACATGCATTTTGGACATTAATAACGAAAGGTTGCGTATCTGATGTTTGCTGTAATGTGATTGCAGAAGATTTCATGAACGTTGGTCTAAATGTTTGTGTCAGTATTATATTAACCTACGGGTTAATCGTTAAGTAGGTGAAATAGTGGTATGGCCAATTAACAATTACTGTCCCACCCTAATCGAATAATGAAGCGCATGTACAAACTCATTTATATGCAATACCAATTGATGGGAAGATAGTTCTTGTGTTCAGGGTCTAAGTAATGAGTTTCTCACACTCAATCTGCCCATCAAATAGTAACATAACGGCATATTTGTAACAGTGTATGATCAAACGCTAATCATGTAAAGACTGTATAAAGAGCTTATGTGCAGATTGTTGAATGCTTAACGCAATGTTCACCAGCTTTGTTTGGAAAGCTTAAACAATTTAGCGGTTGAAAGAACGTTGAGATTGGTCAAATATCGAGTAAGCACAATTCATCACAGGGTGAAACAAGCAGCAAGAAAAGAACACTGGACCTATCGGTGTTGTTAGGCAAACAGACAATTTTGTGCAGCCAAGATGTTCGTTGCTGAGTAACGTTTGCAGGAGTGTATACAAGCGTTGACAAGCACTCACTCCCAATATAGTACATGTATATACAAGTAAAGAGAGTCAGGTCTTTGAAAGGCATTTATAAGTGATACACATAAGGAAGAGAATTTCTTTATTTTGAGGAACTCACTGTTTCGGATTATATACTAACTCCTTCTTCAAGACAATGATCCTTCGTGAATCACGTGATGAAGGAGTAAGCATGTACTCCGAAACGAAAGTTGACATCCATAAATTCTCTTCCTTAAGTAAAGAGACTGTTGATGGGCGTCACCTAGCGTGGACATCGTGGACAATGGTTGACATGTATACACGAGTGGCGATGCATCAACCAAGTCAGCGAGCTTGACTACCCGATTCCGTTAGTCGCCTCTTACAACAAGCATAATCGCCTCTCAAGGCAAGCATGGGTTGCTGGAGACCTTATCTACCCCGGATCTTCACTGGTCTGATGAGTATTGACCAGTGTAGACGAGCGTTCGCGAGTGTAGACGAGCCTTCGCGAGTGTAGACGAGAGTTCGTGAGTGTAGATGGGAGTTCGCGAGTGTAGACGAGAGTTCGCGTGTGTTGACGCGAGTTCGCGAGTGTAGACGAGAGTTAACGTTGTCGGTGTAATTATGCCAGCTTCCTTCTTTATTCAGCGATGGACCTACCGATCATCAACTACTCTATGGTCAACGGGAGGAAGTACCGCTACATGTACGGGATAGGGCTCCAGGCAGCGCCGGGGAATCAGCCTACAGTACGTACCTGTGTAGTGATGCTTAGCATACGTGATACACAACGCCAGCACCCACTGCAAGTCCATCATCTCCACCACCACCGACACCATCAACACTAACAACACCGCAAGCAACACTACAGAAGCCCTACTAACATCACCAGAAACCACCAACATCTACATCACCGAAGTCACCATCACCATCAACAACCACACTTTCAACACCAACACTAACACCACTAATACATCATCAACTGTTGTACTAGCACTAGAAACAACCAACATCTACAACACCAACGACAACATCACCACCAACAGCAACACCGACACCACCACTGCCTACAACAGAAACACTCACAACACCAGCAACACCATACAACCCCAACGTCTCCAACCCCAACGCCGACAACAGAACCACAAACATTGACAGGAATTCAAACAATTACATCTCTCCCACAATCGCCAACACCAACATCAACACAACCAAAACCAACTTCATCAACAACTAAAACACCAACAACAACATCACAAACCGCATCACTACAACCTCCTTAAGGTCTTCAGCACACTGAGTACCGATACCAACATATTCACCACTACCACAGCCTCCACTACAACTATTACTACTACTACTACTACTACTACTACTACTACTACTACTACTGTTACTGCCACTGCTACTGCTGCTTATGCTGCTACTGCTACTGCTACCGTTACTGTTACTACTACCACTGCTACTGCTGCTACTGCTACCTTTACTACTATTGCTACTGCTACTACTAGTGCAACTGTTACTACTACTGCTGCTACTGCTACTGTTACTTCTATTGCTGCTACTGGTACTGCTACTACTACTTCTACTACTGCTACTGCTACTATTACTACTGCTACTGCTACTATTGCTGCTACTGCTGCTACTGCGACTGCGACTGCTACTGCTACTGCTGCTGCTACTGTTACTGTTACTATTACAACTGCCACTGCTGCTATTGCTGCTACTACTACTGTTGTTGTTACTACTACTGTCATTGCTACTGTTGCTGTTACTGCTACCGTTATTGCTACTGCTGCTATTGCTGCTACTGCTACTGTTGCTATTGCTGCTGCTACTACTGTTGCTGCTACAACTACTTCTTCTACTGCGACTGCTACTACTACTACCACTTCTGCTACTACTACTGCTGCTGCTACTTCCACTACCCCACTCCCCACCACGACATTGCTTACCGGGACTTCGGCACAATGGCAACCCAAAAGGCAAAGTCTGAACTTTTTGTTATTGGTTTGTCTAAATTTTTAAAGACACAATTAGCCCAATTAAAGGCATGGTCGCCATACCGCTTCAGGCAGGAAGGAGCAATTTTTTTTCCAAATCCAATTAACTTTACTCATAAAACAGATTGATTTTTCGTTCGCCTTCAGAGACTGACGTAATTTAACGATTTGTTACAAAAAAAACACATAATGGGTAAACCCAAAAGCAGCAGCATAAATCATTTGTTTTACTTTGCGTCAGGCGTACGTAATACGTTTACACGATAACTAATGTGATCAGTGATTAACAGGGCGGCATTTGACTGATCTGCCATCGGACAAAACATATTCATTTGTGGGGTGCACAACGAGACTCGTATTTCATTTTTTAGAAATGTATTAACAAATCATTTATCTTCCATACCTACCCATTCTGTGTATTGACACAATCAGAAAGAGCAAGTTGTCTAAGAGGCGTGATTGATGCGCCTGCTCTACTCTGAATCTTAGTGATGTACATTATTAAAGTATCGGATTTCGCGGTAAATAATGTATTCGTCTTAAGTTGCCGTTTTTATTGGTTAAGTGCAGCAACGGTTAGAGTTAAAAGATAGTCATGTCTGAAGCGACCGTTTATGGTATAATTCTTTTCATCAGTTCCTTCAAATTCAGTGATTATGTTGTTTTATTTCTGCGTTATCGTTGCATTTGATTATACCTATTTGATATAAATTGTCAGACGACATACATTTTAATGAATCTCAGTTAGTAAGGAACAATTCCGTTTCATTGTTTTCAGATATTCAAGGTTGACATCAACGAGAAGACGACCTTGAAATGGTGCGAAGACGGATGCTTCCCTTCCGAAGCCATCTTTGTGCCGCGACCTTCAGCTTCACGTGAAGATGACGGTAAGGAGTGAGTGAAGGTTAACGCTGTAGTCAGAAATATAACAGCTCTGTGGTGGCTTGTAATCAGCGACCTTACGGCTGTGTGGTGGTTTGTCGTCAGCAATTTGACAGGGATTTCACGGGAGCATGTAGTCATCAATATTACAGCTACGTGGTGGCTTGTAATCAGCAATATTGCAGCGAGTGAGCGAGTGAGTGAGTTGGGTTTAACGCCACTTTTAACACTATTCCAGTTATATCACGGCGTGTCAACTTAATGTGGGAGGAAAGCCCGAAGTGATGCAGGTATCAGACGTTTACCACTTCGGTGAAACCCACGAGCACGGGTATGGTGCTGACAAACCTAGAAACATAATTGGGGCGAACCGGGACTCGAACCCAGGATCATAGGTTTCTGGCGTGTCCAAGCTATGTCACGGAAGCTTGTATTCAGCAATATTGCAGTTATGTCACGAGAGCTGCAGTCAGCAACAGGTACAGTTACGTCACCGTGACGTGTAGTCGGGGCTATACAACAGCGACGAGTTTCAACGAGCATTTAAAAAGCAAAACAATGATTGATTGCATGAAATTTCATACTTGGGGTAATAAAAATGTCCAAATCATTTCACTGCTGTCGAAAAACAGAATTATTAATAAGATTATGACCTTTCCCTCTAAATTTACAATCTACACCGAAAAAGATGTTCCTGAAAAAATAGTTTGTTGTTGAAAATACTGGAAATAAAGTGTTGCTGAAAACGCGGCATATGTGCTAAAATGTGATAGAATGTTTTTTATAATTGTTCCCTCATATCTAATGAAGCAGTGACCGGGAACATACTTTGTCTCTTACGACAACAAAACAGTCCCTCGCCTTCCATTCTCCCCGTTCCCACAAAACCATGAAATACATGATCGGTCCCCCTAATTTGTTGAGACTACTCTTAATGTTATTTTTACTTAAGTCTAGACAATTTAAGACCATTGAGTTGTTTGGCCCGTCATGTCTAATGCTAGTGTTCAGAAGAGTTGATGGTGATAGTGGATGATACTGTTCCCCTGACCCTGTGTGGAGAGATGAGATATATTGGTATATACAGCCATCATCCGGAGGGAGATCCGCTTCAAGGCCTTGGCACTTGGTTATTGATGGCAGAAGGATGTGGATGAGATTAATGTTGATGAAGTTCAGTTTGGGAGCAGGAACCACCAGGGACACCAGCATTAGGATCTCCCTACACCTGATCTCCGAGCAGAATCATCTATTAATGTCATAATAATACTATTTTCTTTAGAAGATGATATTTCACAACTGAAATATTGTTAAAGAAATGACCTTTCATGGAATAATCCCATGGTGCATAGCATCAGGTTTCTGGTGTCACAGGATGGGATGTTTATATACAACGATGTCATGTATGTTTTACAACCTGTGTCGCTGTTGTCAGTTGTGTGACCTATTCATATACCTTATGAGGTAGGTTTATACCATGTGCAGGGAACATCTGGCCGGTCGTTCTGCCATGGCAAGGTTGAGGTGAGGTGAGGAGAAATGGGGTTTAACGTGGCGTCCAAGATTATTGCACTTATATAGCGACGTGCATGTACGTGTGTGTGTGTCTGCTTGTACAAGTCCGTACTGATGCCGATTTATAGTGCTAGCTCACTGAGATACCATGCCGCAGTTTAACATGAATACCCCACTCAGACACAGTATACTGACACCGAGCCGACCAGTCCTTGTTTTAGCCCCTTAATGCCGAGCGCCAGACAGGGTAACAACAAGTACCATTTTTTAACGTCTTTTGGTATGACGCGGCCGGGGATCGAACCCCGGACCTTCCGCTCTCCGGGCGGACGTTCTACCACAAGACCACGGAGGCGGCGTTTAAAATAATAACATCCTGACATGTGAAACCCAATTTAAGCCCCAATCGCATCAAATGATTTTAAAATTTTATAACGGGCATAGGGGTAACGCTTCGGATTCATACAAATAAGTCTACACCAATATTTTAAACATCTGTTAAAATAGTTTATACATAAATTTTAACGGCCAACTTCGCCCAAAACAGCACTTGAATGTGCTTGTTTTCCCAGTTTCAAAAATCTTTTAAAGAATAAACTTTGTACTCTTTCTCTAGATTTACCCTCATTGCCCATTTATTGCAAAATAATTCTAATGTATCTAATTTCCTTTGAAATTCTATCGCGGAGTCTGGAAGTAGGACATATCATCTGCAAAGAACAGCAGCTTAATTGTTTCAATAACTTCACTTACAAAAATTCCCCGGCATTCACTTGCCTCAGTGACCATAAACCATTATCTAAAACAATTGACCAATAACCAACACCTGAAACAGTTGACCATTAACCAACACCTGAAACGGTTGACCATAAACCAACGCCTGAAACATTTGACCATTGACCAATACCTGAAACAGCTGACCATTGACCAACACCTGAAAAAGACGACCATCACCCAACAACCAAACCCGGACAGACAAGATATTATGACGACAAAACTCCTATCGACAATGATTTCTATTAACATTAACTTCCGCTTTGACGCTGCCGTCAAACCACTTGTTTCATATTAGCAGTGGTTATTGTGATTTGAAACCTCATGATCCAAATAAATAGCAGAATTGTATAATGTCTTTGTGGGTATGATATCGTTGCAGGTATGTTGCTGTCGGTGGTTGGGACTATTGGGGAGGATCAGGAAGACTTCCTCCTCATCCTGGATGCGGGGACCCTGCAGGAGGTGGCCCGGGTGGTGTTCCCTGGCATCCGGTTCCCCAAGGATCAGCATGGCGTCTTCCTTGATGGACAGTGATGGCGACTGTTAGATCTAACACCAAAGGCAGAACATTGAATAACCCCATTGATCCTGGAAAGTCATATCGTCAAAGGCAGAACATTGAATAACCCCATTGATTCTGGGAAATCATATCATCAAAAGGCAGAACATTGAATAACCCCATTGATTCTGGGAGGTCATATCGTCCACATTGAATAACCCGACTGATTCTGATAAATCGTATCACCAAAGGTATAGCATTTAATAACTCATTTGATTCTGTGAGATCATGTCATCAGAATAGTCAGTTACCTCAGTGAATCTTGGAAATTAACGGCGATGATATTTCCATACTGTACAGCCTGGACACTTACATGTAAAATGTCCGTGGTCTGTCTAAACATGGCTGGTTTGTTTTTGTATTGTTGTACTGTTGACTGTTTATGCATCTGTCAATGAATTCTAATATTCAAATAAATACATTTATTTTAAATTTAGAAAGATATAAAAAGTTCAAACCAAACAGAACTTCTGTGACAATAGAGAAACGAGGTGGAATAAATATTGCTCTTTGTCGCAGTTTTACGTCAGTTATTCTCGGCATGGAGAATCGAGATGTCACGCTGAAAGTAACATATAAAGGCGATTACATAACGTGGCGTTTCTCAGCCTTGATGTCACATTGGCAACACTACATGAGGCTATACACCGTGACTGTTTTCCAGTCCCCCCATCATCACCTGCGAGAGTGGACAGATAACGCTTCTATTAGATAGGTTGAATCTGTTTGAATATCTCTCTTTTTCTCTCTCTCTCTCCCTCTCTCTCTCTCTCTAACCCGGGGTGGCAGTTTGTCTAGTGGTTGAGGCGTTCCCCATCCACACCAAAATGGACATATAACACTTCTATTATATGGGTTGAATCTGGTTGAAGCGTTCCCTCGTCACGCGAAGGCCCGGGTTCGATTCCCAACATGGGTATAATGTTGTCCCCCGCCGTGATAATGCTGGAGTATTGCAAAAAGCGGTGTGAAAAAAAGCAACAACTCTCTCTTACCAACTCCCCGCCATCCATTACTCAGCTACCGATTTTGTGCAACATACACCAGGATCAGTGTACGGGCTTGTCATGAACATTTGGCTGATGGTATGGTCGGGTTGGTTTCAGCACGAAGAGAATTAAGCTCTGGCGCTGAGAGAAACGGTTCTGTTGTCTGCGAGTGTGGAGTTCTTGTAAAACACCATTACAGATCCGCCGGAATAAGCGCATCACGTATGCTAGAGACACTGGGATTTGGACAAGAGACAGGTCGATAAGAACAACAACAATTCCACAGATGGAATGGTTTAACCTTATTTCTTTTACACTGCAAGTATTCAGATGACCTACGTCATGGAGCCGCCTCACCGTTTGCGGTCAGGCACCGGCAGTTTTATGTTTATATAACTAAGATAGATAGATAGATAGATAGATAGATAGATAGATAGATAGATAGATAGATATTACGCGTTAAAGAATGATAGTACCATTTATGTAGTATATAGCATAATACATAGTCTATCACATTCTGTCTACAGAGTGAGTGAGTGGGTAGTTGAATGAGTGAGTGGTTACTTGTGTGAGCAAGACTTAGTGGCTAGTTAAATTAGTGAGGGTATGGGTAGTTAATTAAGTAAGTCGGTAGTTATGTGAGTGAGTGGGTGGATTTGGGTAGTCTGAGTGACACAGTGGCTGGGTAGTTGAGTGAGGAAGTGGACGAGTGAGTGGGTAGGTGGTTGAGCGAGTAAGTGGGTGGATTTGACCAGTCTGAGTGAGGCGTGACGACAAACAACTAGGCTACCAGCGATTGGAGAATTTTACAGAACCATCCAGGAATGCCGCCAATATACTTTAATAAAAATAATACGTGAAGACGACAACCTCCACTGCAGCCTCCATCGGCGTCAGCATGCATCATCGTCAAACTGCAGACATTGTACGTCCGCTTCTTCAGGTTACAGCTCTCTCGGTATAGCGTGAACGCAGGACCGTCGTATGCATGGAAATTCCGGTTGAACCAAGGGGCCGCTATCAGTTACAAGCATTACACCATGTGTTAGCGATAGCTAACCGACTAATGCCATCACGCCCACAAGTGTTAGCACAGTACATCGATCACCGGCCTATACCCTACATGGATCACTACAGTTGTAGTTAAGCTGTGTTTTACACAAATTAATTAACACCAGCTAATAAAATATGTTGTAGAATCGAACGCAAGTGTGTTTAGATTGCCATATGTAGTAAGGTCGTGGGTTCGTTGAAACATATGTTATCCCCCAGACATATGTTAGCTCCGATAACACTACAAGACAGAGTAATACCGGATTAGCTATCATTGTCCTTATGAAACCGCGAAGTAAACAGTATCTGAATGACCGCGAGCCTTATGCTGAACATAACTATGGGCCTACATGTGTCATGACACTTTATGATGAAGTGATCGCCAAAACACTACAGTGTAAGCAGAAAGCGATAAATCACTAACCTTTGACAGTATAATGTATGTAAACACTCCCGCCTATAATCTTAGGAACGCAGGGAATGCACTTCAGACATTGATAAACTCTGTTCAATTGTGTAAGAATTTTAAATAGTTTTGGTAGCCTTGTGTTAAAGGTTGCATGCTTTTTTACATCAATCATAAGGTCATAATGTATGGCTTATGTCGAAGAAATGGTCTTCTTGAAGGAAAAACGTTTCTTGGAGTAAATGTTTCTCTAGAAGATGATGTCGCAAACACCTGGTGAAATCACAGATTTCAGTGATTCATCATATAATTTTCATCACTTTTTTGTCTTTTACGCCCAATGGAATCTGTTTTAGTAGATAGTCGAGACTGGTTATTGCCTGGCGTTGACGTTTTATATTTAATTTTCCTCTTTCAATTTCTTTTTGAGGATATGGTCCATCACGGAGGCAAGGCATATTCAGAAATAATTTTTGGAACGGTCTCTTCGAATTAACAAAACTAAAGACCTAAAATGAATTCAACTATAGTACTTGAACAAAGGATCTGTGAATTACCTTGTTACACAACCCAAAGGATAACTTTAGTTAATTATCCCGTGATTTTAACCGGAGAATAACTAAAAGGAATAACCCTGTTACGTAACCCGAAGAACCACTTTAATCAATTACCCCCATGACTTAAATTAAAGGGCCATTTTAAATGAATTAATCTGTTATTTAACCCAAAGGACCACTTTATTAAACTACCCCCATGACTTAAAATTAAAGAGCCATTTTTAATGAATTAATCTGTTATTTAACCCAAAGAACCTTTTTAATGAACTACTCCCATGACTTCAATTAAAGGATCATTTTAAATGAATTAATCTGTTACTTAACCCAAAGAACCTTTTTAATGAATTACCCCCTTGACTTCATGAAAGTTCCATTTTAAATGAATTAATCTTTTACTTAACCCAAAGGACCACGTTAATGAATTACCCCCCATGACTTAAACTGACACTTTAATTAATAAATACTCTCTAACATAACCCAAAGAAACACTTTACTGACTTACCCCGTCACTTAAACCAAAGAACAACTAAACAGAATAACTATTAAAGGACCACATAAATGAAATATCACTGTACTTAACCCAAAGGACCACTTTAATGAATTACCCCCCATGTCTTAAACTAACACTTTAATTAATAAATACTCTCTAGCATAACCCAAAGAAACACTTTACTGACTTACCCCGTCACTTAAACCAAAGAACAACTAAACAGATTAACTATTAAAGGACTACATAAATGAAATATCTCTGGACTTAAACCAAAGGACTACTTCAATAATTGACCCAGTAACAATAAAACCAAATGACCACTTTAGTGCATTAACCCGGAAGAGAAAGCAAATAATCAGGTAATTGAATTAAGATATGATATCCAACTTTTAAATATTTTGAATTGGAAGTATCTTTTGAATAATCCAAGATGTTTCATTCAGTCACTCGCAGCAGGCTGCAGTTTGGCGCAGACATCAATGGCGCTGGATAAGTGCGTGTCATATAACACAGGGCCTCCATGGACGACAATTCAATCGGTGTTTATGTTGTTCATGAATCTCTAATATTTACATTGTGTACAGGAAACACAGAAATGCAATCTCAGAGTTCAGAAACACAAGCCTGAATTACGTAGAGGAATACCCACAAGGCCGAAACAGTTTAGCCCAGGTTCCTGTACAGTCAAACAATATTGGAGGAGGAGGGTGGCGTGTGTGATGGCTAAAACTGCAGCTTAGCATTATTTGTTTTTGTCCAATGACTACTTATGCAAATTTAAAATGAAATCTAGATTCAATCGATCGACATTAGACTTTTTGTCAATGGCGTCCCCGTGCTATTGACAGCTTCTTGAAGCACGGGACGAACTAGACGCTTGTGAGGAGTCTGTGTTTATTAGATAACATGCACGTCAGTCCGGGTCTCTGTAAACGAAACAGACATGCTGCAAGATATGAATAATAACGAGTTGATATTTTCTGTGCTGAGTTGCAAGTTTGTTAATTTTATTTGATATACTGGAGTCCTGTCAGGCAGGGTCGTGAAGATGAAAGGAGCCATGGTCGCAATCAGCTGATTGACACCTCGCGAGCGTTAGTCAGTCTTGAGTGAGAATATATGATATTGGATGAGGTTCTTTATCACCAAAGAAATGTGCAGTTTGTAAATATCTTCATTTTTGTTGACGACTTGACGAACTGAACCGTTTTAAAGGTGAGACCTCTGTCTATGAGTGAGTGAATATAGTTAACGCCGCTTTTAGCAGTTTTCGAGTAATTTCAAGGCGGGGGTCACCAGAAATACGTGCACATTTGGGGAATCGAACCCGCCCCTTTGGCGTTACAAGCGAACGCTGGGCTACCCAACTGCCCCACCAGTCTGTGACACAATGTATGAGGACGTCAGCGTTTATTGTGCAATATGACTAGACTGTGATTGATAAGTAACGGTTTATTGAACGTATATATGTGGTACTACATCGACTGAAGGTACTACATCGACTGTTTGCAACGTCTCCCTTTTCTTCTACCAATACAAACACACTTACCTACAATCGTCGATAGCTACGAAGATTGATATACAGTTTACTCTTGTTATAACATGAGTTATATCGAACGTATTAACGATCCAAGAGTAAGTCCGTCAGTAGGTTTAACGCCGTTTTGAACAGTATTCCAGTTATATCACGGCATGTCAGCTTAATGTGGGAGGAAAGCCCGAAGTGATGCAAGTCGATCCTCCAAGAATGGTTTTTCACGTTACCACAGAATGAGTATCTAGCTGATGCCATTTCAAACATAACATGTGGATAAGACGAGTCAGAAAGATTTGACATCACGTGTTCATGTTCCGCTGATGCCGTCTGTTGTTTCAGAGATCTGCATATATGTCTTGCTCTACGTCTTTAGTGTACAAACCTCCAAGTTGCAATGTGACCGTCGGCTGGGATGCGTTCTTTACAGTTTTGTAAAAACGGACTGTCTTTAAAAACGTTTGAACATTTATCTAACTGTACTGGTCCTCGTATACGTTTCTCGTCGCGTGTAATCCCTAGTTTGAAGTGCGGGAAACACAAGCGTCTTTATGTAACCACAGAACCCGTCACGATGGGCCTCGTTCCAAAAATCGACCCCAGTGCTACGACTGTCACCAGTCTATATTTCAGTATTAGTTTTCAGGTTGACGTAGTGCTTAGTTCACATTGTGGAACGATTGCTGGTTTAGAACATGTTTCATCGAAAAGGTTTTAAAAATGATTATATCTCTACTTGCTAGTGTCAATCACATGAAATATAAAGGCTCATTTTGAATGATGCATTCAGCTTATGGGTGTCTTTCTTCTGACTGTTTCCATGGAAACATATTTTTAAGAACAGAGAGAGACACATAAAAACCTCCGGACCCATAATCTCCAGTAAGAAATCCATCCAAGGAATACAAACTTCAGATCTCCAAAGTGAGAACTCTTTTTGTACATTTCGATTCGACCTTACTGTGAATATTTTTTGTCGGCAAAAATATTCATTTGTGACGAGGAACCGTTAGAATAGTTACGCGAACTCCTCAGGAAAATGTCCAGGTTCCGAAATTCGAGACCAGCGGAGTGATGATATTAGATCGCAGTTCCGATCTTTGCAAACGATACATCAAATTAATGGCGTTATATTATCTGTTTTGTCCCTTTACAAAACCATGTCGTTTGTTTGCCAGGAATCAATTCCATTTCAGGAGATGGTCAAACTGGCCTGTAGGCATCATGCAGTCAAAGCCTCCCGTGGTATACTGACAAATTGATCCATTATGTGTCTCGAGAAAACCCTACAACTAAGACAGCGACATCTGCAACTGTAAGTTACTCACTGAGGACGAACCTTTCTGCACTTTGATACGTAAAACACGCGATGCATTTTAAGAAAAGGATTTGTCTTCATGTCATAGTCTGAATCGATTTTGAAATAACAAGCTAGCATAATAGGTCATATAGGTACTGATGACTTTATAGAGCAGATGGGTGTTTCATGTGTACGGGTTTACCTGGTGTCGTTTCATACCGTACCTGACAGGCCCATCAGTAATTGAGTATTCAACATGGCACTTACGTAAACAACCTGTTGCTGTAGCTGTTGGTAATGCTGGTATTTAAATCTTTTTATCTCTCTAAAAAAACCCACGACAGACAGATAACTTAGACGCCAACGGACATGTAACAGAGATATCAACTGACAGGTAACCTTGGCGCAAACAGGCAGGTAACAGAGATATCAACTAACGGGTAACGTTGACGCCAAAAGGCAGGTAACAGAGATATTAACTGACAGGTAACGTTGAAGCCAACAGGCAGGTAACAGAATTCAAATATCATCTGACAGGTAACGTTGACGCCAACAGGCAGGTAACAGAGATATCAACTGACTGGTAACATACAGTTAACAGAGATATCAACAGACAGGTAACGCTGACGACAACAAACTGGTAGGGTTGACCTCAACAGGGAGGTAACGCTGACGACAACAGAAAGCTAGCACAGACATCAACAGACAGGTAACGCTGACGACAACAAACTGGTAGGTTTGACGTCAACAGACAGGTAATGCTGACGATAACAAACTGGTAGGTTTGACGTCAACAGAGAGGTAACGCTGACGACAACACACTGGTAGGGTTGACGTCAACAGACAGGTAACGCTGACGACAACACACTGGTAGGGTTGACGTCAACAGACAGGTAACGCTGACGACAACACACTGGTAGGTTTGACGTCAACAGACAGGTAACGTTGATGTCAACAAACTGGTAGGTTTGACGTCAACAGACAGGTAACGCTGACGATAACACACTGGTAGGTTTGACGTCAACAGACAGGTAACGCTGACGACAACACACTGGTAGGTTTGACGTCAACAGACAGGTTACGCTGACGACAACAAACTGGTAGGTTTGACGTCAACAGACAGGTAACGCTGACGACAACAAACTGGTAGGTTTGACGTCAACAGACAGGTAACATAGACGCAAATCTGGATCTATTGCGGGGACGTCATGAAATTTGATCATTTTTCTGATGTATTCTACTTATATCACGGCGTGTCAGCTTGACGTGGGAGGAAAGCCCGAAGTCTTAGGCGTTTATCACTTTGGCTTAACCGAAGAGCACGGGTATGGTGCTGATTAACTTTGACACATAATCAGTCCGAACCGGGATTTGAACTTACTATCACAGGTTTCTGTCACGCCTAAGGGGCGCAACTCTGCACAGAGAAGACGACTGGCCCCCATCCATCCTGTGATGGGCTGATACACAAATGCCTGATGCCTATCACACTCCATCTCTATTGGCCAATCATAGTTTCGTGTTGCGTAATAAATGACGACTAGTTGGTGTATTGGGGTATTATTGGCGGCTGACAGGGAACGATTCAATGTTATCACTGGGCTAATGAGTATTAGCGAGAATAACATCAACGTCATTAGGGAATAATGACTTCTCGTCATTTCTCGCGAGGTTTCGGGTCGGAGCCATCACGGCGTTTATTGATACTCTTCTGGTTTCGTAATGGCAGAAGTTTTGGTAAAATTGAAAATCGACTTTGCTGGCGTATTGCTTTTTTAAGGAATTCAGGCTTTCGTTTTGCAATAATAGGATATAATAGTTTCATAAACAGCTTTCGCTTTCAGTTAAAATCCCCAATAGTTCGTCAAAACGACGCATTATCACATAGCAGTAGAGTTAGAGAGAACAAACGAATTTATAGAGTAAGTGGAATTAGAATAAGCGACTTCTGTTTTACGCCACAGTCAATAATATTACAATATTTATCTGTTGTTTAACGCCGCACTCGTTCCAGTTATATGACATCGGTCTATAAATAACCGCGTCTGGACCAGACAATCCATTGATTAACATCACGATCACCGATCCACGCAGTGGATATGGTCATCTATTCAGTCATCGAGCCTGACCACCTAATCCCGTTAGTTGCCTCTCACTCAATATTACAGCTGTATCAATAACGATGTAAATAGTAGTTTGGGGCCATACTAACCAGTGGTTGATAGCATGAGACACGATCCCGCCGCCGTGCTGCGACGACACACTGCCATTCAGATTACAGGTTATAACCAGTGCTTGGAAATATGGGGTTCTGGGGGCCAATTCTGAGCAGGAATCCAATGAGGTCGAACAAAACTATGAATAGGTAGAATAGTTTTCCCCAACGTCAAATACCACTCTCCTTCTCCTTCATCAAGAGGAGCTGAACATAAGTAACAAGCTCTCAAGTAAATATCTACATGAACGTTATAAATATCCCGTGTCATATACACATATATTAAGCAGGGATAAGGGAGAGCTCCGCCCAGCTTGGAAATACGTTGTCATATTTGAACGTTGTGTGACAGGATTAGAAAAACCTACAAATCACGCAAACCAAATTCTGAACACGAACCTAATTTGATGGCGGCCGCTCGTTTCATTACGTTTTTTGTAATGAAATTACTCGATGCATGCCATCGGTTCGTCATACAACAACGTGAACAACTGCTTGGATGAAAGAAACGATGCTCGCCAGATGTCTAGATCTTATACAACATCTCGCCAATAGACGTGGGAGGTATTTCAAACGATTTGTAATACAGTTGATGTTCTTATCAATAAATAAACATAAAGGTGTGTAGTATCAGATTTACTGTTACGAACAGCCAATGTTAATGTGTTTTAATTTCGTTGTTCTCTATCCTACAGGAACAAGTTGTTTAGAGCGGATGTGTAAATTGTTTCATCAATCGCTTATATCGAACCTCCGGTTAGTTGTCCTGAGTTGAATGTGGTATGTTTATGTCGCTTTATATATGTCGATCTGGCCAAGTTCTTTTATGTCAAGGGACCGCCTCCGTGGTCTAGTGGTAGAGCGGAAGGTCCGGGGTTCGATCCCCGGCCGCGTTATACCAAAAGACGTTAAAAGATGATACTTGTTGTTACCCTGTCTGGCGCTCGGCATTAAGGGGCTAAAACAAGGACTGGTCGGCTCGGAGTCAGTATACTGTGTCTGAGTGGGGTATTCATGTTGAACTGCAGCATGGTATCTCAGTGTGCTACCACTATAAATTGGCATCAGCCCGGACTAGTACAAACAGCCACACACACACGTGCATGCACGTCGCCATATAAGTGCAATAATCTTGGACGCGACGTTAAACCCAATTTCACCTCACCACTTTTATGTCGAACCTACTGTTATTTCTAAGTTATCCAGAGAGCAATGGGGTAGCTTTATGTCACCACTCCCTATGTGTCGAAATGTCCATGTTACCAGTGATTCAAAGCGTAATTGTGTATTTAAAGAATGCTCGCTTATTTATATCAGACCTGGTATTTCGGGAGCATGGGTGGCCCAGTCGTCTAAGGCACCGCAATGCTCAGTGCAGAGTTGTTTCCCTTGGGCACGCCAGAAACCTACGATCGTGTGTTTCTTGGTTTGTCAGCACCAAACCCATGCTCGTGGGTTTCACCAAATAGGAACGCCTGAGACATGCACCACTTCGGGATTTTGATCCTCCCACATTGCGGTAGCACACCATGATATCATTATAGATCGCATCGCCAGTTACCTGTCGGACTTTCGATCACACAAAGGGGCGGTCGGTTTGCCTAGTGGTTAAAGCGTTCGCTCGTCACGCCGAAGACCCGGGTTCGATTTCCCACCTGGGTACAATGTGTGAAGCCCATTTCTTGTGTTCCCCGCCGTGATATTGCTGGAATATTGCTATAAGAGGCGTAAAACCGTACTCACTCAATCCATCGATCACACAAGATCCACCGATGCTCGGGGACCTGAAGTCTCTCTGACTTGTCCCTTTGCGCCGAAAGCATGATTTGTGCGGTTTGACTGGTCCAGACTTGATTATAAGCTGGATGACGTGATGTGACTGAGGTGACAAAACGGCGTCAAACAACCTTCACTACATCAGACTACTCAGTCTACTGTAAAGTACTAGTGCCTCATAGATTAATAGAGTGAGTATGGTTTTACGCCGCTTTTAGCAACATTCCTGCAATATGACGGCGGAGGACACCAGAAATGTGCTTTTAATTATACTTTGTACCCATGTGGGGAATCGAACCCGGGTCTACTGCGTGACGAGTGAACGCTTTAACCACTTGGCAACCCCACCGCACGGTTAATGGTGTGTTTGTTTGTTTGTGTGCGTGTCTGTGTGTGTGTGTGAACGTGTGTGCGAGAATGCGTACGTATGACCACGGGTTGGGATGGGGCTAGAGGTGTGCGCGTGCGTGTGTGCATAAACATTTACATTCCCCACATACAATCAATATTCCAGGAAATATCTCACTCCCAACACGATCCGTTCTAACATGTACACTACAGAAATGGAAGACTTAATCTGTTAATGTCAGCAATAAAATGCACAATGGCTCATTGACCAGGAACTCATTGACCAGGAATTACGATAACAGTCCGTGGTGCACGATTCATCAGCCTGGTTTCAGGCAGCAAGTCCCCTGGCGCGCCGCCTCTCTTGTTGCACCGTAAGCTGGTAAGGGAACCATTTAGTTTTCTGTTTCTCATCACACTAATTTCTCTGCAGACCAAAATAAATAGAAGGGATCTTTTGATTCCCACTGACTAATCCGAAGCCAGCATCGGACGAATTGTTGATAAGGGCTGATATCTGTCGAGTAATCATGTTTGAAGCCGCATCCGGGGCATGGGTGGCCCAGTCGACTAAGGCGCCGCGACTCGCTGTGCAGAGTTGCCTATGATTGTGGGTTCGAATCCCGGTTCGCCCCGATTATGTTTCGAGGTTTGTCACCACCCTACCCGTGCTCGTGGGTTTCACCGAAGTGGTAAACGTCTGAGACCTGCATCACTTCGGGCTTTCCTCCCACATTAAGCTGACATGCCGCGATATAACTGTAATACTGTTAAATGCGGCGTTAAACCCAACTCACTCACTGAAGCCGCATCAGCATTCGGCGACCAAAACATCAAGAGTTACGCCCCTTCAAATTAAGAAATCTACGGCTTTGTCCTACAATGCATGATCCATCTGAAGTAAATATTTCAAATTTAGGCGTTATTAAAGATACATAAACTTAATAAAGTTGCTACGTTCGAATTTTAACCCGATGGCTCTTGACACACACATTTCGTATATGACAATGATGTAACTAAAAGATGAATTCGCTTGTCTAAATTATCCGGGAAATAGTAAATTTCGTTATTAAGATGCCAAAATGTTATAATCTCAATCAAATTTAGTTTTCTTTGATAGCAAGGTGCACTGGTTACAATCTATATTTCTAATCTCCTCAACGTATATAGATTATATGCTTCTAGTACCCCCGGTACTGAAATGAACTCATTTTCCCGCCTTGTATATGGATTTAAAATGTTCGTTACAATATTCGAGATAGTTTTAATCATCCAGATCGATGGTCTGAAACTGAACTTGACGTAAAATCAAACAAAACGCACCCGAAATAGATGTTGAGAAAAGTCAGTCGCCTTTCGAGGTAGCACGTGAAGAACGTGCAGTGGAGATGTAGGTCACATGACCGTTATGTTCGTGCAGGCGCGTGATGTATTGGATGGAACGACCCATCAGTTGAAGTAGGGCAATAGACACCGAGGTAATTTGGGCTTTGATGACCGACAACACTTCACTCGGAACTTCCTATAAAAATCAATTATTGTATGATATGTTATGCTAGTTTTAGTACAGTTTTATGATGAATAGGCCCGGGTGTAATCAAAAGGCTCCTTTCTCGAGTGTATTTCAATATCACATCAGCCCGTGAGAGGGAATCAATGATTAAACATTTCCATGATAAAAGTTAACTCGGTGATGTTTTGTTTCACATAGATATGGTTGATTCAGATACAAAATGACCGAACGACCCTTTCAGCACATTTTTAACGTTCTGGTTGAGCCTATGGGCTTAATCTGCTTATGGTAGAATGTATGGCTGACAAATTGAGTGAGTTTGGTTTTATGTCGTTTTAGCATTTTTTAAACCAAATCCATGCCAAAGACATCAATAATGGGTTTCACGCGAAGTGCCCATACGGACATCGAACCCGGGCTGGCGTGACGAGCGAACACTGTTACCGCTCGGCTAAAACCCTCCACCCGCTGTTTGTCTTAATATATGACCTCTCCATTTTACGTTGATTTGAGTGAGTAGGTTTTACTCCCTTCTTAGCAATATTCCAGCAATATGCAGTAACCATTAGGCTACCACACCGCCTCACGTTGATTGAGTCATAACGGTAAATTATACACACACCTGTAGCTCGACGCTGACCTCGTATGCAAGGCAATGCCTAAATCAAAGAGAACAATAGATAAACAAAACCACGCCTATAGTCTAAGGGGAGGAGCAGGAGGCGGGGGGGGGGGGGGGGGGGGGGGGGGGGCATTTCTAGATTAATCCTCCAACAATTGTATGTTAGGTAGACATCAGACGTCGGTGTGGAGTTTTGACGCCGCTTTAGAAATATTTCTCTCATATCATGGCGGGGAACACCTCGAGTTGACTTCCCAAATTGCACCGGTGTGCGTTACAGGGCCGTCTGTATGACGTCTGATCACGTGAACTGCTGGGCCACCCTGCCGCGCCATAACGTGGGAAGCTTTACTCATGTCGATCCTGTATACACGATACATATGATTTACACATGGCAATCATGCAACACAAAGCCCACATGCTAGGATGCTGTATCTCCCGTATGGTTTCTTTCCCCTCATTCATATTTATCATCCAGGGGGGATTATATAAATGACCAGGGCCCTTTATGATTTCCCCATGTGGTGTATGTAATAACATACGTTGTGTAACAACAATTTCATGTATATAATAACACCATGATGTATGATGCGAAAACATATTTCTGAAACTCAATGTCAAAGAGTCTCCTTGCGCACCTATTTAACTACGGTCATGATTTGTGGTCGTACATAGTTATATTTTAAACCCCAGACAATAAAACAAGCGGTACATGGTGTGGTGTACATTGTCGTCTCTCCGTCCCTCTGTCGATATCCGAGATGGCATCCGTGAATGTCAGATCGCCACAGGGGAAAGTTGGAAGTCGGTATCCCGGCCCAGGTGAGATACGTTTGGTATGTCTGATGGATCAGAGGCCACCTCCGCCCACATACACCATACTCCCTCTATGAACGCATGGAGGCTTATTTTTGTAACCATCTTTCATCAGTGGGGTTCATTTATTGCGGCATACTGCCAGTAAATTCAGGTTTCTAGTGATGTGACTTGGTTAATAACAAAGGCGAATTTACTGGAAGGTTTTTTGAATGAATAAATTCCGTAAATCTGACCAGGTGCTTGTTGACATATTTGCCCTACACCCGACGTTTATTGAAGCCCTAATGTATTCGATACCCGGTATATAAGTAGACATGTGGAACGTGTCAAAGAGACAGGCCTGTAGAACTGTAGGGAAGAGAGAGATGAAGAGTAATTTTGGTTAAAAAGATGGAATTAAGATGGCGAAAGAGCACATATGTGCATCTACTGGGTGTCACCTATAACTAGACACAAATACATCTACTGTGTGTCACCAATAACTAGACACAAATACATCTACGTAGTGTCACCAATAACTAGACACAAATACATCTACGTAGTGTCACCAATAACTAGACACAAATACATCTACGTAGTGTCACCAATAACTAGACACAAATACATCTACTTAGTGTCACCAATAACTAGACACAAATACATCTACGTAGTGTCACCAATAACTAGACACGAGATACATCTACTTAGTGTCACCAATAACTAGACACAAGATACATCTACTTAGTGTCACCAATAACTAGACACAAGATACATCTACTGAGTGTCACCAATAACTAGACACAAGATACATCTACTGTGTGTCACCAATAACTAGACACAAGATACATCTACTGTGTGTCACCAATAACTAGACACAAGATACATCTACTGAGTGTCACCAATAACTAGACACAAGATACATCTACTGTGTGTCACCAATAACTAGACACAAGATACATCTACTGTGTGTCACCAATAACTAGACACAAGATACATCTACTGTGTGTCACCAATAACTAGACACAAGATACATCTACTGTGTGTCACCAATAACTAGACACAAGATACATCTACTGAGTGTCACCAATAACTAGACACAAGATACATCTATTTAGTGTCACCAATAACTAGACACAAGATACATCTATTTAGTGTCACCAATAACTAGACACAAGATACATCTACTTAGTGTCATCAATAACTAGACACAAGATACATCTACTGTGTGTCACCAATAACTAGACACAAGATACATCTACTTAGTGTCATCAATAACTAGACACAAGATACATCTAATGTGTGTCACCAATAACTAGACACAAGATACATCTACTGTGTGTCACCAATAACTAGACACAAGATACATCTACTGAGTGTCACCAATAACTAGACACAAGATACATCTAATCGCACATGATTTGTTTCGCCGTCCCTTTTTACTAAATTATACAGAAGGGCACAGCATGTGTTGACGTGTATAGAATCACGTAACCGAATGAATTAAGCACTTTGAAAACACCTTGAGGGAGATACAGTGTATAGAGCATATACGTATATACAGTGACGTAACGTCAGGGTCAACGACGTCATTATACTCACCCCCTCCCCCTCCCCCTCCCCCTCCCCCTCCAACCCCAACCCCCGTCCTCTGCACCGACCGCTTTTTCATATCCTCATAAATCTTGCGTCTACTTTTCCAGACATATTTTACAATGGCGGGTGTATGTGTTCAGTGGAGAGAGGATGTTTTGCCCCCATAACGAGGCGTCCACGTAACTAGATAGCGCGAGTAACAGTTGTGCCAGTGCCTCCTGTTGATCCCTGGCTTTGTCGCTCCTTCCTATGGTACCAAACTGCTGTCTACTTACACGACAACGATGTGAGGAACGTGATCAAGTATATGGCTCATATATGCGTGATATTAGGGAGAATACAAGCGAGTAATCTGTCATACAGACCCTGAAACAAATATATCCAATACAGCCCATGCAAGTCTATAACATTTGGCAAGTCTCGATAACTGCAGTATCTAAAACTGAAGTCTATGGGCTCCTTTTATATTATATTTCATAATTATAATTTAACAAAAAATATTAGCTGCCAAGTTTATTCATTTCAGATATTAGTCTAACCAGAGAGTTGTGGGGCCCGGTGTGGCTATGTGAACTGTGTCGCGGAAAACCTGAATAATTCGTTTTGACATTTATTAAAAGTCCCCCAGGACTTTGAGGGGTTCCAGTCAATGCGCTGTCACTTGACTATCTTGTCTGTTCGGGCTCTCAATCACTGGATTGTCTGGTCCATCACCTGATTGTTTACGATTCGATTTTTTACAGACAGCATTTGTGTGGCAGGAGTATTGCAGTGCGGTGCTAGGCAACAGATAAACATCCACCTTTGAATGCAACTTTAGTGATCGACGGGTACTACAGACGGGTACTACAGCAGGACATACTTACCCTTTCCCCGAACACCCGGTGTCATCACTTATCCACCCATATACATTACACCGCTATTGTCCTTTTACGCCCAACATAATCTGTTTCGGCAGATAAAAAGTCTTTGGCGTTGACGTTCTCTATTGTTAATTTATCATCCTTTAATTGTTTGTTTGTTGTTTAACGCCGCCAGTTATTGACATCATGAGCATCGATCCACGCAATTGGGATCGATGACATGCATCGACCAAGTCAGTGAACCTGACCACCCGATCCCGTTAGTCGCCTCTTATGACAAGCATAGTCGCCTTTTACGGCAGGCATGGGTGGCTGAAGACCTTTTCTACCCTGGATCTTAACGGGTCTCCTTTAATTGGACAAGAGTGTGCTAGTGTTAGTAAAGAACGACTACACGAGTAAGAATTAAAAGTCTCAATCGCATTCGGTGCACCCGTCGTCACTGGTTCCTCCACAGTGGCAAATGTCCTTACATTACTTGACACGCTGTATTGGCGTGTTAAGCTACGTTAAACCGAACTCACTCACTCACTCACTCATTCTTTCGTTTCTTGTGATTCGTGATTAATACAAACACATGCATAACAAACATGTTCGCAGCAATACCAAAACGTAGCCATTGCGAATAAAGATTTCGAATTTCGAATATATCATGAAACAACTTCAATACAACGTGTAGCTAGTCAGTGATATCCGTGACACAGGTGGTTTCATGGAAGAATAACCTAATTTGATGAACCCCACATTTGACATATTTTTTAAAAAATTGGCCCACAAATTGTATAGCGCAAATTGAAGAAATTAAAACCAGTTTCCGACATGTTTCTGGTGTATAGGCAAGGTCTTTGCTTTCGTTCCCCAACAACAACTTCACAATGCTAATTTTACGATTATGCAACTTTGGATGGTATTTTAATAATATTTTTATTCATTAATTATGATATAATATTCCGTTTGCGTCCCAGACAAGCCATATTGGACATCGCTTGACTAAACCCAAATCCATAAAGGTTCCTATTCGCAAATCATAATGAATATCCGCATGATAGAACCAAGTCGCCCTGCTCTATAGGTCGTATTATCAGTGATCTTTAGAGTGTGCCATCGTCGGTATCTTCAAGTCATTAGTGTACACAATCAGACTGACATGATTCTGGTAATTGAATTTATTTATCGGTTCCTATTGCTGAGTCTACCACCCAGTGTATGGTGAAATCGTTCTGCACAAGCACCAGAATCGATTCCTCTTTCCCCACTAAGAGAGCATCTAGAATGGTTGGCGTGATTGTACAGTGATTCTTAGCCTTTGAACTGGCGTCAAGCTCGTCAATATATCTAACAGGCAAGGGACAGTCTGAAAATCGGTATGATTTGGCCAAGTTGTTCAATTACCGAAACAGCACTTAACCTATTGCCGTCCTCCGTAGATGAGCTCTGTGATGGCTGTTACCGCTCCTATAATCGTTACTGACCGCGCGACTAGTAGAATTACCCACATTCGTGAGTCTGTGAAGACTTTGATGAACATGTCTGCCATATTTACATAAGCTATCAACTAGAAAATGATATGTTGTTGGCAAAACTAACAAACACAAGTCCCATGAAGATCAGGGTTAGAATTGGCATTCCGCAACCAATGAGTGTTGGAAAAGGCCTGAGACGGGATTCGGTGGTCATTCTTGCTGACTTGGTTGATGGAAGTCATCTAATCCAAATTGCGGTCCAGATTATTTACAGACCGATGTCATATATCTGGAATATATCTGAGTGCGGCGTTGAACAAAACAATTGCCAAAAGATAATTGCAAATAATGTAAAAGTAGTCCTTAATTTCGACCACCTACAGATTTTCAAACAATTATTGCAGTAATGCAGCTAATATCCTAGAACTTTGTCAGTTTTTTTCTGCTCCAAAAGAAAAAAACCCACTCGTATTTGATAAGCCCTTTCATTTCAACTGCAATGCGACGTAGTTGTTTAACCGGAAACTACAGAGCGGCCATTTTTTATCCGGTCCAGACATGCCCAAAAGGAGCACCCTGCGAGTAATGAGGTAGACTCGAAGTTAGGTTTGATGGCGGATGTTTGTGCGTTTGGGGACACGTCTTCTTGTCAAAGGATCGAGCTTGAAGTGTGAGTACCCGCATATTAACCTGAACGGTTCATCTTAAGATTTGGCATCCCTCTGAGACCAACGGTTTAAAATAATTGGCCGCAACAATCGTTTGAGGTTTCATGTTGCGGAAACAAGTGCTCCTATTTAAATACAAATTTGAAAACATCTTTCCTGTAACTTTTTTTTCATAAAGTGAGTGCTTTCGTAGTCAGAATGTTTACAAGTTGAACACTTTTTGTGTCGTGACGCACTAGTGGAGTCTGTAATCTCAAAATAAATCAAAATATCATCCCAACTTTGATAAAAACGCATACAAACCACAAGACATTGTGTTTTCAGGACTGATTACACGAGCATGCAAGCAATCAGCCCGATAGAGGGCGCCTTTGAAGTCAACTTGTTACTTGGAGGCAATCTGGGGCGCTTTGATCCTGTCTCCCATTGTTCAAACTTATCATACATTTCTTGTGGGCTTAATTCTACCGACGTCATGATCATTCTTGCTGTTATTATTATTTCAAATTTAAATAAAAACATCCTTTACCATGTGGTGTAGCTTGATATTTGTGTACAGGAAAGATTGCATGCCAGAAAGATGTCTCCCGTGTTTTGCGTGACGTGATTGGATGTTGTTCTGACTGACTGACCAATACCGGATCCCTGTTTTAATTTCCTCCGTACATGCATCTGCATGTGTAACCATGGTAATATCTCGAACGGTGTTCACACAATGTAGGAATTGATTATCGTGAGTTGGTAGGCGACGCGGTGTGAGAAAAAAACCCACGAGCTTGTGTACAAATAGGTTTTAATCAGATGAGCAAAACCTTGATATCGTTGTGTTATGACTGAATTCTGTATATTACAAATTGCTTCTACGTGTATGTTTGTAAACTGAATAATAGTAGCTATTCTTGGTACGTTTATTTGGAACGCTCTTTTCATATTTTATGCATCAGCTCCAGAATCCTCGGTAACTTGTTTAATATTTGAACATCCCCCTGACATGTTTATCAACAGTTGTTTATGCACTGCAATTGAATATCGTACAACATTAACAGTTGTGCACCCATATGTATTACGTTGTTACACTTAAAAATGTCGCGAACCGTAAGATTACATATGACCAGTGTTAAATAACATTGCTGTTTGTGAATAAAAGAGACCGCCTCCGTGGTCTAGTGGTAAAGCGTCCGCCCGGAAAGCGGAAGGTCCGGGGTTCGATCCCGGCTGCGTCATACCAAAAGACGTTACGAAATGGTACTTGTTGTTACCCTGTCTGGCGCTCGGCATTAAGAGGCTAAAATAAGGACTGGTCGGCTCGGAGTCAGTATACTATGTCTGAGTGGGGTATTCATGTTAAACTGCTAGCACTATAAACCGGCATCAGTCCGGACTAGTACAAGCAGCTACACAAACACACACACGTACATGCACGTCGCTATATAGGTGCAATAATCCTGGACGCGACGTTAAACCCCATTTCACCTCCCCTCCCCTTGTGAATAAAAGAGGTTTACAGTTGCAGCATACAGCATGAACTGTGTCAAATCAATAGTCAATATCTTTCCGTTTGATTGTTATCACTTTTAAACACAATAGTAAATACAATGGTCTCCAAGGCGTGAAAAGGTAAGTGTCTGTTTGTTTCTCAACGCCGCACAGCAGAACGAGACGGGTGCTTGTAAACAATCAACAAACTCGCCCTTCGAAATCTTACTTTAAGGCAGAAATATTGCTTATAAGATGTAAAATTGCATTTACTCAACCTTCGAAATCTGCTGTACTGCTATTGTATAACGTAGAAGATAAATGTAGCTAGATATGGCGAACAAGATTTAACAACCAAGCGATTTCCTAGTTTTCAGAACGAAATATGGTAATATAAAAAGTATCCATCAATATTAATTTATAACCTGGTTTGTGCTACTGAAACCTGAGATCCCCTGCAAATCTAACAGTGCGTACTATATCGGTGTTATAACGTATAACGGTTAACGTATAACCTTGAGGAAGGGTAATCAACGTCAAACAATGTCATTCAGCCAGCAAGGACGTCAGTTTCCGGGTCGCGTGATCGACTTATACACACTAAAATAGAAACAAACCCCCGTGACTTTAAAAAAAGTAAAAATATAATCATGAATGTCACAAATGGTACTATTTATGGGGTCTCGTAATGATAAATGTACAAGTTTTATATGACGTTTAGTTAATGCTATGAATCCGTGATCGTAGACGGCATATGCCAGCCATGTTGGTGCCGACAATGCGTGGCAGGTATAGCAGGAAATCTTCATATAAACAGGGTTTATAGAAATTACGTCACGAAGCGTAATCCTTAACCGTCAAGAGATGCTGATGTACCTGACACATGTGACATTGCCCTGTCTGGCCAATGCTGAAACGGGCTGAATGTTCGGAAAGCATTGTAGGGTAATCTTACAACGTGTCCATGGTATACAGAGGGGATGGAACCAGCTTGTCTTGATGTATGTAGAGGCCACGGTAATGACATGGGGCATGTTACGACGACGTGTTCTGGTTTGCTGGTATTCTATCACGTCTACTCCGATGCATGCTTTATCAGCTTTAGCCAACAAAATAAGACACACAGACGTGTTAATCTTCATCAAGAGCACCATCATCCATCCTGGTGACAAATTTAACCTGGGATGACGGAGAGATGGGACAGAGAAATAAAATTTTGTGTTTACCGGAACCCGACATTCTTTCTTCTCGTGAAGGGGCGGTCGGGTAGCCTAGTGGTTAAAGCGTTCTCTCGTCACGCCGAAGACGTAACCCGTGAAGATCCGGGGTAGAATAGGTCTTCAGCAACCCATGTGCCGTCAGAGGCGACTATGCTTGTCGAAAGAGGCGTCTAATGGGATCGGGTGTTCAGACTGGCTGAATTGATTTATGCATGTCATCGTATCCCAATTGCGTAAATCGATGCTCATACTGTCAATCACTGGATTGTCTGGCCCAGACTAGATTATTTAAAGACAACCGTCATATAGCATGAATATTGTTGCTTGCGACGTTAAAGAGCAAACAAACAAATACATGCAAAGGCAAGTTAAGAGTTCGCCTGAACAAATGGGAACATGTGATGCTAATCTAAATAGGGAATTATATCAGACAAAAAATTAAACTGATGCGTCAAATTATTAAATGTACTCTACATGTCTATCATAAAACGTTTCGTGAGCTTTACCATGTCATTGAATGCTGTAAATCTAATCAAAAACTATTGAGCAAGTCGTATGACGCTCCTTGAAATCTTCGTAGAAAGTACATGCTCGATTATGCCAAAGACTGGAGCTGCTGGAATATTGATCGGCCTATAGGACAAGTGGACTGTTGGAAAGTTGAAGTCATCCAGCTTGTCATTCAGTTTGGTGGAAAGTGTTTATGCATAGATCTAAATATGAAACAGGCGAAGCGGTGTCACTGGTCACTTTTATTTCTAGCTCAGGTGGGAAAATCAATAAAACGGAACTGGCTATTTTACCAATATTGAACATTTTCATACAATGGGCAGGTTTGTCGGCAGGATAAAGCCAACGGATAAAAACCCACAATCATATTTTCCTGGCGTGCCAAAGGGACGCAACTCTGCAGAACGAATCGCGGCGCCTTAAACGACAGGGCAGAACAGCGATATACATGACGGGTACCTGACGTGTAACACAAAGGACAGTTCAATGTACTATTGTTTTATAAAGTACAGTTTCAACATTAATTTAGCCACGGTCTCTCTCAATAACTGTTCTCTACAAGTTACCTCCCTTTATCTCTCAGCAGGAACCTTGACCTTCTGCCTTAAGTCTTCACTCATAAAAATCTTAATGCTGTTTAAACATAGACGATGTTTTTGTCCAGTGTTTGACTATGCTAATACACCTGCTATGGCCTAATCTGACATGACCTTAAAAGCTTTCCTGTTTTGTGTAGTCTGACGCAATCAACTGGTAATAGACCCGAACACACGAAATTGAATTACCGTTTTAAATTACAAGGGGAAAAACATAACTCAAATTAAGCTGTCCTGATTGAAAACATCGCAACACGATCCTGGACAGCAAAATGGCAGCCTGGGTTTGCCAAGGATTACTTTAAAACCAGACAAAGCCAATGTCTCCACCTTTGGTGGAATCATCAAACCCAGGTTGAAAATGGAGGATTGAATTTCAGTCCGCAGAGTCGTTCAAATTAAAGAACAAAATCAATCACATCAACATATCTGTCTTAATTTAGCATTTAATAATGAGAAGAGAATAGGTGGATTACAGAAGCCTTTCCCAAGTCGGTTTGAGTTCCTAGTCTAATCATAAGGACTAATTACCGTTCGGGGGGGGGGGGGGGGGGGGGGGGGGGATGGGTGGTTATCGGCGTGACTCTTCCACATCTGCCTTCTGTCACCACCTCCGTCTGAAGACCTGGTCACGTGATCGAGACGAGATTTATTTTTGTATTGTCGCTTCTTTGTTTCATTTACTGATCTATTTCTGGGAAGACAGAAGAGGGGGACGGTTGCGTGACGCCCACTTGGGGATTGAAAATGCGGAGGGGGGTCGGGCACACCCATCTGTCTTTCATCTCGTTGACTGATGCGCGGAATGATAGGACCATTGCATGAAGGATTTTGAAAAATGGTGACGCAATAGGCATTGCTTGGTGGTACCGTTAGGGCGAGAATGGGTGAGGATTGACGAGAGTTCAGAGAAAGCAGGACACGGGGATCGATACTGAACTTTGAACTATGATGATTAATACGCGGAGGTTCATCAAAATTCATTGAATATTTATTTTATTATATCAGTAAAGGATAAAAGGAATGTTGATAGAATTACTTCAGTTCACTTAAACTTAAAAGTGAATTACGTTTCTCTCATGTCCGATTCAGACTCAATCGTTTTCTGAAATGTCCAAACAGGATAGGGCTTGTCTGATAGGATCAATATGATAGTGCTTGTTTGATAGGATCAATATGATAGTGCTTGTTTGATAGGATCAATATAACAGGTCTTGTTTGATAGGATCAATATGATACGTTAATATGATTTAAATCGTGTAAAAATAGTAACTTTTAAACCTATAACCAGTAAGAATTTTTTTTTAATTAATTTAACTTGATTGGTGCCAAACATTTACGAAGAAATTTCTAAGGAATGGCTGAGACAAATATCGAAGTATAGACCTATTCGAGACGTGAGTGCTTATAGATATAAAACACAAACGCCAAAGAATAATCTGTCATCACTATCCGCCGAACAGACTCCATTGGGCGTAAAAGGCAAAATAGCGATGAACTTGATATGAACGGAACCAGAGATGGTGTTGTCTATAATGCATAAAAAGATATAAGCCTATGAAAGTTTTAAGACGTAATATCCTCGGTGTAGAATTGACTTCAAAATCTGGTTTCACAGCCGACCTTTTGTACAACACATAAGTAGAGACAAAACCGGGAGAATACACTGATCTGATCATAATACTTCAGACATGAAAGCAGATCGAACAAGAACAACTGAAAGAAGAAATTGTTTTCTTTCGGAACAGCATCACAATACTAATATGATTAAAATGTTCAAACTCATCTGAAATACTGAAAATGTCATTTGTTTGAAATTGTATTTCCCCAAACGAAGCTTTTTTAGACTTTAATCAATGCTGAAGAGAAATAAGAGCAATCAAGGGAAACAATGTTATCAATAAACTTGTGATTTCATTGCAGGGATCAAGCGGATGAAAGGTGAACACCGGCGTATCAATCACTTGAAACGTTCTTCCTCTGATACACAGAAGCGAAAACAATAACAGGATTAACATCCAATCGCTATAATTGATACGGTTAATATTTTGACAAAGAGTCGTATTTCGGACAATAATCAAAAGAAGTAGAAAATATCTCTTTCAAACAATTTTTATGATCAAAAGATAGAAATCGTGTCATTACAAAGAGCTGGTCGAAAAGTGGCCCCTTAACTTATCCTCTCTATGGCGAGTTGATCTCAAGCGGCCCTTGACACGTCCAGACTGGACACAATGAACCGTTAGAACGGCCATTATCAAGCTCCGCAGCTGAAAACTTTCATTACTATTGTCTTGGAGCCAAAGCCGCTATTAGATCTTGGTTAACGGTTCCCAACCTTCCTGTGTATTGTTTCATGGTCGTAAGATTTTCTCCTAAATAACGTGCAGAAACTGATGGTGATTGTCTTTCCTACGTCCTCCCACTTGGAATCGGACTCGTTGGAAGGATGACATATTCTGGGAGAATCATAAACTGGGCTTGTTTTCTTTTCTTCTTTGTTGACTTTAGGACTAATTGAGAACTAATGACGGCATTTACCAACTCTACGGGCTCGGCAATGATTGCATTAATGGGGGTTCTTCAGAACGGTTGATGATGGATTTCATGACAGAGTGTCGACATGCAGTTCTGCATGAAATGTTATGTTGAAAAAGTCCAGAATCTTATTACACAGCCTTAGGAAGAATAATGATGGCGGTTACATTATTTATTTATTTTTAATTTAATAAAAAACTCAACATGCTCCTCGTCCAATGAAAAAGACATGAATTGCGCAATAAAGATTTTAAAATATTATGTTTTATTTTAACTCCTTTTTGGAACTTGATTAGCAAATATTAAACGTCGATTATCAATTGGGCGTAAAGGTTTAAGAGAGGTGAAAACTATATAAATTGATCTCTGAAAAATCAGTGATGACTTCAGGTGTCGCGAAACAAACGTTTACCGCACATTTCCACCTGTCACGAGGATTAGCAGTCTCATATTTCTTTGATATGATCATGTTTATCTTTGCACCCATGTAAGCATCCTGGTGAAAACAACAGTAAACATCAGGTGATTTAGTTATGTGTATAATGATCTCCTCCACGTGCACATGTAGTGTTTGATGGTCGAGAATGTATTAGAAACGTCTCTTGCGTGTCGTACCGATATCTTCAGCACAGACATAGTTGTTCGGAAAACACTATGCGTAGCTACTGTTACATTTACATATCTACAGATAAACATATAATATTTGCCATAAGTCTCGCCTGTCAAAGTGAAATACCTAGAGGAATGTTCACTTAAATTGATTTATATCAAAATGATAGACTAATTCTAGATTATTTGCCTCAGCTGGTTGCTGTTTGGTTAGTATTATTATTATCTACAGATTAGGATAAAAAATGCAGCAAAGAGGGTTTAGGTGATCCTGGCACAGTCAGGCTGGTTAGGCTCATCATCAGCTCAGTGCCCTTTACCCCTCTGCACGCAGCCCAGACAGCAAATGGGACTTCTCCCAGGAAGCGCTGCCTAGTCAAACCCACCCAGAACTTTTCGGAGAATGTGAAGACTCCTCAGCACTGCAGCCTTCTGCATTACCCAGATTGTCAGAAGGGCTGTATTCCTGGTAGCAAACCCGGGTACTCTCCCAATGTCAGTCAACAGATTGGGAGGTACCACACCTAAGGCACCGAGAACAATGGGGAGTTGAACAACTTGGTACTTGGAATGCAAGCGTGAAATTTCGAAAGCGAGGTCCGCATATATGCCATGTTTTTCCTCAATCTTGTCAATTACATTAGTGTCAAAGGGGACAGAAAATTCAATGATATGTATGATTTCATTGGATTTATCAAAAAGGACAAGATCAGGTTTGTTGGCTGTAAATGGGCCTTTCCCAAAGAATTATGTATTTATCATTTTCCATGACGCCCTCTACATATTCCGGGTCGTACCATGGGTGGACCTCTGTGTCAAAACCACAAGCATGGCGACGTCGGTAATAAAATGATCGATCTACACCATCATGTCGTGTAAGATACTGTGTTTGTGCCAAAGCTTGGAATCCACTGACAATGTGTTGGACAGTCTCCTTAAATTCATTACATAATCTACATTTCATATTCACATTTTGATGCAAAATCACACATTGACGGTTTCGAGTGGGAAGTGACTGGTCCTGAGCAGCAAACAGAAAGCCGTCTGTTTCACTTTTTAGGCCAGACGACTTCATCCAAGCAAATGACTCTGCAGGATTGCTGATCTTCTCAACACACTGCACATAAACTCGATATTATCATTATTATATATATATATTTTTTTTTTTCAGTAGGACGAAAAGTGCCTTCATTCTGCCTTGTCCTTCACTATGTTAAAGAAACAAAAATCATTTTATACCCCTTTACCGTTGACTTTTGCAGTAACTTACTGTCGCCTTTATGATTCACAGTGTATGCCATACCCCACACATTAACAGACTTTTAATGACCATTTTGAGTGACCGTGATAACCCGAACTATTTCCCAGGTTCCCGGACGAGGTTCGACTGTATTACTTTGTAAGACACCATCTTCCCGAGGCAAGGTAGTTAACTGACTTTAAAACTCCAGTTTCCACCCTTGCCGAACTAGACTCAGTCTGGAATTTCTGGGCTCGATCGGAGAGCCACCAGTGGCTATTTGGAGTTACATGCCTTCTATGTTCCCTCGTACTAACCAATCAGATTCCGCGTCACATATCACTTGAATTTGCTTCAAACAAAATGGCGGCGCCCAATCGAGACGATCTCATCTATAACAAAGGTCTTTATTATAAAAAAAACGTGTTTTACCGCTCGAAGTGAATCATATCACTTGGGCACCTTGACTGAAACATGAAAAGATTTTTTGAAATATCTGTCGACGCGATATTGACGGTACAAATGCTCTGCAAATTCTGCAGTCGAACGAAATCGGCACGGCAGTTACAATGTTGTTAATGAACCGGATATAGGTTTAGTTACGGGATTTTGATTGGGCTATGCATAATTCCAGCCTAGATCGGCAAGGGTGGAAACTGGCCTTTTAAAGTCAGTTAACTCCCTCGCCTCGGGAACATGGTAAGACACCAACACAATTTTAGTCTTTATTTGAACCTCCTTTACTCAATTAAATTGAAATTTTCTTTACAGAAAAGACACTTCAGCCATTTATCACCACGAAGAACAACACAAGGTAATTTCAAAAGAAAAGGTGATTTGTATACTATTACGACTGGCGAACCTTTGCAGCCAGTCACAGTTCAGAACAGGTCACGTGACACGTGTTCATGTCTACTTCCTCTAAATAAAAAAAGGTCAACCCCAGAGAAAAACCTGACTCGATTATCCGCCAAAACATTCCTTTGGGTGTAAAAGGCCACATAGAGGTGACAATCAGATGAATGGATTACTGAAATTCAGAGATGACACCAGATGTTGGCAAAAAGGGTAAGCATGTCCTGACCTACCGGTAACACTGGCCAATTTGCATATATAAGTAAGTGCTTGTTCCCTGACGCCGCATCAGTATTACAACTGCCATGAGACGGCTTCCTAAATCAAACAAGGATCAATGACATCATTCTCTGAGGTTTTATTCCCGGAAACATAATCTTTAGTTACCAAAATGACAAAGATACACCATACACTCAAGTGTTAAAGACAAAAGGACCCCCTATGTCAGAGAACAATGTCTGCCAATGTCAATCAGAGCAATGATAAACCTTCAGATAGAACCTCTGTTCCAAACACTAAATATTTTTATGACCTTTAACGACTGATGGAGTGAAACACACAGCTGTAAAGTCTCCATGGTGTCAGTTGCATATCATGAAGGCAGTGTCACAATACTGTTCGTTTTGTGTTTGGACATTGTATAGAAGGCCACTCGAGATGCCTGAGGAACAAATTCGAGGCTTGTCATTCATTCATCCATTCAATTAGAACCATATACAGAGGATATTACATGAGTGTTCATGCCATACTATTTATACGACACGAGTGTCTAAATCCCGGTCTTTCCCGAGCGAGAGCGAGGCAAATATCGGAATTTAGGCACGAGTGTCGTAAAGATAGTTTGACATGAACACGAATATGATGTGGTTTATGTTTATGTATTACCGAAAAGATGTCTGCATACAAAGACGAATTTTAGTGTTTACCTTTAAGGACATCTTCAGCTGTGACGTCGTTTCTAGTGGGACGTCATTCCGACCTCACGTCACAATAAGATTCGAATGACGTCAACAATGCCGTCGAGAGGACGGACACAATACACTGTTGTCTAGTGACGTGATATGACCCTACGGCACATATGATATTTATGAACCCAGATATGTTTGCCCTCGTAGGTAATATATATGGTTTACGCTGCTCATTTTCTGTATATGCTCATGTACTGACGGAAACCCTATCACTCCCCTCTAGAAGAAGTTTATCGTACAAAAAACATGTGACCTAACAGAGCACATACATACACGTCATACGTTCTTTGTGGAAGACATTTCCAAATTTGACGCATCAGTGACAAGAATAATGTCCGATGCAATTCCTCTTTTGATTTTTACCTTATGCTCACTTATTGTTGAACAATTGACTTGCCTTTGCATGTGTTTATGAGTGCCACCGATGTGCAGGATACGCTCACCCTTTCGCGAACGCCTAGTATCCTCACTATTTGGCAGTGATTCATAAACACTAGCTCATGATATAGTCGGAATCGTACAATCGCCTCTGCTTTGGGCAAATATTTCATTTGAAAATAAAAAGGTTTTGTCGCTTTTAATTAAATACAGCTTGCATTATACCGACAGCTTATTAAAGTTGCTCCATATAGTTCTGATCTTCTTTGGTACGAGATGTGAATGAGATTGGAAATGGGTTTAATATCATATTTAGACGATCAGTAATTATTGTTCGTGAAGGTCCGGGGAGGAATACATGTAGGTCTTCAGCAACCCATGCTTACCGTAAAAGGCGACTATGCTTGTGGTAAGAGGCGACTAACGGGATCGGGTGGTTAGGATCGCTGACTTGGTTGATGCATGTCATCGTATCCCGATTGCGTGGATCGATGCTCATGATATCAATCACTTGATTGTCTGGTCCAGACTCGATTATTTACAGATCGCCGACACATAGCTGGAATAGTGCTGATTGTGGCGTTAAACAACAAACAAACAAACAAGTAATTATTGTTCAAAGACTTAGAGTGGAGGGCTGTACTTTATCTGTTTTCGTATCATTTAGACATTCGTATTTTGAGCACGTATCCGTATCATTTGTTATTAACGTTTATCTTACCCGGTGACAGGTGAAATTCCACAAAAATGAATCATTCCGGTCCGTTATTCGTTTCTCTAAATTAAATCTATTCTTGAATTAAATGCATATGTCCCTCTATTGTGTTTCAGGATCATGGTATATGAGAACATGTTTTTGTGAAGAATTTTTCTGTTATGAACGAAACTGTATATGGTCACGTGACAAAACATGTCGTGCCACAAAAGATGTTTTGCGGCAATCTCGGTGGATTACTATTTAGGGATGCACCGAATATCAATGACCACATGTTCAATGAAGAGATCTGGATAATAGGCAGGTCTTAGGTAGATGTACGTGTACGTCACAGAAACCTTCAACAGGAAACTACAGGGAGTGACATCATTCTTGAAGCTGATTCAAGGAATCTAATCAAACCTATTCCAAAGCGAGGCCCTGCATGGCTGCCATGAACGGTACAAATAGGTTACCTGGCTAGTATCACAAGAATAGTTGTGAACCCAGTTATTTTTTTTTTTAAATAAAAAAATCCTTCATGGCGTGTTCTCTATTTTAACGTTTCGCCCTGATTAAGTTTTTAGGTTTGTCAGCACGATGCCAGTGCTCCTTGTTTTTTACCAAAGATGTAAACGTCTGAGACCTGCATCAATTCGGGCTTTTCTCCCATACTTTAGCTAACGCGCCATAATATAACTGGAATACTCTTTCACTTACTCGACCTTCGCCTGATGAAGGAGCAAGAAGCAGCTCTGAAACGTCCCGAGAAAGAATAAAAGAAGTTGCTATCCATAAAATGTGTCATGTCTTCATGTTCTTCCAACTTCTAACCGCCCATCAAATACTGGAATACTTTTCAACCCAACTCACTCACTCATTAACTCTGCATTAAACATGATTTACTAATTAATTGCAGTTATTTGTTCATTCCACACCCTGTAAAGGAAATCGGCGTTTAGTTCATTCCGGCGAACCACTATACCATATGAATTAATGACCGATTACTAATTTATTACTGAAAGGTTAGTTAGTTTTATAATTAACCAGCTTTTATATTCACATTTGTCGGGAGCGCGAGGGGCCAGGTCGTCTAAGGCGCCGCGATTCGCTGTGCAGAGTTGCGTCCCTTGGGCACGCCAGAAAAAATGATTGTGGGTTCGAATCCCGGTTCGCCCCTATGATGTTTCTAGGTTTGTCAGCACCATACCTGGGTTTCACCAAAGTGGTAAACGTCTGAGGCCTGCATCACTTCGGGCTTTCCTCCCACATTAAGCTGACACGCCGTGATATAACTGTAATACTGTTAAAAGCGGCGTTAAGCCCAACTCACTCACCCATTCACATTTTTCGAACCTGGTTATCCATATTACAAGGAACATGGAGAGACAAATAACAGAGCATCTTAACATGACGTTAATCCCCAGAAAGTCAAATGATTAATGCAATGTCGGGTAACGACGTTAGTTGAGAGGATCTTGGTTACATCACTTGGGAATGAATTCATTATCTGTTTCCAAAATTGAACTTGAACATGCCGTAAGAAAATCTGGGACATATGTTTACTATCTGCTTCAGTTATGCAAACCCGGAAGTCATTGCACGGTGTCCCGAACATTGGTTTGTGTTCGAGTTGCAGTCTATCATAGGACAGGCATCCCAGAGGAGAAAATACACATTAACGCGGACTTTTGTTCCAGTGTGTGAGCGTGTTTGGTGGAGGTTATTAGTTTTAAATGTTTTGTCAAATTAACTGGGTAAAGTTTACTGGGGACATATCCGGCGCATAGCTTGGTTCTAATTAGGAGATTGGAGGTTTGCTTGCGTTGACACTTTAATAAAACAAATAATGAACTTTGCATTCAAGTAGCCGACTGTAATTGGGCATTTCGGGATCTGCTTCTATTGTTGTGTTTACAATGCAGTGCTGAGAGGCGAGCGCCGGCAGATGGTCTCGCGCAAATGAGATCACGTGGGGCCACGTGCCAATGACATCACGCGTCATTAACAATGGCGGATCGTGGGTCACGTGCTAGCAAATAGTCGTCTTGGGACTTCCGGGGGCAAAATCAACTCTTTAAAAACAATAGCGGGGTGTTTTTGTTGAACTAGTATGTTTTTCTTCAAATTTGGTGTATTGTTCGAGAAAATTATGTTTTATTGCACGACACAGGGGTTATTTTGCGCTGCCGAGATTTAGATGACACGCAGCTTGAGGTTACAATTCAGTCTGATTCCAGGCATTAGGAGGTGCAATAGCTACGTCAGTGCCCGGATGTAGACCTCTCATTCCCAGTCTCGTGTCCAGTTACTGCTGACATACTTCCCACAGAGAATAATTGAAGATTGCTACTCGACACAAGACATTGCTACCCCATGACCTAACAAAGAACGTTAATGTCTGTTAGTTATTTTGGATTTACTAAATGCCAGTTTTCTACAAATGTTATGTTGACAGGCCCATATTTTGCTAATATAGAACTGACATAAAACTCCACAAGCAAAGGTATCATCACTTCGTTTTGCATAGAAATTAGATGAGTAGATTTTTTTTATCATATTTAGAATGTCAAGGGCTCGTGTTCCACCGTTTAGTGTTTGTAATGAAAATGTCAGCGACGTACGGCATTCATTTGCACGACATCAATACTTGTATGACAAAGACCTAATGACAGTGATTTAAAACCCCACAGCGTACTTCATTTATAACATGTGTCAAAAGATAGGATAAGATATTTTGCTTAGCCAGTCAATTGAGGAACAGTACAAGCATTATAAAACATCAATATAGATGTTGGAATTGGTAGAACATGTTCTATATTCTCTACACTGACACTTATCCGTAAGAGGCGACAAACGGGATCGGGTGGTCTGGCTCGAGGACTTTGTTGATGCATGTCATCGATCCGAATTGCGTTGATCGATGATCATGATGACAATCACTGGATTGCCTGGCCCAGACTTGATTATTTACAGACCTTTAAAAGATGGAATACTGTTTGGTGTGGCGTTAAACAACACACAAGCAAACAAGCCGTCGTCATTTAGCTAGAGTATTGCTGAGTTCAACAACAAACAATTAATTGACGAATGACATATCACACAGACGGCATTAGTTCGGACTTGTCCACACACACACACACACACACACACACACACACACACACGGATATATTCCAAATATTTCTATATGCAAGGAAACTTTTGGCTTGTATATTTTGAATATCACATTTGAAAGTATATTAGAACTAGATTATTTATATTGATAGTTTCATAGCGTATAATGTAGCATATTTGGAAATCAGTGGTTCTACTCATTTCACTACAATGCTTTGACCTGTCCATTACGTAATGTTTTTCATCGTCTTATGTCATATTCATAGACGTTGTTACTCTTCACAATTGCAAGACGTGGTTCATACGCCCTTATGCTTTGTTTATGTTGTCTCTTGTCATTGCGTTTGATGAATAAACATCAGCTTTGTGTCTCTCACGAAATTGTAGAAACATTCCCACAGGGGTGTGACCTTTGACCTGTTGTCCCCTCTTTACGGCTGTCACAGAAGATCACAGAGGTTTAACCGCTGACAGAGACGTCCGTTGCTGACGTCGCCCCTTCAAGCCTGTAATACTGCTCCATGTGCCGAGCATAAATCTGTCAAGAAAAAAACCCTGTCACGAATTTCAGATGTTCGTTTCCTTCAAGCGGACTCGTAAATTTAAGAAAGTGCCAAATTTAAAGTCTCCCAGCTCACTTGTCTCTCTGTAAGGAGGGGTGTAGTCATTAACTTATGTATTTATTCCTTTTATTGCAAGAAAATTCCATTTCAATTTCGTGTTGGTTCGAAGTTGTAACTTGTTTATGATACTGCTGTTAACGAAAGCAGCAGACACGGAGGCTGTTTTTGTTTACGACAGATGCGACTGAAACGTACTGCTGTTATTAGAGAGTCGCATTTGAAACCTCCTTTGATAATATTGAATGTAAAACAGAAATTTAAGTCTGCTGCCTTTTCTCCGAGTCAGGTACAGAGAGCTAGGGGTACTGATGTGAATAGTTGTGTAATCTGTAATCTGTTTGGCCTAAAGGTCCTTGTTGGGGAGGGGGGACAGATTGTTGATGTTTCACAGCGCGTGGATCGCAGTAGCTGTAGGAGGAGAAATAAACATTCTTTATTCATTAATGCATATTTTAAAATAAAATCCAAATAGGGCCCAGACTTGCCAAATCATTCAAGACTTGAGTTGGACTACTTTTTAAATTTTATTCTGTAGGGTCTGGGAGTAGTAGCAGTAGTAGTACCAGTGTAGTAGTAGTAGTAGTAGTAGTAGTAGTAGTAGTAGTAGTATATATAGTAGTAATAATAATAGTAGTAGTAGTAGTCGTAGTGGAAGTAGTAGTAGTAGTAGTATATATATAGTAGTAATAATAATAGTAGTAGAAGTAGTAGTAGTAGTATGGTAGTAGTAGTAGTTGCAGTAGTAGTAGTAGCGTGTGGTACTAGTCTGGACTCATGCCGACTTATAGTTCTAGCACACTGAGATACCATGCCGCAGTGTAACATGAATACCCCACTCAGACACAGTATACTCTGACTCCGAGCCGACCAGTGTTTAGTTGAATGCCGAGCACCAGGCAGCTTCCAACAAATACCATTTTTTAATGACTTTTGGTATGACGCGGCCGGGATCGACCCACCAATTTTCTGCACTCCAGGCGAACGCTACATCTTCCACACCACAGAGGCGATCGCATTCTGACAGGACGGGGTGAGCTCAGAAGAGAGAACGGATTATATGTCGGTGTAGACGGAGAATCATGGTGAGTTGTACTGTGCTGCAATGTTCCCCTGACGCCACAGTGGTGGCTTCACAGTTGTGGTAGACTGACATCAAGTCTCTTAAACGAAATGGTTTAACATGTCATTTGTTTTATTGTCTTTTAATTCAAAGGGGCCAAGAGAATCGTTTCATTTGTCGACCCTTTGCTTTCTACATTAAACGCAGTAAACTACGGTTATAACGAACACGCTTATAACGAACTGACGGATATAGCGAACTTACTTTTTGGTCCCGACTACTTACTGTAGTCATGCTGGATATGTACTTATAACGAACTACGGTTATAAGGAACTAAAATTAGTAGTCCCTTTGAGTTCGTTATAACCGTAGTTTACTGAAGTTTAAGATTTGTTTGGTTACATTGTCTTTTTATATATAATGAAACGGACACCCGAAATTGAAGAAGATTTGCAAGTAGATTTGGTTGCAGACTAACACTCAGTCAATAAAAACATGCCTTTAAACTAATTTTAAAAAATTCTCGAAAGAACCTTTGCTCTTCTGCTGTTTTCATATGTGGAATCAAGCAAACCAGTCTTGGCTAGTTTGATCTAGGCTTGCCTAAGCTTTTAGAAAAAAATACCGAAAAATATAAATTCCTGTCATGGTGCAGGACTAACTCGGTTGGGAAGTTTTCGGATATTTTTGTTGAAGGTCTGTATTAGTCCCTCACAGTTCCTGGACCATATAATTTCTCCTTTGCCCATCCCTCACTGTAATGCTATAGAGCTAAACGAAACAAGCTTAGATTTTCCACAGGTTCTAAATCTCACTTGGGGTCCTTTTCAATTGATATGGAGTTGCTGTTTCTTTCACAATTATATGTTTTCATAGACCAAGCGTTCGTCAAGGTCTGCATGACAGTTGATGATGGCGAGTTAATATTCATTGCCACGGCAGTGAGACTCTCTGGCATCGATAGAGGAAACTATTAGAATATGGAGCTAGATGCTAAGACTTGCGCCATTGTGAGTATGTACTCATCAAATCATAAATAGTTAATATGTCTATTTATTTTGCTCATCAAAGGAAAATGTGTTTTATTGACACATTAAATCACCTAGCAATTTCATAGTTAAAATCAATGGAAAGATGCAGAATAAAACTAGATAGAAACACGGATACTTTTGTCAAATACATTTGAAGCGTGACTAATTTACATATATATTCACGTACTTGCAGATCAATTACTCAGACTTATTGAAACGAAAAACATTAGCTTTACTTTTTTAAGCACGTATGCTGAGGCTTTCGATTTGTTTGCAATAAAAACAAGAACTATAAACCGCATTCTAAAGAAATGTCAAATGTATGATATCTTTGATGTGGTCTTGGTTTCCACACAGCGAGTGAAAGGGGATTACCCCTTTTCAGAAAGAAAATAAAACTTACCCGAGCAAGAATAATTAACTGCATATAACTAGACACACATAAACGCCGTTTTGCACAGACAAAATTACATAAAATTGTTAAATGTACGCCAGCGTTTGATCCAAGAGGTTTGACAGACTCTGGAACGTCATAGTTAACTGTTCTATTGATCATATTTGCACTACTCGCCACGAGTTCAGCATGTGCCGCGCTGAGCTGATATAATTGTATCGTCACTAGCGGGGAGTAAGCGATTAAAATTCCAAGCGTTGTGAGAAATATTTAACATTTAGATTCACCAGCGTGGCAAATATCTACACAATAATTACAAAATCACGCGTTATTAACGACGGCGTTTACGGTGTCGATGCATAGAACCAGTCTGATGTATTTTCAAAATAAATCACGTGGTCGAGTTGAATGTTTGATTCAGGAACCCGGATGAAATGACTCCCCAGCGCGCAATGTATTTATGGAGAGGCTGGTGTATTAAACTATCTATAGCGGGCAATTCACAGTCTGATTTATACGTTCAAACGAGAAAGATCACGAGGAAATGCTAGACTATCACGCGCTCCTGAGCAAAGAAGTGCCTTTGCAGACCTTGATCACAAACATTGATTTGTCCGTCTCTTCCAAATGAGGATGCTCAAATATGTCAATCTTTGATACCGGGGTTTCGCTAATGAAAGTGCCTCTATCATTGTGTTCATTTCTCAAAATGGCGACATTGTGGCGACACCTATCGTCGGTCTAAGTTTGTATCTGTCATGATGTTTGTCGTAATGGATCTTCTGGGACGGATGTATTCTTCACAGTTTGTGAACTGCAGAAGCGTTTCTGTATTTTGTTAAAAAGAATCGTTGATATGATGATAAATAGAGCATTCATTTAAAAGATAGCAGATATATTTGATTGATTTATAATTTTCAATATTTATGAACATATCATTAATAATTACGAATATGTCTGCAGGTTATTAATACTCTCTGAAAGATGTTATATGCGTGTACTGAACGTTACACAAACAGCAGTTACACCTGACCGTGTAGTATGTAATGATTTGTTTGTTTGTTTATTTGTTTGTTTGTTGTTGAACGCCGCACTTAGCAATATTCCAGCTATATGACGGCGGTCTGTCAATAATCGAGTCTGAACCGGACATCATGAGCATCGATCCACGCAATTTGGATACGATGACATGCATCAACCAAGTCTGCGAGCCTGACCACCCGGTCCCATTAGTCGCCTCTTAAGACAAGCATAGTCGCCTTTTACGGCAAGCATGGGTTGCTGAAGACCTATTCTACCCCGGATCTCCACTGGTCAGGGAGGAATGAGTGGGCCACTGTTTGAACACGACGGAGAATACTGAGTGAGAGAGTATTGTTTTACGCCGCTTTAACAATATTTCAGCAATCTTCGTTGAGGACACCAGAAATAGGCTTCACGCATTGTACCCATGTTTGGAATCGACCCCGAGTCTTCAGAGTGTCGAGCGAACGCTTTAGCCACTAGGCTACCCGACCGCCACCAGTTACACTAAGATGTGGCTAGACGTATTTCATCAATGCAGGAATAAAATCGAAATGGTTTAGATTCGTTACTAAGCTCTGTATCAGCGTGAATGGAGAAGACGTGTCTGGGATTGATGAAGACAACGGAAGGGTATTGTGAGGATGTGGAGTTGACCCTGGAAGTAGTAGTAGTAGTAGTAGTAGTAGTAGTAGTAACAGTAACAGTAACAGTAGTAGTAGTAGTGGTGGTGGTGGTGGTGGTGGTGGTAGTAGTAGTGGTGGTGGTAGTAGTAGTAGTAGTAGTAACAGTAACAGTAGTAGTAGTAACAGTAAAGGTAGTAGTAGCAGCAGCAGCAGTAGAGGTAGTGGTAGTAGTAGTGGTAGTAGTAGTAGTAGTAGTAGTAGTAGTAGTAACAGTAACAGTAACAGTTGTAGTAGTAACAGTAAAGGTAGTAGTAGCAGTAACAGTAGCAGTAGCAGTAGTAGTAATAGTGGTGGTAGTAGTAGTAGTAGTAGTAGTAGTAGTAGTAGTAGTAGCAGCAATAGTTACAAAAGTCGGGCATTATATCATAGGGAAGTTACATCCCCCCACCCAACTCCCCTCCCTCACTTTGACCTCTGACAACACCGAAATGAAGCCGATTGTTTAAATGTATGTAAATGGTTCACCCTCCATTCTGAAACAGTCGTCTCCGTCCGTTACGTACACGACGTTCCACGGCCGCGTCAACGACATCACTTGGTGGTCATCACCTACTCCCAGGACGCTGTTCCCCATGTACGCTTGCTCCTGGCGGCTTTAAGGAAATCAGCCACACGTTTAACTTAATTCTCTACTTAAAGGACGGAAACATTAAAATGCATTACGACAAAAAAAAACCTGCATGTCGTACAATGCCACAGTGTTGCAAGACTTGCCTATGCTGCAGACTCCCGACTATAATGGGCATAAACCATTGCTCAAACGCTTCACTTTAAGAGCCTACTCAAACAATATCTCTCCAGTGTCTCTCTGTTTACGGATCCTATAAATCATGGTAGGGGAAAGGGCCCGGGATATGCCGCCGTACGTAACACAGAGCAAGTTAGTGACTCCACAGATCTCACCTGGCTGGCTGGCCTCTCAGTCCGAACAACAGGAGAGACTGGAGCTGGATGTTGTTAGCAATGTGGAATGTACTCCGAATTCAGATTAACAGTAAACAGTCTTGTCGTTAGTAACATGTTAGAGTGTACACCGACTAGACACTGATTGTGGGTGTGTCGTTAGTAACAATGTGGAATGTACTCCGAATTCAGATTAACAGTAAACAGTCTTGTCGTTAGTAACATGTTAGAGTGTACACCGACTAGACACTGATTGTGGGTGTGTCGTTAGTAACAATGTGGAATGTTCTCCGAATTCAGATTAACAGTAAACAGTCTTGTCGTTAGTAACATGTTAGAGTGTACACCGACTAGACACTGATTGTGGGTGTGTCGTTAGTAACAATGTGGAATGTACTCCGAATTCAGATTAACAGTAAACAGTCTTGTCGTTAGTAACACGTTAGAGTGTACACCGACTATACACTGATTGTGGGTGTGTCGTTAGTAGCAATGTGGAATGTACTCCGAATTCAGATTAACAGCTTATAGTCTTGTCGTTCGAAACATATTCGAGGACATCGACTATAGACTGACTGTGGTTGTTGTCGTTAGTAACGTGTTAGAATGTACACCGTTAATAGACTGACTGTGGTTGTTGTCGTTAGTAACGTGTTAGAATGTACACCGCTTAAAGACTGACTGTGGTTGTTGTCGTTAGTAACGTGTTAGAATGTACACCGTTAATAGACTGACTGTGGTTGTTGTCGTTAGTAACGTGTTAGAATGTACACCGTTAATAGACTTACTGTGGTTGTTGTCGTTAGTAACGTGTTAGAATGTACACCGTTAATAGACTGACTGTGGTTGTTGTCGTTAGTAACGTGTTAGAATGTACACCGTTAATAGACTGACTGTGGTTGTTGTCGTTAGTAACATGTTAGAATGTACACCGCTCAAAGACTGACTTTGGTTGTTGTCGTTAGTAACGTGTTAGAATGTACACCGTTAATAGACTGACTTTGGTTGTTGTCGTTAGTAACGTGTTAGAATGTACACCGTTAATAGACTGACTGTGGTTGTTGTCGTAAGTAACGTGTTAGAGTGTACGCCGCTTAAAGACTGACTGTGGTTGTTGTCGTTAGTAACGTGTTAGAGTGTACGCCGCTTAAATACTAACTGTGGTAGTCGTTAGGAACATGTTAGAGTGTACACCGAGAATAAACTGAATCTCGTCGTCAGTGACATGTTAGAACGTACACTGAGAATAGACAGAATATTGTCCTCGTCGGTTGTCACATGTTAGAACGTACAGCGAGAATAGACTGAATCTCGTCGTTTGCAACACCATAGAATATAAAAAATGTACATTTAACTTCGTCAGAACTGTCGGAACACAGGCCTTCGGACAATCATTTCTTACCTCTTATCAGTTAAATTGATCCGATTACGAAATAAATGCCATTAATCCTTTCAACAAAACAATTCCCTCTGACAGTTTAAAATAGGAGGGAGAAAAACATTATCCACTACGAGCCATTCAATATTCATTTACCTCAGTAAATACACCTGTTCGCTGCTACTCTGATTACGGGCGGGAGAATGGTGTCGTTGTTCTCCGTAAGGAAGGGAGTGTATATCACCTGTGTATTACCTGTGTGTTGGATCATACGATATCCTTGGCAAAACAACTTCGCACCGTAACCTGCAGTAAGGGACTTAAATTCTCGTTAAAGGGGATTTAGAACACTGTAAAAGCCGTTTGATTGCGTCCATAGGTCGTTCACAACTGCAATAAAAGAAAAAAACTACACAGGCTCAAATAATCGGGGAAAAGTGTGTGTGAGTCTGGTTTTCGACGTATTTAAAGGTGTTACCGCGACCTGCTATGTGTGTCCGAGTCTGGTAGAGACAAACTCTTCCCGGATATGACATAATATACGCGCGTGGCAATGCAATACACTGAAATTACAATGTGCATTGCTTCATCTATCAGTGTTAAACCATTGTGATGACGTCACGCTATTCTTCTTGAAGTTGTTTCTCAGCCAGGGGGTGACTGACCATTCTGAGCGTGCATTTAAACAAGTAAAACTACTATATTGCAAAATTACACATGAATCATATGTAAACAATGATGTGATTATGGTAGAAATTAACGTGAAAACACTCGAATCTGTTAATGTTTTCCCGGAAGAAGAATCAACTGGCCTATTCAACAATTAAATAAACTATTCCCCTAATAACTTGCATTCCCTTCTCTTCCCTCTGGTTAAATATTAAACGTCAATTCCAGAGAATAACCATTGTCGATTATTCGCAAAACAGATTCCATTTTAGTGCCCTTCTCCAGTTCAACATTGTTATTTTCCCTATTAACTGCCACGACCTTCTCAACTCTCTTTTGTAATCACATTCAATACCGTTGTGCGTTTATCTTTGTGTCTTAATACATTCAGTTCAGATCGTAGGTCGAGTAAGAAAAGTTAAATAAGCACTCAATCCGAACTTATGCATTGAAATAGCTTTATCAAAACAATGTGTTCCGAAACATAAAACTACTTAATTTTCACTGCAATTTTTTAAGAGTATGCTGGAAATCTTAAACATTCCAGGAGTTGCCCTGTTTTCTCTACAATACATTACTTTTCTAAGATAATAGCATATGCAATCAATCATAAAAGCGTAACATTTCAGAGATGTTTCTTTGTGTGTTTTGCATGAAGGAAACGTGCATGTGGTTTATTTTGACAAATGTTAAAGTGTGCCGCCATCTCTTAGCTTAATCATTCCGTCGTGGATGCCAGTAGACATAACAGTATTGTTTTAAAGATGGCACCCTTCGAGGCAGCTGAAGTCTCAGAGGACTACTTTTATGGATTCATACGCCGAGGGTGGACGTTTTTGCATCCCGGTCTGAGTCAACTAAACATGCGGGTCTTGGGAGTGTTGGTTTTGGAGTCAGGATGTATTTAGATGGGGACCAGAGTTGAGGTGGGTTGTTGCCGTAACACGTGGATATCGTTGATCTGTCTGAGTCGGGCATCATTGAGAATGTCAAGAAAACTACACGGCCGTCCCTTCATCATATTGGTGATGGGGGATAAATGCAACACAGACGACATGAATGGAGTTGTGGAGGTGTACGGCGCTTTCTGCATCTGTAACCCGGTCTTGGGGTTTTCTTTGATAACTAGATTAAACAGAATTTGCTACGATATGAAGGGTGTTGTCAGAGCCGGGGACTTACAATGGAATATGGGTTCTAAAAGGTCAGTGTGTGTTGTTTGGTAACGTTGGGGCATTATTGGTGTGTAGACACCGTTGATCTCGGTGATATTTGCATGGCTACGACTTGACCACATCACGAGGTAACGATTTAAGACAAGCATTGTTGTAGTGCGGGGAAGGTGGAGCCTAGTGGGTTAGCGTTCGTAAGCGTCCTTAAGCGTTCGCGACAAATAAAGAAAACAAAGCCAGGTAACGATTTAAGTCAAGCAGTGTTGTAGTGCAGGTGCGGTGGAGCCTAGTGGGTAAGCGTCCGTAAGCGTTCGTGGCCGCACGTATGCGTTCACGATCAATAATAGCAACATTATCAGGTAACGACTTAAGTCAAGCAGTGCTCTGGTGCAGTGGAGGTGGAGCCTGGGGGGTAAGCGTCAGTAAGCGTCCTTAAGCGTTCGTGACCAATAAAAACAACACAGCCAGGTAACGACTTAAGTCAGTGCTCTGGTGCAGGGGAGGTGGAGCCTCGTGGGTAAGCTTCCGTAAGCGCCCTTAAGCGTTCGCGACCAATAAAGACAGCACAGTCAGGTAACGATTTAAGTCAAGCAGTGTTGTAGTGCAGGGGCGGTGGAGCCTAGTCGGTTCGGGTCCGTAAGCGTTCGTGGCCGCACGTATGCGTTCACGATCAATAATGACAACATATCCAGGTTGAAATTTCAGTCAAACAGTGTTCTGGTGCAGCCTAGTAGGGAAGCGTCCGTAATCGTGCTTAAGCGTTCACGACCAATAATGACGACAACATACATAACCAGATAATGGTCAAGGTCAAAACGCGCAGTGTTGCAGGGTCGGTAGTCAGCCAAGTGGATGAAGCGTTCACTTGTCACACAGATGCTTTTATTCCCCATTGTGGTGCAAATTTGTTTAGCCATTCCACTGACATGGTGGTGCTAAAATAATGTTCAAATTTGCGTAAAGCCTCACTCATGACCTGACTCTGTGACACTTGATGTTATCAGATGGATTCTTTTTTATTGTTTAGTTTTTTTTATATCACAGCTTATGAACACGCAATGGAAGCGACTGGAAGTTTAAGAATGCACCACCAGGTACGCATGTGTGAAAACTAAGCGTACGAAATTACTCCCTCGGGGAATGGATTATTTGTATAAATAATTATCCACAGTCTTCATAATTGGACGTGATATCACAGCTGTTAAAAAACGAGATCCTACTGGACGGTACCCTATTGACCCCGTATATGACCCTATCCCGCTGTCCTCAAACAACCCTGACCAATTATGGCATTTAAAATAGCCCTTGAACACAGCGGCCATCTGACCAACAACAGTACCATATTGTCGTCTGCTGGTCCCAGTTGTCGTCTGCCTCTGAACATTGTCGTCTGCCGCTTGACAACCACTCCACGTGTCGTCATTCCGGTCATTGGCACAATGCCTCAGCTGGTCTCTGCCTATGAAATGGTTGTCGATAATAAGTCACAACCGAATGTCCACCCCTATGTTGTTCTGACCACTCAATAAAAAGGACCCCTGCTGAGCTCAACACTGACCACATGAAGCGGAACTGCCCAACGCTGACTGTGACAATCAGGGCAGGTGTCCGTTAAGTTGTCGCCGTCCTCTTAGATCTATAGGTTCCCGTTTCCGACATGGGTCACAATTGAGTTCCGCAGCTTGATTGAAATACTATTATTGTTCGAAAAATATGACACGTACGCAGGTATTATTATATCCTATCTAACTGACCTGCTCATTGTTATCGCCGTTTCAGTTTATGTCAAGGATTAATCTATTATTAATATAGAGGCATGATACAGTTCAGGTAACGTTGGATAAGTTTGACTTTGTTTATTGACGCTGGATGATTAGTTACTGTATGTGTTCATGAAAATATCATCGAGGGAGTTTCAGTTTTATTCGCACACAAAACATAAAATAGCTAATGCGAACTGATGTCAAATGATAAATCTCGGATGGGGGAAGTTCAAGGTAATCTCTGGAACGCCAAGTTAGGTCGAGATAGATTTGGCCAGAACATCCAGCGATTGACATAACGATAATCGATCTACGCAACTGAGATACGATGACATGCATCAACTAAATCAGCGAGCCTGACCACCTGACCACCTGACCACCTGATCCCATACAGATGGGTTGGTGAAGACGTATTCCAGCCCGACGGATCTTCACTGGGCGTCTGTATTCATTGTACTATATCTAGGATCCACATCTATAGTTTTTGAAAGGCGTGTGTGGGGATGGGATGGGGTTGGGGAGAGGTAGGACAAGGAAATGTGTTTTCGCTGACTATATAAGTTTATCTTACATCGCAACCAGGTAATGCTCTGTCGGGCTTATTCACATCTCAAAGATTGGACAAAAAAGACCTTGAGGAGAAGAGCGTTTCTTAAGAGTGCTGGCCTTGTTTTCATTATTTCTTGTCGAGAAGAACTTAACTATTCATGTATTAGTCAGCGTATTGTCATGTTATGTGCGTGATCCAACAACCGGCAAGCGCCTTGATTCAAGTACTATTAAAATGGTGACCTTATGACCTCTGGAACACAGGTGTAAGAGTTCGTGCAGCTCTCCCAGCAAAGATCATTATTTGTGGTGTTACTGAACGCCGTGAATTCCAATACTGTGGCCTGATGACTTGATAAGAAGTGTTTTTTTGTGCCGAGGGTCAATTTCCGTTCAGGGGAGAAATAAGATGTGGGCCTAAAACTTGGCATCCGTCAATTAGCTGTGACTTTCCGCTCTGCTTCGTCCATTTCCGTCTCCCAGGACTGCTCGACGGACTTATTCTTTCCAGAATCTGCGTTAGTGATTAGTAACAGTGTTCCAGACATGCCAAGAATCATTGTTGAGAGTGTTCCTCGTTTTTTGTACTACTGTAGTAGGAAATAACTATATGGACTTGTGAAGCGATTTCTGAAAGTCATTTTAATACAATATCTTATAAAATGTATGGTTCTCCTTACGCTAATGGCAATGATCATATGTAATCCGACTTTATTTGTACATTATCATCATCGTCGTCGTTGTCACCGTTTCGTTGTTATCACCATCAACAACAGCATCATCAAGATCATCGTCGTTGTCGTTGTCATCGTTTCGTTTTTATCACCATCAACAACAGCATCATCAAGATCATCATCGTTGTCGTTGTCATCGTTTCGTTGTTATCACCATCATCAACATCATCGTCGCCATCATCACCGCTGGAAGAAGGAAATGAAATAGCAATTTCATCTAACTGTTTGCAAGAGATTGTGGTGGCGGTGGACTCCAATTACTTGAAAATCTCGAAAACGATATACGGGTAGCATCGGTTCGTATATTTCTTGTACATTGTTGTTCGTGGTCTGGAAACCTTGTTTTATATCGGTTTGAATGAAAATAGTCTATAGAAAATATTATCGGTCTTGGTTGAGAAGCACTAGTAAGCATCAATTGAGGCCAAATATTCACTATACTCGCCTCTTTAACCTGATATGACGGCGGTCTTCAAATAATCGAATCTGGACCAGACAATCCAGTGACTAATATCATGAGCATCGATCCACGGGATTGGGATCGATGACATGCAGCAACCATATCAGCGAGTCTGACCACCCGATCTCGTTAGTCTCCTTTTACGGCAAGCATGGGTTGCGGAAGGCCTATTCTACCCCGGATCTTCACGAGTCTGATGTCGTGGTAATGTATGGGAAAAAACATTACAGTTTCAAATAGAAGCCATACCATCATCATCACCATTAGTGTCATCATTATCATCATTATTAGTGGTTTCTTCATTATGGTAATTTTCAAACACGTCATTACTACATTCATATAATCAACAATTATTCAACGTGATGACCTAGTTTCTGTAGTAGGACTTTTAAGGCAGAGTAAACCAACGGAGTGGTGCATACTTTGTTTGTTTGTTTTCTTTGTTGGTTAACGCCGCGCTCAGCCATATTCCATGACGATGGCCTGTAAATAATCGGCCAGACAATCCAGTGATTGACATTGTGAGAATCGATCCACGCAATTGGGATACGATGACATGCATCAACCAAGTCAGCGAGCCTGATCACCCGATCCCGTTAGTCGCCTCTTAAAAGCATTGTCGCTTTTTTACGGCAAGCATGGGTTGCGGAAGATCTATTGTACCCCGGATCTTCACGGGTCAGTGGCGCATAATCACAGACCTAGACGTTGTGATCAGTGCCTTCCGTAAAAATGAATCCATATATAGCAGCCCCGACTTTTTGATATTATGGGCGGTATGGCGGACAGGGTGGGATGTATTTGGCTGTGGTGTCAGTAGCGTCTCTGAGTAGTGCAATTAATGTAAATAGTCGATCTTGTCCAGGTGTCGGTTTTTTGGGCGGTGGCCGGCCACGCCCAGGGCTCATTACAACCCTACCCCTTTGACGGCACTTGTCCCACTGTCGTGAAATTACATTTTTTGATTTGCCAAACATTTGGTCAGCTTGGGATACTGAGTGACGTCTATCCTCTATTGTTCCCACAATTCGTCGTTTTGTCTGTTCATTGAGATACAGTCTCGGGGGCATTTATAAGCGTGTGCTTAGCTCGATTGCTTTGGTGATTGCGATTTCTCCAACAGGAGCACACACTTTGGCTTCTGTGTGCACGTGCAACACGTGCAATACATGAAGTGAAATTTTATTGTGATTGGATGTTGCGTTCAGATGCAACGCCACGGTATTGTAAATTTGCACGACAGCTACATTCAAATTCATTAGTTCCCAAATTTTGTGTCGGTGATATATATATATATATATATATATATATATATATATATATATATATATATATACACATATATGTATATATATTACTCACACTTGTTAACACCTCATTGGGTTCATGAAATATAATTTACATTCAAAAAGATAATGAAATAATTTTATTTTTTTTCCAGAGGATCACCACAGTAACAATTTGAATCTCTAAAAATGCCAAAAATGCTATAAGTATAGGATAAAACACGCGGTTTTGGTTGAAAATGTAAAACCGCGAGCGAGGGAAAAGCTCAAGGTTTTACATTTGTTACATTTACATTTGTTACATTTGCATTTTCACATTTACTTTTTCTCATTTACATTTTTACATTTTACATTTTCAACCAACACCGAGGCGTGTTTTATCAAACTTGCGAACCGTCTTAATCCAAGAAATACTCGAAAAAATAAGAAAACATGGACATACTTCATATAGTGACAAAATACACAGTATCGGGGTGTAAAAGGAATTCGCTCAAAGCGTGAGAGAGAAAAAACTATGTGCAGCATGGACCAGCTGCAGTCATGGAATGATAAATTGAACGATAGGTGAGGTTGCAGGTTCGATTCACGTTATGGAATGTTCATGTTAAAATAAACTGTGAATTTTAACCAAAACAAAATTGTGTTTACATCAAGAGGCAAGTTTATAAAACGTTAATTGTAAAATAAAGGCTTTACAATTGAAATCAAAGCAGGTTTTGAAGTGACCCATTTCAAAACCTAGGTTTGGAAGAGAATTGCTTCAAAACCTAGGTTTGGAAGACAAGATGGTTACTAAGTTTACCCGAGGTTATCAGAAACCTAATGCAACATAAGGTTTTACGGTAAAAGGTTATAAAAAAATGTTTACCTGAGGTTTACTGTATATAACTTTGCACACAAACCCACTACAGAGAGAACGGCAACGTCTGGATTAACGGGGGTTCCCTGTAGACAAAATAAGTTCAGGTATGAGACAAATCAACTTGAAACATGATTTGAATTATTTTGTTCCAACTTGCAGGACCGCAAATTGACCCCAGTCTAGACCAGATCTAATGTAGGACAGAGATGGTGGTAGGTTGAACGATCTAATTTGTTGCACCAGCGTCTCGCTGTGCCAGTGGACGACATGTCGAGCTGTGCAGTGGTGGAGATTTATTCAATGCTGTTCTCAGAGCAATCAGTCAGTCCCGACACATTGTTATGATGTAATTACGCTCAGTCAGACGGCGCCAGTCTAATACGCAATTGCAATCAATGCCAGGAATTAATTGTTCATAACCCGTTTTTGCCGAGACCAGCATGGTTAACATCATCGACAGTGCCGTGAAGGAGGGTGGGACGCCTCATGTGATGCTGGCAGGGAGGGGGGAGACACTGACAGGCTGCGTATACTGTGTGTGTGTGTGTGGGGGGGGGGGGGCTTTATACAATACCTGGTATTACACTTGCACCACTGGTCGGTTTGCCATCATGATACCTACACGTAAAGTCCTGACAGCACTTTGCATAGGAAGCATATTGACCTAAGCTGTTTGTTGTTCAACGCAACACTCAGCAATATTGCAGCTATATGACGACCGTCTGTAAATATCGAGACTGGACCAGACAATCAAGTGATTGATATCATGAGCATCGATCCACGCAATTTGGATACGATGACATCCCAGTCCTGTTAGTCGCCTCTTACGACAAACATAGTTGCCTTTTACGGCAAGCATGGGTTGCTGAAGACCTATTCTATCCCGGATCTTCAAGCTTACACACATTGATATGAACAAATACGTATATGAGTGAATGAGTATGGCCGCTTTCAGCAATCTTCCATCAATATCACGCTGGGGGACAACAGAAATGGGCTTCTAACATTGTACTCGTGGGACAGTGTATATGATATACATCGTCATGGGCTGTCCGCACACAATATGTGATACACATTCACATGAGATGTTCGTACAGCGTATATGGTATACACTAACATAAGCTGAACATACAGTCTACATGATATACATTGACATGATATGTTCGCGCAGAATATATGATATACATTCACATGAGATGTTGTACACTGTACATGCAAAACATTGACATGCGCAGTTCGAACAGTGTATATGATATACATAGCTATTATTTGTTCGTATAGTGTACATCATATACATTGAGTGAGTGAGTATGGTTTTACGCCGCTTTTAGCAATATTCCAGCAATATCACGGCGGGGGACACCAGAAATGGGCTTCACACATTGTACCCATGTCGGGAATCGAACCCGGGTTTTCGGCGTGACGAGCTAACGCTCATATACATTGACATGCTCTGTTTGTGAATAGTATATGATATACAGTGATATGATTTGTTTCCAAACAAATACTCCACTGAGTATATTCGGTATACATTTATAAAAAATCTACATATACCATGCGTTGTGACATACACTGAGAGAAGATAATTGCACGGTGTGTGTAAGTATGCAACGAAATAAGCAGACTTTACTGTGACTGTGACAATGTTTACTGTGCAATGCATGACATACAGTTTCCAGTTTATAAAGAGATGTTATTATACAAGGAGGTGTCATACTGCTTTTACGAAACGAATTAAAAATTCTTGTATTTCCCCAGGGATTCGAATGACGCCAACAATGCAGACGTGAACAATACAATGCTTCGTGGTATCTGCACAAATACACATGCGATTTTTATGAACTCGGATATTTCTAACCTCATGGGTAATACACATCAATATGAGCTTATTCATTCAATGGTGCATTCATATAGGTTATTTGTACAGCGTATGTAATACATATAGATACATATTGATCGCACAATGTCAAAAGGAAAGGCATCGATATTGGCATGCAATACATGGAATATACAATCCATTAACGTTAGCATTGCTTTCACGTGAGCTCAGTCCAAGGTGTATGTCCATATATTGACATACAATCATATAATTTTACCGGTTCAATTTCAGCAAGACTGTCACGATGAAACAGAATGGTTTCTATTGTCCATTGACGACTGCATAATCGACCTCTTTGCCAATGACGTAATCAACATACATTTCAAAACGAATATGACCCTTAAGATAGAGTAGAGCGCCAACAATAAACCATAACTGCAGTGAATTGGACGCGTGTAGATTTCAGTTAATCTGTCAGTGCTTGAATATTGGCTGCCTCGAGAGCCTCATAAAACCATTGACTCAGCAACCTTCTGAATGATTCATCCCGAGTGAAGAGGTGTGATACCTTATGGCCTGTTAATACCCTACCCTTCATTTTTACTTGGAGTTGGACGAGACATATCCGCATAACTGTTTTCATGTGGATTTGTTTTCAAATTGACAGTTACTGGTATAAATGTTTGAACTGCCGTAACTATTTTGTACAGGAATTGGTAAGAAAGGTCGTTCTTTTCTCTGTGTTCATGCCATCGGCTTTCACTCGACACCCGGTATAGCAGGGAACGCGAACACATGGTGTCATGTAAGAGTATATGAGTATAAGTGTTTGTGTGAGTGTGTTGGCCATATTTTGTTGGGGGTGTTCATTATTTACATGTGAAATAGGATGTGTGTGACCGTCTGCATGATTTTGCGTGAACATCTTCACGGTCATGTGTAAATGTCTATATGATTGTGTGTGACCATCTTCACGGTCATGTGTAAATGTCTACATGATTTTGTGTGATCGTCTACATGTTCATGTGTAAATGTCTACATGATTGTGTGTGATCGTCTACATGTTCATGTGTAAATGTCTACATGATTCTGTGTGACTGTCTACATGATTCTGTGTGACCGTTTTCATGGTCATGTTAAAATGTCTTTATGATTGTGTGTGACCGTCTACATGAGCATGTGTAAATGTCTATATAATTGTGTGTGACCGTCTAAATGGTCATGTGTAAATGTCTATATGATTGTGTGTGACCGGCTACATGTTCATGTGTAAATGTCTACATGATTGTGTGTCACCGTCTTTATGGCCATGTGAAAATGTTTGCATGATTGTGTGTAACCATCTATATGGTCATGTGTTAATAACTACATGATTGTGTGACCCTCCACATGGTCATGTGTAAATGTCTATATGATTGTGTGTGACCGTCTACATGATTGTGTCGGTCAGGTGGTAGCCTAGTGGTAAAAGCTCGTCACGCCGTAGACCCGGGTTCGATTCGCGACATGGGTACAATGTGTGAAGCCCATTTCTTGTATCCCCCGCCATGATATTGCGGGAATATTGCTAAAAGTGGCGTAAAACCATACTCACTCACTCACTCCATGATTGTGTGTGACCCTCCGCATGGTCGTGTTTAAATGTCTACGAGTTTGTATAGAAATGTCTACTTGGTCGAAAGTGTAAATGAACGCATAATCTGTATTTCCTCTATCAATGTCGGAGAGTACAAACAAGTAAATCAATTCATCAAGATCTACATGTATGTATAATCTTCTGTGATTACAAATATGATCTGATAGATAGAGAATAAACTCCAGCTGCCATGCCCCTATTTCTTTGCTTACTATGCTAATGACTTGAGCCCATATGTCTACTGTCATCTCATCTACACCACGTGTAATGCATCCCAACTCTGACTTCGTTGTCTGTACAATCTTCTATTTTCAGATATTGATTAAGACACAGTAAATCAAATAGGATATTTCTTCCTGGCACTGACTGTCACATTTCACTAACTGGTGAAGTACAACCTCGTCACATTTTCCTTCACACATCATACACATACCAGCTGTTATAGATACAACCCCTGGTATAACTAGTGCATATATGGGCCAGCAGTACATGCTGTAAAGGTCACACCAATGCCACAATCTGTATGGAGCTGGTCTTCCATGCATCACATGAAATCGTTTCAGATGTTGGCTGGTAGCCACCTTCAGGTCCATAAATGTATTTCATGTCGAGGTGTTGTGTAACAAACAGTCCGTCTTTATCGTACCTTTGGTGGAAAATGTCCGTCAGCGAAATACGTTAAATTGAATGAGGTTTTTACTTCTCAGCAATGCCTAGTAGATCATGGATTGCAGATGCAGACAGTGTTGTTTAGGTAGTCTAGTCTCATGGAACATAGGGTTGTAACAAAATAATCTGGTTAACATCTATAGAGTCTTCAGAGGTAAGCAAGTTTAGTCTTGTCAATCACTGCTTCCATTGTCCAGAGACCAGGAGTTCGAGTAGTTACGTAAGTAGGTGATCTGTGGTTGAAGTTCTGTATTGATCTGGCAAAGTAGCGTACGTTGCAGCAGTTCTAAATCATGGAGTTCTTTTGATGATGTGTTTGACCATGGTTCGCAAACATAGAAGACGCTTTGGACAACAACACGATGCCATAGATGAATACGTGTCAGTGGATTTAGCCCTCCAGCTCTTAATCCAATATCACCGAGAGAAGCTATGATACGTTTCGCTTTACGTAGGCTCTTGTGGTCCTCTCACTCTCTTTATGTGTAGTCATTAGGGAACATGCGCATCTTTTAGTGGAGGTGCAGTTCTGTGAAATTTTAGTGTAATGTTTTGTTTCAACCAATGACCGCCTTTATGTAAGAAAACATAGATTTTCTTTGCATTGTAAGACTGATGTTATTGACAAGCGTATTGGTGACCGTCTACATGGCCGGGTGAGGCCGTCTCCATGGTAGTGTGACCGTCTTCATGGTTGTGTGTGATCGTGTGCATGATTGTGTGTGACCGACGACATGGTCGTGTGTGATCGTTTACATGATTGTGTGTGACCTTCTCCATGGTAGTGTGACCGTCTTCATTATTGTGTGTGACCGTCTACATGATTGTGTGTGACCGACGACATGGTCGTGTGTGATCGTTTACATGATTGCGTGTGACCGTATACATGATTGTTTGTGACCGTCTACATGATTGTGTGTGACCGTCTCCTTACTAGTGTGACCGTCTTAATGATTGCGTGTGACCGTCTACATGATTGTGTGTGACCGACGACATGGTCGTGTGTGATCGTTTACATGAGTGTGTGTGACCGTCTACATGATTGTGCGTGACCGTGTGCATGTTTGTGTGACCGTCTTCATGATTGTGTGTGACCGTCTACATGATTTTGTGTGACCGTCTTCATGGTCGTGTGTGATCGTTTTCATGTTTGTGTGACCGTCTACATGGCCATGTTTGACAGACTGCATGCTCGTGTGTGACCGTCCATATGGTCGTGTGTGATCGTTTACAATATTGTGTTTGACCGTCTACATGATTGTGTGTGACTGTTTACATGATTGTGTGTGACCGTCTACATGATTGTGTGTGACCGTCTGCATGATTGTGTGTGACAGTCTGCATGATTGTATGTGACCGTCTACATGATTGTGTGTGACCGTCTGCATGATTGTGTGTGACCGTCTGCATGATTGTAGGTGACTGGCTTCATGATTGTAGGTGACCGGCTTCATGATTGTATGTGATCGTTTTCATGATTGTGTGACCGTCAACATGGCCGTGTGTAACAGCCAGCATGCTCGCGTGTAGACGACCGTCTCCCTGGTCGTGTGGACGATGTGTATGCTGATACATAGGTAGGTATATGTCCCTCAACGATCATACTGAAAATACCACAAAGTTGTTTGTTTAAAGTCATCAAAGGTTTCAATTTTGAATTGCTTGTTCCATACCATACACACAGACTGACACGTATTGCATCCTAGCCGATGACCATGATAGAGAGTGGAGTCTGAAGCTCCGAGACGGATGCACCGTCGTTGGCGAACTAATCACACTGAGAGCAAATTAAGAATAATGGATGTCCTCTCGTTTTCAGTCTGACTGCGTGGATCTGAATCTATTAAGACCCTATATCACAGCCTAATTCATGTCCATACTCTCAGTGATATTTCGCTGTCGCTGATTGGTTTGCAATTCCCAACAGCGTGTATCCTGCTTTAGAAGGATATTCATATTCAACGTTGCGGAGTGCCCACTAGTCTACGGCGCTGCAGTTTGATGTGTAGTGTCGCGTACCATTCCTGTACCAGGATCCGCTGAAAGTGTGTTTGAATCCAAAATTCGTCCTGATATTGAACCTTGGTGTCAGTGGGTAAACGAAGGGTACATTTAAACGACCTGTGTCACGTTGAGGGAATAGAACTAGGACTGGTCTCCTCGGAATCAGTATAATGTGTCTGAGTGGGGTATCCATGTTTAACAGTGGCGTGTTATCTCAGTTATCACACAGTCACACACACACACACACACACACACACACACACACACACACACACACACACACACACACACACACACACACACACACACACACACACACACACACACACACACACACACATACACACACACATACACACACACACACACACACACACACAAACGCATGTGCGTCAACATAATAACATATATATGATCTTCCGGGAAGAGCGGAAGGTCGTGGCTTCGATCCCCGGTCGCGTCATTCCAAAAGACGTTAAAAGATGGTACCCTGCCTGCCGATCGGCATTAAGGGGCTAAAACAAGGACTGGTCGCCTCGGAGTCAGTGTACTGTGTCTGAGTGGGGTAGTCATGTTAAACTGCGCCATGGTATCCCAGTGGGCTAGCACTATAAAATTGGCATTAGTCCGAACTAGTGCATGTATAAGTTCAATAATCTCACTCTTAACATGAGCCATGAAAAGCTGCAATATGACTTCTGCTAATTCAGCAAATATTCCTTCTCGAAGTCCTTGGATATACAGTACAACGAGACTATGTTGCCACTTTGAGATATCCGGACATTCGAGATAGCGAGGCAGCAAGACATATCAAGTATGTCGAGTTATCCGTAGTTCCATACAAACGGAGTCCCGATAGCAGACAACAATTCTGAGACAGTACAACCCTCTTAGAATATGAAAGATGACAAAGTTCGAGTCGTGGTTCTACGTTCGGATATGACGAAGCTCTCTTGTTCTTCGGACTTTGTCATATGTATTCGATGGTACATCAAACAGACACACAAGAAAACAAAAGTTCTGTCGAAAATAAGTGATTTATTTCCTCATAACAAGAACAATAGCAACATGCATCTCCCACTGGTCAGTCGGTATCACGTGGTATAAGCTACATAAGTTCTAGATTATAAACATGTACTAACCAGTGTACAGTTCCTTTCATCTATTTTCTGTTATTCATCTCCTTGGAACACCATGCCTATTAATGGATTTCATGTCTAAATGGAGTCGGCTGCTGAAGCCCCTAATTAACTATGAACAATGCAAAAGGTAGAAACACTTCCAACAGTCAAAATACCCATTGTTATTTCTGTACAAGCAGTGAATGTTTACTTTGATTTCATTGAAACCGCTTTACAATGTATATACACTTAATAATAAATAAATACAAATGATAGCACCAGAGTTGTCAAGCGACAAAGTGTGGTCGTAGCTACATAACGGTGTCATGTCGAAATGACGATGTCACGTGACCCACCACCTTATCACGTGATATCCCATTACCCAATGAAATTGGACAAAGTTCAGTAAGCGTGGAAGTTAGAATAATGACTATTTGTACTGGCAAGATACGGCGTCATCTGACAAGACCAATAGTAAAACAAAAATTTTGACCCGTGTAAAGTAAGCTTGTGTCTTTAAAGCCTTACTCGAGTTGAGATAGCAGAACCTTGCGTAGATGGTTCGCTGACATCGACGTGTCCATACCGTGTGTATTTTGTCGAAGCATTTTGTGGAAGAAGGGTCATAGTGAGTCAGCAAGGTCACTGCTTCCGGTATGTCACTATGGCAACAAGAACAAAACGTCACACGTCAAACGGCGACATGGTTGGTTTAATCGTCACGTCAACGATAATGCCTCCAATTGTCCACATGTGTTAGGAGACACATATATGCTTTCCAGTGGTTTTATGTTCCTCTGCATAAGGTAGAATACCATCTCGTCATGAAAACGTTATTGATAGAAAAGCAAAACACAAACGATGAAGACATGTTTTTGGTCCCTTTTCTTTTGTGAGTCCGGCGATAGGGTTGAATTCGCTTGTAGATGACGAGGTCACGGGTCCAGCGGGTGGCATAGCGATGACGACACCAACTTCAGATATTTGTCTACTAAATGTATGCACATACTGTTTGATCTGTTTTCTCTAAAGTAAGGTCCTTCGGGGTCTTAACTACATCCCACACGTTCGTATGAACAGCTTTATGGTTATTTCAAAGTTACCCGGGAGCAATGTACATCCATTGTTTGTTTATACAGTTTACACAATAAAATACATATTTTAATTACCATACCAGCTATGTACTTCCTTTGTCAAAATGTTGATAGTTCTCAAAACAAATTAAACTCATTTTAAACCCCATGCAAAATAATCAAAGATCGTATATCATTTATAAACAACTGCCTTTTCAGAAGGTCCCTACATTTTGTATTGGATAATTGGACATATTTCTGTATCTCTGAGTTCCAAGGTTCGGAATGGGGTTGAGGCCTGACAGGTATCGTTGTAGCCGATCACACTTGATGGTGTCACCGCCATGAGAAAAGTGTGATGGTGGCAAACATCAAACATATTTGCCCTTCGCTGTAAGTGTCTTCATAGAGACTCTTGTTTGCATTTGCCAGTAGACTTGGTGTGAAATCTATTTCCATGGCTTGCACAGTCGTGAGACAACTCGCAGTTTGTCTCATTGTTTCAATTTGCGGAGGGCCAAAGCACACATCCCTACCTGGCTACTGATGGAGACGGGCGCCATCCAGACCAGATCCCTGTTGCGTATGCCCTGTGTTGGACCTCCCCACGGTAAACACATGCTCCAACTTTGTCAACATACGACATCATCGTCAACACAACACAGCGTTCCTTATGACACATCATGACGACAGGACGTGACAGCGGTCAATAACTAGACGCATAACCATTCCACATGTGTCACGTCCAGCCGAAGTCCTGTTTCACCATCTGATAAAACTTCAGATTAAAAGGACGGTAAAAGTCTCGCAGTCTTTTCACGACATCTGGGTCGACGTGAGGGTGACGACGGCCCTTAGTTTTACCTAAGCAATGTGGCCTTCCACTTCCTTCGGGCTTTTTCAGACATGGAAATCCCCGGGTCTGGTTGAGGTAGAAATGCTTGTCAGTAATTATCCGTTTTAGACCAAGGAAATCCTGAACTTTAGCCATCTCTCCTGCGGGGTCAGATATCAGGTTTTCACCGCTGACGAAATGCATTTGTTCCAAAGGGAAATACCTCAACCAACGTTCCACATGTTTGGCATAGACGCCAATTCTCACAGCGCCCCACTTGGTGTCTACAAGGCGGGTTGTGTTGTCTATGAACGCCATTTGTTCAAAAGGTTTTAAATAAGGCCTTTTTGTGAAGGACTGGGTGTAGTCGGATATTGCACGAGTCACCGGGTCCCTAACCACTACAATCAGTTTCACGTTCTTGGACATGTTGAAGACCTTCTTCGGAACTTCCCGGGTGACGAAGTAGCTCGGGGTCTTCTCCATGGTCACCTGGCCCGGAAGCGTGGTCGGCATCTGTCTCCTGCAGAGAGAAGAGACATTGTTAGATGAACCAGGAATATTCATAAGATTCTACACAAATGGTTGCATTGTTATGTTGAGAACATTACATGAGTCACAGCAGGGCGAATCTGGGATTCGAACTCACGACAAGCGGATCCTGACAAAACGAATTACTGAGCCAAGACCACTAAGTCATACCAGTTTCACGATAATCCATAAGACATGAGGTATGTTTTTTAAACTTTGTTCTCTAACGCCGCTCTCAGTAATATTCCAGCAATCAAGTCTGGGCCAGACAATCCAGTGACTGACATCATGAGCATCGATCTACGCATGATCCGGAGCAGATTAACAGATCTCACGGGAAAAGATTATTATTCCCAAAAGTGTTGACAATTAAAAACAAAATATATGTGCAATGGTTTTCTGATGTCACGTTTCTTTGGTGAAACTGGTATCTTTCGATCGGCCCATTTCTACACTATAGTTTACGAGACGACCTTGTGTGAGCTTCTATAATAGCTACATATGTTTTGCCAGAAGAAAAATTTGATTGTGTAATTTCACAAATTCATAACGAAAGATGGATTGCAAATGTCACTGTCTGGCAGAATTGGGCCAGTACGATAATTTATTTATGATTTCATTGACACTCACGTCTCATCCGTCAGCAACTTGCACACATAAACCTCAACGGATATAAATATACTTATCATAATGCACATAAACATCGTGAACTTTCCGCATACGCATTCATCAAAAGTCTGACAGGAGCTATGCAAAGGGATTAGTGCATAGGCTGCTGTGGGCGAAATGAAACACCGCCAGGCTTCAGTTTCGTTGCTTCGAATAACAGCTTGATGTGAACTGGTGGTATGTTATATCCACGACCATATTATTACTCAGCATACAACGAACGCAGGAAGGGGAAAAGGGGAAAAGTCATCTCAAGTAAAGGCATTCTTAAACCCTTCTTAGTAACTAACGTCCACTTATCAAACTTCGGACAAAACAAACCGATTATAACCCTCCCCTCCCCTCCCCTCCCCTCCCCTCCCCCTGTAGTTTGTTATGTCAACAGTCTACACTGCGGTTATATCTCATTAACCCAATCTCTATTACCTCTATATATACTACTCAAAAGAAGTTAAGGAACACCCCATTCTTTCACGTTGCTATAGTTAATTTGTCATGACATGAAATATAAACTATAGTAATATAAAATGATCTAATGGTCTTTAAAGTCTTCTGTGTAGTATGGATCATTTAAGACGAAGTACGTTTATTCGCTAGGTAGAATCTTTATTGGCATTACGGTGTACTATCGAAATACGGATAACTCGAATATCCGATAGTCCGAAGGGCTAGCTTCATCTAGTTGTAACTGGTCATCTCACCTGTATAACATATGCAGTCGTGCTTCCTAGTATCGATATATTACCCTTCATTTGGCGTGCTGTCGTGAAAATATCTACTTTGTCTAGTTTATCAACTCCCCTGATGACATAGATTATCCTCTATACCAAATTAACTTAATATCGTTGGCTTCCATTTGCAATGCACAAAGTTAGCAAGAGAATGAATATCAAACAAAGCTTCACACAGAATAGGCATGTACCAGTGCGACACTGGATTTCCGAATTGAAAGAGCCATTATGTAATTGACTACATCGTTCCTGGCTCGCTATACATTCATTAATCATTTACAGTCAGACAACATCTAACACACAGAGAATGAAATTCACAAAAGTACCGCCTAGCCAATCAAAGAGTAAACATTTCGATTCGTAAAGGGCAATATTGATACGCCGATGAAATCGCCAATAAAGTGATTCTCATTAATCCTCTCCGGCGTCGAGAAGACTCGCTCCTGTCGCCGGTGGGAAGGCCAACTTCTCCCAGTTCACGTAATGAGTTCGTGGTGACCTTCCTCTGCCTCAGTCATTGTTTACGCGATGTCGGGGCTAATGGTCGCGGAAACATTGTATCATAGCCACATCTACATCATATTAAATTGTACTTTAATTTTCCCGTTAGTTTCTTCCGTGCTTTCCTTTCCTAACAACTGTTGTATGTTTGGGGACATCCGCGTGTGTAGATGTACGGAGATCTGTTTCATGTACTGTTGACGTGCGTTTCATGTTTCATGTACTGTTGACGTGCGTTTCATGTTTCATGGACTGTTGACGTGCGTCTACAACTACAATTAAAGAGGTCTTGGCAGGTCTCTTACCCAGTAAAATTGACGATTTGTTAAGTACAGTAAACTACGGTTATAACGAACACGCTTATAACGAACTGACGGTTATAACGAACTTACTTTTTTATCCCGACTATTTGCTGTAGTTATCCTGTATATATGCTTATAGCGAACTACGGTTATAACGAACTAAAATTAGTAGTCCCTTTGAGTTCGTTATAACCGTAGTTTACTGTATTGGAAAACTTTAAGACTTTGTTTAGGAGTAGAATGATATGTTCGTTTCTCGATACTTTCGTTTTAAATTACATTTAAGACGTACATCTTGAAGGACATCATAACAACCAAAATGCCCCACATCATACCGTGCCCTTTGAGGAAGAGTTGTTTTATCCGCAGGTTTAGTGCTATTCCAGCTCTATTCAAGAAATATTCGAATATTATCCAAGTTTGTTTGTTTGTTTGTTGTTTAACGCCGCACGGAGCAATATTCCAGCTATATGACGGCGGTAATATGTCAGAAGTATGCCAGTAAAGTTCCACAATATCCAAGGAATATGCCAACAATATTCAGCAATATACCAGAAATATTTAAGTATTTTTTCTAACAATAATCCGGTAATATTACAGAAATAATCCAACAAAATCCCAGCAATATTCCTGCAATATCCCAAAGGGTTGTAAGAGTTGTCATTACCCTGGAGTTCATTATGGATCTGAGATAAGCAATTCCCCGGTGTCCCTTTGGAGGACGTAAGAGTGTAATACGACACAATACTACATATTGGTAACTGGCCTGACTGCACCAGCACCATCATCTCATTAACGACTCCGCCTTTGATGTTGATGATGTGACTTCAGGATTACATTGTCAGTATTCAACACAGCAATGGGGCCGGTTGAACAATACCAAATGGAGCGTGGTATGGTGTAGTATTTTCGCCTGTTGTTAGGGGTGTTGCCAGGCGTGTCACATGACCGACATAAGTGATTGAGCAAGGGTGGATCGAGAAAGGTTCTACTAAATGTCCTCTACTTGGTGAAACGTTCGCACTATACTAACACTTGGAGAAGGAAAACATTTTTTTTTAAATAATTGTGGTTTTTTTCTTCAAAAGATCCATTCCTCTGCTGCTGTTTCCATGTGTTCATGTGGAATCAAGGAAACTAGACTTGGTTTAGTTTGATCTAGACTTGCCTTGGCTTTAAATGAATATATAAATAATTTAAATGAAAATATATTTACTAAAACGCCTAATTCCGCATGTCATGGAGCAGGCGAGTCTTCCCTCCAACAGGAGTTAGTATGAAGTGAACTGCCAAAAGAAAGTATCCACTTAAAAGCTTGGATCTGACCAAAATATTACAAACGTTATCGGAACGTTACCAGGATGACCTCTTGTAAGACACACATTGATATGATGCACAAAATATCGCCTCTGATACCTGTATCAAACACATGATCATCGAAAGTTTCATTTTTAGCCACTATCAAACATGGGAGTATACTTTTTTGCCATGTAGTTTAGTACATATGTCATACGCATTTACGATATTTACAAGAAAGTGTCATTTTAATTCATTTTTGGTGATGAAAACACCACATTTGAGCCTAAGCAGACAAAGCATAATGTTTGGATTTACTTTCAAATAAATATTTTCGACACGACCACAGGATTTTCTAGGTAAGACTGTTGCATCGACCAGCTGAGCTCGTTCCATCTAAGCGCCTTTGAGTAAAACTTTCTTTCGTAGAATCAATAATCTAAACCCCAACCAGGTGAGATAAACTGTCTCCGATTCAACGGCATTGTAACTTAAGACAAATTAATTCTATAACATCATTTGTACGTTATTAGTGAGTGAGTCGGGTTTAGCGCCGCTGTATGTACATTATTAATCTGAGTATTACAATAATATCACCGTTCGGATCATATACTCAGGGGACTATCAAACACCAAGCCATTAGACAGGAGCAGAATCAACTACCTGTATAGCACGGCTGTGTACAAACATCCCCAAGCTAAGGGAGACGCCGAACTACAATGCTGAAGCGCTGCGATCGATGCAACGAGGCGGTGTTACAAGACCTATACCCATTCTCGCCAGTGCTTACATCTAACAAGGCACACAACTGGAGTACCGGTAATATCTGGAGAACAGTCTTTTGCACTCTGTATTCAGGGCTATTTCTATACATGATTATCCAGATCCGGATCCCGGATCAATTGGAGACTGTGGTTAACATTGATCTGGAAGCTGAATTAACCCAATTACGACTGGCATTGTCCGCGTGGAGTCGTGTTGCGCACCCCGGGAAATATGCTTCAGCGAGATGCGCTATTAAGACAATACGCTTTATGTTGTGTGGTGCTAGTCTCATGCTATCAGTGGATCATTTGAGGCAATATGGCAGGTTATATTTGGAATAGCAATTTATCTTCTGAGTAAGATTAGATTGTATTTAGATTAAATATACGTGTAACGCAATTACATAGGGTTGTATCGGGTACAGAAAAAGCTGTGTGACTAATGAAGTCTCTTTGGTAGCATTCCCGTGGAGGAAAAAATATCTTCAGAAACCGTGTCGAAATTAAGTGATCCTTATAACGTTAGTAAATTATAGTCATATCTGGTGTTCCGTTGAATTGAATTCAATCATTTGGTGAACAAATTGTTATTAGCCAAACGATACTTTCAGTTTGTTGATTGGTTTTATAGAGAATTGATTTGATATAGCTAACCTTCCGTAAAACAGCTTTGAAAAAAATATTCATATGATCCTACGTTTATTGCATCTTTCCATTAAAGGATAGGTTTCAGAGTCAGCTAGGCAGATAATACGGATGAAGCGGATATCTATCCTCGAACCTGAGCTCTACAATAAGATCGAGAGACGATCTTGTGGTATCGTGTTGATAGAAGGCCTCATCTTCTCTAAATGCCGGGTCGCGATGCTAGGCGTGGCAGTATCTTTGAGTTTACCTTTGATCATAGTATCTCATTAAGTCGTTGTAGATGAAGTCGTGATCGGTATAGCTGCTGCTGCTATTCCCTGTGGAAGTGTTTAGGAAAGTCACGAAAGTAGATCCTGGCAAGATTAAAAGTCTGCATTGTTTGTGATGTTTAAGCCTATCCATGCATCTGTAGGCGGTTTGATATACGTGCGGGAGTCAATAGTTAACTCCCCGGACCGATAAGCCATCAGTGTTACGACTGCTATTTAATTCTGCCTAACAACTGTGTATCATCCAAAAAAGACTTCATCTTTGATCAGAGTGTAAGGGGATGAGCGGAACAGTCACAGGGGATGTGTAGCCCAGTGGTGACATCTCGCGCTCACAGATTGACTGCCAATGCTGATCACAATCAATGCAGCAGCCAAGCGAAAGGGGCTTAGCACTCAAGTCACTTTGTCGCGGAAACTCAGGTCTGAATCAATACTTTGTCTACTTAATTACACCAAGTAGATCATTGGCACGGAGACCACGGATGCCTCGGGCAGGTTGAGGACCGCAATTCATGAAGAGGACCCCATATGCTCTTGTGGAGGTCCTTCAGAGCACTGAGGTCACATCTCTCGGGTGGAGAAGGGTGGTTAAAATTTTTAAAAAGTCGATCCTGAGCTTCTTTTTGTGATCAGATTCAGAATGTTGATGGAACAGGGTGTGATGGGTTGATGCAATAAGGGCGTTAGAAATAAGGAACTATGTGTAAGGGAAATAATAAATGCATTGAATGACAAGGGCTCGGTAGATAACTATGTTGTGGGAGTTACACGGAGATCACCCTCGGTGTTATCGGTACATAGTGGGAAGTCCTTAATCATGTTTTAGGTGAGAAGGGATGTGAATAACGATAAACCTGAGAGTGTAATACCACGAAATTACAAATACAGTGGAATTGAGTCGATATTGAAACAGCAATTTGTCAGTGTTTGTTCATCATATGGGGATGTTGAGACGTTAACGTTCATGTAACAACGCTGTAACCGTCGACGTCCGCGATCCTAGCAGCATCAGCTACATGATCACCCCCATGAGGTCTTGGAAAAGGCGTTTCTTGCATTATTAATATTATCATCGTCGTCGTTGCGCTGCCTAGTCAAACCCACCCAGAACTTTTCGGAGAATGTGAAGACTCCCCAACACTGCAGCCTTCTGCATTACCCAGATTGTCAGAAGGGCTGTATTCCTGGTGGCAAACCCGGGTACTCTCCCAATGTCAGTCAACAGATTGGGAGACACCAAACCTAAGGCAATAAGACAATAGGGAGTCGGACAACTTGGTACTTGGGATGCAAGCGTGACATCATTATTATTATTGTTGTTTTAGTTGTTGTTGTTGTTGTTGTTGTTGTTGTTTTTGTTGTCACTATCATTAGTACATTTTAAGTCGTAGAAATTGTATCTAGATAACCAAACTAATACCTTGATGATGCCAGAGAAGTAAATACGGATGATCTAAAGGATAGGGCCAATGGCAGATTTGCTGATATCTAATACAAGCAGGCGATGCAAGACTTTAGACAATCAAGAAGAAGATTTACACCTTGGAACCACCGGGGCCCGATTGTGTAGAGCCGGATAACTGGTTCTACCTGTCACTGACGTTCAGTAACACTGAGGAATCTCTCGTCATTTCACATTGGATATTACATTTGTTTTATTCTACCCTCCCCCTTGCCATCAAAGTGCCCAACGTCATTTCAAACTTTCTACATGGGTTTACACTCAATAAACCCCCAAACAACTCTACGACGACGGAAATATACTTCTCAAACAAAGTTAAGGACCGCCCATTTTTTCAGATTACTAAAGTTAATCTGTCATGACATGACAGATTAACTATAGAAATATAATAGAATCCGGTGGCCCTTAACTTAGTTAGAGTAGTATATCTACTTAACCAGGCATATAACTACCCTTTGACTCTATTTCCAGACTGATCCGTCTCCCAGCACCGACACAGCACACTGCCATTAAGCCATATATGAACTCCATCTTTCGAGAATCGTTCGTCGACTGTGAAATTAAATCACGATATTACAAAGGCAGATTCAGAGCGCAAATAGCTTTTACAACAATCGTTTGTTTATCAAAGCGACAAATAAAACCCATTAAGGTAGACTTTACGCCCTGGGACCCAATTTCAAATAAACAACAAAAGCACGTATGCAGACCGTATACCCTAAGTGGCACACCTTCATTTACTGACTCGAATGTTAATACAGATTGCTCAAGGCATGGGGTAGTACCATTTATATATCATTACAATAAGGTAATCCTGTTTCTTAAAGTATATTCCTCTGAAAAACATCCCCGACCTTATATAAATTGACTCCATCTTCTCCAGGATGAACTGTGATCTACGCCTGTGCGTGAGGTTAAAGCTCGATGACCCAGGAGAGGGGACGAACAATGACGTTGGATGACCCTCCCCCTTCTCCACCCCCGGGTAGATTACAACCTGCGATATATTACCTGAGTGTGTGACTTGTGGGGTAATTAATGTACCGACTGACCCCCTGATACCATCAACTTACATCCGTGTTAACCCTGGTTGTTACGAGAGATGCTATCTGACCTACATGAAGTCACACATTACGTTCCAGGTCCCCAGAACGCTTACGTGCGACCTTGTGGTTTCTCGGCCAGGTGTGAGGGTGCCAGCCAGGCCCATAGCAACACATTGTCACGGTATTTATCCTATGTTTGAGTCATTTACCGCAGAACATTACACCGCTGAGCAATGACTTAAAGCGGGGTAATTTGCGTGTTTATTTGTACAGGTTGTGTCCTTGACGAGCTCTGCTTGTAACTTCGAAATTTAGAAAATGTCCAACTTGGTTCAGTTGAAGCTGAGCCAGTAACCTCAGAAGTTTGTTTATTAACTTGTCACCGTGAAGTGGTTTAATGTGTTTCGGGATTTAATCGCACAACAAAAGTGATGTTTAAACAGAGTTTATCCAGGACGAGGTTCACCAGATGGCAGATCAGTATTACTTACCTCTTCGGATTAAGTCTTCGGTCTGAGGACAATCTTTCTCCCACATTGCCAGTTAATTAGTAAAATGGTGCTACCTCATGATCCAGTATGGCGACTGAGTGTTAATTTTGCATTCACCCGTGGCCTGGCTGGTTTAGTATGCCATCGTACCCCAACTGGCACCCTTGATTTAGACATCAGTAACTACGTCCTCCGCTTCCGGTCCGAGTACACTTCCGGTTGAGGAGCCTGGGTTATAACTCCTAACTTACAAATCCTAGAGTAGGATCATTCACTAACCCATCCAATTATTCAAACCCTCTCACCCAAACTCTCTCACAAACTCAGATGGAGAGTGTGGTAGCCTAGTGGTTAAAGCGTTAGCTCGTCACGCCGAAAGCCAAGGATCGATTCTCCACATGGTAAATTGTATTTCTAGTATTCCCACCTTGATATTACTTAAATATTGCTAAAAGCGGCGTAAAACCTTACCCACTCACTAAAAATCTCAGGCGTGCACCACACACCATCCTGCAAACCCACGAGCTAAAATCCTGCTTTGACATTGACAACGCTCGTCCATATCTCCCTAAATGCACATGACCAAATGCACCAAACAAGAACCCCGAATTACAAAACAATGTGACAACGGTCATAAATCGTCACAACGTTTGCTCTATATTAGGAACTGATCAGTGCGTGCAATGAAGCACCCGACTGGCGTGATGGCGACAGCCAGGCATGTTGTGAGGTCAACAGCTGGTTCTTTAATTAGCGAATAATAATCGAAAATATTGTGAGACGCAACGATTTCTACCTATCTGCCAACAGTCTGACTCGCAGCGTGTTATGCGACATTGTCGAGCGCCGTCACCGCGTGGGCCATCCCCCGGCACCATGTGCTGGCACACAGCTGAGGCCTCATTGTCTGCTTATGTTCAATTATACTGACTACAGGAAGCCGGGTGTTGTTCTTAGTCTATGGTTTAGGACAGTTATATATATTTCACGGACTTTCAACACGCACATGAAGCTTTATCGCGGAGCAAACTGTATATTTATTCAGTCTTGCCATGACCTCGCCTTGGGTATACCTGCCATGTATGCCTTGGCATGCTACTACCACGCCTTACATGACATATGTCAGCTATACCACGACATAGCTTGTTAATACCACCACGCCTTGAAGAATATGTCAGCTATACCATGGCATTTGCTACCGGTAAAGCAGGACACGCTTACCCTGTTTGCGAACACCTAGTGTCAAGATCGATTTCAGTGATTCATTCATAATTTCTTTATCACTATTTTGCCTTTTAAGCCGAATGGAATATGTTTCGGCAGATCGAGTGAGTGAGTGAGTATGGTTTTATGCCACTTTTAGCAATTCGCAGCAATATCACGGCGGGAGACACCAGAAATGGGCTTCACACATTGTACCCATGTCGGGAATCGAACCCGGGTCTTCAGCGTGACGAGAGAACGCTTTAACGCGACCGACCGCGGATAATCGAGACTGGTTATTTTTTTACGGTGACGTTCAATATTTGCTAATACCACCACGTCTGAAAGTATATATGTCAGTTATTCCAAGACATTTGCCACAAATACGACATCCATACAACATATACCACTCAAACTTTGATAGGGGTATTCAGATACATTGGAAACTTGCCTTTACAATAACTTCCCATGTCTAAGTAATCAGTGTGGCGAATCCTGGAATGATACGATTATTCCTGTGAAGGATTCAGTAGATTCAGATTGAGAGGCAGTTGGTACTGATGCTACTATTGCAACTACAGGGATGTCTACAACGCTGGAGGACGTCCATGAACGGTCTAGCGTACACAACAGGGGTGACTAACAATTATAGATATAGATATCGAACAAATACCTTAAGAGTGAGTTGGGTGTAACAGTTATAAACAGTAGTCCAGTTATATCTCGGCGTGTCAGCTTAATGCTGGAGGAAAGCCAGAACTGATGCAGGTCTCAGACGTTTACCACTTTGGAGAAACCCACAAACATGGGTATGGTGCTGACAAACCTAGAAACATAATTGGGGGCAAAGAAGTAGCTTTTTATACTCCACTTGCAACTGGTTCAAACACAATCCTCCCATCCTCCTATTGGTTAACATTACTACAGTGAACATCCGCTTTCTTTGACAACTGCAAGCACTTTCAAGCACACCGTACCATCGCAAGCCGCAGTCTTTACCTATGACCTACAGCGCCAAGCCATGTGTAAATACAGAGATGCAATAAGCAGGAGGTAGGACTATATAATATGCTTGTTATGAACTCGGTAATCTCGCCACGAAATATTCTGGCGGTTGGATTCACCAACTAACCGAACACATGTGTTTCCCTGTAAACAGGCTTAAGCTATAAATCTCCATATCGCTGATGAACCGATGCCCGGAAGTTCAAACTCGTCATCGAATTTCATTAAGTTAATTGTATACGATTTAATTGATCGTAATTCCTTGTAATAATCTTTCCATTTCGACGTAATCCGAAAGCCATAAATATAGACTCTGAAAGCTATTATTTTTAATAATTATCAAGCCCTAGAGTTGAAAGGCGTCTATGTTGTGGGGTGTTTCATTAGCGTCAGCAGACGGTGTATTTAACATAAAATATTACAGCTGCCTTAGCACGGTTCGTCAACATGTATCAGGTCAAAGACGTTTTCTCTATTCGATATTGTTTTTATCTTCAATTCCTCAGTCTGGTATTCCTTCAATTGCAGAAATGTTCATTTCTTATTCATCGCTGTTGAATGTACTCACAAACACAAAATTGCCTCCAATGTTACTTCTCCGAAGCAGTTTGGAACTGGTTAAATAATTGACTTTAGTATGTCGTGCTCACAAACGTAATAGCCACACGACACGCCATGGTATCAGGTTTTACTTGAAACTGACATTCGTGTTATTATTCAATTAAATTGTAAATATTTCAGCTATGACGGTAACGGTTATCATGTGACCAGTCCGCGTAGGTCTATATTTAGATTCAAGTATGGTGGAGCGAGGGAACATTCGACTCAGGTAGTGGCGGTATAAATTAGAAGTATCATTCTCAAGTGAATGCTAATTTATGCTTCACAAGAATGCAAACACTAATAAAATGATAATAATAATAGAACATAAATACTAACGATCATTTATGACTATATCTGGGCTGAAGTAGCCATTATGCCGCCATAAAGGCAGATCTCTCGACTAACGACTTTCCGAATCCACTCAAGGCTTCTTATACCGGAATAACATGGACATAAACCCATGGAACCTTCTCGTGGCCTTGAGACACAGATTTAAGCATATTCTTAACTATCGGGAATATGATTATCTGCGAAGCTGCGGGGCTTTGGTCAATCTCCACCAATTAACTCCTGCTAACCCTCCCACTCCAAGACGGCTAGAGGCTCTTCCAGGAATCGTTCCAGGAAGATCTCAGCGAGGACAACAGCATGTCCCTGAGGACAATGACACTGAGACTCGGTCAGGCTAAGACAGGACCTAATATCTAGGATACCGTTTCAGAAAGTGACCTCAGCGCTACAAATGTCGCAACTCCTATACTCTAACTTAGACTTGCGATGTATGAGTTTTAAGTTTACTTTGTGGAAAGGGCCGAGGAACAGAATAAATACGCCTCCGAAGAAACCGAGCATCAAATAACGCCTAGTCTGTCTTACAGACCCTGATACAAATATATATCAAATACAGCCCATGCAAGTGTATAATGCTTTACAAGCCTAGATCACTGCAGTATCGAAGAGTCACTGGGCTCCCTTTTATTAAATTTTTATTAGGATAACTGAACAACTGTTTTTTCTGTACGATATGTTCATTTCAGAGACTAGATGTTAGTCTAAATAACGCCAACACTTCAAATATAGCCGTCGCGGTTGAATAAAAACGGTCGCTTTGTCTCAATAATTCCATTTGAACATTAAAAAGACGATTACCTCAAAGGAGAAGGTATTTTGTTCACGGGTCATGGAAACATCCTCGTTTACAGGAATAAGGACCTTATGTCCTCAGTTTGTTGGTCTCGCTAACTAGATTTTTCTGAGGATATCAACTGTTTGTAATTACGTTTTCCGACAAAGATTCTCTTTGATGTACTGAGGGCGGAGTTGTCGTAAAGCACTGCGGCCTATTTCGATATTGGAGGATAAATCATTGTTAACAGACTGGTTAAGATTAGACAAGCAAATGAAAAGCGCTTCTGACTCAAGTATATACGGTTGTCCGTCTACACCGCTCGCCGAGCTATCAGCCGCCCCATGCGTCTCACCACGGCGGCTCTATTATAAATACATACACGGGAATTAAACCAGCTCCATAACTCAGGTGATATTTAAACAAGATAGGCGACGTCAGGAAGCTATATTTGCCCCGCTTTTGTTATCTCCGCAGCAAACACAGGTAACGCGGAGCTGGAGAGACACAATGTCCACGCTCGTGGCTGGCAAATAGAGGGGGCATTAAAATACCCATACAAACAGAGGGGGCATTAATATACCTACATAAACAGAGGGGGCATTAATATCCCTATACTTCTTTATGGGTGACATGACCACAGGGGTCTGTGTGTCAACCTTTGTGGCTAAGGTATGTCGACTTTAGTGACTCGCATGTCGACCTAAGTAATTGTATGTCGGCTTTTATGGTTTGTATGGTGATCTTACTGACCTGTAAGTCGTCTTTGACGACTTTTGTATCGCTTGTACTGGTCTGTATTTTGGTCTTATCAGTTGTTGTTGAGAAATAAGTGATTTGTATATCGACATAGTTGACTTTGGTTTGACCGAATCGGCGTTTATTATGTCGATCTCAATGTTGTATGTCGACTTAAATATTTTTTGTGTGTCGACCCTAGTGCTTTGTGATTTGTGTATCGAGATGTATTAGAACAGTTGTACTAGAACTGCAGTATTCCAGCTAAATCTTTAAATAATCGAGTCTGGACCAGACAATCCAGTGATTGACATCATGGACATCGATCCACGCAATTGGGATACGATGACATGCTTCAACCAGGTCAGCGAGCCTGACCACCCGATCCCGTTAGTCGCCTCTCACAAGCATGGATTGCCGAAAAGCCATGCTACCCCGAATCTTCACGGGTCTGCATCATCTTGTTAAATCACTGTATTGTCTGGTCAAGACACGAGTGTTTGCAGGCTGAATCATATGACAGGAGTATTGCTGTGCGGAGTGAGGTAACAACAATTACTTTTCCATACAAATTGTGCGAGTGGTGGGCACTACCAGCACCGCAGGACATGCCAACCCTTTTTGCAAACGCCTTTTACGCCCAATGGAATCTGTTTCGGCAGACTACTGAGACTGATTAAAAATATTATTCTCTGGCATTGGCATTATATATACTACTCAAAAGAAATTAAGGATCACCTGATTCTTTCATATTGGTAATGTTTATCTGTCATGGCATGAGAGATTAACTATTGTAATATGAAAAAATCAGGTGATCCTTTACTTCTTTTGAGTAGTATATATTTAGAAAGCCTATTGGTACTAGAGTTCGCGTGTCATGTCTAAGATCTGGGTTCGATGCCCAACACATGTACAATATGTGACGAGCATTCTTGGTGTGCCATGATATGACAGGAATGGAGCTTCACTCACTACCTCAATGAAAGTTAACATACTGCCCCAACAGCCGCAGTCTATAGACTAAAGTAGTGAGAGGCATGTTTCCCGGTTGAAGCACGTTGACAGTGAGAAACTGAAATGTCACACACAAGATGAAATAGACCCAAAGTTCAAATAAGCCACTTGAAGTCAGGTACAGCCTGTCCTTCATGTTTTGGTCTTCCTTATTTCGGGGAAATTGGGCCACGTAGGTGTTAAACCACGAGTCTTTATTCATGAGGAGACGAGCGAAAGTCTTGATCAAATTACGATCATTTTTTGAAGATATTATTGGTCCAATATTCACAAGCAGTAGCTGCATGTTGCCTTCACGGAGCCCTAGGACAACCCAATTTTCATAACGCAATAAGGCTGATGTGAATACGCTCCAAAGGCAACAAAACCTATAAGCCGCTGTGGTTAGGGTTTCCACCATATCTGTACTGTCAAAGCCAGAGGAATTAACTGATCTTTACAGAATGGTCGCTACCGAACTGTGACAACGTGCTTCATTACGCTTAAGTCGAGCTAATGGTCTTTGCGAAAGGTATATCAAGTATGAAATCCCAATGCTCACGTTGAGTATTTGAGTCATTAACTCATAACGCTCACATATCAGTTCGCGACCTCGTGTTGGTCATGGGGTTGTGTCAGCCAAGACACTTCCAGTTAATCGCCATCTTGTGAAACGATCCGTGACATGATAGATCGTCTATCTAACTTGTCACCCTGGTGAAAAGATTATGAATAGCCATGTACATATAAGATACATATGATAAAAGACAAAACCTTTCAGCATAAATGAATCGACGAGGTATGTGAGTTGTCACGCTTCAGAAACAATTGTTAAAGCAACGTCTTTGAAGTGCTTGCATATTCATTGACTATAAAGAGCATTGGAGACAAACAAGCTACCCAAGTCCGCAGCCAGATGTAATGTACCGCTATGTCGATTTCTTTCAAGATTACAAAGGCTCCAGCAATTCTAAATCATTCAAATCTCCCCGTCTTAAAATAGGACAGGAATCCAGGACTGCTTAAACAGAAACCAAAGCATCGGTGCCAACCAAATCCCCCGAGACATGTGGCACCTTTAGGATCTACATAGTAACAAGACATTATCAGGGTGTGTTTGGTCCGTGTTGGCACTAATGGTAAGAATACCGGAGTGGCTCAGTGACAGATTACCATTGTCAGAGGTCTCATTGATGTCCGAGACGTGATGGACTGGGTGTACCGATTCTTAGTTGGAGTCGGGTTACGCCAGGGATTGTAGAGGACTATTTGTAGAAGTGGACACTCGTTAGGGGAAGGGATTGGGTGTGTCCCGGGCGTGCTGGGACGGGGATGGAGAACATTCAGGAAATCGTTCTGCGTTAGTATCTTCCTGTGAACCGTCTTGTCACAACAGAACGTACTGAATTCAAATATGCCACCTGATACCATTAATATGAAACTCAGAATCTGGCTGATGTCCACAAATAACATGCATGTGCCTTGTCAATATATACTAAACAAACAAAGTTAGGGATCATAAATATGTTTGGGAATATTGGATATGAAACTGTGAGTTCAATCTTCTCTACAAAAGAATATTCCCAAAATATTCATGACCCCTTACTTTTTATGTTCAGTATATTTACTGGAGGTCATGTAGTCCCAAATACTGAGCCACAGAATTTGAATCTGAATCCGTGTTGAATTCTAGATGCGTCAAGAAAGTGTGAAAGTATGAGAAGAAAATATGTTCGAATCAAATAAAGGCTTCGAGTAGCGATTCGTATGTCCCGAAAGGTTCGCGTCTCTCAAAATGTTTGAATATTGAACTTAAGTAACTAAGCAGTTTGACTACATTGTTGAAATGTCATAAGCATTCGAGGGTTTCGCCAGATTCCTTGAAGCGTTTTTTCTTGCCTGTACACTATACCCGTAACCGTATCAGTGTCGATGTACGATCAATATATCATGGAGATGAGCCGGACGTGATATTCATCAGCAATTTGGTATCAGTCGGGTTTTCGAGAAACCTAACCTTTCCCGTAATTAGCACCTCAGCTGTTGACAAGATAGCATCGGCGCCGCTCTTGACCACTACCCATCTGCCGACATCTTTTCACATGACCAGTCGACATTTCAAAATGGCCGGATTTAGTCTTATGGCCTCGTCGAAGCTCCGAGAACACAAAGGGCACATCAAAGCTGGTGAAGCATGCATTATTCCCCGTTTATTCAACTGACCTGGGCAGAAGATCTCCGGGAGATTCCGGCAATGGTCGTTTCATGGACAGAGTCTGTCACTCGGTGATCAGGGATACCGTGCACGCTATGCTTGATTTCATGCTTCATAACAGGACTTCAACGTTCCATAGAGTGAGTCTCGTTCGCTGGACAGCTGGATATCGCGATACTGCCATTACTGGCAGATGTACTCCATGACGATGCGCTTGCGCTTATCTATTCAAGACATCAAACATTAACGTTGTTTACCCCGTATTCACCATGTCTAACATCGACATTTAAAAAAGACCACACATTACCAATATATAATTCAAACTACCAAACAACACAACACAATATTATAAGTAATATTTTAAGTGTAATTTCAAATCGTGATTTTTAAGATAAGGAAAAAGTGGGTAATAGAGTAGGTTTTTGGTCGTGATGCGATGTTGCATTTGGTGTCACTGCCGATACACTTTTGGAATATTGTCACTGCAGCGTAAAACCATACTCACTCATATAAACAAGATTATACGTCACTTAATCTTAACTTAGAAAATTTTTTTTAATTTAATTATCTGGTAGTTTCTAGTGTAAGCGACCTTCATATGATAATATGTTTGTGTAAAGCTCATAAACTGTGACATATGTTTCTTAAAATTTCACTTAGAACATTGACCACATACAGACGATGTGACAAGCTTGGGCGGGTTGTTCCTCGTAACAATCTAGACACACTTTCGCTGCTGTGACACATTCCTCCAATATCACACCATTGTCCTATGTCCCTCAAAGGGTTAACTGTACTGTCGCCACTTATTTCAAGTACGTGAATACCTCACGAATACCAATACTTAATCTGGACAAATTTACCATGGCCGGATCTACCTTGACACCGATTTGTAATTGTGTTGTGTCAGCGCGTCTATTGTTTTAGCCCAAGTCAAGGAGTTGATAGGAGATTGACTCCCAATATATCCTAACTGCCTTCACGGGGTCAGATCTACGTGTTTCATCCCCGCTGTCGCGCGTCTCGGTAAGCTCTTGTAATATGTTGACTGGGCGGAGAAGAGGGAGCGTTAACATGAGGCGATTAAACTCGCCTCGGGTCCCTTTCCCCGCGAACATGAGCCAATGTCAAATATAACACTACATGGTTGTCCGTGATGTTTTATAGCGTGTGAGTCTTCCACAAGCTCAGCTGTGACGAACAAGAGACGAGTTAGTTTACAATGTAGAAAATCCTTAATTCTGTCTTAATTCTGATACTTTTACAGAAGAGGTGGTTCTCATGTGATGAAGGCCGACTTCTTACGAAAAAGGGGTTGGGAGGCAAATGGGGACAGTGTTGTGGATACAGGGGTTTGTTGTGGGTATAGGAACGGCTATCGGGGAAGATATGGGGATGGGGGAAGAGTCAGGGTGCTAGTTGGAAAGGGTGCGGGTCGGTTGGGGAATTGAATAGGGAAGTGAAGGGATGGTTTGGGGTGCGGGGTTGGTGGATGGGGGATGGAGAAGAGTCGGGGTGGTGGATGGGAAGGATATGGGTGCGGGCATGGGGTGGGGGGTGGGGGGGCAGGAGTAGAATCGGGGTGGTGGTTGGGAAGGGTTGGGGTGGTGTAAGTGAGAAAGGGCATGAGATTGATATCGGGCAGTGTTATTCCATGTAATACTCGACGAGGAGTAACATACTATTCATTTGGCATCCACAATTAACTACGATTAATGTTTTCATGTCTCAATATATTTATCTATTAACAAATGAACAAATATGTTCGTGTCAGATATATCCTGAAGAGAAAAGAGCCCCTCAAAAATCAACTTATAGTTTGTGCTTAAACAAGTTGATGTTATTAATGTAAACGCTTACTACCTCTATATACGATGAATCAAAGCTTTCACTCCTGAAGCCTTCATGAAATATAGATGGACATTGTCAGCTTATCTTTAACGGTGAATATTTTCTTTAACAACAACCTTTGCTAATAAATATGGCTACAAGTATCGAGTTGGTTTATATTATTCATAACTCGAATAATACCGTGTTCAATCCACGACCTACAGATAGATCCATTAACAAAGTAAGCTCACGCGTGTCTAGACAATATAGCCTGTCTTTCCAATACTTTATTTGCCAGACGGGACAAGGATAGCGTTTGCTATCTAAGTAAATATTCTCACTAAATTAATGAACAGATCCCTGGTGATAAACGCCCGTGACTCTCGCCAGTCATATTGACTCCGAGGCCAGTGATTTCAACATAAAGACATCGTGTTTGATTTTCTCTGTTCAGAGTTACGTCCCTTGGGCGCCCTTGACACCCATGCTCTTACGTTCGAATCCTAGCTTCGCCCCGCTTATGTTTGTAGGTTTGTGCTCGAGTGTTTTGCAACCGTGACAACGTCTAGGGGCTGCATCACTTCGGGCTGTTTGGTGATCAGTTTGCTTCTACTATTCATAGGAGGCACGGATGGCCCAGTTGGCGAAGGTGTCTCTTACAATGATCTTGGGTTCGAATCCCGATTCGCGCTGATTTTGTTTCTAGGTTTTTCAGCACCATACCCATGCTCGTGGGTTCCACCAACGTGGTACACGTCTGTATCACTTCAGACTTTCCTCTCTCATTAAGCTTACACGGCGTGGCATAAATGAAATATTGTTCAAAGCCGCGTTTTACCGAACTCAAAATATGTGAATGATTGTTTTTGTCTACGATAATAAATACTTCCGAGCGCCCAATGACAAAGACGTACATGTTATATGTAACATTTGCAGTTTAACCTTAACGAAATGTAAAGACTTTACGAAAATAGTACATAAAGCGACAGACACCATGTGTATCGGTGATAGCAGGTGTGGCCAATACCCGGCGACGAGGGACGCCTCCCGCAGGGTCTACTCCTGCAACAAGGCAATAATCCCGTGTAACGCGGTCCCCCTCCCCCTATAGCTCTAATCCTCACCTACATCACAACACCTGCCCAGACCCCAGGGCCCGTCACAGACTCGGAAGGGGGTGCAGCGACGTGTTCAAGCCCCTCGATTTTCCCGTCACTCAATCCGAACAAGACGGGATGACCTGATACCCTGTGCTTATACAGGCGTAATAATAGCTGCTCGCAGATAGGAAAAAAGTTATTGTGAAAGATTTGGGTAATGCTAGAGGCATGGGAGCTATTATCATCATAGGAATATTCAAGGGGAGAATTGGGCTTAGGGCTAGAGTTGGTTCCCTACTCAGAGAATGACCTCCTTCTCGTATTTCTCAATTAGAAACGCGAGGTCACGTTGCCTTGATGACGTCACGACACGTCTTCCCCCAAAGAGGCTCTCAAACAATGGTTTTGAGACTAGGCATTTTTCAGTAAAGGCTGTACATAGGAGGGGATCCATTGCTAGGGCGACCCCTCATATGATTTAAGTGTGTAAATAAAAAAACAAACTTTGAAACTATAGGTAAATATTTTTTACAAAGCATATTCACTTTGCGCTATAATGGCGCTACACAATTATTACCCTGTCAAAGGATTAGCATTCATGAAGAAAGGGTTACGCTGGCTCCCTTGGGACCAATAAACCAAAGCTGCTTGGATGGCGCTTGGCTAACCTAAAGTCTCCGAAATATAGTCATGTATAAGGTTAAATGACAATAATTAATTAAAGGAAGCCGCGAGCAATAAAGAACTGTCAAGTCTCTTATTCCTAGAGCTAGAGCTAGAAAGGGGATGCGGGCAGGCTGCGGGGATGTGAATTGGGTAGGAGTGATATTTTTTTACTAAAAATAATGTTCTTGGTTCTGTATAAGAGATATGTATATGAACTTCAATTTCATCCTCCCGGGTACCCATTAAATGATTGGTGTACAGCGGCAAATTGGGGACAAAGTAACTTGGGTAAAATGACACTAGATGTCTTGCGACTTGTTTGTCATTTATATACATGTGGTTTGTATCGAAATAATCCGATTATCTTATCAACTGAGTATTTTGAAACTGTGGACAGAAATTTGGACTTTCTGACAATGTGAATATATAAAAAATTCACAAAACATTATTCATTTTTTGAAACTCCCATCAACGGATGCTACCATTTGAATTCTGTCACAGAACCACGTGTAGTTGCAACCATGAGTGAGTGAGTGAGTTAAGATTTAACGTCACATCGGCAGTATTTCAGCCATATCGTGACGAGAAGTACATTAATAATACATATATTTAGACAATATAAAAAGCTGTCAACGATCGACAGTACAATAACTAGAATATCACAGAGTCGATTCAAAACTAGTTGAGAATATATAATAAATTCACAAAACATTATTCATTTTTTGAAACTCACATCAACGGATGCTACTTTTTTGAATTCTGTCACAGAACCACGTGTAGTTGCAACCATGACATCAGAATGCTACTCTCGCATAATCACGCGTGAGCACAACGTACATTTAGTCTCCAAATAAACTATCCTGTTTGCAAAAACATATTTAAGTAATTGTACCAAGTTGGCCTTCGTAGCGTCCCGGAATGACCCTCGAATATTTCCGCGCCGAGAAAAGCGATAATGTATTCCACCTTGGTCCCGATTGTTTCCGATGTCAAATCCAGTGTTACCCACCGCCATCGTTTCCTGGGGAGGCACGTGGCCCGCTAGGTGTCCCCCTAATGTTCTGCTTGTGAATTACACCCTACATTCTATCGTGGACATGGGTAAGCTTTACCATGATATAAACCATATTTATAGTGTAAATTACAGAAGCTGCAACAATAATGTGCTTCGTAAGAGTCGTGAGAGGGGTGGCTAGATTAGGTTTCTCTTAAAAGGGTTATATGGAACTTATCAAGTATAAAAGATAGTCTTTCAACCTTTAATGTTTTGTCATTGAATATTCAGTTCACCGTGGGCTAGATGTGTTTACACAGTGCATGTTGGTTAAAAAATCCTTGTATCGCACATAAACGCAGTGTTGAGGTATAAAATGTATATATAGGTTTCATTAGAGTTTGTAGCTCTTATCAGATTCAGGCTGTACTTGACACGCGAGGAAGAATACCAACCTCTCAGAGACGCACAACGCTGGTTTAACTACACAGCAAAACATCCTCTTTTCCTCAAAGAAGACAACCAGTTCCTAATTCATTATCATTACATTCGTGACCAACTCATGTCATTCCGAGACATGCCGAATAGTCCTTTTGTCACACTCGTGTCGTTCCGTGACAAGCCGAATGGTCACGGAAATGGGCGAGTGTTGCCGTATGTTTTTTGTATGTCACGGAAATATGTGAGTGGTGACGAATCTTCTCAGTGACGTTACGCTAATGAGACACCTGATTTCTCCGCAGAATGAATGTTTGGTCTATTTTTACTGGCGTCTATCGATAACAATCTGATGTTCTTTATCCGCCTCGTCATTCCGCGCTCACCGCTGCACTGTCCCTCCGCCTGGTCCCCGACCCCAGCATGCTTTGACTCGAGTTTGTTTGCTCTCTAAACATTGTCAATTAGGTTAAAATCAACCTCGAGTGATCCCTAAGAAGCCAAAATGATCCTCCAACAAACCATCATAATCAACATACCACGGAGCCAGCGTTCTAAGAGGCCATCTTTTGTCCGTTGGTTGCCCATCAAATACACTACTTCCACTAACTTTGTTCCACTAAGCGTAATCAGTGAGATTGCTAACAAAGACTTTAAGTCGTATCACTGACAGTTTATTGACGTTGGGACAGAAGGAGTTAACGAAGCAGCAAATATATAGCCTCCTTGCCACAGACCACGTTGGCCGATGGTGGTCAGACTATCAGTGTTATGTAACGCCTCAGATGGCGCGTGTCTGAATTCACCTAGGCTGGTTAGAAGGTACCGGTTCCTCCTAGACGGCCTCCCCTGGTATTACTTTACATAAGTTGGCGGAATCGCAGACCTGCTTGTTCGGGCGGTGTAATCACTCTTCGTCAGGATAATACAAGTGTAAAGCGGAGGGATTGCAGAAAGCCATGTCTGAAAGCTCGGGAACATGTGTGGAGCCATGTACATGTGCTTACCGCGACGGGGGAGAGGGGTGACGTGGGAGGGGGAGAGAGCCAAGCAATTAGACAAATAACGCATCGAAGCATATACACTTGGTAGATTGTCTTTCTGACGCTTCTATATTCTAAATCATGTTTTGGAGATTTAAATCGTTCCTGAGCGTGTTTGAAGCTTGCGTCTGATAGATCATGAAATCTCCGCGGGAATCAACATGAACACAAATTGGTTTGTTGTGCGGCCCTGTTGAGCTCTTGTGCAATATTACCCTTTTATGACAGCTAGGATGCGGCCCCCTTGTTACGACATTGGTGGAATCGAGCTTATGTGTTATACTGACAGTTTTACGACATATATTGGGAAAGGTTTTCGGCAGGAACGCCGGAAGTGCATTGTCTCTATAGCACTCGAGATAATTAAATTACCATCCCGGAACAACGCCAGATGAAATGCACTCGGCAAGATTCACAAAAATGAACATGCCCCTCACAAACTACGCCTATAACACGTCCTCTGCTCCCGTAAATTCCCAGCTACACAACGCCCATGTTTTACAACGTGTGCGATTCCTGGCATTGTCTTGGGGCGGGGGCATATTACCCTTGAGACACCTACTACATCAAGGTGTAAGGGGTTCTACATCATACATGATGGACACCACATGAGGTAGATTAAAATCTACTGATAGCCAGGAGCTAAGGAACATGCGCCGGATATAGGGATACCGCTGTAGAGAACCTTTGTGGGGATACCTGTGCCGGGTGCATTTAGGGATATATCTTTAGGGATCCCTTGGTCGGGACATATTTGTATTGATACCGGTGTAGGGATATATCTGTAGGGATACCACAATAGGGATATATCTGTAGGGATACCACAATAGGGATGTATCAGTAGGGATACAACTGAGAATATATCTGATGGGATACCGTTGAAGGAATATATCTGTAGGGATACCACATTAGGGATATATCTCTTGGGATACCGCTGAAAGAATATATCTGTAGGGATACCGCTGAAGAGATACCATTGTCGGGACCTATATTTATGGATACCGATGTAGGGATACCACAATAGGGATATATCTCTTGGGATACCACTGTACAAACAGTCAGATATTGCAGATGCTTGTGGGGATATATCTTTGGGGATACCGCTGTACGTACAATCTGTATGGGAACCACTGTAGGGATATATCTGTGAATAACCCGCTGTGATGATATCCTGTTAGGAATTCTCGCTAGGGTTTATGATTTTCGGACACTTATAGCAAAGGACATTACTAGCACAAGTATTAATATTCCTGATTGGCCTTCGCGACTTGAGGTTTCTGCAATACGTCTTTAAGATGTAAAGAAGGAATACACTCACATGTTTTGCCCGATCCTCGGCTACAAAATGTGAAAATGCTTGGAACTCTTTTCTTTGTGGGGTTAAGCTCGTCGTGTAAGTATTGCTGGCATTATGGCATCGAACATCAACAGACGTGAACACATTCAGTTTTGTTGGCCTAGGGTTTGTTATGGAAGACGCCGTGTATCTTGTCCGCTGACTCTTTATACAATCAGAGAGTATTAGCCTTGTCATTTCATTCCGACATTCACGTCAATGCTCCCGCCGCTGAACAACAATCCATTGAGACAGTTATTTCTGGACGTTCTTCACAATGAATAATATCTTACATTACGGCAAAACTTTGCAAAAGTGTCACCATGTAATAAAATACCTCGAACATGCGATAAATATTAATTATCTGAACCACGTCGACCAGAATGCATAAACATCCACACAATGACGTGATTAAAAAGCGGTTGAACTAATCGCTGCTGTTGGGAAATGTAAGATGCTGCTGGTGGGAAATGTAAGATATGTAACCGGGACTAGACGCTGCCTTGGAATAGTTTCTCCACTCAACGAGGCAGTGTGGAAACAAAGTATTTGTCTGCAATTTCAAACTCCCCAGCAATGCAGCTACTTCGATAGCATTAACCTGTTACAGGCAACTCGATATAGAAAGTATTCAGCCCTTCTTTTTGAGGCAGCTGCGACCGAGAATATTTCCCATATTTACAAGTAGGTCTCACCGGGCAGGTATGATTATATTTACAGGTTCGTCCCACAGGGTAAGTATGACCACATTTACAGGTGTCCCACCAGGCAGGTATGCCAATATTTACAGGTTCGTCCCAGAGTGCAGGTATGATCATATTTACGGGTTATTCCCAGATGACAGGTATGACCAAATTTACTGGTTGTTCCCACAAGACAGGTATGACCAATTTATAGGTATGTTCCACAGGAAACGTATGACCATGTTTACAAGTTAGTCCCATAGGGCAAGAATGCTATATGCAGAGATTTCTATTGGATATGAAAGGGGTTTTTGTCGCTTTATTTACGTTATTCCAACAGGGCAAGAATGACCATGTTTCACGTCATTCCAACAGGGCAGGAATGACCATGTTACACGTCATTCCAACAGGGCAAGAATGACCATGTTTCACGTTATTCCAACAGGGCAAGAATGACCATGTTTCACTTCATTCCAACAGGGCAAGAATGACCATGTTTCACGTCATTCCAACAGGGCAAGAATGACCATGTTTCACGTCATTCCAACGGGGCAAGAATGACCATGTTTCACGTTATTCCAACAGGGAAAGATTGACCATGTTTCACGTCATTCCAACAGGGCAAGAATGACCATGTTTCACGTCATTCCAACGGGGCAAGAATGACCATGTTTCACGTTATTCCAACAGGGAAAGATTGACCATGTTTCACGTCATTCCAACAGGGCAAGAATGACCATGTTTCCCGTTATTCCAATAGGGCAAGAATGACCATGTTTCACGTCATTCCAACATGGCAGGAATGACCATGTTTCACTTCATTCCAACGGGGCAAGAATGACCATGTTTCACGTCATTCCAATAGGGCAAGAATGACCATGTTTCACTTCATTCCAACAGGGCAAGAATGACCATGTTTCACGTCATTCCAACATGGCAGGAATGACCATATTTCACTTCATTCCAACGGGGCAAGAATGACCATGTTTCACTTCATTCCAACAGGGCAAGAATGACAATGTTTCACGTCATTCCAACGGGGCAAGAATGACCATGTTTCACGTTATTCCAACAGGGCAAGAATGACCAGGTTTCAAGTCATTACAAAGGGCAAGAATGACCAGGTTTCACGTTATTCCAACATGGGCAGGTATGGCTATATTTACAGGTTAGTCCCACAACCCAGGTATACCATGTTTGTTTCACCTTATTCCTACAGTACGGGTATGGGTCACATATCACTACATGGGGATTAACAACATACCGTAGCACATTTGACACGTTACCACTCATTATATATACATGTATGTATGTCGTGACTCGTTGGTAGAAAGACATCATTGCTTACCATACTTGAGATAACACTTTTCACTGCTCTGACATTCCATTAATACGTGACAAGGGAAGATACAAGAAACATTAGAAAGTAGAACATGAAATAAATATCAATATTACATGGTAACTAAATCTTCAGAAGGAAATGTTCGTCGATATGTCCCATTTAAACAAATTTGATATTCAATAATTTCAGCAGAGGATATCGTGCGTTTCGCTGTTTGGTCTAGTGCATGTTGTTGGCGTTTATCTATATCGACAGAAAGCTTGTTTGTTTGATGACAAAAACGTATTTACAGAAACCATGAATATATTAATACTTAGTTGTGAAGTACAACAAATTAGCTCCCGCTGTTACAGTGACGACGGTGTCATTTCTGTGAGAGTCTCCATCAGGATATCAATACTCCGACAACGACCATGCACGCTTTAATCCAGTTTGAAAAATCGTATAAAATGCTAGGTAGGTTAGGTAAAGACGTCCCAAAGTAACGTCCACAGGCAAGAGATCTACACCTATACGTCTCTGTCCAGCCAGGCAGGAAGATACTAAATCACCCCTCTACTATATATCCATGCATAACGTTATACAAATAGTATATGAGAAGTACCAGTACGTAGAATATCATACACCTTGAGAGGAGTAGATACCTGATACTGCCATTGAAAAACATGGCCTCAGTTTGTCTGTAAAACAACACTTGTTACAGTTCGCATAATAAAAGCTCTTTTAGCAAAACCATGATAAACACAACGACTAGCGTTGTTGGTGTATTCGGCAATCACTGATATTATAACTCTCTCTCTCTCTCTCTCTCTCTCTCTCTCTCTCTCTCTCTCTCTCTCTCTCTCTCTCTCTCTTTCTCTCTCTCTCTCTCTCTCATTCTCTCTCTCTCTCTCTCTTGATTTTAACTTTCTCTGGGTATTGATCCGACTTGTCCCACTCGAGCCGCTATCTCCACACAGCGTTACAACGCCGACGGAACAATGAGATGGAAGTAATTACATTTTAACAATGAAAGAAACATTTCTGATTTTCGAACCCTAAAGAAATATATTATCATTTACTTACTTTCAAACACATGTGAATATATTACAATAGTATTGTCCAGTTAACTATATTTAAACTTCCCCCTCGTCCAGTTATCTACATTTATACTTTCCCCTCTTCTAGGCATCTACATTTAACCTTTCCCCTAGTCGAGTTATTAACATTTAAACTTTCCCGAGTCCAGACATCTACATTTACAATTTCCAGTCGTCCAGTCCAGCACAAAAACTTTTCCTCGTCCAGTTATCTACATTAATACTTTCCCCTCGTCTAGGCATCTACATTAATACTTTCCCCTTGTCCAGTTATCTACCATTTATACTTTCCCCTCGTACAGTTATCTACATTTATACTTTTCCCTTGTCCAGTTATCTACCATTTATACTTTCCCCTCGTCCAGTTATCTACCGTTTATACTTTCCCCTCGTCCAGTTATCTACAATTTATACTTTCCCCTCGTCCAGTTATCTACATTTATACTTTCCCCTCGTCCAGTTATCTACCATTCATACTTTCCCCTCGTCCAGTTATCTACATTTATACCTTTCCCTAGTCCAGTTATCTACATTTAAACTTTACCCTCGTCCAGTGATATACATTAAACTTTAATTTCCCCTCATCCAGTGATATACATTTAAACTTTCCCCTCGTCCAATTCCCTTGGAATGCCGGGCACACACAGTCAGCCAACATGGGACGCAGTGTCAATAACCTCGCCTCAACACAACACGGATAAACATAAGCTACACCCGGCGTTTGTCCTCGCCGTTATTAGCCTTTTAGGTTAAGCGACCGAAGCTTTGTGTGTATCTGACAAGGAACAAGGTATAACATGTGTTGTCGCCTTCGATCTGGCCCGGACTCTGGGTTTGAACTGGCTGAGTCGACTGGTGCAGTATTTAAAACCTCGTCTCAACCCTCAGAATAAATACGCAACCATCACTTCATCACTGGTGCATCTTTCGACACAACAAATGCTGAGACTCAGACGAGAGAGCAAAATTTCGTTTTGGCGAATTTTTCTGAGAAAAAAAGTAGCCAGTTCAGCATCGTGTTTCAAACACTGTTTATCAAATTGGAGAGCTTCTTGACACCCCGGGAAGTCGGTTTGAATATGTCAATTTCTTCGACTCGCAAAATATCAAGAGTCCTGCCTTGCCCAATTAGCGACAGCTTGAGCAACGCTACTTGAGTATCCCCGAGGCGGACGTGAAACACGCGAAATAGACAACACAAGACTCTGTCGTCTAAAAAACGTCTAACGGACGCTAACAGACCGAATGAAATATCAGCTTTGTTGTAAACTTGTAAACCCCAGCGAGGCAGTATCGGCAAATGTCTATAAATCTACTCGTGCTGTGTTTGATATTTGACAGGGTGAAATGAAATCAAACAGCGACAATGTGACATGTTATCTATTCAAAAGTCCGCTGTGGCAAAGTACAAGTGTTATCTGTGTTTCTCAGTGATGTGGCGACTTGGCAAACAACCTCACTGTCGTTAGTCCTCGTCAATCAATTGTAAAGATGAAATGTCGTCTGCTCCTATATAATGTCGTCTGCTAACGTTCTCACGTGGGAAGAAGCAGACGAGATTTTATCCACAGCGTACTAAAGCCGATAATATCAACCTGACAGCAGTGACGCCAAATAAGTAGTAATTTGTATGACTGGAAATGTGCCTCAAGGTAACAGGCTCTATATATGAGTATTGTAAGGAAAGTAGGGCGAGACTGCAAGAGGGGGTATAATTTAGAATAATTATCACTCTTACCTGTACCACTGAAGTCCCTTATTGTAGTGTCTATCAAAGAAGTGGGGTTCGGGTCCAGGAGCACGAACATCAGGGTGGATCCTAAGGAACTCCAATAAGGCTCTTGTTCCTCCTTTCTTCACGCCAATAATTAGTGCCTCGGGTAATTTCTTTGTGGCATTTTCTTGTACCCTTGCGAGTCCTGTTGATTCTGTGCTGTCCTTTTTCTTGACCTGATTCCCCTCCTGGAACACCTCATATTCCTCCTCCTCCTCCTCCCCTCTCCCAGAATCACTCCACTCCTCGTCCAGATAAATCGTACTCGCGGTATTTGTCAACCGATTATCCATCTTGGATCGTTTGCTCACAAAGTTGTTTTCTGTATTCACTCGTAAGCCTGGCTTGTTCCTCCCGCTAATAACCTTCCCGCCTCGCTCCAATATTTCTTGAGCATGTGAATTTTGAAGTACTCTGTTATGTCTTGAGACAAGCATTGAAGGTAAATCCTGAGTTTTGTCACTAAATTCCTCGTCTTGAAGTTTGTCCCCCAGGGCGGAGAGGTCGGAGGAAGAGGATCTCTCGCTGACGACGAGCGAGTCGGACAGAGGCACCACATAAAGGACAGACAGGGCGAGGAGGTAAGCACAGACTATCAGGAACCCTCCAAGACTCATAATGACCAGCAACGCACTTCGTCTCACTCTCAGACAAGGAAACACAAACATATCCAGGAATAACACGGGGTTAAATTGCACCCCTCCGATGGTCCATCCATCGTTCCTTCATTCATCCGCCTTCGTCTTCTAGCCTTCCCACGACTACACCAACGTCGAAGGAGGCTCCATTTAGCCGACGTCCTGTTTAGTAAACATCCTTGGTCTGTGTCACGGCTGGTCAGTTAGTCACGACGCGAGGGCATTCTACCTGAAACATCAATACAACGTGAACTCCACTACACTAAGCCTGCTCTTACACCACATGTGTAAGTATTGTGTGCTGTGTGTCATGTGACTTGGCCCGCGCTGCTGATTGGCTATGCGGACAGCGCGAATTGAATGAAAGCCCGATGTAAACAATATGCTATGGACATAACGGCACTCTTAGAGTAATTTAGACCAGTTCGGCGCGTGCCTGGTTTGGTAGTGCAGGCACGAGGGTTTGTTTAATTTCTCATTATCAACGCTGTGAGCTGTGAAACATGGAAAAACATATCTAACCTCAGTGCAAGTGTTTTCTCATGATAGTGTAGAAGTGTTTACACATGAAAGGTAACAAGTAAACATTCGATAAAAATGTCGCTGAACAGACACTAACTAACTAAACAAGAATATACGAACAAATATTAACAAATAAAAAACACATTATATAATAAAAAAATAAACATAAACAATATATGATAATTTCACAATTCCGCTAACACAAGGACGCTTATATAGGAACGGTGATGCTTTAAAAAAAAGAAGAAACACTCGAATATTTAAACAAAATATCTTTTTAAACTGCAAAATTAACCTGTTATTCGTCCCTGAAATGTATATCACTCCACCATAATTAACTTATACATACAGTCCATATAGGGCTAAGTCACGTTTTCGAAATTTTAAGAAGCCAGGAGCATTAAAAATGTATGTTCCTCAAAAGCCGTCATAATGTTGAATATGATACGTGCTGTAGTCGTGACTGGACGCCATCCACAACAAGGTTATGCATTCAGTGGGAGATGTTATCGCTCCCATTTCGACATTCTACCTGTCAGATACCGGCAAACTTTGCCCTCATGCCGAGCTGAGTGAGACTCCGTTGTGATTAACACTATAATTAGTCTGTCTAGCGTATTGTAATTGCTCGTATGAGTAACTGATATCTTGGTTTGCATATCTACATATTTCGCTTCTCACCATGAGCGTGTGAACAACATCTATCCCCCTTTGTCTTGTGTGGGGTATTATGTTACATTTTAAACTCGGAGTCGCCGATGTGAAATATTTGTAAAGGAAGGTAGACAACTCTGAAATTTTATTTTGATTTATCCCATCAATAATTACCTCCCTTTCGTAAACCGAGCCGGGTTATCCGAAGTGATTTATATTTGCTGAACTTGTAAAATGTCATCTTCAGGTATATTTGTTCAATCGTATTTGTAATACATTTGGTATGTCTGTCCCTGAGGGGGTATAATGCATTGCGTTGATGGAGAATGTGTTATTTGATGAGATAACAATGTGGTATGTTATCCTATCATGTAAGAATGTAACTACGTGCAGATTTTAAACCGTATCTCGCCCCTCGATATGACAGCTAATCGAGTCATCCGCCTCTAAGTTCGGAGGTCGAGTCCCGACTAAATTCTCATATTCGTAGTTGTCCATTTCAAGTCATATCACGTGACTTTTGATTGATAGTGCTGGCCCCGCCTCAAGTAGAACTATGTAGTTATGTACACCAGTTTTAATCTGCACGCGTTCAGAGGTAATCCCGTGCTTAGCAACTATCATATCGCGATTGGTATATATCCTCAAGTTGATGTGATAGGCTTTATGTTGCCCTGGTGGTATTGAGACAACACTGACACGTTGATCATGTTTTGGTGTTTAAGCTTAAATCATACAGAGTGACCTGCCAGCAACGATTAAATGCTTAATGGGTGTAATTTGAGCCCGCAAGTGTTTTAATTATTAGCTCGTGTCGGTAAACTGACAATGATAGAATACACTTGCCACCCAGCACGGGGTATCATCACCTGGGGGCGGGAGTGGGTCGTACATATTTACATACAATTAGGTGAACATGACTGTGTTATTCATGAGTAGGTACAGGTATTAAAAAGTTAGACACGCGAAAAAATACATGATTACTAATTATTGACGAGGTATCTGTCGCCGAATACAGTATAATAATTATTTTTCTTTGAAATTGGTATGCGGAGCATAGCTTCATTTTTTTTATTTTTAAAAAAGGGAACATTGTGCCAATTATATGATCTATGTTTGATCTGATTGTCAGTTTAAAAAGGAATTCAGAGCAACAACTATTTTTACACATGTGTTTTCATTTAAGGGAGTTATTATTTATTTGTTTACTTTTTAAAATAATAATTTGCCAAGTTACTATTTTGATATATTTGGTATTTGATGATGGTCTTTCTGGTAACTAAATTTTTCTTAAATAGTTTTTGGTAATTTCAAAGCAACGATTCAAAACATGTGGCGTTACATAAGTCAGACTTCCTATCTCCATCCCGCATACCAACCCTACATGTCAACGCCATCAGGAAGACACGTGACTTGCCGCACAGCGTCAACTGAAATTCCAAGGGAGTAAATGATATCATATCACCTGTCAAGGTGGCTGATTACAGTACGATATTCACTGGATGATTATTTATGGTATGAGTAGTTTAGGTAATGGGGGTTCTGGCTTCGTCTATGTATATCGGTATTAGCATTACTGTAATTATCTCAAATTGGACGCATCGAGAAATATACTGAATGAAGAATATTGACACGATGCTATTGTTAATTATATTCTTCAATTTTGTATCACACACACACACACACACACACACACACACACACACACACACACACACACAAACACATACATACATACATACATTCTGAATATTTTGTTTCACTTTGAAGATACTAACAGTTAAATAAAAGGAATATAGCATACATTTTAAATACACGTAATGTCGTGTTCAAATAAACATCACATGTCCACAATTTCTGAATAACTCTCGATGTAAAACAAGTTTTGTTAGTTTTGCACATGAAAGTAATTCGGTAATGTAATGTATTACCTTGTACTTTGTCCCTTGTTACTAACATGTTAGGAAAATGTTATTTATTCCTTGTGTGACGTGCTGAAATATTGCCGAGTTAAACAACAAACAACAAACATATTATGCTCCATCTGTAAAGTACGTGTCAGTACAAACGTACCATTAGATTGATACTAATAGTTGGGGCGGTGGGGTAGCCTGGTGGTTGAAGCGTTCGCTCGTCACGCCGAAGACCCGGGTTCGATTCCCGACGTGGGTACAATGTGTGAAGCCCATTTCTGGTGTCCCCCGCCGTGATATTGCTGGAATATTGTTAAAAGTGGCGTAAAACCATACTCACTCACTCGATAATAACATTGTGTGACTGGGTCCTGTATTTAAAGATACACTTGGAGCAACGCATACACTTTCATACCTTCAGTACGATTCTCTTCTTCAAACACTGGGACTTTTTTCAAACATTTGTATGACGGGTGTAATATTTTAATCTTTCCTAAATAGTTAATTGAAAGTTTACAAAAACAACAAATAATGTCAAGTATTTATGTAAAAAGCATCTTTTTCAGATGTTTACATATTCTAATACAAATGGGTTTAACGTTTCAAACACCGTGCCATGAATCACTGTATTTGTGTTGTGATATTCTAAAAGCCCACATTGTTTATGATAAAAGGATCGTTCAAAGTCAGATGGTCAGAGAATCACTGGAGAAGTCAACAACCATGTGGGATAAAATCTCGTTTGTACGTTAAACTGGTATAAATTCACATTATGATTTAACCGCATGTCTTTTAAATAACAGCGTTGTTTCCCTTACGTACGCCAATGAAATTTTGTAAGTTTGGCACCAGACAATATAATGGCTTGACAGTAAAACTGACTTTCCATGGAGAAATATGTTGGTAGTTACGCACTGTAACATAAGCATTGTAGTGAAGTAGCGACATCCAAAATACCATCGTTGGTAAGTTTACTGAGAAATAATTCATCAGAATCTCACCCCCCAAAATATGCCTATGTAAACGAGATGTTTTTGTTTATTCTTTTAACATAAGTATAGTATTTCAAAATTATCTTAATAATAATGTTCATGACAGGTATCCTTATTTATTTATTTTATGAAGAAAAAGAAGAAGAAAATTGCAATAATTATTATAAAATATTCTAAAACACAGTTATAACAATTTTCAAAATAGCAAAGTCCAGCTTAAAAGGGTTATGAAACACAAAGTGGCATGAAATAAAAAAATATATTTAATAAAACATAAATAGTTAAAATTGTATGAAAGGGATAGTTTAAACTTGAGGATTAATTAATTTGGTTTCAGTGAAAGTATTTATGAAGAAGTAGATCTGCGTCTGCACACAGGATAATAGATGCGGCTAAAGGATGGGAATATAGGTCATTTACCATGAGGTAGCTTAGTTTACCAATGGGTCCCACAGAAGAAAAAAGAGGTTCAAATTAAATTAATTTAATTTAAAGATCATATCTTAAATCAGGACAGAATGGACAGACAATTTAAAATGTACCTAAACAACGAAACGCAGGCATGTGCATTCTCTGTAAACGACGAATTGGGAATTAGGAATGTATATACATATTGATAATGGAAAATAAGCACATCAAATATTAAGATGAAAACCTTTTTCTGTGTGGCGTTTAAAGGCTACCAATGTTTACATTATTTTTTAAGACGTTTAAAGGCTACATGTCTTTTATTTATATCTCTACAACGTACCCTCAATATTTCACGTTCTCCGCCTCTAACTTTCTATTTTGTTAATATCGCATTTAATTTGTTCATTCAATTTTGTTGCGAAGCTTGTGATATTTATTACTCATTGTCTTTCACATGTTAGGGTTTCACTGCATACGTCAACAATGAAAAAAGCTTAAAAAATAATACTGACTGAAAGTTTCAGCTGTTCAGTCATTTAAAGCAGCACAATATTTAATTGTCTGATTTTTGCACCTTGGCAATTATGATATTGATTTCTCAGTAGACATTGTAAGCTGTAATTTGTCTGACTGGTGTGTTGAGGTGTCGCTCTCTGTAGCCTTCACAGGAGTGAAATAGACATGATCTGTGACACATGACAAGCGATAATTGTCTCGACCTCTATTCTCCCCGTGCATGTCTGAATACAGGATGACATGTGCTGATAATAACGTTAGCATGGATCTCGGTGTCACTCTTGCGTGTTATAAACGTCATTGTGTTACAAATACAAGAGAAAATTGTATAATATTATTTGGTTTTAAAATTACCTTTACACATTCATTTCTGTTGCATTGTGCCAACTATCATTAAAACCACGTTAAAATATAGCGCGTGCGTGCGTGCGTGCGTGCGTGTGTGTGTGTGTGTGTGTGCTCGTTATCCTTTTCGCGAACACCTGGAGTCATCACTGATTTTCAGTGATCCATTCTTATAATTTCCTCAGCTATTTTGCTATTTTTCTCTTTTACACCCAGTGGTTCCTCGGATAATCGAGACTGGTTATTCTCTGGCGTTGTCGTTTTATATTTTTCATCTGTATATTTTTTTATTATTTTGTGGCCAATCTGTATCCGCTATAGATATAAACAATGTTTCACTGAGCATGGGACCAGCGCGAGGCCCGAGGACACTATTCCAGTTGTCTAGTTGTTATATTCATACAACAGATTCTATTTAACAAAGAAACTAGTTGCAGAAATGTTCTGACATATTGTGAAACAAAATTTTAAATGTAAATATTTTAGCGTTTATGACTCTTTCTTGTCGCAATCCTTGACATTAATAACGGCCACCAAAGAAATAAGACAATGTATATTACTTTCTGACTTTATATAAATAACGTCTGTATGTTTGCTTGTATATTATCAAGACTTGTGTGTCTCATTTCCTGTCAGAATACCCCACCCCCCCCTCCCCCCGTCAACCGTCGCCAGTACTATTTCAAATTGTGCACAACTGGAACATCTGCTGAGACAAGGACATTTTCGGATAACTTCCTTGAAGATTTATGATAGAGAAGAAAAAATATATTTATATAACTGGATAGGATTACTCAAAATATGCATGCACACGCGTTCGTTAAAGAAAAACACAAATGTCGCCACGCACATGACAATTTCTTAGTATACCAGGTATATAGAGGCTAGAGAACTACCGAAACTGGTCGCTCGTATTTGAGGCTTGTATTTTGTTCTGCTAAAGAACCAGTGAGTGAGTTGGGTTTTACGCCGCATTAAGCAATCTTCATGCAATATCATAGCACCAGAACATGCTTCACACATGTGGGAATTGGCCATTAGTTTGTTTGTTTGTTTGTCTGTTTTTTTAACGCCGCACTCAGCAATATTCCAGCTATATGACGTCAGTTTGTAAAAAATCGAGTCTGGACCAGACAATCCAGTGATTGACATCATGAACATCGATCCAAGCAATTGAGATACGCATACATCAACCACGTCAGCGAGCCTGACCACCCGATCCCGCTAGTCGCCTCTTACCACAAGCATAACCGCCTTTTACGACAAGCATTGTTGCTGACGACGTGTTCTACCCCTGATCTTCACGGGTCCAGGCCTTTGTTTTTCTTAAGAACTGTAACTACCATGGGATATGAAACTGTCACGATACAGAATATAGTGTTGTGGCATGCGGTCCTGTGAGGCTAGTGGTGTCTGGACGTGCGTGTATCCAACACAAACCCTCGTTTTTCAAACGCTAAGTTTACATATTTAAACACGTTTACCAGTCTTAAAAGTTTGTTTATAAACAGATCACCGTGACTAGTAAAATCAACGTTTACAATTTTATAATATACACAGCAAATAAATACTTACAGAATTATTGTTGTATCTGGGATAAGGCGACAGCGATATCCATAAGCAGGTATTAATTCTCCCTGTGTACACAGATCGGTTAGAGCTATACAAGCGGGGCTAAGAGCTTTGTTTGTCTAGAAGCTCGCGTTACCCAACAGTTTGCGGGACTCAGGGAGCACGGGCTGAGAAGGCTGCTGCATCAGTCAAAGCTTCCCGTATGTTTGTGCGTCTGTGCATCCTTGCCTCCTGTGTTTGTTTGTGATGCATGCATACACCTAGACACAATATTTGGCTTAAGACACCTGATACTCCTTAAACGCAAACTGTATGAGAGATTAATGTACATGCATGACACAACACAGACGCGTGTATGAGTGACAAGGCGTTGTCAAAACGTTATATGTAAAAAGTACAAGAAAATATTACTTTTGAAAAAAGTCTTTCGTAGGCATTTTGAAATTGATAAAACAGGAGGATCTAGGGTTTTAAGGATGAACTTTTATATCTCTATCCCGTTAATATCGGAATGGGTGGCCTAGTGGTTACAGTGTTCGCTTGTTACGGCGAAGACCGGGTTCGATTCCCTACTTTGATGGGCGCTTGAAGCCCTCATTGGTGTTCCCTGTCCCGATAATGCTGGGATGCTGATATTGCGAGAGACATTCACTCGCTCACAACTGAGTACATCGGATGAAGAGATTATGTTCGCTTAGGCTCCATTGGACTTGACATAAAGGTTTCACGAAATTTATTTTTATTTTTTTTGGAAACGGATCCAGTTATTATAATCATGATCATCGTAATCAGATAACATGATTTGAAGAGTTTCAAAAGCAAACAGTGAACAAAATGAATTTAAACTTTTGTCAGTTTACAAACATGTTTCCTATGGCGCCATCTCTCTGAGGACGTGGGAAACTCGATATGATGCGAAGCTTTGTGAACAGTGAAAGACATCGTCCCAGCAGACACCGCGCACTCCACTGATGCAGCTGCAGTCAACACAAACTTGTTTCAGTTTAAATTTGTATAACTACACAAGCACGTATACAGGTAGACTCACATTTAGTCTCTGAAATCTTATATTACACAATATCCTTCTTGACTCTAAAACTAAATAAAATTCCCTCTGCTGATTTCAGAATAGAGCTAGCTTGAGCTGGCTAGACTTGCTTTTGTATGCATTTCTAGATTTGTTTTTTCATAAAATAAATATATTCCACGGTGATGGTGCAGGACTAGTATACAGGTTTTGGGTTGTTGTTTAAAATGAGGGGTGCATTTTTTAACCACAGGATTAACATACAAGTGCTACAACGACAATGTTAACAAATCCTGGCAAATAAGTTGGTATTTAGCTGAAAACAAATCATAAAATTACAGTAAACTACGGTTATAACGAACTCAAAGGGACCACTAATTTTAGTTCGTTATAACCGTAGTTCGTTATAAGCAAATGTAAGGAATATAAACAGCAAATAGACAGAACCAAAAAATAGTTCGTTATATCCGTCAGTTCGTTTTAAGCGTGTTCGTTATAACCGTAGTTTACAGTAGTTAAAATGCTATTGGTAGGGAAGGACATACTTTTCGCGAACACCTGGTGTCATCACTGATTTTCAGTGATCCATTTATACAATTTTCACCGCTAATTTGACTTTGCGCCCAATTGATTCTCGACATTAGTTGTTCTCTGGCGTTGACTGTATTTAATAGTGCTGTAATACTTTCCCCTATAAACCAGATCACCTTTATTAAACATACTCATCCATGTAACATTAATCCAGTCACAAAGTTACTGGTGCTGATAATGTAGACGTAAGTAACGGGCTTAACGAAACAGCACAATTGTGCAGGAACTTGAAACTGACACTGCCGACCTCACACACGCAGTTGGCATATTAGGTCAAGCTGGAAACCGACAAAGAAGATACATTTCAGACTTGTAATAACACATTTCATGACAATTTTAACAAAAACTTACATCCCATTTATCATTGTCTTAACGGGTTAAAACTAAACACAGCTATGCATACGTAACAGACGGCCTATTCACGAAGCTGTCTTAGCTGAGACAAATCTTAGCGACTTACAACTAAACATACGACTGCAATGAGAGCGATACCTAACTTATCGCAACGTTATCGACACAAATCTTAGCTGAGACAGTGAGCTCTTTTGTGATATATTTTATATAAGTTTTAAAGTAAAACAAGTTCATCACTATTAAAGATGTTAATGTTAAGATTCATGCTGTTGCGTCCTGGTATTGTCCCATACAGCTGATCAATGAAGGATATTATCGCAAAAATGTTGTCCTTCATAGATAGATATAGCAGGAAGATTAGTATACTAGTATATATCTCACATTTTACGACGTTCTTTTCATTCGGTTTAATAACACATATGTAACCGATATAATTTGTAAACAAAGCTTGGGCGATAGGAATGCACTGTTTAACCTTAGAAACAACAATGTTCAACTCAAACAACAATTAGTCACACTGAGCACTGAAATCATTCAACTGATATTGATTCGATATTATTTCAGACTGCAGCGAGCGATAACTGTCTCGGGGCAAGTGAACAATTACAAGGACAAGTAAAAGCCTTAGGACACTTTGCCAATTGATTAAATATTCGTATCGACGTTTGTTTAACATAGAACAAGGTTATTTGTGCATGTGTTCTGAGCATCTTAAATTAAAACAAATCTTTAAGAAAGTCCGCGATTTGAAAATCACCGATGCCTATTCCATCCTTAAAACTCACACTAAAGAAATCAAAATCAACTTTGTAAAAATCCTGTATGTATGTGTTTCCATATTTGGTGTTTAGGATTTCTTTGTGATATTCTTAAGCTTAATCTATGTCCTGTGAAGTGTAACTGTGTAGGGTCTCACATCTATCAAAAGGGAAACCATTGACTGGGACAGGAAATACGCGTATTATATCGGTATGGCCACATGTAAAAAACAGATAGACTGCATCACTCATAACTGAACAAACATCCTTTTGGTAGATATGAGAAGGAAATCCGGAATATATAACAATGAAACGTACACAGATCAGGATGTCCCACAACTGCGACATGGTTGCAGCAGCTCTCCCTGAGAGCAAAATCGATTTGGGAAAGAATACTCCGGGAACCAACCTTGCTAGATTTGTAAACAGACTTTATATATACTACCAGGGAGTAGTCCTGCACATGACTGGGGAATATAGGGAATATACATGTATCTATTTTATGAAACCAAAACCTAGATTATAAAAAGCATGTCTAGCCATCTCTAATAAAACACGCTTTAGGGGAGAGAATGTGTCGTGCATTAAAAGCTTCCATAGGCTGTATTATGTTAGTCTTGTTCCGTTCGCGGCTGTTCAATTGAATAGACGAGCAGGGCTCTCGGAACGTCGTCGCCCATGAATACCCAACCACAAACAATCCCTCGGTTTTTTTTATATAACCACGTATAGGATAGTTAAGCAGCTGACAAAAAAGGTTCTTTAAACTGGAAAAAAGAGTGTGAACGTTTTTTAAGCGTCCGACTAGGGCTCGGGAACCTGTCGGTGCTGTTTGGCTTGCTTACACGCCGAGCATGCATATGTGCAATAATTTTGAAAATAATATTTTTTCCAAAAGCTTGTTTCTTTAGATTTCAATGTAAGCACGTTCCATTTCTAAACAAAACTGACAGAATCGCAGTTCGGCACATTACCGTAATTCTAGATTGCCATTTGTCTGGTTGGTGTAGGCAGTGAATGGTGAGTGGAGCTCACAAAGGCCTAGCGAGCCATATCTAACTTAACTTGATGTATTACGTCACGTCACGAAGTAATTGGAAATGTAAACCTCAACTCAAGTCAACTAAAAGTGCGCACATTTATTTCTCATCGATATGGTCTCTGTGATTTTGCAACCTCAGCAACAACGTGTAAAACACAATGTAATATTAGATTGTAATATCTGTGACATAAGGCATAACTCATTTCACTAAGAGCGTCTGAAACCGTGCTGACAAAATGGCTGTAGGGTTTGGCCGTGAGAGCATTAAATTCTACTTGTTTTAATGATGCCACAAACACCATGGAAATCTTCTTATGCACGCTCGCGGTGTCGGACACAAGGGTTAAAATCTGATTAAAATTTGCCGGATTTAGACTTGCATTACCGAGTGGCGTGAGCGACGTCATTTATCTCCGCGACGTCATTTATCTCCACGACGTCATCTGTACGATCTTTTTCTGCTGGGGTCAGCAACGACGTCGGGTGTGGGGTTCACTCAGGGTCAAAGTTAAATATAACCTTATTGCATGATACAATGCACCATTCGTACCCTCCGAGAGCTGTGTGCCTGTCTTTGTCCGATGTTATTCCCCAATTTGACTTGTACTTGTGTTTCCATGGGGTTTCGTTTAGGTGAACAATTGACTTGCCTTTGCATGTGTTTGTGACGGGCCAAGATACGCTCACCGTTTCAAGAACACCTGCTACCTCACCTTTTTATGATTCATAATGATATAGTCGGGGTAGTACAATGGACTCTGCTTTCAGTGAAGATTATGATTAAAGAAAATGGTTTTGTCCCTTTAATATACATTTATGTATGGAGGAGGGGTAATTTTACGGTTAAATGTTCGCTCGGCCCGTGTTCGATTCCCCACATGGGTTCAGTGTGTAAATCCCTTCTAATGCCCCCCGCCGTGGTATTGCTGGAACATATTGCTGAAAAGTGGCATAACACGCACACTCATTTACTCACTTTTATATAATTCAACTCTCAGGTAGTATATAGACTTTGAGTATATTTAATCTATTTATAAACGAGAATTTTGTGCTCATTCGAGCCTCCTATGGCCACACAAAACGGACAATGCGCAGCCGTGCGTGACGTGACGTTCCAGAACCATGCCGTCACATGACCAACGAGCTACGAGAAATTACGGATTATATCCCCCTGAAAGGATGAATGGTATTAATCCCGAGCCTTCATTTACGAGGGACAGATAATCCGTTATTCCGAGTTTCGAGTTGGTTATTTTATATATTACCCATGGACAACTAAAAAAGGGAATGAAGAAAAAACGTATGAAATGTCAACCCCACAGACTTCACTGTAGGCATCCTATTGTTCAGATGACGTAAATTAATCAATTTGGGACGTCATGAATAACACTTTCCTCAACATTGAAGCACTGTGACTTTATATAGCGTCAATTGACCAATTAGTAATAGTTGTAGTAGTAGCCGTAGGCGTAGCAGTGGTAGTGGTAGCGGTAGCAGTGGTAGTGGTAGAGGTAGAAGTAGTAATATAAGTAGTATTGACAGCAGCCGCAGCTGTAGTAGCAGTAGCAATCTTAGTATTAATAGTAGTAGTTGCAATAGTAGTAGTAGCAGTCCTAGAAGTAGAAGTAGTAGGCGGGGCAGTAGCAGTAGTAATAGCAGCTGCAGTCGTAGTATGAATAGTGGCAATAGTAGTGGATACGAGGAGAAGTTACATCAGTAGAAGAAAGGTGTAAAATAGGTATCAGTAGACATAGTAGTGATAGTTGCAGTAGTAGCAGTAAGAGAAGTAGTGTTATTTGTAACAGTAGTAGTGGTAGTTGTAGTAGTGGTGGTAGTAGTAGTAGTAGTAGTAGTAGTAGTAGTAGTAGTAGTAGTAGTGGCGGTGGTGGTGGTGGTGGTGGTAGTAGTAGTTATAGTAGTAGTAGTAGTAGTAGTAGTAAGAAGTAGTAGTAGTAGTTGCACTAGTAGTAGAAGTAGTAGTGGTTGCAAGAATAATAATAATAATGATTATAGTAGTAGTAGTAGTAGTAGTTATAGAAATAGTAGTAGTAGTAATAGTTGCAATAGTAGAAGTAGTGGTGGTAGTGGTATCAGTTGTAGTAGTGTTAGAAGTAGTAGTAGTTGCAGTTGTAGTAGTGGTAGTAGTAGTAGTAGTAGTAGCCGCAGCAGTAGTTGCAATAGTAGAAGTATTGATGGTAGTGGTAGTAGTTGTAGTAGTGGGCTAATAAATCCCCGGTAGATATGCTGTGTCTGGCAGAACACAAGGAGCTAGATTAACCTTGTCGGATGTCCAGACAGCGTTGCCTTGTACGACCCGGCCCGACACAACGTAACCTGATGTTGCGCATGTCCATCTGTCGGACAACACGACAAGCGTAAAGATTTACAACATTCAAGACCAAGGTTCGAGTGCGACTGGCCTGACACCTACCTTACTGCTGTGCAAGGATAATATTAACGATGTCCACGCTCCTTCATGTGTAGCTAACGCTTTCAATCCCACCACATAACCGTCACAGTTCGCCCTGTCCGTCCCGCCAGTAACAGCACTCTCATATGAGGTATGTGTCCAGTATATCGCATCGAGTCGCTCGCTACTGCGAGAGCTCGCCAAGCGTAATAGAAAAAGAGACGGAGCAACAACTGAAGCTTAAACACTGGGTGAATATGATGCATCGGGAATTGTTTATGACTGCTCCAGACAAGCCTGGCAGATTAGCTGGGATGGTCTGTTTGTCTTTGGTTTTAAGGCGTTAATCCTGAACATGGCCGCGGTCGGCACCCAAGTAGGCCTTCCGATTGATCGGGAGGTTAAAATGGAACAGAAGCAATCAACATAGCTGCGGAATGCTACGGTCATATTGAAACCTGGTTGATTTATGTGTTTGATTTAACTCTTCTGCCACGGTTTTAGCGTGCAGTGATGGATTAAGTCCGACGGACCTTGTATTTACTGTGCGATCTCGCCAATACACGATGTCGTATGGTAGTGCTTAAGGGTTGGTCATCTTGAAGTGGTTGTGGTGTTGGGATCTGACCCATGCGGTTTAAGACTAAGCTTGTATTTGCACGCGCTTCGAGGGAGGTAATTGATCACCCTGACCACACATACTGACCAATAAGGTCACCGGAATCGTTTGACCGTCGATGACTATTTGACCACATACAGTTGGTGTTATGGAACATGTGCAATATTTAGTTGTGATTGACGAGAAGATGCAGGGACGTTTAATATCCGCGTGTGTACATCCAGTTCAACAAGTTTATATTGATTTTTTTGTTTTTCCCCCCTTTGAATCAATGTCTATATACTCACATAGTGAAATTGCTTGAAAAACTATGACGGAATGATTTAGCGCCGTTTAACAGTAATTCAGTCATATCACGGCGTGCCAAAATTATTTTGACAGAAAGCCCAAACTGACGCAGGTTGGAAACGTTTATTCATAAATGAGAATACCTACTTGGATTATCAATAAAAGTGAATGATCATACATCACCATCTTCCAGAATACATACAAATCCGTTTGACAGGCAGTCAACTGGTCAATTATTGGTAGCATCTTTTCGCAAATGGCGGTCATCTGAGTGAATTGCCCATTCAATATAATGTACATGAAGTGGCATGGATGAATATTGTTGTCAGTAGCTGTGATGTGTCCCTTTGAGCTGCTGAAACAATACGTAATAATAATATTTTTCTATATCAACTTTTAAAAAATCGAGATAAAAGATGAATAATGATGTATTTATTATTAACGTTGTTGACGAAAAGGAAGAATTTCTTTTCTGGATGTATTATTATATTATATTTTGAGACACAAAATGGCTTAGAAAATTATCCAGTCATATAGTGCATTTGAAGTCATTGGAATCTGTTTCTGAGGATAATCGAGACTGATTATTGTCTGGCGTTAATATTTTTAATAATTTGAAATATGATACAAGAATGAAAACAAATGGGTTATTAACTGAAATCAACACGACGTATGATTTAAGTAACACTGAATATGTTGCACAGTAAGAATAACTGAGAATTCATATTGAGCTGTGGCCTTTCTTTACATTATAAGCGATAATTTGTCAACTTGACGTATAGCTATTAACTCATGTTTTAACTGTAGTTTTTATTGGCGTTAATAATTCGTTAAAAATGAAGACATTAAACCTTTTTATGGAAAATAACCTCTTGTTTGTCACGGCGTTTCAGGGCTACTTCATCGGGTGAATGATTGAACAAAGTCATGGATCGGTATCAGTTCAGTCAACGAAAGGACAAGAAGTAGCACTATATAGCACCCGGTGTTAGTTCACTCAGGGACGGGGCAAGAAGTAGCACTACATAGCACCCCGTATTAGTTCACCCAGGGACGGTGCAAGAAGTAGCACTACATAGCACCCCGTATTAGTTCACTCAGGGACGGGGCAAGAAGTAGCACTATATAGCACCCGGTGTTAGTTCACTCAGGGACAAGGCAAGAAGTAGCACTATATAGCACCCAGTATTAGTTCACTCAGGGACGGGGCAAGAAGTAGCACTATATAGCACCCGGTGTTAGTTCACTCAGGGACGGGGCAAGAAGTAGCACTATATAGCACCCGGTATTAGTTCACTCAGGGACGGGGCAAGAAATAGCCTTACATAGCACCCGGTGTTAGTTCACTCAGGGACGGGGCAAGAAGTAGACCTATATAGCACCCGGTGTTAGTTCACTCAGGGACGGGGCAAGAAATAGCACTATATAGCACCCGCTATTAGTTCACTCAGGGACGGGGCAAGAAATAGCACTACATAGCACCCGGTATTAGTTCACTCAGGGACGGGGCAAAAAGTAACACTATATAGCACCCGGTATTAGTTCACTCAGGGACGGGGCAAGAAATAGCACTACATAGCACCCGGTATTAATTCACCCAGGGACGGAGCAAGAAGTAGCACTATATAGCACCCGGTATTAGTTCACTCAGGGACGGGGCAAGAAGTAGCACTGTATAGCACCCGGTGTTAGTTCACCCAGGGACGGGGCAAGAAGTAGCACTATATAGCACCCGGTATTAGTTCACTCAGGGACGAGGCAAGAAGTAGACCTATATAGCACCCGGTGTTATTTCACTCAGGGACGGGGTAGGAAGTAGCACTATATAGCACCCGGTATTAGTTCACTCAGGGACGGGGCAAGAAGAGGCGGCATAAGTAGCCCCGAAACGTCAAGAGTGAGTGAGTGAGTATGGCTTAACGCTTTTAGCAATATTCCAGCAATATCACGGCGGGGGACACCAGAAATGGGCTTCACACATTGTACCCATGTCGGGAATCGAACTCGGGTCTTCAGCGTTACGAGCGAACGCTTTAACCACTAGGCTACCCGAACGCCCCCGAAACGTCCCGACAAACAATCAGGTAGTTGTTATCCATTAAATGTTTCGGGTCTTCGTGTTTAAATGTGTAATTGCCTTGATTGGGTGACATATCTAAAATCCCAATTATTTAGGCTGTTCAGGATTACACTTTCTTGGGAATAGGCAATAATGCAATTCAACAACGACATGGTATGTCAAATCAAACAATTATCTTCAGTGTCCAACGCGAAAACATGGCGTCATCCCTGTAAATTTTACAGTGAAGGTTTGAATGTTTTTCGTTTCAATCGTGTAAGGACTCCTTTTCTGGTGACACATTTACGAATACGCCTGGGGCGTCTTTGTTGTAAATTTGCATACGTCAGTTGAAGTCAGGCCTACCTCAACCCATTGGACTCGGTTGATGACTGAGAAGAATGATTCAGAAACACATGATCACGATGTAGTCGGAATCGTAAATTAATTGACTCTGCGTTCAGCGGGGATTTTGTATGATTATGGTTTTAATGCTTATATTTCACCGCCACTCTGATTCAGACTCCCGGCGGGAATTCCGGGTTGGGAAAACTTCACAGTATCCTATGCGTGTTGTACATGTACGAGGAGACTTAATGATTCGGCTTGTCGGCTCAGTGACTTGGTATAGTGCGGGGCGTTGCGCATAATATCACATAACATCAACCTGTAAAGATCCGGGGTAGAATAGGTCTTCAGCAACCCATGCTTGCCGTAAAAGGCGACTATTCTTGTCGTTAAAGGCGACTAACGGGATCGGGTGGTCAGGCTCCTTACCTAGTTGATGCATGTCATCGATCCCAATTGCTTGGATCGATGCTTATGATATTAATCACTGGATTGTCTGGTCCAGACACGATTATTTACAGACCGCCGTCATATAGCTGTAATATTGCCAAGTGCGGCGTTAAACAACAAACAAACAAAACCACATGATATCAATCACAGGCTTGTCTGGTCCAGGCTCGATTATTTACAAGCCGAGGTCACATAGCTGGAATATTGTTGACTGTGGAGTGAAACAACAAACAAACAAAGCATTATTCAGGATGGAATGTAAAGAATGCATAGTATTTTGTTCCCTGCTATTCATATCTTTTAAAGGGAACGGAGCTCATAAATTATGAAGACAGATTAACTGCCTGGCAAAAGAAAGTATATACACCCATGTTTGAGTGTGACTAAAAATGAACAAAAAAGAAATGGTAATTCTAAGGGGATGTATTCGATACGGGTATCACTGTTGTGTTTTTGGACTTAAAGTTTCAGCGTTTCGAGTGTTTTCAGACAAGTAACGTTGTGATAACGTTTGTAAGACTTACTGTTTGGTCAAATTCAATTTTTAATTGTATACTTTCTTTTGCCGGGCAGTATATGTCGATAAAGATTGGTGAATTAAATGTGTACGTGAAGCACTTCTTTCCTCATCGATATTTCAGTCATAGCATCTTCATCAAGTTGACACTTAGTGGATGACCCTTGTTTAAACTGTGTGTCAAGTCTGATACTGGTCGCATTGTTAGATTCAAATGCATCGAATGTACAGTCATACCCAAAAAAACGTGTTTCATCTTACATTCCAACAAACGACTTTGCTTTATATCTTTCAAAGATGAAGGATTGCATTTTAATCGCTCGAATGGCAATTCCCTTCTTCAAAGCAAATTAGTTTTTCAAACTATTTAAAATGATAGGCATTAATACTAATCAGCAGGTCTTTAGATAAAGTAACACGACAGCTAATGACTAATCAACGATCGGGTTTTTGGCAGTATAAAAGCTATAAAATGTTCAATGACATTTACAAATCGGATTTGTTTGAAGATGTGTAGGGACATAAGCACCATGGCGCCGGCAAAACATTTACTGATTCACGTAGTGAATATATACAACTCAAAAGAAGTTAAAGAACACCCGATTCTTTCATATTTCTCTGTCATGCCTTGACAGAATAACTATAGTGCATGCCTTGACAGATTAACTATAGTACATGCCTCGACAGATTAACTATAGTGCTTGCCTTGACAGATTAACTTTAGTACATGCATTGACAGAATAACTATAGTGCATGCCTTGACAGATTAACTACAGTACATGCCTTGACGGATTAACTATAGTACATGCCTTGACAGATTAACTTTAGTACATGCCTTGACAGATTAACTATAGTGCATGCCTTGACAGATTAACTATAGTATATGCCTTGACAGATTAACTATAATGCATGCCTTGACAGATTAACTTTAGTACATGCCTTGACAGAATAACTATAGTGCATGCCTTGACAGATTAACTACAGTACATGCCTTGACAGATTAACTATAGTACATGCCTTGACAGATTAACTTTAGTACATGCCTTGACAGATTAACTATAGTGCATGCCTTGACAGATTAACTATAGTACATGCCTTGACAGATTAACTTTAGTACATGCATTGACAGAATAACTATAGTGCATGCCTTGACAGATTAACTACAGTACATGCCTTGACGGATTAACTATAGTACATGCCTTGACAGATTAACTCTAGTACATGCCTTGACAGATTAACTATAGTGCATGCCTTGACAGATTAACTTTCGTACATGCCTTGACAGATTAACTATAGTGCATGCCTTGACAGATTAACTATAGTACATGCCTTGACAGATTAACTTGAGTACATGCCTTGACAGATTAACTATAGTGCATGCCTTGACAGATTAACTATAGTGCATGCCTTGACAGATTAACTACAGTACATGCCTTGACGGATTAACTATAGTACATGCCTTGACAGATTAACTTTAGTACATGCCTTGACAGATTAACTATAGTACATGCCTTGACAGATTAACTATAGTGCATGCCTTGACAGATTAACTATAGTGCATGCCTTGACAGATTAACTTTAGTACATGCCTTGACAGAATAACTATAGTGCATGCCTTGACAGATTAACTACAGTACATGCCTTGACAGATTAACTATAGTACATGCCTTGACAGATTAACTTGAGTACATGCCTTGACAGATTAACTTTAGTACATGCCTTGACAGAATAACTATAGTGCATGCCTTGACAGATTAACTACAGTACATGCCTTGACAGATTAACTATAGTACATGCCTTGACAGATTAACTATAGTACATGCCTTGACAGATTAACTTGAGTACATGCCTTGACAGATTAACTATAGTGCATGCCTTGACAGATTAACTTTAGTACATGCCTTGACAGAATAACTATAGTGCATGCCTTGACAGATTAACTACAGTACATGCCTTGACGGATTAACTATAGTGCATGCCTTGACAGATTAACTTTAGTACATGCCTTGACAGATTAACTATAGTACATGCCTTGACAGATTAACTACAGTACATGCCTTGACAGATTAACTATAGTGCATGCCTTGACAGATTAACTTTAGTACATGCCTTGACAGATTAACTATAGTGCATGCCTTGACAAATTAACTTTAGTACATGCCTTGACAGAATAACTATAGTACATGCCTTGACAGATTAACTACAGTACATGCCTTGACAGATTAACTACAGTACATGCCTTGACAGATTAACTATAGTGCATGCCTTGACAGATTAACTATAGAACATGCCTTGACAGATTAACTACAGTACATGCCTTGACAGATTAACTATAGTGCATGCCTTGACAGATTAACTTTAGTACATGCCTTGACAGAATAACTATAGAACATGCCTTGACAGATTAACTATAGTGCATGCCTTGGCAGATTAACTTTAGTACATGCCTTGACAGAATAACTATAGTGCATGCCTTGACAGATTAACTACAGTACATGCCTTGACGGATTAACTATAGTACATGCCTTGACAGATTAACTACAGTACATGCCTTGACAGATTAACTAAAGTACATGCCTTGACAGATTAACTATAGTGCATACCTTGACAGATTAACTATAGAACATGCCTTGACAGATTAACTACAGTACATGCCTTGACAGATTAACTATAGTGCATGCCTTGACAGATTAACTTTAGTACATGCCTTGACAGAATAACTATAGAACATGCCTTGACAGATTAACTATAGTGCATGCCTTGACAGATTAACTATAGTACATGCCTTGACAGATTAACTATAGTACATGCCTTGACAGATTAACTATTGTAACACGAAAGAATCAGGTGTTCTTTTACTTCGTTTGAGTTGTATGCTTATTGGCAATGAAAGGGTTAATCCAGTGATAACGCCCTGGTGGTGACACTGCACGTTAGCCTTGCTCCAAGGCTATACTAAAAGAAAAATCCATGGATGTATCGTATTTCTATTCTCCTTATAACCAAGTCTAGACATGTGGACTCCAGTCTCTTAAAGGGACAAATGTTTCTTATTATTAACATAATCTAGAACTTCTGATCTAAACTTATAATTATTGCCTTAGAGACTTGTGCTGCACTGCACGTATTCTCAACTTCTTGTTGCGCGTGATATGTTGTATATGTGTGATGTTACTAGTTAGGTTTTAGAAAATATGTCACTGGCCCTAATGGAAGACGAACATTGAGATTACAACACTCTTCTGTCCCATCCTGTTGTCATTTATACAGGGGGTCGTGCAGAAGGTTCTGTCTTCTGTTAGTCCACGTCCACTGGCCCATATACAATACATACATTTGAAATATTGTGGTACATGAAACAAGGTTTCATAATGACAGCATCATTTTAAATATATATATATTTGGATTGTCGTGAAAGGTTACTGCAAGAGTTGTCTTAAATCATTGTAAACTTTAATTTATTAGGTAAAATGATATCCATTCTCTACATTTGTTTCACATAAAGGACAAAGATCCAAACGTACATCAATATCTCCCCTTCTTATTTCTACAAGAAGAGAAAGGTATGTTTCTAGTTCTAGGGTACATTTAAACTCTTTACACAGAATGTACCTATGTTGATATTGTAAAGCTGGTGTTATAGTGTAGAAGAAGATGTTAAATATGTCAGCCTGTTGCTGTCAGTTCATATGATGTTAAATGTGCCAGCCTGGTTCATACCTGACATGCTGAGTATGACTGTGTTCATGGAAGATGGTGCATTTGACCAACTCTTGTCTTTTCATAGGAATTTCGAAGGTGTTGAATATGTCAGGTTGTTGTCATAGGGTATCAGAAGGTTTTGAATATGTCAGACTGTTGTCAAGGTGTTGAATATGTCAGACTAATGTCATAGTGCATTGTAAGGTGCTGAATATGTCAGACTGTTGTCATGGTGTATTGTAAGGTGTTGAATATGTCAGACTGTTGTCATGGTGTATTGGAAGGTGTTGAATATGTCAGACTGTTGACATGGTGTATTGTAAGGTGTTGAATATGTCAGACTGTTGTCAAGGTGTTGAATATGTCAGACTGTTGTCATGGTGTATCGGGAAGTGTTTAATATGTCCGACTGTTGTCATGGGGTATCGGATGATGTTGAATATGTCAGACTGTTTTCATGGAGTATCGGATGATGTTGAATATGTCAGACTGTTGGGATGTTGAATATATCCGACTGATGTCATGGAGTATCGGTAGATGTTAAATATGTAAGACTGTTATAATGTTAAATATGGCAGACTGTTGTAATTGGGTATCGGATTATGTTGAATATGTCAGACTGTTGTGATGTTGAATATGTGAGGCTGTTATAATTTTGAATATATCCGACTGTTGGGGTATCGGTAGATGTTAAATATGTCAGACTGTTATAATGTTAAATATGTCAGACTATTGTAATGGGGTATCGGATGATGTTGAAATATAATGTCAGTCTTATGGTAAATTTTATTAAGTAGATCAATCTAACTGTTAATGATTACAATAAATACACAGAGACAAGGTTTCCATTTTCTCAGACGACATTTCTTACAAAGCTAAGCATGGACTAGAAATGGACATCAAGCTGCGGAGAATAGTCCCATTTAAACACATTATATATAGTTAAAGTAACTACACACAATAAGTAACATAGCATACTCTTAGGAACGAGGTAATACTTAAGCACAGTTTTATAAGCACGACACAGACATTACAGCTTACAACATGGACGTGTCATTTCTGCACCACTTGGACCAAATGTCGAGCACTACCTGGCCATACATAACTCAGTGTTGGAACGAAGGAATATGTTATTCATTTAACTTAAAAACAGAGGTTTTGTTTAATTCTGTTTGACTGATAAATGTTATGTACGTGAGGCACAACATGCTTGTCAAAGAACAGGACATGCTGACATTATATATCTGCCATGCAGAACTGGTTATGTCTGCTGTAAGTAAGACGTTATTCTAGATGCACTGATAGCAGAATAAATTACCGCAATGGTCCGTAGGCAAAAACTTTCTTGAAAAATATCCACGAACCACATTATTAGCGGTTAACATATGGGCCTTGCTGTGGTATTTCACGTTAAAGGGGGTCTGTCCGGCAAGGTCGAGTTGTAATGAGTGTTTTGTGTGAGATAGAGACTTACTCCTGTCATAATGACTATTGATACAGCTACATAGAGTTACACTTTAATGTTGGCAAGGTTATGTGAAATGGGGTTTGACGTCGCGTTCAAGATTAATGCACGCGCTTAAACATGAATACCACACTCAGATAAAGTGTTCTGACTCCGGGCCGACCAGCCCTTGTTGTTTTCCCTTTCTGCCAAGCGCCGACAGGGTAGTGAGTGAGTGAGTGAGTGAGTTGGGTTTAACGCCGCTTTTAACAGCATTCCAGTTATATAGCGGCGTGTCAGCTAATGTGGGAGGAAAACCCGAAGTGATGCAGGTCTCAGACGTTTACCACTTCGGTGAAACCCACGAGCACGGGTATGGTGCGGACAAACCTAGAAACCTAATCGGGGCGAATCGGGAATCGAACCCACCATGATAGGTTTCTGGCGTGCCCAAGGGACGCGAATTGCGGCGCCTTAGACGACTGAGCCACCCTTGCCTCCGTAACAATCAGTACCATCGACGTGGCCAGGGATCGAACCCCTGACCTTCCGGGGACCGGGCAGACGCTCTATCCACTAGACCATGGAGGCGATCGACAAAATGAGACAACTGTAGGATGAATTGAACTTGCCGTAGCTGTCAAGTGACCCAAACCTAGGCTCTCATTATATAATCAAATATCTATTTCCTGAACTCTTTGTCCCTGTTTGTTTGTTTAAATAAAACACTTGACATTTTCATCAAATCTGTAATATCGATTTTCTTCCAATTGCAATTTTACAGTTATCTCTATTCATTAACTACCCCCTCCCTACTAATGTGACAGATGGTTTGACGTGAGTGAATGTTGTTTTATGTCGTGGACAATAGCTCCGGTCCGACAAACCAGGGAGTGAAATCATGAGTATACATCCATGCCATAAACCGAACCCTGATGGCACGCAGTAAATCACCGAGTCCACTGATTCTCTTCAAACGGCTTTTACGACAATGTGGGGCTCTACTCTTCCCCGGAATCCTCACGGGGTTAATAGTCTGAAGTCTACGACGCAAGATACCATCTCCACACGACTAGATGTAATCCAGAAATATTCTTGTAAAAATTATGCATGTAGCAATTTCAGCGGGGAGGTAATTAATGTCTTGTTGGCAAATCAGTTCCTACTTTTTGTGATTCCCGTCACGATGTTTTTTTCAACCCTCAGCACATGGTATCAGCACTGTCTGGAACCTGAAGCCGAAGTTTTATCTTGCAGTGCTGACATTTCCCTGTTTCTGTCTTCCGTTTGATCTTAATTTCCTATACGTTATTGCAGCGTCACCGGAAGTCTACTCTTTCCTAGGGAACAAATGGAAATACCAAAAAGCTGTCGCTGAAAATACAAACGAAACGTGATCGAGTGGCCTGTTGCCGCGTCCGTTCTTGACAGATGAAACATCTGATACTGCATGTGACGTCAACATGCACTGAATGCAAGTGCGGGGTATGCTTGGCAGATAACGCTGTCCCAGCAGTTGCAGGCATGGTATGCCTGATATATCTGCTCATATATCGAGGAGATATATCAAGAAGATATGTCAGTGCCAGTTGTTGATTGGCATCTGCAGTCGGATATAGCAAAACTACACTGGAAATAGTTCCCGTGTCTCTCAAAATCGCATGTATGTTTAGATAGGCGGTATATGCAAAGAGTAGTTGTCAGGGAAGTAGCATATCGTGAAGAGGTAATCAACGTGAGCAGCATTTTTGACGTTTTAGCGTTTAGTACAGTGTCACAAGCTGTCACACATACACACATACACATACATTTTGCTCATAATCTGTCGAGAACACCGGACTACACCAGGATCTATATTACGTAGAACGTTAAGAAGCAAATATAATAATGAGAATTCCTGGTCTGAATATTTCTCATCAATACCATGTTCGTCACAAGAGCCGGATAATGAGAATCGGGTGGTCACAATGTATGGCAAGACGTGAATAGCTGATCATGCTATCAACCACTGGTCGTCTTGCCCAGATTGTGTGTTTGATTGTTGTTTAACGCCGCACAAAGTGGAATATTGTTAAACATAAAAAGATAACAATTGATTTTAGCTGTGAAAATGGTACTACGTGTTTCTCAAGTAATAAACAATGTCACTTTTGATAGGGATATTGTTATCTTTCCGTGATGTTTGTTTGTTTTTGTTTTTTGTTGATGTTTAGGCCGCACTCAGCAATATTCCAGCTATATGACGGCGGTCTGTATATAATCGAGTCTGGACCAGACAATCCAGTAATTGATATCATGAACATCGAGCCACGCAATTAGATTACGATGACGTGCATCAACCAAGTCAGCGAGTCTGACCACCCGATCCCGTTAGTCGCCTGTTACGACAAGCATAGTCACCTTTAAGGACAAGCATGGGTTGCTGAAGACCTATTCAAGCCCGGATCTTTACGAGTCTCCTGTCCAGAGTTGAATGGTATATGCTGACTCCTGCGAAAACACAAGATTGACTCATTCCCGCGTAAAATATTGTTTGCGTCAACACAATCACAAAACAACGTAAACGATAATCGAAATAGACAAGAAACCTTGAAAGAAAGTTATAAAATATTTGTATCTATACCACTCATTTTTTTTAAATAAGTCATATAACTGTAGTCATTCATTACCAATGACAGAATCGGGTGTTCTTTAACTTCCTTTGAGTAGTATAGAAACAGATATTTTATACTTTTCTTTCAAAATTAATGACAATTCGTCGTTGGATATAATCAGTTTGTCCCCACCCCCGCTCACCGATGTGTGTACATGAAAATACAATAAAAGGTGAATTAAACTCGTTTGGATATTTAAAATCAATCAGTTAATTTCCTAACAGTCACTTATGCACACCTATGATTAAGCATTGAAGTGTAGTATCATTGTCGGAACCGTACGCATTGAAACGGCATTCAAAAATAAAAGATCGTTATAAAGGCAATAATATATAGAACGTCAGCGTCGTAGAATAATCAGTCTCGATGATCTGCCGAGATCTGACCATGCTGACATATTGATCAAGTGAAATATGTCAATATTTGTACTCCAGTGATAGGTAATTGTGTGCTGTCTTATCATAACGATATATAACCCTGTACTAAATGCGTACATTATGTTTATCATTATTCGTTCATTATGCCATGAACCGGTACGTAATTTATCCTGTATTTATTAATATCATAATGTAAATATCACGTATGTGGAACACTGACATCCACAATTAAATTCATGTTACAAATTTCCATAGTCTTAAATTCATTGTATTCTTAGACTGGTTTAGACAGTTTTGCTTCATAAGGATACTAGACTGATTAACAATGTCGAAACCTATAGGTCACACTTTGTCTTAGTCCTGCACCATGACTGTGGATTATATTTATTTTATGAAAACAAAACCAATCTAGATATATATACAAAAGCAAGTCTAGCAAACTCTAGACAGTAGCTCTATTCCAAAGCCAGCTCTAGCTTGCTCTATTCCACAGCCAGCTCTAGCTTGTAGCTCTATTTCACAGCCAGCTCTAGCCAGCTCTTTTCCACAGCCAGCTCTAGCTTGCTCTATTCCACAGCCAGCTCTAGCTAGTAGCTCTATTTCACAGCCAGCTCTAGCCAGTTCTAGCCAGCTCTATTCCACCGCCATCTCTAGCTAGCTCTATTCCACAGCCAGCTCTAGCAAGCTCTATTCCACAGCCAGCTCTAGCTAGTAGCTCTTTCCCAGAGCCAGCTCTAGCTAGCTCTATTCCACAGCCAGTTCTAGCTAGCTCTATTCCACTGCCAGCACAAGCTAGCTCTGTTTCCACAAGAAATCAGAACCAGGAAAATTATTTGTTTTAATTTTAGGAAGAGAGAATGGATTGTGTAATGTAAGATTTCTTAGATTATGTGTCAGTCTAAGTTGGTCTTTACGTTTCATACATGTGCTGCTGCTGCTGTTGCTTCGTCTATCAGTGTGTGACATACTCAGTGAGATTGTGTTCCCCTCACCTCATAAATACACATGCTTTTACGACAGGTGTGTGACAGAGCATTAAATTCACTTCACAGTAGCCACTACAGGGACTGACAGATATACGATACAATCTCACTATGATATTTTTTAAGTTGTTTTTTCATAAGTATTATACATAAAAACAAATGAAACGTATGCAGTATTTCCCGTCCGTCAAGCTGTTCGGGTTCTGTGTGATCTACGCTGGATATCGGGCAATGGGTTTTCCTGGTCAACCTGCTCCGTGGGAACCTTGGTATGTTTCCGTTAACCAGTCCCAGACTTACGATACGTCTGTTCTAGACTCCCTAAGGGTCTCTTCCGTAGTCCGAAGGTCGGACACAACACCGAATCAGCGGCCGGAGTCCAGTTTTCCTCCTCTCGCTGACAACGGTGAATCCACCTGTCTCCCGGCTATTAGTTATTTTGTGTTTGGAATTTGAAGAAGTGACACCTGGTATCTAACCAGAGGCCTTTGTACATGCATAGTAGACCGATGATTGTCCATAACAATATTACACAAAGCACCACTGATTGTGCATACCCACGTCACAGAATAGTGGTCACACGTCGTGTATTATGTGTCAATAATCTTGAACGCGACACTTTGGCCCATTTCTCCTCACCTCACCTCTGATTGTGCATACCCATGTTACATAATACAGCAATGATTGTGCACACCCACAAAACACAATGCAGCAATGATTGTGCACAGCCACAAAACACAATGCAGCAGTGATTATGCATACCCATGATACATAATACAGCAATGATTGTGCACACCCACAAAACACAATGCAGCAATGATTGTGCACACCCACATCACACAATGCAGCAATGATTATGCATACCCATGTTACATAATACAGCAATGATTGTGCACATCCACAAAACACAATGCAGCAATGATTGTGCATACCCATGTTACACAATGCAGCAATGATTGTGCACACCCACAATACATAATGCAGCAATTATTATGCACACCCACAATACACAATACACCACTGATACGGGTGATATTTCGTGTGTGATCAAACTATATATTTCACTGCAGTACATAGGTCTCATGTATAGACACGATGTGACATTGCCGGTTCTGGCGCCATAGTCTTTCATTTTTGACGAGTCAATTTATATTGACAACTAGCTACAGACTTACTGTAGGAATATTAGGGTGTGAAAACTGACATGATTTTGTGAAGTGTTGCAACCTATATTAATTATCGGAAAGTTATTCAGAATAGTATACATGCGAGTGATATATTGGAAATTATATTCAGATTAAATATGGTATTTACAACTTGTTAAATTAGAAGAAAGCTGGTCTCTATAAAACTAGAGAGACCCCTGGTAAAAGTCATATTTCACTGCCCGCCCCCCAGCACTCAATCAAACCACGGTTTTCAAACAACACAGATTTATGTCCAGCTTCTATTGACATTTACCGATGAACAAAGTGACAGGGTGGGAATCAAGCCGTCTCATGAAGCGGGTGGAGTTGTTTCCCTTCCGGCGATATACCAAAATTAATTTCTTGTATGTCCTGCACTCCAGAGAGCATTAACATTTGCTTCTGTCGCTCATAACAACGATACTTCGTGACAGCGCTCTCCTGGCGATAACCACTGACTCATTGACGCTTAAATTATTGAAAGCTGTTGTAAAATATCCCCACTCGTGCCCCCAGGAAACGTAGCTGCATATGATAAATGGGCCACTTTGCACTCTGTCAAATACGATGCATACCGTTTAGTCCAGGTCTTTGTAGTTGTATGTTCAATGAAATATTTTGTCACATTTGAAGTCATATCGATCGTTTACATTGTATGTTCTCATTTGTGAGCCTAATTACATGCATACTGTTTACATGAAGCTTGTTTCGTCATTAGCTACATATCCAACATCTTAATGCGACTGAAAATTATTTTTTTATTAAAAATATTTTTTTAATTACACGGTAAGGAATATTTGAATGAGCATATTTATAGTATTTGCTCGGAGCAGGACATTCCGACAAAAAACGTATTGATGGGCGTGTTTATATGAAAATAAGTAAATAAGAGTTGAAATCACCCATCATCCGTTTACAGATAATACAGAGCAGGGAAGTTATCAACGGGTTCTTGTAACATAGCCTCCACATTTCCATGTTTTGTGTTGGTACGCTTGGTTTAAGCTTCACGTTCCGTTATCGCACAATCTTGCTGTATGTCAAAACGCACCTATCTCGCTTTTCATCTATTTTTTCCTAACCTTCCGGCTGTCAGTATGCATCTAGTAAAACCGGCTGTGTTTCTCGGGGCATGTCGCTACTACGCATGTCAAAAAAGTTTCCAAGATGGCGGATAGCCTTTACGCGTTATTAGTCAGACTATAGTCGCCATATTGAATTTCACATTTGTCACAGACTGGTTATATGTGTCCGTGAATTATGCCATGAATATCATGAACGGCTAGGTTATGAATGGAGAAGTCTAGCGAACCGAGTGTCTTGCGTGTGTAGATATCGACCAGAGCGTGTGATTTATTGTGGTAATGGGGTAATTTGCAAGGGACGTGGTGAACCGCTATTACTGTCAACATTCAACACCCGACAACTCAGAGACCGTTATTACCGGGGGGTTTGCGTAACGCCACTAGTCCGTAGGATACAACATATATATGGCGTGTCTAATTCAGGATGTTACAAGTAAGACAGTCCCAAGTGTGTGATCATGCGTCTCCATCTGTCACGGGAAAGTCAAAAGCGGCATACGGAAGTGTGAGGACGCCTTGTAAGGTCACTGTGACATATACTGCTCCACTTTTGATAGGTATCATCATATATGTCAGATATGTTTAAATACATCTAACATAACATGGGAATCTGTTTTGTGTATCATGGAAAGATTCCTGTGATGATCTGTGGTAGAACAGGTCTCCAGCAACCCATTAATGCCGTAAAAAGCGACTATGATTGTCGTAAGAGGCAACTAACGGGATCAGGTGGTCAGACTCGGTGACTTGGGTGATGCATGTCATCGTATCCCAATTGCGTGTATCGCTGCTCATGATGTCAATCACTGTATTGTCTGGTCCAGACTCGATTATTTACAGACCGCCGTCATATAGCTGTAATATTGCTGACTGCGGCGTTAACAACAACAACAACAACAAAAGAAAACATCACGGAAAGATAACAATATCTCTAAAGTGAAGTTGTATTTTACTTGAGAAACGACAACCAAGACACGTAGGGCCACTTTCACAGCTAAATTCAATTGATATGTTTTTATGTTTAAAAACATTACATTCACACAAATATACAACTGGAGTCTTCTTTTGAATTCAAATAGAGTCTGGTCCGAACTAAAATGGTTTGCGGATAGATTGAGTTAACTGGGTTTAACGTAGTCCTGCACCATGACCGTGCAATATATTTATTTTATGATTATTTTTTCTAGAAATGCATACAAAAGCAAATCTATCCAGCTCAAGCTATCTCTATTCCACATCTGCATAGGTATTTTCATTTATTTTTAGAGTCAAGAAGGATATTGTGTAATATAAGATTTCAGAGACTAAATGTTGGTCTAGGTTTAACGCCGCTATTAACAGTATTCCGGTTATATCACAGTTTGCCAGCTTGTGGGAGGGTAGCCCGAAGTGATGCAGGCCTCGACCGCTCTGGTGAAACTCACATGTATGGTGCTGAAAAACCAAGAAACATAATCGGAGCGAACCAGGATTCGAAACGACGATAATAGGTTTCTGGCGTGCCCAAGGTACGCGCATTGCGACGCTATAGACGAGTTTGCTGATGGAATAGGCGATGAAAATTCGCGTTGGGTATTATTATCTCTGCTAGGACAACGTGCCAAATAACCTATTATACCCACAATGATGTATTGAATAAGAAGTGAAAACTGTATACATCTTTTTACATTAACAGTTTTTATCCAAAGTGAGTTATATATAATCGATAACAATTTATTCAACATCAACACAATTTCCACAAATGTCAGACAATGTCTGAAATAGATACATTCATTTGAGAACACTCAAAGCTATGATAAAGGATGTATTTCACTTGAACGCCTAATGCCCCATATATAAGCTACCAACTACATTGAATAGCAATATGTAGATTAGCCTCTAAAAGGTACACAATGCTACGGCAACCGAAGGCCACCATCGTCTTTTAAACCTTCATCGAATCATCGTAGAAGGAGTGAGTGAGTTGGGTTTTACGCCGCTTTTAACAGTATTCCATTTACATCGCGGCGTGTCAGCTTTATGTGGTAGGAAAGCCTGAAGTGATGCAGGTCTCAGACGTTAACCACTTCGGTGAAACCCACGACCACGGGTATGGTGCTGACAAACCTAGAAACATAATCGGGGCGAACCAGGATTCGAACCCACAATCATTGGTTTCCTGTTCCCAAGGAACGCAACTCTGCATAGCGCCTTAGAAGGCTGGGCCACCCGTGCCCATCAAGATCACATGGCCACTTTAGCTCCGAATTTGAAGAAGAGAGTCAAGTTTCTCCACAACTTCTTTCCTCGGCTGCTTTGATTGTGTGTTGGAATCCGAGATTCAACCTAAAATATCAAAATAAAAGTGACAAAAGAAATCTTTGCCAAAAAATATTATATATACACTTAAATATAAATTTCACTTTTCCTAGGTGGTAAACACCGACAGCGGCACTATTTCACATTAATGTAACCGGTTCCCTGGTATCGTGGATAGAGCGTTTGACAGGAGAAAGCAAGGTCGGTGGTTCGATCCCTTGACATGTCAAACCAAGATGGTACTTGTTGTTACCCTGCCTGACGCTCGGCAATAAGAAGACAAAACAAGGACTGGTCGGCTTAGAGTTGGTGAACAGAATCAGAATGTGGTGTCCATGTTGAAATGTGCCATGGTATATCAGTGGGCTAGCACTATTTAACCGGCATTTCTTTGGACTAGCAAAGGGTGTCACACACACACACGCACACGCACACGCACACGCACACGCACACGTACACACGCACGCATTCACCTCACTACACCTCACATTAACCCGTCTACATATCGGTTCATAATATCGAGTGAGTGAGTGAGTGAGTGAGTATGGTTTTACGCCACTTTTAGCAATATTCCAGCAATATCACGGCGGGGGACACCAGAAATTGGCTTCAAACATTGTACCCATGTCGGGAATCGAACCCGGGTCTTCAGCGTGACGAGCGAACGCTTTAACCACTAGGCTACCCGACCGCCCCGACAATATCGAAACACTAGTTGTTTTCCGCCTCCAAATGCATGGGCAATAAGGGTGAGTGTAGCCGCTCTCAGTGCGGAACATATACAATCATAATCAACAGATTAGAAGCGAATGCGCATTGGAGAATGACAAGAAATTTACCATCAAACAAAGCACAGCTTCGGAGGTAACGGTGTTATTTATGTTATGACATGCGTGGGTTGTAATGAAAATTACTTCGGAGAGAAAGGCATGCAGTGACAGATAGAATTACAAGCCACAGACAACAACTCACAAACCGACCAGACATGTTAATATGCGTCGCCGACACATGCGGAATAGAGAAAGGAAGCGTTAGGCATATATACACGTAAAAGAAACAAATGTCACCAATTAAACTTCTAACTTGAAAAACAAGCCGTAGAATTGTTAATTCCACAACGTTTCATAAAATATTGGAACAAGACCTTGTTAACTCTAACGCGAACAAACCATGAACTTGCGAAACCATTAACTATGAGCTCGATAAAACTTTAACTATGAACTCGATAAAACATTACCCATGAACTCGATAAAACAATAATCATGAACTATATAAACCATTAACCATGAGGTCAATCAAACATTAACCATGAACACGATAAACCATTAATCATGAACTTCATGAAACATTACACATGAACTCGATAAAACATTAAACGTGAACTTGATAAACTAATAACCATGAACTCGACAAACCATTAACCATGAATTTGATAAACCATTAATCATGAACTCGATAAAACATTAACCATGAACTGGGTAAACCGTTATCCATGAACTCGATAAACCATTAACATGAACTCGATAAACCATTAACATGAACTCGATAAACCATTAACATGAACTCGATAGACAACTAATATGGTACTCGAAAAACCATTAACATGAACTTGATAGACAATTGAAATTGTACTCGAAAAAACATTAACATGAACTCGGTAAACCATTATTATGAACTCGATAGACAATTAAATTGTACTCGAAAAAACATTAACATGAACTCGATAAACCATTATAATGAACTCGATAGACAATTAATATTGTACTCGAAAAACCATTAACATGAACTTGATAGACAATTGAAATTGTACTCGAAAAACCATTAACATGAACTCGATAAACCATTATCATGAACTCAATAGACAATTAATATTGTACTCGAAGAAAGATTAACATGAACTCGATAGACAATTAATATTGTACTCGAAGAAAGATAAACATGAACTCGATAGACAATAATACTCGGACCCCATGGTACCGCGGCATTCATCGTATCGCGTCATTTGTGATTTCCGATAGTTCACGCGGGACACGCCTCTTACCGGCTGTCCATTAATGCAAATTAGTAGCCAGGAAGTGCTCACTTCGTAAACAATTTCAATTTCCTCGGAATGTTCCGTCTGCTGTAAGTAAGGAGTTATTAATCCGTTGATACATATTTCTGGCATCTGTTGTAATATTGCCTTACCCCTATCTATCAATGGCCAACGATATAACCCGCAGTTCCCCAAGTAAACTTTCTCTATCGACCTGAACTAGATCATCTGCATATTCATGGCGACTAATGAGGTAACGGAAGTTACGTAGTCCGAACATTTTTTCCGTACATGACAAGTACCGCGATACCCCGAGGTTGCAGGCTAATATTGTACTCGAAAAAACATTAACATGAACTCGATAGACAATTAATATTGTACTCGAGAAACCATTAACAAGAACTCGAAAGACAATTAAAATTGTACTTGAAAAACCATTAACATGAACTCGGTAAACCATTATTATGAACTCGATAGACAATTAAAATTGTACTCGAAAAACCATTAACATGAACTCGATAAACCATTATAATGAACTCGATAGACAATTAATATTGTACTCGAAAAACCATTAACATGAACTCGATAGACAATTTAATTATACTCGAAAAAACATTATTATGAACCCGATTAACCATTATTATGAACTCGATAGACAATTAAAATTGTACTCGAAAAACCATTAACATGAACTCGATAAACCATTATTATGAACTCGATAGACAATTAATATTGTACTCGAAAAACCATTAACATGAACTCGATAGACAATTTAATTATACTCGAAAAAACATTATTATGAACTCGATAAACCATTATTATGAACTCGATAGACAATTAAAATTGTACTCGAAAAACCATTAACATGAACTCGATAGACAATTGAAATTGTACTCGAAAGACCATTAACATGAACTCGATAAACCATTATTATGAACTTGATAGACAATTAATATTGTACTCGAAAAACCATTAACATGAAACCGATAGACACTTAATATTGTTCTCGAAAAACCATTAACATGAACTCGATTGACAATTAATATTGTACTCGAAAAACCTTTAACATGAACTCGATAAACCATTATTATGAACTCGATAGACAATAAATATTGTACTCGAAAAACCATTAACATGAACTCGATAGACAATTTATATTGTACTCGACAAACCATTAACACGAACTTGATAAACCATTAACATAAACTCGATATATCGCAAACGATGCCTGTGGAGAAACCATGCCAGGTCCATGGTCCATGGGGCGGTACTCCAAATGTCTTAGACTACGGATAATTTTCCATGGTCACGAGAACTTGGAGTTAACGAGGTTTCACTGTAAAGGTGCAGTGACTCTTTTTGCCAGTAACGCCACTGACATGCTTCGAAACAGCAATTTAATTATTTATCGCCAAATAGGACAGTAATTTAATTCAATTTCTACATTTATGTAAGCTTTAATAATGAGATCAAGCGAGGTCCACAGTCATAACGATAAAAAACATCCGTGACGTCACTCTATTCTTGAAACGATTCATTATTTTTTCTCAAATAGACAGTTGGTTGTCAGTATGTACATTGGAATACAAGTAACCAGTTTATGTGTTTACTCAAATTGTATGGGAAAACATGTGTCGCCAGCAGCGCAGGAACCCGCATCGTGTATTTGGAGGACGTGTCATAGTCGACCCCGGCTACGGCGACACATGACAGTCCTTCGTGAAATTAACTTAGTCCATTAAATATGTGTGAGTGATCCTATTAGTAAATAATATGTATAACGTTGTTACATTATGCTACCTATAACAATGTTCATGTTAAAATTAGTAACAGATACAACTTTGATGACACAAACTGAAAGAACGGCAGAAGCGTACCTGTCATAGTTCACTGTTCTATATTTCATATTAACACCCTTGTGATGTACGAAAAACATACACGCGATCTATAAAATACTCGTTAAGGTCCCAATGAAATACCAAAGAGCCTTGTACCATGCATTGCTGATCAAATCGTGACGGAGCTTGGCACACGCGCATCATGATCATCATCATGTGTCTCCTGCAACACGCTTGGACGACTTACCAGGCACATTAGTCTGTCTTTCAGACCCTGATACAAATATATCAAATACAGACAATGCAAGTCTATAACGTTTTGTAAGTCTAGATTACTGCAGTACAAAATGAAGAAGTCTCTGGGCTCCCTTTTGTTATATTTTTATTAAGAAAATTGAACAACTGGTTTTTTTCTGTACGATATGTTCATTTCAAAGACTAGATGTTAGTCTATAGGCATATGTGCAGATGGCAAAGAGTTCTGATTTATTTTCAAATACTTTGCAAAAAGATCCGAAAGTTTTGGGATTTTTTAAATCGCCACGCATTTTACGTTTTAGGAAGTAAGGTGAGAGAACATATAACAGTAAACGTCGGTTCGTAAATAAGAATCACCTCGCCCCTGAGAACCGACAATTTGTCTTGTTTATTGTGTTTAAAGCAACACCCAGCAATAGTCCAGCTATATGACGGCTGTCTGTAAATAACTTATTCCGGACCTGCTAGTGATTGACATCGTGGGCATCGATCTAAACAACTGGGATACGATGACATCAACCAAGTCAGCGAATGTGACAACCTGATCACGTTAATTGCCTCTTTAGACAAAAATTGGTTGCTGAAGACCTATTCTAACCCGGATCTTTCACGGGTCGAACCGACAGTTACTCGCATTAACTCTTCAACATGATCACTGATACAGTCACCTCTATTGTGATATTCCCCAAACTCGTCATCCGGTGTCCTCAAAAGTAAGACAGATGTTAATCACTGGTGGAAGCTATAGTATAGTCTTACGTCTCAGGCCTTGCTGTTGCGTCTCTTATGTTGATGAGTATACTTCAGGCTGATACAAGCCAATATAGCACTGTGCACAACACAGACATCTTTATCAGCATAATATTTCACAACAGAAAAGAGATAGTTAACATGTCTGGTTCAATTCGTCATCATAAAGTCAAAACTGAGTCTCTCAATCTCTGTTTCTTGTGGCATTGATGGGTTACCTCGCACCGGAAGTCACAGCCACAGCGGCCATTTTGAACATGATAATGTCGAGAACAGGCGCGGGCGAGGACATGTGAGCAATTTATGACTTCTGAAGATGTTCCTTGTTAAAGTATATGTCACTGCTAAGGGTGCACGTCAGTTACTCTCCCGGAAGCCTCGTCATCTGTGAAAGGTTTATCTACCGAGAGAAGGATGGAGACGGCCTGTAACAGAGAACGGTCTTTCATCATTCTCAGTCGACCCAAAGGTTTCACAAACATGAAATAGTCTGTAAGCTCATACGTGGATCCAGGGAAAGATTGCAGGGGTACGCATACACACCCCACCCCACCCCACCCCACCCACAGTTCCGTTTATCATGGTGCAATCCCAATAAGTATAATTACGAAGTCTGCATGTCCCGAATACCAGCAGGTTACTGAAAGAAAACAGAAGCCAAGCGATGTTCCAACGAGTTTAGACTAACACTTAGTCAATGAAAACATGTCTTTAAAACATATTTTTTCTTCGAAAGAACCTTTCCTCTCCTGCTGTTTTCATGTCTCAAGCAAACTAGACTTGGTAAGTTTGATCTAGACTTGCCTAGGCTTTTAGTAAAAAATATAGCTAAAATATACATTCCACAGTCATGGCCAGGACTACAACGAGTTGTGACGAGTCTCTGGATTAATAGTATGAAAACAAAGAAAGAAAAAATGAAAAAAACATAAACAGGATCCTTCGCTGATTCCAACAAGAAGTAAAAAGCAAATTACATGTTGCTTAATCAATAAACATATTGTGTATACTCATACATTAGAATCGATATCATGAGAGTTACATTTATATGCCAAAGTTGAATGTTTATATAGTTAACGAATTATTCCAAATATTTCAACTTTCAAACTAGACATAAAGTTTTTAATGCGTAATACGTAAAATTTAAAATATCTATCAGTGTCACCTTTCATTGGGAATATTTAACGAGCTTGATAGATGTGAGATTCCATTGTGTAAGTTTTCCCCTCGCTAGAAGTAAAACATATCGCTGCGCCCCCTACTGTTTCATTTACATGTGTTTATTGTACCGGAGGTTGTGTTATTGACAAGTGGCAGGAGACAGTAGGGTCTATTACGTGTGTGGTCCCAGTCTGTAGGACCCCAGGTCTTCAATTCAATTTATCATAAAACTATTGTGAAGGCAATGCTTCACGGATATACATTTAACGTTTTGGCAATTTGAGAAAAAAAACGTTCAGACGCACTGCTGGTGGTGTGAAATATATTTAGCAGATCATATTTCGGTATTGTAGCAGGCGCGTGGATGTTAAAGCACAACAACAATTGTTGATGACAACATAGCTGCTGCAGGCGTCGAAACTCGCCCTGACGTCATCAGACCATTTCCAGATGTTATATTAAACTGTCATTCTGTTCGGTAGCAATCGTCCCGAGCGAGTCAGTAACACAATTACAAACTGGCGGCTAAAAGTTTATCACAACATCATCCGAAAACTTCAAAGGAAATGAAACACTGCATGTAGATTAGCTGTACCCAGGAGGAGGCCATGAAGCACGTAATGAGTTCAAAGAAACATAGTAAGTCAGTGAAAGATATTGAGGTTTCCTTCTTTATAGCACTAAAAGGACACTTAAATGCATCCAGCTCAAATTCAATTTAAAGAACGTTTGTCTGCTCAATATAATATATAATTGTAAAATAAGAACAGTAATTAGATGTGTTATTGCCTATACTGAATCTCCTTTTCACTAAAAATACATGTTAATACGTATTCGTCGCGGGTCTATTGTTTGATTTTGGTTTGGGAAAATGTTGCTGACATCGGTTATACTTTATTCTTATTTGTATATGCTGTTCTAGAGTGTAAATGACAATGGAGCTTTGTCGATTCTGTGATGCGAAGCATTGAAATGGTGCGTGTATAGATATTAATTTGTTGTATGAAATCGGAATATGGAACTGCACACTTAGCTAAAGGTACAACAGAGTACTAGTATATTGAAACACAAAATGGTCAACATCCTATGTTTCAAAATCTGGGAGATGTATATCAGCCTACTTAACAGATTGCCCTCAGACGTCACAAACTTTGAGCACCAGCTTCACGAAGCTTGATCACATAAAGCATGTAGTTCTATGATATCTTCGTGTAGCCCGACCCTATGTATAAACCGACTCTCTGTATAAACCGAATCTTTGGTTATACCGACTCTCTGGTTAAACAGACCCTCTGTGGAAATCGACACTGGTTAAACTGACTCATTGCTTAAATTGTCTCTCTGTGTTAACCGACTCTCTTGTTAAACCGACCCTCAAGTAAATCGATTCTCTGTATAAACCGACTCTCCGGTTATACCGACTCATTGCGTAAACTGGATCCCTGTGTAAACCGACTATCTGGTTAAGCCGACCCTCTGTGTAAACCGACTCTCTGTATAAACCGATTCTCTGGTTAAATCGACTCATTGCGTAAACAGACCCTATGAGGAAACCGACTCCACAATGACAGCAGTCAAAGAGTTAATGCAGAATTTGTTAAATATTTTTATATTGTTTCCCCAGTTTACTTCAACTGATAAGGAGAGGCAGGGTGGCATAAATGTTAAGGCGTTCGATCATTACTCTTAAAACTCTGATTCGACTCGCCGTTTCATGCCTATTTCAACATATGAAGCAGCTGTTCGTGAAAGTGCTGGATAAATGCTTCAAGTGGCGTATCAACTAACTCACGCACGCACGCACGCACGCACGCACGCACGCACGCACTTTATCACTCGATCGCCTCCGTGGTGCAGTGGTGGAGCGCCCGGGGTTCGATCTCTGACCACGTCATACCAAAAAGACGTTAAAAGATGGTATTTGTTATTTCCCTGCCTGGTTGCTCGGCATTCAGGGGATAAAACAAGGACCGGTCGACTCGGAGTCTGTATACTGTGTCTGATTGGGGTATTCATGTTCAACTGCGGCCTGGTATCTCAGTAGGCCAGCACTATAAATCGGCATCAGCCTACTAGTACAAGCAGCCACACACACACGCGCGCACACGCACACACACACACACACACACACACACACACACGTGCATACACGTCGATATATAATCTTGGACGCGACGTTAAACCCCATTTATTTTACTCACTCACCCTAGTTGTTACAATGTAGGGCTAACATTCTTTCCCAAGTCATGCTTACGCTCATTCTCTGCCGGAATCACTACAGTTGTCAAGGTCATGGTCGTTGTTTTTCGGCATTACGACACAAAGCATCCCTCACTATTGTATGCGCGAGTAACATCATCGGTGTTGTAGCACAAAAAATGAAGGCACACTTTTTATCCACATCTGTCAACGTTTTTTCACGAAAAACAAAAAGTATCCTTGAAGTGTTATTTATGGAAATCCATTTACATGGGCACATTTACACGAGGTTAGAATGCCGCATATTGGTTTGGGCGGCAGCTGGCTTCAACCCGCATTTAATTAGAGGTACGACATTCTGACATTCAAGTCTGGGAATGGCGTCAACAGAAGTTTGTGATGAAAGAGCGTGTCAGAAAAGTTGTCAAATATTGGATTAATGACAGAGGCACAACTAAGTAACAAGAAATATTAGCAAACATCGCGATAGTCGATGAAAAAAGCATGAAAAAAACAAAGATATCGTCTTGCAAAGATTAGTCAATATGTCTGGGAAAAATTCTACTACACAACATGAAGAACGGCTCGGCTCGACAGCAATCTCGTTATTTATCGCGAGAACTGTTCGAGAAAATGAACCATCGTAAAACTTAAGATGTAGAATCTACAAACAAAGATTTGTTTGATATCTTAATGATTTGTGTTGCCTAAATATCAGATTTTAAGTTTTTTTAAAGAACATAAAGGTGGCATATAATCGGTACACATGGTCATAAAACTACATTTAATTAAACCATGGTTCCTTTGTCTTTGACCGTGGTCTAACTACTGAATTGTTAGTTAAACACCACTTTGCAATGACGGAACTTTTTTTATTCCCCATCATTTATCTTGATGATAGAACAATTTCATGAAAAACGTTTGTCGCCAGCGGGATTCTGACACGCGACATGGGAAAAATGGCGTGAAATTAACAACTAAATATTGACTTACATCAGGACTACTGGCTTATGAACTGCGAAATATGTTTTATGCAATTTTTACTCAATGCATTGTAGTATTTGTACAGAACTTGAGATTTGGTAGCTTTTCGTCCAACGAAACGAAGAGAAAGCAACGAAATTACTATTATCTTGATCAGGGCTATGTTTGCTCATAATAGGCCCATGAACATGGGCAAGTAATATTAAAGTGATTAATAAAAGTCCTTAAGTTGGTCCAAAATGAATGGTATACTTGCCCCGGGACATTCGTCAGCACTCGCCCCTTTCCGTAATCTGCAAGAAGACTCGTCCCCCTATCGATGAATGTTATGTGGGAAAATACGACAAACCAATCAGAATGCGCGTATGATTTCAAGTTCTTCGTCAAAGAATCCCTCAGAAATAATTTTTGGTTTACATAATTATGTCTTGCATCTAAAAATATACCCAAGACACAGTTAAATGTGTTCGGTCATACTGTATAATTCCGCATGTCCAGCTGTGCTTTAAATTGCATCTGAAATATATATAATATATGGGGAAAGATGTGTGAATCATTACGCAACGAGTTGACAATTGTTTTAGGTATGCGCTAAGACGGAGCCCGGTCGCAAAAATGGCCATGAGAGGGGCACGAGTCGCTATTCCGCTTGTCCCGGAATAACACAAGTTGGTCACGAATGGGCCCGGGATACGCATTTTATAATCCAAATCAGTAAAGTGCGAGGTGCACGTTTGAAAGGATCTGGGGACAGATTTCACGTGCTTCACGCAGTGCCGACTCGCACAGTGTTCTCACAGTTGAGCATAGAGTTCCTGAATATCTTTCAAAATACCTTTAGCAAAACAATGTTTTTAAGCATTTTCGGTGCTATAAATGTTGGACATGGTTTAAGTAAGTTAGACCACTCGGACCCCAGTGTCTAATCGTTGAAATGGTTGATTAAACCAACGATCAGACACTGGGTCCTCGTGGTCTTACCTACACTTATGTACTGATGTAAATCACATACGACCTGATAGTAAAACTTACGTGAATACGGCTCATGGTTAGCTGCATGTGTTTAACGTTGATTTGAACAGTATTCGGTTATACTACAATGGTTCGATTATCTACAGACCGCCGTCATATAGCTGAAATATTGCTGAGAGCGGCGTTAAACAACAAAACAAACTAAACACAATATAAAGGTAACCTCAGTTTTAGGGACAGGGCAGGATTCATTGCTAAATAAAAGGAATGGATATAACGAAGTGACTGAAGTGAGTGAGTGAGTTGGGTTTAGCGCTGCTTTTGACAGTATTTCAATAAAATGACGGCGTGTCGGCTCTATATGGGAGGAAAACGCGAAGTGATGTAACAGTTTGTCTTAGATGTTTGCGACTTTGGTGAAATCCCAGAAGTAGTCAAGTGCCGGAGATATGGATAATCAGTGGGTGTTACTACTTAAAGAACATACGTTCCAGCTTAATATTCCAGGGTAGGACAGCTCCTCAGCAATATATGCTTGTGAAGGGATAAAAAAATTGTGCGACCAGACTCGGCGAATTGGTTGATTGCGTGTCATTAGCCGGCCCCGGGGATGTGAACCGCTATATTAATATATCAATCACAGGTTTGTCTGGCCCAACTAAAACAAATGGTATATGTAGAGCCTCATCTCGGAACACAGGAACAACGGCAAATGACACACGGTATTGATACGTTGACGGTATGTATAGACGCACCTACTTATAGAATAATACATGGAAGGGAAATACACGATTAATCGGCAAACACTTATAAAAATATAAGACACTAATATACCAATTATCAGATTTTCAACCACTCCGCCTCACATCATTTTATCCTCCCCAAGTGCCAAGAGACTTCCTAAAATACACCATGGACGTAGTCCTACCCACTTTCATGCTTCATGTGAATCGGGTGGCACGGGTGGCCCAGTCGTCTAAGCCGCCGCGATTCGCTGTGCAGAGTTGCGTCCCTGATATATTCGATTGCGTCGAATCCCGGTTCGCCCCGCGTATGTTTCTAGGTTTGTCAGCACCATACCCGTGCTCGAGGGTTTCACCAAGTGGTAAACCTGCATCACTTCGGGCTTTTCTCCAACATTAAGCTGACACGCCGGGATATAACTGGAATACTGTTAAAAGCGGCGTTAAACCAAACTCACTCACTGACTCACTTTATGTGAATCACATCCATCGACAATAGATGTGTTCAGATGGATTGAACACTTTCTTTACAACAATAAAACATTCCTGCTGCCGCACTTTTATCAATTTGTTTTTTGAAACTCATTATTAAAGTTATAATGTACCACTCGTGACTCTAACCGTGTTTGAAGTACCTTTCCTCACAGTGATTAGCATACACGTGATTATTTAACATTTGACCTCCATTGTATACGACGGTAACGTCCTCTTAAACCTTGTGGCTAAGGTGCCCCAGACGTGCTCGAAGATGTATGCGTATCTCCTGCGACAATGACAGCTCGCCGACGACGTGGCATACTCGGGCATACTACAGGTTGATGAATAATACACTCCTAGGCTGTCCAGACGGCTGGTCGCCCTGAAGTCGTGAATATTGATGTCCGGGGGGATACAGGTCAGGAGTAATACTTGGAACACACGCCAGGCTTGGGCAAGTACAGCACAATCAGAGTCAGGGGAAAAAGGATGGAACACTAGCAACCAGGGTGTGACATCGATGGACAGCACTTAGACGGCCAGAAGAAAGCAAGGAACAATCTAAAGTGGAGACAGACTAAATCTAGTTGTGTGATATTGTTATGTTACTGGAGATATAGGACACACCTTCCAAACTTGTCGCCAAACACGTCCACGGTCAGGTGGCTTCAGTATAGAGAGAGGGGCCTTAGTTTCGCGTCTACAGACGTCATGGAGGTGTGACGACATCTGTAGTGAGACAGAAGGGCTTTAGTTTCACCATCACGTCTACACACGTCATGGAGGTGTGGCGACATCTGTAGTGAGAGAGAGGGGCCTTGGTTTCACCATTACGTCTACAGACGTCATTTAAGTGTGGCGACATCTGCAGTGAGAGAGAGAGGCTCTAGTTACACCATCACGTCATTTAGGTGTGCAGTCCTACGTACAACCCCCTTAGCAGTGCTCGATCTGAGCACATCTAAGATCTCTGTTGCTGTCAACACCAATTTTCTGGTGGACAATTAATTAACACACTGGGGGGTTGGGGTGAGGTGCGGGAGACATTCTCCAGCATCTGGATGGTTTAGGATTTCTTGCTAACTTGAATAAAGATAAACAATCTAATTTTAGCTACAGTTAATATTCCATGGTTCTCCCACTACGATTTGTTTTACTCTCAACAAGCTGTGTACACACGTGGACATAGAAATATCTTGTGAGAGAATATATTTTATCAGTGAAGTTAATATATTCATCACGCACAGTGCTACATTTATGAGCCTGGATACATCATGAAGTTGGGTGAGTAATGTTTTAAGTTATTCCTTGTGACTTCTGTAAATATATATTTATTTAGAGATGTATATGTATTGAGAAATGATAACATACACACCAGTTACCATTTACTTTCGAGAAAAACAGTTGAAATGTAAATCCAAACAGAATTATCTAACCTAATTATAATTAATTGTATATTTGATAAACTAATTCCTTGATAATGTATACACTCTTTGAAACCATATTGAAACTTAATTTGGGTATGAAAAAACAGCATAATACCAGCAAGCAAACTTTTTCTTTTAGGCTTGCTTTACAAGGATGTTTGGGCTGAGCACAATACCGGTTTTAGTTGATAAGGAGAACAAATGGATCAACATTGAGGACTTCTGTAAATTTTTGAGAACTGAACACCATGAAGAAGACAGAATAAAGATAAAAAAAGAAAATATCCGAAGAGAAGTTGCTTCCTATCGCAATAATTATATCAAGACAGACGGAAATGCAATTTTTCTCAATACAGTTGCAATTGTAAAATACATTTGTCACCACAGTGATGACTTTAGAATATGCTCAAAGATAACACAGAGCATTCACAGCAGTATATTTGGAGGCCAACAGAAAACAAACTCAAGAACATTATTTGACTTATATAAACAGATTGCAACATCACAATTTACACATGATATCAATTACCTTATTGATTACACTGCCATTGAATCAGATGTTCCGAATTTGGAAATATTATACAAGAAGCATTTCACAGAGAAGGAGTGGTCTTACATTTGTTTGTTTGAGTTGCACTTTGCAAATGACATTGTAGCGACTGAGCGTGATAATACCACTGACAAAAAATGGGAATATTTTGGAACAGTTGCCAGTGCAAAACATCTTAGCAGTGCTATACTGAAAACTGCAAAATCCACAATCACAAGACGACTAGACAGATATAGTTCGCACATTGAAGCAGAAGGCATTGAGATATACGCAACATTTCGTCATCGCCCTCATATTGTAGAAAATCAAATATTGAATGATCTAACTAACATTTTCCCTGGAGAAATACTATCAGTCACCTGCGTGAGTTGCCATTGTGTTTCAACCAAAAATCATCAAGATCTTGTGGAGGTGTTTGTGGAATGTAACACAGCAATTGAGGAAAGAAATGCTGAACTTCTACAAAGGATCATTACCAGTAGACTGAATCAAGAGCACTGCTTACAATGTCATCTCATTGTGTTGTTTCCACTTGGATCACTTGAACCATATTACCAAAAGAATGGCCAAATTGCAAGGTTAAGTCTTCATGATGACTTTCGCATGAAGAAACTTCAAAGTGAAAGCTTTCTGCAGCTCAATGCTCTTTCACAAAATGAAGTTACAGAGATTTCCCTCGATTCCCGTGAAAAATGTCGATCTTGTTTCACAGCAAATCTACCGAAACCACTCTCTGTCTCTAACTTTGAAATCCTTAAGGAATGGACTTTGGATGTACCACTGGTTGTGAAAATCGTCTTGGATACATTCATCAACAAAGATACCATTCACCAATCTAATAACACCCAAAAGACCATGAAGAAGAAATTGGAACGACTCTATACAGCTTATGACCTGCTATTGAATACTTACAACAAGAATTTTATCGGAGTTCTGCAGCAGGCAACGACTGATGAGCTTCTAATGAACTACCATAGCATAAGCAATGTCTTCTCAATAACAAGTGCTTCTGGAATAACAACATCTTTGTCCCTTGCTGAAAGAAATTTAACAAGCAAATCCATTGATGACACCTTGTACTTTGCAACCTATATCAAGGAACACCCTCTCACATATAATACCTTAGCAGGTGAAGTGAAGGGCATGGTGAGCATGAGAGGATGCCACATAGTGCTGATGCTTGACAATCTTGTCCGCCTGAAGTACCACAGTGACCCAAGCCCAGGAGAACATCGTTCGAAACAGCTCTGCATGTTGCCAATAACACTGCAAGGCATGCCAAAGGATTCAGTTGAAACAGAATCTTGGCATGATGCAAACATATGCAACGGGACACTTGCATGCCAATGCAAACGACAAATATCACTGTCAAAACCTGAAGCTTTTGATGTCATTCTGAATCCTTCCACACAAGAAACAACCAGTATTGGAATATTTCACAAGATTTGCCGATGGGGAAGTACCCGATTGTGGAGACTACTAGATGGTAAGCATAGTTACTATTGTACTTGTAATAAGTCTTTCCCATTTTACATAAATACTTGAAAAACCTATACTCTGTAATGAGCAGAAAACCAAATACATTTGCCTATTTACAGTTACCTTCTTAGTTCTATTCAAAGTTAATAATGTTCCATCCACAGAATTAAAGGAAGATTGTTACACTTTTCAGATGGCTTGTGTACGAAAACAGCATGGCTACGGACATATTTCAAGGAAATGACACCTGAAAAAAATGAAGATCTTCAGGAAGGCTGTGATGTACAATCCCAGGACCAAATAGATGTTGTTGATTCTGTTGCTGCAGATGTCACAATGTATGATGTGGAATCTCCATTGCAGGTGAGTGTGAGTGCGTGTGCGAGTGTGTGTGTGTGTGTGCGAGTGTGTGTGTATGTGCGTGTGTGTGTGCGTGTGTGTGCATGTGCGTGTGAATGTGTGTGTGCATGTGAGTGCGTGTGTGGGGGTGAGTGTGAGTGTGTGTGTGCGTGCGAATGTGTGTGTGCGAGTGTATGTGAGTATGTGCATGTGAGTGTGTGAGTGTGTGTGTTCATGTGAGTGTGTGTGTGTGTGCGAGTGTTTTGTGTGAGTGTGCATGTGTGAGTTTGTGTGCATGTGAGTGTGTGTGTGTGCGTGTTAGTGTGTGTGTGAGAGTGTGCATGTGAGTATGTGCATGTTAGTGTGTGTGTGTGTGTGTGTGTGTGTGTGCGAGTGTGTGTGTGAGTGTGCGCGCGAGTGTTTGTGCGTGTGTGTGAGTGTGTGAATGTGTGTGTGCATGTGAGTGTGTGTATGGGGGTGAGTGTGAGTGTATGTGTGCGAGTGTGTGTGCGAGTGTATGTGAGTATGTGCATGTGAGTGTGTGTGTGCGAGAGCGTGTGTGTGCATCTGTGTGTGCATGTGTGTGTGTGTGTTCATGTGAGTGTATGTGCGTGTGTTAGTGTGTGTGTGTGCGAGTGTGTGTGTGAGAGTGTGCATGTGAGTGTGTGTTAGTGTGTGTGTGCGTGTGAATCTGTGTGTGTGTATGTGAATGTGAGTGTGTGTGTGAGTGTGTGCGAGTGTATGTATGTATGTATGTATGTATGTATGTATGTATGTATGTATGTATGTATGTATGCATGTATGTTAAAACAATTATATATGAAAAACACAACTAACACCAAAAAAAGGGTGGTCATAATTCAAAAATGTTTTTCTCCTTTAGATTGCCCCATGTGACCTACCAGATTGCATTGAAGGCCAGTCTGATAGTGAGGAAGAGGACTACCTTATTGATATAATGACAGCTGTTGATGTCCTAGAAAAAGAAGCAGCTGGTGATGCCAACAGTGCAGACACAACCATGGATGGGATTGCCACAGGTTTAGATGACTCCCTGCTAGAAACCTCAATAGATCAGTTGACTTTAGATGATGACACACCAAGAGATGAAAACATCATGACTGCATTTGGCTTCCAGAAGTATTCACCCCCTCCTTTGCTTACCAGACATCCACCTCCAGCATCTGGCAGAGATGATGACATAAACAAGCTTAGGGAGATCTTGGATGATATTCTGATCAAGACTGAGCTGGATGATAATCTTGGATACGATGTTTGCCTTGACAGGATACTTTTAGGACCAGACAACAAAATTGGTATGAATTTGTTGTCCTTGATTAAGGAAAACAAAAAGTATGCAAAGTTTTTGCCAGAGTTTCCCCTCTTACATCTGAGAAAGTCCAAGGTGAATACTTTGTTTAGTGCATACAAACATGCTGGCCTTGTGGAGCTGCTCATGGTTATGAGAGATCAAGATGTCACAGAATGGTCAAAGCTACTAACAGCTGATCACATCGACACAGCCACAAGACATGTTAGAAGAATTGCTCAGGCATTGCAAATGGCATTCTTACTGAAATTTATACAGTCTTTGGATGATGATGATGCGAAGATAATCACATGGCAATTGATCACAGGAAAGTCAACTACTGCCTCTGAGACATGGGATGAACGAATGATGCAATTCATGGATAAAGGAAGGCAAATGAATGCTACTTTTGCCCTCCATTATGACATGATGACACACTGCAATGAAGTAGTTGCTATTTCAGTTTCAGAACGGCTCGGGGGCTCCAAAGGATACAGTCTCCTATTGGGAACTGTAAAGTCATCTTTGAAGTTTTCTTTCTTGAATGGTGCTACCTCGTATGCTCCCTATTGTGCAAGGCTACTGGCTCATCACTATACAGCAGGCATCTTCCACCAGAAGCTAAAGGAGACACTGTACTCAACACCTATTGGGAACAGTACGGTAAATTTTGCTTGTGATACCAAGAGGGAGATGGACCACAAAGATGCACTGAAGGGATTTAGATCGGGCTCATCTCTTGAATCTGCTTCAAGAAGGATGTCGCTTATTGATGCGTTCAATGATATCCATTCCACCAAGGAGAAGACCAAAGAAAATGACGGAGTACAGTGGTTATTTTCAAACGTAGATGCTGAGCACATTTTCAGGGTAGTGGAAGTAATTTTACGCCAGAATTCTTTGTCTTTGGAGGCCTGTACCACTCCATTCAACATGTATTCTGAAAAGAGGTCTTTACTGTCCAGAGAAATTCTTGATGATGACACCAGAGCAATTGGCGAATATCTGATACAAAAGTTCATTTGTCATGACCAACTGTTTGGTTTATCCTCTGCTGATGTTCCAAGCCTAATGACAGTGGAAGGTCCTAAACCACTGCTCAGCAGAGTGAAGAGATCCAAAGGTGTTACCATCAAGAGGACAATCAAAGCTTCTAGATACGTCCAACAGTCTGAACGAGATGAGAAAGAAGCGAAACGATCCAAGGCCATCAGACGGGAAGTTAAGCAAACGGATTGCCTTTCCTCAGAAATGAACATGTGCCAAGCACTCGTGAAACCAGACTGCAGCAAACCTAAGGTCCAGAAATCAACTTCTATGAAGAATGCTCTCATGAAATGCATTGAAGATTGTCAGGCAGGAAACAGACATGGTGTCATTGAGTCTGTTAAAGGACCCTTGCCAATATGGTTGACAGGTAATGTAAAGTTAGTTACCCTTGAATTTGCTGGAGTGAAATTTAAAAGTAAAGTTATCACAGGAAAGCAATATCTGCACTATGTACAAAATGCTATATTGCGTCCCCTACCGTCAAAAATGCCAAATTTGGAGAGAATAGTGCTCTGTGAAGAGAAGTATTCCTTCACTCCCGATCAGTTTAAGGCAGGCACAAGGCAACAGAGAAAGAAGGCCTGCAGTGTATCTTCTATTACCCATCTGAAACCAGCTGATGATGCCATTACACAGCAACGATTTCAACGAGATGTCATAACTGGAACAACATTTGGGAAATCTCTCATTAGCAAGTATGTTGCAGCTAACGCTAAAGACCTGCTATTGCCACCAGGCATTACACTTGACATCGACAGTGAACTTGAAATGCACACCTGTACGTGTGATGGAGCTTGCACATGCAAACATTATGCAACGCCAATCCGTTGTACATTTGACAAAGAAAGTCAAAAACCAACCATTACAGCTCTGGTGGATGTTCAACAACGTAAAGGTGAAGCAGAAATGTCACAGGTAGACTGGCTAATAGCCAGCAGATCTGATCTCAAAGCAGGCGAAAGAGTTGTCAGTTTGATTACATCAGGTGACATTGATGCTGTCTGCATTCATCTCTATGCCATATCCAAGCACTGGCCTCGTGATGACAATGGCTCTTTTATAAATGAAGTTTTTGTGGTTCTGCAGAAGCCACATATGCTTCATGATATCTACAACATCACAGCCATCATTCAACTTTTTGAGGACAAATACCAAGATCCAGACATAGGAGTGAAGCTGGCATTGGGTCTCTGCATTGGAGGGAATGACTTCATCCCCAAATTCAAAGGTATCTCACATACCCAAATTTTGAAGACATACCTATCCAGCAGTCACTTCAGGCAAAATCTTTTCCAGATTTCGAAAGGAACACAACCCTCAATTGACAAAGATATTTATGAAGATTTCGTAAAACATCTCTACTGTCCAAAAAATGTATCTCCAAATTCTGTTACCGTAGAAGAAGTAAGAGCGGTGAGCATGAAACTGAAAAAGAAATCTGATGACAGCTTTATCTCCCAGCTTGAGCTCAGAAATGCCGAAACATGGATGCCACCTACCAGTGCTCTCCATCGCCTAGCTGACCTGATCCAACTCCAGGTAGAGTACCTGGAGACAGCAGGATACCATGATGCTGATCTGCCGGATTTCATGGCTTCCTCATGCCTCAAAATAACAAAAACAGGAGAGGTCGAATATGACTTTGGACCAGAGGTCCATATGAATGTACAGGACATCCAAACTAAAATTAAAGATGGCAAGAGAAAGCAAGAAGATACTCCACAGAAAGGACAAAGGAGGAAGAGACAACTTACATCCACACCCAGAAAGAAACCTTGAAAATATAGTCCGTACCTTCATTGACATCATCAGACTTCAGATGTCACTTAACTATTCAAAAGACAATGTTGATAAATATTTAGAGGAAGATGTTATACATACCAAAGTTGACAATGTGAACAACATAATTCAGCATTTTGTTAGTACTGCTTCCTTCAAAGAAGAATTCAACACATTTCACAAACAGTTTCTATCACACAATCAGGACATGACAGTTCATTTCTTGTGGATAGTGAAAATGAAAAGACATTTTATGCTCATATTATCACAGTGTATTTCAATAGTCAGTATTTTGTAGATATTTGTGCCTTGTATTTGTAACATCTACAATATGGATAGATATGTATCTTCTCATGACCAATTTGTATAAAGCAGAACATGTTTATCAAAATCATACTATCAGTTTGTGTTTGTACTAAGCAATGTACAGACATTTAAATCAGCATATGTTATGGCCAGACAACAGGCAGTACATGGACATGTTTTCACTATGTTGTGGAAAGTGATACAGATGATACTGTCATGAACACTTTGTACCACCACACAGTCGTGTGAATTACCATTATTTTATGTACTTATTTTATGAACACTTAACGCTGTAATAGTATATGAACATGCCATTTTTGTCGATGATTGAAAACGGCAGACACATGTATGTCATAGTGCATCAATGTGCACTACATGATTCACGGCTCGGGAAGATCCGGTGTACAGAAACCTATGCTTGCTGTAAAAGGTGACTATGCTTGTCGTAAAAGGTGACTATGCTTGTCGTAAAAGGTGACTATGCTTGTCGTAAAAAGCGACTAACGGGGTCGGGTGGTCAGGGTTGATAACTTGGTTGATGCATGTCATCCCAATTGCGTGGATCGATGCTCATGATGTCAGTCACTGGATTGTCTGATCCGGACTCGATTATTCACAGACCACCGTCATATAGCTGGAATATTGCTGAGTGCGGCGTTAAACAAAAAAAACATAATTGACACATCATATCAATCCATGATCTAAATGGGTTCTTTCATTGACTGTATGAAGTGCCTTATAATTTTTTTCTTTTCCAAAATCATAATTCACAACGATGTGTATATGTGTAAGTATATGTAAATAGTTAACCGAATCTGTTTGCAATAAGTTTAGCACATTGTTCATACAATACTATTTGATGCTGAATAACTTTCAGAAAATACATGCCAGAGCAACGTCACTGATTCCCCACATGCAAATCGTAAATTTGCTAAGTATGTTTACATGTATTTGTTAACAATGTTCTGAAAATGTTATGAATTTGATGTTATTAAATGAATCTTATGAAATGTTATCAGTTGAATGCTATGAGGTGATCACTGCTAATACAAATCAATGCTGTAAATACGTGTATTGTCATTTGTGTGTCCAAGATGGCGGATACATATACAAACATATAAAACGAACAACGGATATAATGAACTGATTTCTCTGGTCCCTTGTAGTTCGTTATATCCATGTTCTACTGTACTCAGAAGTTCATGCTCAGCTGTGTGCGTTCTGTTTTAAATTCATTTGATTTTTCCTAATTAATACATATTTATTGAAAGAACAAACCCTACTCTTTGCCTGGAGGACGGACTTTAGGTTCTCCCCTATTCCATTTACATTACAGAATGTTCATGCAAAGAAAATTTGCATCTCTTATCTAGGCCTTTTTAATATTTTTATTCAATGGTGTATGTCAACTTTCCGTTATAAGTAGAAGTGTACACCCTGCTCCCTGTGTGGGTATTTTTTGAACAATAAATCTTCTTCTAATGTATAAAATATTATTGAATAGTTGCAAATTTTGGTGTAACTGTAAATCACTCCAATTCAACATAAACCATCAGTTCAACATTATACTCATTAATTAATCAACCATGTAATAATAAATAATAAAACCACTCATTCAACTTGCTGAAAACACAGGCTACACAGAATAGTAAAGAATTCCTCAAATGACACATCTGGAAGCAAGGTCGTAGCACTAATGAGAAAAGTCAAGGAATGGGGTCAAGAAAGGTCGTATGGTAAGGCCTGTTGGCTGAAATTTATTTTGACACTTTACAACAAATACAAGTGATAGCTTATCGGGGCAAAATGCTGAGGAGACTGGGTTATACGTAGGACTGTGTGGCGACATCTGTAGTGAGAGAGAGAGGGCCCTTAGTTTCACCATCACGTCTACAGACGTCTTGGAGGTGTGGCGACTTCTGTATTCAGAGAGAGAGGGGCCTTAGTTTCACCATCACGTCTACAGATGTCAAGGGAGGTGTTGCGACATCTGTAGTGAGAGACAGGGGCCTTAGTTTCACCATCACGACTATATATATACAGACGTCATGGAGGTGTGGCGACGTTCGTCTCTTCCATATTCCCCACCCCACCCGCGTCTCTTGTTTTGTGATGTATTCATTATCCACCCTAACGGCAAACATGACGGGTTACACGAGCAAGATACTGACTCAAGAGAGACTAGCCTGGCCTTCTCGTCTAAAGCCTCCAAATAGAGGTATAGTCGGAAACAAATAGTTTTTTATTATCAACAGCTTTACCCACGAATAGACTATATGAGTTCAGGTGTTGGCCGACTCCCGCGCCCTTCAAAGAGATTCCTAATGTTAGTAGTCAGGAAAATACTATCATGTTCAGCTATGTTGACAGTTATGAGAACAATCATGGCGGCCCCCTGTAAACTATAGACTGGCCTGCCACAAACACTGGGCTAGGAATTCTAGATATTATTGTTTTTGTGTTGTGCATAGCTGGCCGACTGGACTGAATTGTTCTCTGCAATTATAGAAGCCTTGTCATTCGTGAACCAGGTTAGGAATGTAAGAGGGAAATGAATCGCGCACCGGACCGATAAGATGGCTCGTTCTTTACACCCAAACTAGTTCCAGCGCCCTTTTGAAGGACTCGCTAGATTCACAGTGGCAGGATTATCTCTGTCATCGTGGGCGTCGTCCTGCAGCTTCCTGAGTGCTGCTGCTTTCTCCGATAGTTCGACACTACGCCAAGTAGTAGTGTAATAAACGACCATCATAAAAGAGATAGAACTAGTCCGTTACCTTTATCTCAAGCAGATATCGAGCGGCCACCTACACACATAACCGCCTGACAAACCTGGGGCGGTGTAGTAGCCTAGTAGTTAAAGTGTTCGCTCGTCAAGCTGAAGAGTGAGTGAGTGAGTTGGGTTTAACGCCGCTTTTAACATTATTCCAGTCATATCACGATGTGTCAGCTTAATGTGGGAGGAAAGCCAGAAGTGATGCAGGTCTCAGACGTTTACCACTTGGTGAAACCCACGAGCACGGGTATGGTGCATGACAAACCTAGAAACCTAATCGGGGCGAACCGGGATTCGAACCCACAATCATAGGTTTCTGGCGTAGCTACACAAGACATTGGACGCAATCCATACTGCGTACATGGAATCTAAACTGACGTCTCGGTGAGCGAGCAATCTTATTAAAATTAGATATTAGTTCTCACTACCGCTAAACAAAGATCTGAGGACATTCCATTACGGGTCACGTCAGAACGACCTTTCATCCGACCAATCAGATCGTCGCTTTCCAGATCATGAAAGTGACAGTCGGGATTGCTGATCATTCAACTTCGAAGCAGTTAAAACGGGTTATTCCAAACGACAGTTACGAGCTTTATGACTGAATCGATACAATCTAGGCCATCTATTCGCCATTCCAATACGTTCGTTTGTTCCGTTTTCATTTTTTTAATCCAGAATTTGTCAAATATATTCAAAACGTAGTAGCCAGTTTGAAACTAGTGCCGGAGGGCACGAGAAAGCTGCCTGCTGATTGGCTAATGTCGACTTCTTTGCAGTCGTTCGATTGGTCGGTCAAATTTCGTGAAAGGTCGGTCTGACGTGACCCATAATGGGATGTCCTCAGATCTTTGATTAGCGGTAGCGAGAACTAAGATCTGATTTTATGAGATTGAGTGAGTGAGTGAATGAGTGAGTATTGTTTTACGCCGCTTTTAGCAATATTCCAGGAATATCACGGCGCGGTACACCAGAAATGGGCGTCACACATTGTTTCCATGTGGGGAATAGAACCCGGGTCATCGGCGTGACAAGCGAACGCTTTAACCACTAGGCTACCCCACCTCTCCAACTATCGTCTCAGACGTGACCGTAGACTAACATAGTGTATGAAATCATTTATTACATAAAATATTTCTCGCCTCTACAAATATATCTGTTCCTGATGATGATGTTATATGGGGCTGGCTAGACGTGCCGTATAATCTAGAGTGGTTTTGGTATCACAAAATACATTTATTCCACAAATACATTTTTTAAATTAACCCCAGTGGCAGAAACATAATAAAGATACCTCGTTGTTCACTTAAATATTCGGGTTGATTATCAAGTGACTTCCGAGGCATTATGGGTATTTGGGAAGCGTTGTTTTGCGCAGACTACCGGGAATCGTCACTCGCAACACGTACCTCCTTTCAAACCTGCTGATGCATTCTGGGTATTGGGCTGGTGTTGTTTTACCGGGATTCGTCACTCTCAAAACGAGTTAAATGGGCCCTCACGGTACATTTAAGGCTGATTTGGAATCAGAATTAATACAACAGGCGCGGCTGATTGTAGCTCATTTTGATGTATTATACAATGACGGCTCTGACGTACCTTGATTCCCTGGCATGGTATACCCAGGCTACACTGAACGATAAATGCCCATTTGAACATGTTTTTGTTTGTTTGTTTGTTTGTTTAACATCGTTCTTGGAGAATGTACAGATAAATACAGTGTATTAAAGAGAAGATTTGATACACCTGGCGGAATATTTCCACTAAATAAGATAGACAGATAAGAACCTTCAAATGGTGGAGACGATGAACACTGTCTAATTGAACAGTGGCAACTTCCGATCAAGTGGCATGAAATAACAGTTGGTGAAAGCACGAGATTACAGGCAAGATGAAGCGAGGGGGCAAAGGTCACCTTTCAAAGGAGGCGCCGACAGAATGACTTCCCTTTAACTCTATACCATTGCACGTGCGTGGTTCACCTGCAGTGCCACCTGTCGGAGAAAGCCATGACTAGCATCTCAGTGGAAGCTGTCTTTGATGTTTCAAGTAAATATACGTCATGTCCGCGAATCATTCTTTGTTAAATCTCTTTGAATAATTTTACCAACCATTGATAATTCTTTTTAACCGAGATTGCACACCAGCAGCAAACAAACGCTTTCGTCAAATTCCAATTTAAAATATCCCTTGCAATCAGGCTGTCAACAACTTACATGGTTAGATACGATAGTTATCATCGATAAGCTTAATTGTCTTATCTTCTCCGTGAAGCGCTCGAGATGACCTATCTCGGCGGTGATTGACACTCCCCGGGGCAGGATGACCCCCGGGCCAGTAATTAACGCACTCGTGAACTGGCCTCGACTCGGCAATCCATCATATGTACAACAGCAACTAATGAAACCTTAACGTTTCAAAAAACTATATTTAAAAAGACATAAGTCATTTAGATGTACATAATGCACCATGTGCATACACAAAGACAATTTCTGTGCAATTTGTAGATATCTCATAACACCATTTTTCAGACATGTTTGTTTGGTGATCAATTTTCCTCTACTATTCATAGGAGGCAGGGGTGGCCCAGTTGTCTAACGGGCTAGAATTTGCTGTGGAGAGTCCCTTAGGTGTGATAGAAACCCGCCTCCCCATAAAAATGTTTCTCGACTTGTCACCAACGTGGAGAACGTCCAAGATCTGTATACAGTTCAGACTTTCCTCCCACATCAAGGTGCTGCATGATACTATAATATAAATACTGTTCAAGGCCGCGTTCAACTAGTTCAGTTTCATGTTGTTTAACACCGCACATAGCAATATTCCAGCTATATGACGGCGGAGATACACCCACGTCCCATACACTGAGCGATTATGTTAATATTGTTTGTTGTTGTTTAACGCCGCACTCAGCAATATTCCAGCTATATGACTTCGGTCTGTAAATGATCGAGTCTGGACCAGGCAATCCAGTGATTGACATCATGAGCATCGATCCGCGCAATTGGGACACGATGACATGCATCAACCAAGTCAGCGAGCCTCTTACGGACAAGCATATTCGCCGTTTACGGCAAGCATGGGTTGCGCGTTCAACTAAAGTCACACATTCTCCTATTCATATCGTATGACTGACTAGGTATACTCGTACGGTGACTGGGGGTGGGGGTATGTCTGTTACAAAGCATTGCCTTACACGGGGTCCGGTCTAACGAGTTTCCACTGTAGTGAGTTGAGAGGATAGAAACGTCGTAACCTGAGCGTTGTCATTAGTATCATGTGATTATTACATGTTCATCTTGAAGAAGTGTCGATATTACATCCCAACTGTTTGAGTTCATGCTCGTGAAAGGGGCACGGGGGGCACGGGGGACCCAGTCGTCTAAGGCACCGCGATTCGCTGTGCAGAGTTGCGTCCCTTCGGACGCGCCAGAAACCTATGATTGTGGGTTCGAATCCCGGTTCGCCCCGATTATGTTTCTAGGTTTGTCAGCACCATACCCGTGCTCGTGGGTTTCACCGAACTGGTAAACGTCTGAGACCTGCATCACTTGGGGCTTTCCTCCAGCATTAAGCTGACACACCGCGATATAACTGCAATACTGTTTAAAGCGGCGTTAAACCCTACGCACTCACTCACTCGTGCTCGTGAAAGATGGAATGATGATGTGTTTGCGTCTGTAACTAGAACCAAGACTTACATACAAACACTTGAATAGTGTACCTTACTGGGATACACAGGTTAAACTAAGGTTAGGTACATCGGGACCGACATGCACATACAGAGAACAGCCGATTGTATTGCGGTATCTATCCGTCTGTATATCATTCATATATGAGGTGAAGTGAAACTGGGTTCAACGTCGCGTCCAAGAGTATTGCACTTATTTTGCGACGTGCGTGGCTGCTTGTACTAGTCCGACTGCCGATTTTATAGTGCTAGCTCACTGAGATACCGTGCCGCAGTTTAACATGGATACCCCTCTCAGACACAGTATACTCACTCCGAGACGACCAATCCGTGTTTAACGGTATGTCTTTCGGTTTAACGCGGCCGAGGATCAAACCCCGGACCTTCCACTCTCCGGGCGGACACTCTACCACTAGACCACAGAGGCGGTCCATTCATATAAAAAGCGTGAAGTAAGTACAACAATTCAACGCTGCTTTTTCATTAAACCAAACCTCTTTGGCTTCGCATTTAGGGTTGGTTGGTTGGTTCGTTGTTTAACGCCGCACTCCAGCTATATGACGGCGGTCTGTAAATAATCGAGTCTGGACCAGGCAATCTAGTGGTTAATATCATGAGCATCGATCCACTCAATTGACATGCATCAATCAAGTCAGCGAGCCTGACCACCCGATCCTGTTAGTCGCCTCTTACACAAGCATAGTCGCCTTTTACAGGGAGCACGGGTTTCGCATTTACACTGTTTAGGGATTAACCACTGCTACACAGTGTATAGACGGACAGTTTCAAACCTGTTTCAAAACTAGTTATACTTGAAGTTTCATGGTTCTTATTCTACTTTCGCCCATGTTCAACACTTCTTTATTCTCAACATGCCAGGAGTTCACTGTATGCGATATGATACAGAAGATGAATTACATGGATGGGAATGATAACTGTTTTTAAGAAATAGTTAATTGTTTTAACAGATTATTACCCTTCACGGCACCGCGAGGGTCATGGTCTGAGGGCCCCTGGGGGCATAGGTAGCCGCCATTCGAATAAAGTTGTCTCCCTTAGCCGCACCAGGATCCGCTTGTCCTTGGTTCTATAATGTATACATTGTAACCTGAACCATAGCAAAGATCGGTATCATTTCATCTTCATATGTCCATCCTTTAACGACATTCGAAAGAAATACAAACCAAATAGAAATAAAGTTCGATTTTCGATCCAACAATTTATTCGCCTTTGGCAACCACAAACTATCAAGATTTAAAATCTGTTCTATTTCAAATATGCCTTTAAGAGCAGAAATTTACATGAAACATGTGGATGTAAAATGACCCTGCGCTGTATTGGAAGTATATCATGTATTTGGGTCTTTGATTATTTTAAACATTTGACTATACTATTAGCTTATAGAACATAGAATATAGAACATAGAGTACAGAATATAGAATATAGAACATAGAATATAGAATATAGAATATAGAACATAGAATATATAATATAGAACATAAAACATAGACATAGAATATCGAACATAACACATAGAACATAGAATATAGAACATAAAACAGAATATAGAACAAGGACATAGAATATAGAACATAGAACATAAAACATAGAATATAGAACATAAAACATCGAACATAAAACATAGAATATAGCATATAGAACATAGAATATAGACTACCAGATTCACCATACCCCTGCTTATTGGTGTTAAATATCTGCGACCTGCGTCATTGTGGGCCCTCCTCCCACATTAAGTTGGCATGCTGTTATTAACAAAACTACTGTTCAAAGCGGCGTTACGTTCAAATGAAACACAATTCGGTCACTCCTTTTCAAAATACATTACAAGACTTGCACCAACAGCATTCAACGTTAACTTTCATTTGCAGTTATTAGATTATCGATTTTTTCATAATTTCAAGAAAAAAAACAGGTTTTCAAGACATATGGTATCCTTGATGTGAGTAAATTTAACTGATACGCTGCCACTGTAGCAGACTAAATGTTTCTCATCGCGTGTTTACGACAGTTTAAGTACAGCAAAACCCATTCAGGTGTGAACCGATCAAGGTACTTACGGTTATGGTACAATTTGCTTCTACCATTATTGAAATTCAATGCTTTCATTGTTCGCATTAAACAGTTCTGATTGTTGTTGAAAGGTTGTGCCTTTTCTGATTTTAATTCTAGTAGAATTATTCATTTGGTTAACAATGTGTACCAGGCTGGTGTTTCTATGTTAACAATTACTGAAACACTGTCGGTTCATTTCCCCACAGATTACCAAGCGCCTCTCATCACGCTTATCGCGGGTATCGTGTCAAGGGAGATAATTCAAATACCTCATCAGTTTAATTACAGTGCCTGTTTACAAAAATGTTTATAGAAATGAAAATTGTCTCGGGATTCCAGTGCAGGGAGATTACATGACGTCAGTTGTTGTGTATCTCTGCGGAGGTATGTTACATACGTGCAGCAATCACCGTGGGTCGGTCAATTTAGTGCGAACAGGCCAGTTTGATCACACATTGACACGCTACTGGAATATTTGTTAACGGATATTAACTGTTAGTCGTGTATCCCGTATGGAAATATTTTGATAGGGCAGTGATGGGTACTTCATCACCACTAGATCTGTGCCAGTGTAATGTGATGAATACGTTATCTGGACGAGGCGGACATGCGCAGATGGTGGGAAAACTGAACGTAAATTTATGTCAACACAATGACTTACTCTTCTGGTGAAATATTTTTAAAACAATACAAATTTTCCAAAATCACAAACTACTCCTCTCTTTTAACACAAATAAATGTATCCGCGAGTGGTCATGTCATCGTTCGACATAGACTGATTCTCACAACAATAGGCTCTAAATAGGCGACTATGCTTGTCGTAAGAGGCGACTAACGGGATCGGGTGGTCAGGCTCGCTGACTCGGTTGATGCATGTCATCGTATCCCATGATGATACCAATCACTAGATTGTCTGATCCAGACTCACCCAGCTCACTCACTCTATTCACTCACGCAAACCATTTAAGTCTTAACTATTCATGGAATCAGACTATACTCTACTTTAGTTCAAAAGAAAACATATATTTTTGTGAATGGAATATTATTAAACATAAAAAGGTATCAATTGATTTTAGCAGTGAAAATGGCCCGCCGTGTCATCTTTATACTACTTCACTTTTGATATTGTTATCTTTCCGTGATGTTTGTTTGTTGTTTAACATCGCACTCAGCAATTTTCCAGCTATATGAAGTAGTTTAAATAATCGAATCTGGACCAGACAATCCAGTGATTGACATTTGGGCATCGATCCAAGCAGTTGGGACCCGGTGACGTGCATCAACCAAGTCAGCGAGCCTGACCACACGATCCCGTTAGTCGCCTTTTACGACCAGCAGAGTCGCCATTTTCGGCAAGTAGGGGTTGCTGAAGACCTATTCTACCCCAGATCTTCACGGGTGAGAAAACCGAGTGATCCAAATGGTTGGTTCTCATGTGTTGGTCTTAATGGTACCAGTTTAATTGACTATTTTGATGCTTCCTCAACGTTTTCCAAGATATTACCGATTTGACTGTACACGGTAGAACGGAATCTGATCATTTACCAATTTCATGCAAGATTCTTCACTCTTGTTGTGATGTATTGACACTGGGTTTGATATATATATTTTACGTTCGCTTCAGTATACTATCAGCGTGTATGAGTGAGTGTGTGAGTGAGTGAGTTTGATTTTACGCCGCTTTTAGCAATATTCCAGCAATATCACGGCGGGGGAGACCAGAAATGGGCTTCACACATTGTACCCATATCGGGAATCGAACCCGGGTCTTCGGCGTGACGAGCGAACGCTTTAACCATTAGGCTACCCGACCGCCCCTCAGCGTGTATGAAAACCAAGCATCGAAATGTAATGTAGTTCTTATCGCGGAATAAATCAGTTCGCTACCGTCTGGTTTTTTTTTGTGGTTGTGCTGGAGTTGGAACCCATGTATGTCTGAAGACACACCATACTTTTACATCCAGAGGAAATAAGATAGAACATTGTTGTGATACAAGGTGAGAAATGGGGTTTAACGTCGCGTCCAGGATTATTGCACTTATATAGCGAAGTGCACGCACATGTGTGGCTGCTTGTACTAGTCCGGATTGATGCCGATTTATAGTGCTATCTCACTGAGATACCATGTCGCAGTTTAACATGAATACCCCACTAAGACACAGTATACTTACTCCGTGCTGACCAGTCCTTGTTTTAGCCCCTTAATGCCGAGCGCCAGACAGGGTAATAACAAGTACCATCTTTTAACGTCTTTTGGTATGACGCGGCCGGGGATCGAACCCCGGGCGGACGCTCTACCACTAGATCACGGAGGCGGTCGACACCTCCATGAAGTCTCTAGATGTGATGGTGAAACTAAGGCCCCTCTCTCTCAATACGGTCTGTAATACAAGGAAACAGCTAACATCCCAAGATTTATTTAACTTTTATTGTCAACATTTCTACACCTCAAGCAACAGAGATAAACGAAAGTTGTGTCTATAAGGATGTTAATTCCGCAGCAGTAAAGTTATGTAAGCTTTTGAAATTTACAGGAGCACATCTTCTAAAAGCACCAAAATTAGCATGCCCAAAGTCTAAATCACAAGCCGAATTTCCGAAGAACATTTGTAACTAAGTAGAAAATATTTCATAGATTAGAATGTGAAAACATAAATGGTGCTGTGCTGGAAAAAAAATTGCAACTTATTTTGGCAAAATATAAAGTCATTACTCAGTAAAAAAATGAAAATGACAACACTATCTTCCCTAACAGCTGGTGTTCATATTTTGAGAAGTTATCATATTCCCAGTTTGCATGATTAATGTAAATTGTAACATAAATGTAGGTATGTTCCCTGATCTGATTGGTTAAAAAGTGTTGTCGAATGAGCATAACATCGCTGAATTTTTGGGGTCTCATCACCGTGTATGTATACATTAATTAATGGAACTATTTTTGAAATCATCAACATGGAGGAACAGATGGAAATTTACCCTGACTTCCACATCGGAGATTTCGATGAAATATTGAGTGAATGGGGCGACGAGACATTTTCTGAGATAATACAAGAATTTGAAGGTAAATGAAATTTACCTTTTTCCATTAATTACAAAATCATAATCATAAATAATGTAATTTTCTTGGGCTTGGCCAAAGGAAAAAACAAAACAAAATCAATTTTTAACAGAGTAAAAAACATTTATTGCAACTCTATAATGACATCCACCTAATTTTGTTCTTATTATAACCCACAAAAAGCTGTTGAAGCTGAAAACCGTTCTGAGATGGCCCCCGAACTAGGAAATACAGCCAGCGTTTCCGTAGAGCCCAAAGTTCAAGCGTCCAGTCACCGCTTCGCGTCCCTTGATACAAAAGCAGTATAGGACATCGTGGATAGGAACCTCTCCAAATCTACTGGGAGTTAAAATATTTCGACGTAAGCCATTGAAACATAAAAGAATACATAAACAAATAAAAAAAAATTCCTACGCAGATTCGATCAACATCAGCGAGAGTTACCTCCCTTACACCATTGCCATAATAGCAATGTAAAGCGTGACCAATGTGTCATCGCAAAAATTGGCAATAATATAACGAGATTGACCAAAATCTTAACATAAATTAAATATTTCGTTTTGTAAGATTTGAGATATGTTATACTAAATGGATATACGGAAATTTCATTTAAACACGACACCGTAATAATAACGAAATACTCCCACTTACCGTCACATTTGTACCCTGAACACGGCAATCTTTTCACTCCCAGAATGGCTTGGTTTCCGAGGTTTTGAACCCACGTTCGAAGAGCTTCCTGCTTTTCAACTGAATGAGAGACTGAGGTTCTTTTATGCCGAAGTCAGAAATGCTGAGGGAGACCTTTACTCAAAATCGAGTATTGTTGGGTTGCGTGCTGCCATACACAGGCACATCAGGGGGCCGCCATTTGAGCGCAGCATAAACATTATCCAAGACCGGGAATTTCACACTGCAAACTGCCGTCACTTTACTGTCAAACGCAGGTATTGAATCGCGAGATTTTCAGAATTACCGGCCACAAATCCGATGAATCGTTGAAGTCGTATTCCATTGACTCGTGCTCGTCTCAAAAACGACATTATTCGAACATTTTTCAGAGACAGGAGCAGCTCGCTAACGAACGTAATTTGGTACCTGTCATAGATACAAATATCCTGCCACTGTCCACTGCTCCCGTGAGTAATTTCCAGGTTAATTCTTCTGCTAATTTCCACGGCCTCTCTCACATATGTTATTCTACTGTAACAGTAAACAACTTTTTCAATCCCAGCTAAGCTGCATGTCTGAAATTTCGCACGTTTGACGTCTCTTGTCACCACCTCAGTTTCAGGCGAGTTGACACTATCTTGTACAGGGGCCAAACAGTATGTACGTCTTTTCTAATATTGATTATTTGTATTTCATAGTTACGCATAACTACAAATTACAAGTAAGATGAGGAACTGTGATAAAGAATTGAATTTGTGATATTTCCTGTTGTTTGTTTATTTTCTGAGAAATGAGCTTGAACATGTGACCACCCCTTTCGTAAAATGGACCCTCATTATTGGAGTACCTCGAAACCATTGATCGGTTTCGCGGCACCCCATATCATGCATCCTTTCGAAGGTGAGCACGAGGAGACGTATTACTAACGACAGTTTAGTTGTGTCATGCGCTCAGTAAATTAGTTCCTCCTAAATATCGATTGAATTAACGTTCATGTTACAATGTCGATAAATATTTCGTTTTGTAAGATTTGCGTGATGTTATGCTGAATGGATGTACGGAAATTTTTCATTTGAACACTCCGCCTTACGGCGTCGTGTTCAAATGAAATTTCCGTACATCCATTCAGCATAACATCACGCAAATCTTACAAAACGAAATATTTATCTCCTAAGTGATTTTACAGAATATATGATTCTTGTGCATTTTAAATTTCTATACCACACACCATTGGTAATGTTTGTAAGACTGTACACTGAAATAAAACTGTGTGTCTATCATTGAATGGCAAGTGTTGAGTTCCTATGTTGCACACATTATGGATCAAGTGTTGTAGACTACATGATTGCCTCCTCTTCTTTCTTTCCATATTTCGACCCGTGAAGTTCCGGGGTAGGATAGGTCTTCAGCAACCCATGCTTGCCGTAAAAGGCGACTATGCTTGTCGTAAGAGGCGACTAACGGGATCGGGTGGTCAGGCTCGCTGATTAGTGTGATGCATGTCATCGTATCACAATTGCGTGGATCGATGCTCATGATGTCCATCACTGGATTGTCTGGCCCAGACTCGAATATTTACAGACCGCCGTCATATAAATGAAATATTGCCGAGTGTAGCGTTTAACAACAAACAAACAAACTTTATATGTTTCACCAACTTTGGGATCGGTACACAGGATCACTCCAATCATTTGTAAATGTAAACAATCTTCGGCCCCAGGTAATACAAGGAGTAGCTCTAACTGTAAAATAGAAAAGGAAAGTGGAAGGCGTTTGGAGAAATATGTGTGGAATGAAGGTGTTAAAGAAAGCCGTCAAAAGCGCCAGCCTAGCAAGAGCCTGGCGCTGCGATCGTATCCCGCTTGTGACCAGGTTGTTATTCAGCCTTGGGACCAACCATGGTTACAGGTCTTTACAGTGATGTAACTACCCCTAGTGCACATAGTTCATACACCCTGTGCACTCAAAAGAACCCACGCGTCCGATGGTGGATGACCAGATGGTGGAAACACGAATACTTACACCCGAAACACAAGTGTCAAAATGTGTGGTGTCACCCTTTGCAAGTGATTAAGTTTTAATGTGGCTCTGTACCCAGCAGGGATTGGGTACCCCACATGTGAGGTGGATGTATAAACCTTCTGGGGACCTTAGACATCTTGGGCTGTATACTCCACAGGGAGTTGAGAAAATAACTGAAATGCAAACGGATCCAGTGCAAATAAAACGGCATTTGAGCAGAACCTTGAGCCTTGATACCTGCGGTATATATATATATATATATATATATATATATATATATATATATATATATATATATATAATGAAGACATCACATATTCGTCACTTTGATCAAGGTTTAAAATGCTCGTTTTTAAGCAAATAAAACGGCATTTGAGCAGAATCTTGAGCATTGATACCTGCGGTATATATATATATATATATATATATATATATAATGAAGACATCACATATTCGTCACTTAGATCAAGCTTTAAAATGCTCGTTTTTAAGCAAATGAAATGGCATTTGAGCAGAATCTTGAGCCTTGATATCTGCAGTATATATATATATATATATATATATATATATATATATATATATATATATATATATATATATAATGAAGACATCACATATTCGTCACTTTGATCAAGGTTTAAAATGCTCGTTTTTAAGCTTAGAGAGAAAAACTGATTGCTGCATAAACAACAACCCAAAGTTGTTTAGGAAACTGCTCAAGGATCGTAAACCATTTATTGCAGTCTCTCAATCAATCAATGCTGAACAATGGACTAACCACTTTTCGTCTCGTCTTTTCAGACAGGATCTTGAAATTGATGGCTGTATGTACCATATCACTGACAATAATGATCTGACAATTAACAACCATATTTCAGCACAAGAAATATCAAGCCACATAAACCTGCTTCGGAATAATATATCTCCTGGACCTGACGGTATTGCTGTCCACAGAAAAAACAATATAAAACAAATTTTAGTCTTTATATTTAATACATTTTTTTAGAGTGGTAACTTTCAAGATTGATGTTCTCTGTTCAAGTCTAGTGATATGAATGATGCCCACAATGATAGAGGTTATCACCCATTGATACCACAATACCGTGCAAAGTGTTTACAGAGATAATGTGATGATAACAATATCATTGATGAATCTCAAGCTGGATTTAGAACTAAGTTTTCCACGACAGATCATATATTTTAATTACAGGCTTTTATCCAAAAGTATGCTAGTAAAAAGAAAGGAAGGTTCAACTGTTCGTTTGTAGATTTCCAAAAAGCTTTCGATAAGTTTGATCACAATACACTGTGACAGAGTTTGGCTGATATTGGTATCTGAAAGCGCACGTAAAATCTTCAAATCATCATCATTGTCTGTGGAATTATTTAGCCTATTATTACAACAATGTATGATAAACTGTGTGCCTGTGTTAAAACACCTACTGGATTATCTAAATATTCTAAGTGTAATAAAGGTACCTTTCAAGGATGCATACTTAGCCCACAGATGTTTTTAATACTCATAAATAAACTTTTTATAGACATTTTATTGACAATTATGGAGAACAAACCGCCTTTATTACTTAACTGTCCAGCAATATATGCACTTGTGTTTACTGATGACGTGTCATCTATTGCTCATGCACCTTTAAATCTACAAAATATGATTTCTGCTGAGAACATTTTTGCAATAACACAGGTATGTAGGTAACTTTGAAGAAAACTAAAGTTATGGTATTCAGAAATGGTGGACCTCTTAGACATTATGAACAATGGGAATTGAATAGTGTGTAAATTGAAACTGTCTCTTTTATAGATATTTGGGTATTGCGTTCACGCCTAAACTTGTTTGGACTAAGGCCCTAACTACTCTTGTTGTGCAGAGTAACAAGGTCATTATGACATTATACAGATAACAAAAGAAAGCTGGTGATATACCCTGTCAAGATTTATTTAATATATTTTATGCTGTGGTGGCGCCTATAGTTTGTTATGATGCAGAAGTATGGGGTACTTCTTATTGTAAAATTATTGAAAATGTACAGAATAAAATGTGTTAATGGTTTTTTTAAAACGGGTAAAACAACAAACAATCCTATGGTTTTGGGAGAGTGTGGCAGAGCCCCTCTCCAACTTGTGTATATCACGAGGGCCATCACGTATTGGTGCAGGATACAGCAATTGAATGATCTGGACTTCTGTCTGACCCCGAAACATGAAGAAAGCTCAAGTCGGAGCCCATTTTGACTCGAACGATGACGTCATAGCTTTTTGGGGTGCTCTTTGGACAGCAAAGATATGGACTTCTACGAAACTACGAAAAAAGCTTTTCAATGTCGAAGGGGATTCTGTCGAAAAGTATGTAATTTATAGATATATTTAGGCTAAGTTTTACTATATGATGTTCAGAACTGATCAATCAGCCCTGTAGTGTCTAATTCTGATTTTATTGATGACAAAACGTTTTCATTATCATATGGAATCTCTGCTGAAAGCAGACTCCATTGTAAGATTCCGAATGTGCTTATGAATCAATATATAAAAGTTATGATACCAAATGTCCCCTAAGAGGTGAGCGTATCCCGCAACAGTGATAACCATGACAAACACCTGCAAGGGCAAGTCAATCATTCAGCTGTAAACTGTAAACTCGGGAACATATGTTACAAGTTTCAAATAGGAAAATTGCATTGGATATCACTTTGGTCACTGATGCGTCAAAATTGAAATGTCTACCTTACATTTGGTTTGGTTTGTTGTTTAACACCGCACTCAGCAATATTCAAGCTATATGACGGCGGTCTGAAAATAGTCGAGTCTGGAAAAGTATTCCAGTGATTGAGTATCGATCCACGCAACTGGGATACGATGACAAGCATCAACCGAGACAGCAAGCCTGACCACCTGATCCTGTTAGTCGCCTCTTACGACACGCATGGGCTGCTGTAGTCTAGTATTTCTGCTGTGGAGGACATTTTATACGATTAGGAGGCAACCTTCAACATCAGAGAGACACTGGCACTTCAGAAACGTTGGCAGTGTGTCGACTTCGGAGGGAATCATTTGAAAAACTAATTAGCAATCAATTCATTTCCATTTCATTGTATTCTGTGATCTACCAAAAGCCTTTGATCGTGTATGGAACGGTAGGCTAGGGTATAAATTAGAGAGATCAGTTCTATCATATATTGCCATGCATCAGTTACAATACATAACATACTTCATTACGGCTACTGTATTTCAATATGATTGTGAGTAATTTGTGATAAGAAATATTTTAAAACTTAAGTCAAAATTGAGTTCATCTTTGGTTTATGCAGGTGAATGATTTAATACTGACACCACAATAAACACCTCTAATGCCATATTGTTGTAAATTCACTTCTTTTTGCATCCGTACACCTTCATGGACCTGCACATATTTATGTTTTTTCAATGTTTTACTTTTCAGACTTTCCAATCTGAAATTCTTCAAGTAATTCAAAATATGATTGATTCGCTTCTTTGTAGTAGGGTAATTCCTGTACTCTCTTGTACCATGCCATGGCATTTGGGTACTTTGACATATCCCCTGGATAGAGCTCCTCTGCTGCAAACCCAACTACCACCGCAAAGTCGGCAATGGTGAGGGTATTTCCGGTGAGGAACTTCTTATCCTTGACCTGTGTATCAATCCGTTCGAAAGCTTTGATAACCTTCTCGTCTTGTTCTTTTGTCACCTTAATTTTGTCTCTGAACGGCAGCCACTGAAATAGGAAGTACTCATTTGACACGTATTGTCATGAGCGAATGAGGATTCCTATTACGTTTACTCATTGTATGTGTTTGTCCAAAGTATCGCCACTTCTCCTAAATACTCGATCATTTATAGATGCAAAGCTACGGGTTATTAGGCAATGCTAGATCGCAATTTGATCGCGCATTGTACACTTCGTCCTATTAACTATATCCTGCATACTACTTAACAGACGACTGCTTGTATCTTTGGCTGCTATAACCAAAAGTTACAAAACTCAATTCTCATATCATCTGCATGAGGTACTCTGGACCTATACGTATCCGGAATCCTGACATGATCGACCAGGCAATGAAAGTCTATTTGTAGGTAGAGTAAGCAACTACATGTGGCTTAACAACACAATTGCAACATTTCATATGTACGTACCACACACTCAATCATGGCTCTGTAGAAGACCCCAAGATCATAGTCCAGGAGTCGGTCCACCTCTGCCCTCTTCTGAAGGTCCCGGGGGTACAGGCTATTGTCCTCACCCCCATACTTCCCCACCAGGTAGCGCATGATGGCGCGGCTGTGGATATCATACAGTATTCAATGTAAGTAGTACTGAATGAAAGTCCAGTGGTAAACTAAAGACATCTGCAGTTCATCTGCAGATAATTCATTGCACAGGATACTTCAATTGGTTTCCCCGAAACACAGGGTCATCTTGACAAACCAATCATAGAGTTACGAGTGTCTTGAATACCACTGACCATTGACTTACCATATGTTTAGCGCTAAGGATGCTTTGTGTAACAGGTCTACGACAGTCATAAGACGATGATACACTTATCATGTTCCTGAATATGCCGCAACATTCGCAGACAAAAAAAACAGTTTTTCTAAATATTTCAATTTCAGGAACCACCAACAGTTTCTATACCAACACCATTTCATCCAGATTGTTCCATTATGGGAATATGTTGCATAATGTGGACTGCATGGACGTGGCTCATGCGTGATGTAAATTCCACAACCTTTGGTTTCCAAGACTCATCATTCTGCTACCAACCTGTTGATCATATAACCACATGTGATGTCTCTTTCGTTGACACTAGGACCAATGACGATCCGAGATAGAACAGGTCTTCAGCAACCCATGCGTGTCGTAAAAGGCGACTATGCTTGTCGTAAGAGGCGATTAACGGGATCGGGTGGTCAGGCTCGCTGACTTGGTTGATGCATGTCATCGTATCCGAATTGCGTGGTTCGATGCTCATGCTATCAATCACTGGATTGTCTGATCCAGACTTGACTATTGACAGACCGGCGACATATAGCTGTAATATTGCTGAGTGCGGCGTAAAACAACAACAACAACAACAACAACAACAAAACACTTTGAGACAGATCAACTGACGAATACGTTCCAGTGGCAAGATGTAAATATATGTTTCAGATGCCGATAAATGTGCATAGGGATAGAGTGTCCAAATCAATTTGTTACGGTTGGTCCTAAATTCCATTTCAATTAGTGGATAGTTGTTACAGGAGATAGGGAGACTTAAAATCTACTTTGCCTTGACTGGCAATGTACTTCTGTTGTGTGACCTTACCTCTCCCATAGTGTGAAGTCTCCATCTATGATTGTTGGGACGGTTTGATCCGGGTTTATCTGGAATGTTACAATATAAGTTCATAAACGACATGATTGAGTGAATAAATGAATTGGGCCTAATGCCCTCTTAAACATAAAAACATTACGGTGACGTCATGCTATTGTCCTTGCAGGTGATTCTGAGGCAGCATTTCAGTGGTCATCCTAAACAAGGACAACTGACACAACTATAAGTTACTACATAGTCCAAAACAGGCCAAACTTATAGAGCCTTTAAGTATTAATCATTACATGGTTTAAACCAGAGAAATCTCACGAATCTGTAACACCCAAAGTACAATAAACTCGCGACCCACCATGTCACCGAGCATGATGACCCGATGCATTTCGTCGCCTCTTATGACCTGTACAGGTTGTTTGGGACCAATTCGATTTTGACCCTGAATCCCCATGAGGAGAGGTGTGTGTGGATGTGTGAGTGTGGGGGGTTAAGGGGGTGAGGGTCACAAACCAAAGATCATAAAAAGATTGACACTGAAATTCAAATCCTGTATTAACCGAACACTAACAGGAAAGCCTTAAACCAAACGCCCTACCACTAAACTGGTACTATGTTGTAGTACTGTATTCACTTCTCATTATCAACACTGAAGAATGCTTAGGGGCTTGACAAATGATACGCTTGATTCAGACTACCAGTGACAAACATAAATAGTTTGTATTGGTACAACCTAAAATAAAATTCAGGGTCAACTCTCTACGACTTCAAATACTCCCTCATGAAGCTGAAACTCTGTGGTTTATATGGCAACAGAAGCGTTACATTCACTCACAGTATACCATTGAGAGTTGAATGAATACCGACCCAGTAAGAATTCCAGTCTGAACAGGTTCCTATCTAGCCATACACGTCCTAAGAGCCAACTAAACTGATGACTAGATGGTGATAATGAATGATCTTACGCTGAAAGCGTGATCATGCTGTCAGCCTCTGGTATGCCTGGCGAGGAGTAGAGTGTTTACAAGTAGTCGTTTTGACTGCGGCGGAAATATCACCTACTCGCCCGAAGTCCGCTGTTTGTTGACTGGTGTCTAGTTGCCATTGTGTACTAGGTACTGAAGTTTGGCTAATGACACGCCGACCCCAGTCCCAGTTTTGTAGTGCTTTGCTCACAACACCACACCTAGGTCACCTAGGTCACCTACAGTGTAGGTCAGAACGACGGGGAGTATATACCAAAATAGGCCCGAGACTCAAACACATGTTTCTTGTTGCTACAATTTACACATGTATAATGTTAAAGTTACTGTGCGGTGTTACATGAATTGTTGTCACTGCCGTTGATAACAAGGACTGTTATTTTGAATGTTACTGATGCTGATTTAGATGTTTCTACTCTCACGCATTTATTTTGTTTGTTTGTGGTTTAACGCCGCACTCAGCAATATTTCAGCAATATGTAGGCGGTCTGTAAATACTCGAGTCTGGACCAGACAATCCAATGATTGACATCATGAGCATCGAACCACGCTATTTGGATACGATGACATGCTTCAACTAAGTCAGCGAGCCTGACCACCCGATCCCGTTAGTCTCCTCTTACGACAGTCCTACAAATGAAACTGGGTTATCTTGTTCATGGTTACCTTTGCTGTGTGCCACAAACAGGTCAGCTGTCAGGCTTATGACCCAGCTCGACTTCGCTGTCGGAATTTAACCCGCTCTATGTATGCGACACCATCAGCCTAAAATATATCCTGTAATACGACTGTGTTCTTCCTACCTACAGCGTCGCATGTTTTCCCGCTTCGAGCAAATATTGATTTTGATGGTAGGATGACTCGAATTATAGTGGAACGTTGGGCGTCAGTTTGAAGTCCGTGTGGGGCGTGTATTAATCGTGTTATCAATTGTCAGAGACTATTAGCGCGCCGTCCGTTGACTTTTGAGCCAAGGATATGTAAAGCGTAACGAGGTCATTGAGAACATCGTCTTCATCCCTATTTCGAGTTTTGTGAACAGAGTAATGTCATCATGTCCAAAAATATCTCATTATTGCATCATCTCTATAGATAGCTGATAAATTGACCGACCCATCCGATTTAGTTTCATCTTTGACCAACACAGGGTACAGAGTTCCTGTTCTAACCCTGGCGCCTGTGGGGTACTCACCTTTTCAAACTCAGGGCTCAGATGATCTTTGTTCATCAAGTCGAGTGGTTTCAAGTCGAGTGGTACACCAAGAGCCTTGGCCGTCATGATGACAGAACGACATGGCGCGCTTCCCGGGAAGTGATACAACTGAATGTTCGCCATGTCAGCGGAGGCCACGTTCCACACAAAACACGCTGACCTGTCTATATCTGAGCAGGCTGGAGATTGTGAAAGTGTAGTGTCAACATGCGGGGTATCGGCTGTATCAACAGTCCGCGCGAGAGGAGAATCACCTTACACTTGAACCTCTCGATCCCCTCGGCACCCATGGAGTAAGCGGGGGTTTGATTTTCCCGTTATTTCGTGATCTCACTTTCTTAACACTTCCGATGATAATATGATGTGCTAGCAGACGATACCTCTGGCCCAGTGAGCAGACTATCTGTCTGTTCTCTCTCCAGCGACATAACTCATAGTTATCATTGTATATGGCAATAAAAGTCTAGTAACATATAGATTGAATCAAATAGGTTAATGCATAGTATCACATCATATGGAACTGATAAAAGTCAATATACGACAGGCGTTCAATAAGTTTTGCAACTTCAATATAAGACCAAGTCGCAGAATATCTTTTGCACTTTTATTTTTCAATATAATCTCCATTCACCTCAACACTTTCAGTTTTAATACCCCTTTTATAGAAATCCGCAGATTGGTCCTCTAACCACGCCTCTGTGGCAGCCTTTATGTCCTCGTCATCCTGGAAGCGTCTTTCACGTAGGGCAGATTTCATTTGCCTGAACAGGAAATAGTCACTGCGGGCTGACTCTGGGCTGTAGGGTGGGTGATTTAACTGTTCGAATCCACATTAACAGATTGCGGCCTGTGCAATTCTCGACTTGTGAACCGGAGCATGTAAGGAACTTTATTACAGCGCGTTGTTCATGTTTGAGAGAATCCATGATTGTGACCACCCTTAGGTGAATGAAGCCATCACATCTAACTGATTGTTGTGTCTGGAACTTGTTATGACACGTGTCAACCGGATGTTATGACTAGTGTCACACCTGCCACAAGTTGACATTGTTTGTGTAAACACAAATGCCCAAGTTACAAAACTCATCGAAAGTCCCTTGTAGGTTGAGTAATCTCTGTGATCAAGGGGCGGTCGGGTAGCCTGGTGGTTAAAGCGTACGCTCGTCACGCCGAAGACCCGGGTTCGATTCCCGACATGGGTACAATGTGTGAAGCCCATTTCTGGTGTCCGCCAGCCGTGATATTGCTGGAATATTGCTAAAAGCGGCGTAAAACCACACTCACTCACTCATTCACTCTGTGATCAAATGATGCTGTGCTGGACACATAGGGTTAGTTTGTTGTAACTCCGTTTTGAACATTTATTTCATGGCATGACAGCTTGCAGTGAAAGGAAAACTCTATGTGATGAAGTTCGTTGGCGTTTACCACTTTGGTGAAATCCACAAGCACGGGTGTGGCGCTGACAAATCTGGAAACAAAATCAGGGCTAACCCGCGATAATATGTTTCCAGAGCGGCTAAGGGTTGGTTGGTTGGTTTGTTGTTTAACGCCGCACTCAGCAATATTCCAGCTATATGACGGCCGCCTGTAAATAATCGAGTCTGGATCAGACAATCCAGTGATTGATATCATGAGCATCGATCCACGCAATTGGGCCTGACCAACCGATCCAATTAGTCGCCTTTTACGACAAGCATAGTCACCTTTTACGGCAAGCATGGGTTGCTGAAGATCTATTCTACCCCGGAAAGCGGCTAAGGGACGCAACTCAGTGACTTTTTTCTTTAAATCGGTCATGACAGAATAATTCAGTAATATCATTTGTGAGACAATAGAAAAAACGATCCGATTGATATACTGAACCGCAAAAGAAACGTCACCCCAAGTAACACTGCATGAAAAGTTGTCATTTAAATGTCTGGGTAATTTTTGTCAAAGTTTCTAGAATTCAACATTACCTTGTCCGGAAAAATGAAATTTGATGATAAAGAAACAAACAGATGACAATAAAATCGATTGCCAAAACGCATCACGGCTCCGTGCAAATTGAAATGCACATGCGTTCCCCCATTTCTTGCCCTATAGGAATCCACCCAGATCGGATAACATTCATTCGTTATTGAATTGCTACCACATGCCAAGATTGGCGACACCACGCCCTTGGACGATTGCAAGCTGGACAAACCGCCCGGCAAGTAGCCAATGCGATTTCAAGTCCACATAAGGACCATATATAGGCTCCAGCAACGGTACCAGACCAACAACACTACAGATGACCGACCACGTTGTGGAAGACCAAGGGTCACCACCTGACGTCAGGATCGTCAGATTGTGCGACAGCATCTTCAAGATCGCCTTGTTACTGCTGCAGAAACTGCTCGACAGACCATGGGGGAACACCAGCGACACATTAGTGCGGACACCGTGCGTCGACGATTGACGAGCAGACACCTCCATTGTCACAGGCCACACAGAGCAACCATTCTGACACCACGTCATCGCCGGGATCGTCTTCAGTTGGCAACACAGCACCAGCATTGGCGCCACCAGCAGTGGAGAAGAGTCCTCTTCTCAGACGAGAGCCGTTACTGTATCTCAACAGCAGATGGCAGAGAGCGATGCCATGGGGAACGTTATTCGGATGCTTCTGTTGTTCAAGAGAGACTCGTGGGGTGGTCCGAGTATCATGGTGTGGGGTAGAATTGGTCTTGCACAGAGGGTCAGTCCTGTGGTCTCCCAGAACATCGGCCCAGGGAGAGGCAGTGGTGTCACAGCAGCTCGGTACATTGATCAAGTCTTGAGACCACACGCCATACCTCATTTGGCACGTCGACGCAACCACGAGTTTCAGCATGATAACGCCCGTGCCCACACTGCGAGAGCAACAAGAGACTTCCTACAGCAGAATGGCATCAGAACCATGCGGTGGATGAGATTCAAAGACGACTTAATGACGTCCGTCCAAGGCCGACAACTGCAGCTGAAGTGCGTCAGGCATTCCTCAGAGTGTGGGCTCAAGTGCCTATGGCCTTCATCAACCGCCTCATCCATTCCATGCAGCGACGTTGCACGGCAGTCATCAATGCACATGGCCGACACACGAGATACTGACTTGTAATGCCTTTTTTTCTCAGAGACTAGTGTTGTGTTTCACTTTAACATTTGACACTTCAATATTTTACCTTTATGATCAGTTTTGCCAAGTTTCATTTTTTTTATATGTCTCAAAGTATGTCTGCAGTGTTTGGACAAATAAGGTTTCTCATATATCTATCCATGGTGACGTTTCTTTTGCGGTTCAGTATAGATAATGCCTATGTCATATAGAAATATACAGTAAGCTGTAATTAACTTTTTTGTTCGTTGTATTTATGATATAAGGGCGTAATTTTATGGTCGTTTTGGAACAAAAAACAAAAACATATAAATCCTACTGTTAGGAACATAAAGGGAACATATGCTAAAAGACGCATTTGCTTGCCACTTCCAGTGAAATTTGGTTTGACGACGCGTATAAGATTATTGCACTTATAGGTTACACACAACCAAATGTTTTCCCATAGACTTCTATAGTAACGTTATGATTTTTTTTTAAATAACTAAGCATTCAACAGCTATTACCTGTATGTGTGTGCACAGTTTGGCCCTAGAGCAGCAATAAAAAAAAATATAAATGACTAGCTTAGCCAGCTCCTTTTCCGAGTTCAGGAAGCTAAACACACCACCCCCAGCTTCGCACCAAATGTCACCTGCTTGAAAATAGCTGTGGTCACATTCAGCATAAGTCATCATGTTGAAAAAGACAGTACTAAATATAGAAAAACATGGTCAGTTTTAATAACTGGATGGATGTACATTTGAAAGACATAAAAATCTTACAGAATATCCTCCAATCACAGCCTGCAGATATCTCTCGATCTGCACTGAAGGCTCCCTACGTAAACCGCACAGTCCAAACTGGTTCTGATTTGGTGTAGTAGAACCTGTACACTTATGGCTTCTTGTATAAGTCCCGACGGATGCCGATTTATAGTGCTAGCTCACTGAGATATCATGTCGCAGTTTATCATGAATACCCCACTCAGTCACAGTAAACTGACCCCGAGCCGACCAGTCCATGTTTTTGCCCCAAAACGCCGAGTGCAAGACAGGGTAACAACAAGTACCATCTTTTAACGTCTTTTGGTATGACGCAGCCTCGGATCGAGCTCCGGACCTTCCGCTCTCCGGGCGGACCACCATAATGAAGCCAAGCTCAGGGCGTGATGCTTTAAAACATGATAATGTGCATCTCCAATGAACATTGAATATGGTTTAACCGCGAGAGGCTAAATATTATAACTCTCAGAAGAAAGACTACCAGAATAAACAAATGTTCTCACCGTTCTCTCCATAAAGATATCAAGGATAATATTCAACCAGAGTCACTGGAATTACGAAACTGAACAAAATAAATCATTTCTTAACTATCATAACTAATATTGCTGTGTGTGGCGTTAAACAATAAACAAATAAAACATTCCCATGTACGTAATAATAGTTTGTTTGTTTGTTTGTTGTTTTACGCCGCACTCAGCAATATTTCAGCTATATGACGGCGGTCTGTAAATAATCGAGTCTGGACCAGACAATCCAGTGATTGACATCAGGAACATCGATCCACGCAATTGGGATCGATGACATCCATCAACCAAATCAGCGAGCCTGACCACCCGATCCCGTTAGTCGCCTTTTACGACAAGCATAGTAGCCTTTTACGGCAAGCATGGGTAGCTGAAGACCTATTCCAACCCGGAGTTCTCACGGGTGCCACGTACGTAATAACTGAAGCGGTACCATCAACGACTTGCACCCTATCGGGCACGTGTGGACCATTATTTGGGCTGGTGTAACTCAAGTGCGGATGCCTTAAAACATAAACCACAACAAAAGACAAATAACCATAAAGCTTTTACACTATGCAGTTGCCATCACTTTTTGTTTCATAATTTTATAGTCGACTTGAAAATGTAAAACTGAATATATTCCACGGCATATCAGATATCTCACAATGTTTTTGAAATATATACTGATGGGAAGATACAGGAAATATATAATAATAATAATTAACTCTCCTACTGACTTATTGCTGTGGGTCTTTTACGACGTTTCAGCTCTTTGCTTCTTCACATTTTCCACTATATCAAAAAATGGCTGATTCACTTCCTTGTAGTATGGTAATTCCTGTATTCTCTTGTACCATGCCATGGCATTGGGGTATTTGGACATATCCCCTGGATAGAGGACTTCAGCTGCAAACCCAACTACCACCGCAAAGTCGGCAATGGTGAGGGTATTTCCGGTGAGGAACTTCTTATCCTTGACCAGTGTATCAATGCGCTCGAAGGCCTTGACGACCTTCTCATCTTGTTCTTTTGTCGTCTTAGTTTTGTTTCTTAATGGCAGCATCTGAAATGGGGAAGTGCTCATATGATACGGATTTTCACGAGCTAGTACTCGGGGTATGTTTATTCCCGACACTCCAAAATACTCGGTCATTTATGGACGCAAAGCTACGGGTTACTGTTCAATGCAGGATAATAATTTGACAGAGGACTGCCTGCGTGTTGGGCTGCTGTTACCTAAAGGTACAGAATTCAATTCTCACACGCTCTACGTGAGGTACTCTTGACCTATACGTATCCGGAATCCTTAGGGGATCCTCCAGGCAATAAGAGTCTTTGTTGATAGAGTAAGGAACTGCATGTGATTTACCAAAACTTGCAATATTACATTGTACTGACCAGAGTCTCCAACATGGCTCTGTAGAAGACTCCCAGGTCGTAGTCCAGGAGTCGGTCCACCTCTGCCCTCTTCTGGAGGTCCCGGGGGTACAGGCTGTTGTCCTCACCCCCATACTTCCCCACCAGGTAGCGCATGATGGCGCGGCTGAGGATACAATGCAGTTAAGTGGTTAGTTACAACCTCATACCGAATATAATGAAAGTGGAATGAAAGACACATTTGCAGTTCATTTTTGCAGAATAGTCAATGCACAGAGTTTGTACTCCTCTTCCACAAGGTCAACTCGACAAACCAGTCCTTGAGGCCTTGAGACTCTCCTGAATACCATACGCCATACACTTTTGTCCTACCCATAATTTGCGTAACAAGTCTGTGGCAGTCGTAAGACTATTATACACTGATTCCTAGTCTAAGATATGAAATTTGCCAATAAGGACACGAATGCTGTAAATTTCTCACACAAAAAATCTCATACACAAATCATTTTCCCTAAATGCCCAACAATTTATAAAATTTCAGGAACCACTAACAGGAAGCACTAACAGTTCCCATACGAAAAACAATTCATCCACGTTGTTCACGGGAACATGTTGTACGGGAACGTGGAATGCATGGACTTGTACGTGCACTACATTGGGCTACCAAGACTCATCGTACCGCCACCACCCTGTTGGTACATGTAATATAATAACAGGTGATGTCTCTGTTGTTAACCATCATATAGTGAACAACCTGCTACCACAGGGGATCACATCTGTAAATTCATTATGGATGCTGTCCAGGCGTACGCCAAAAATAGGTCGAAACGCAATATGAACGAATATGTTGAATGTCTCTCAGGGCGAGTTAAGACAGTCGTCAAATGTAGAATGGGCAAACTGAGAAAGGGGAACTGAACTAATCTATTTGTCACTTTACATGGTGATCAAAAATATAGGTACATATCTATCTACTGTGAAAACAATATGCTGGATAACATTTGTGTGACACTTTGGGTGTGGGACGTTTAGGCAGAAGTAGGCACAAATTGGCACCAATTGTGCGCCCCTTCTTGCTGATAGGGCGTAGATGGCCAAGTGATTCTAAGCCGGCGCAATCCGCTGTGTAGAGTTGCGTCCATTGGACACGCCAGAAACCTTTGACCGTTGGCTTGCTTCCCGGTTCGCCCCGATGATGTTTCCAGGTTGGTCAGCAACATACCCGTGCTCGTGGCTCAAGTCAAAGGCGTGCATCACTTCACACTTTCCTCCCACATCAAACTGACACGCCGCGATTTACTGGAATACTTTTAAAAGCGGCGTTTAACTAAGGCTTAATATATATTGATGATCTGATATGACTTAATCATGATCAAATAGCCAATTCTTTTCCAATGATTCATCACGAACTAGAACTAGAAGAGATCAGTGAAACCGCTTCATCTGTTATATATCTAGATCTATGCATTAGGAATTGGTGTGACTATCCACAAGACTGTATGACAAGACGGACGACTTCCGCTCGCCAGTAGTCAACTTTCATTTAATGTCCAGCGAGATACCAACAGCTTCTGCCTTTGGTGTGTACATTTCACAACTTCCAGGTAAAATCGAGCATGCTCTTTCTACAAGGATTTCATAGATCATCATACGACCATTGCTCAAAAGATGTTTGATCAGGGTCTTAACATTCTATGGCTCGGAAAGGTTAACGAAAGGTTGTATGGTAAACATGTGGAGGACATTTCCAAATTTGAAGCATCAGTAGAAAAACATAATTATTTTGACCATATATAACCGTGTTTTTTCAGGTGAACAATTGACTTGCCTTTTATGTGTGACGGGTGCCATCTGTAGGGTAGAATACGTTCACCTTTTAGCGATTCATGAACGTATTGGCACAATGGACTCGGCGTTTAGTAAGAATTCTTTTGATTATGGAAAGGCTTTTGGTTCTTTTATTTATCACCTGTTTGTGAGTGAGTTAGTTTGGTTTTACGCCGCATTTCGCAATATGCCAGCAATATCACGGCGGGGAACACCGGATCATCTGTTTGTGAAATAGAACCCGGAACAGAATGATCAACAGTTCCCAAAATTCCTATTATAGATATGTATATATATATATATATATATATATATGTATGTATATATATGTGTGTATTATATACAAGTGTGTAACAACTACACAGAGTGCATGGGTGCCACTTAGTCCACTAGGATGCTGCTGTGTAAGTAGAATGTCTACACAGATGTCTACTCCATTTTGTTCCGCTTGACACAGAGACAGTGAGGATCAGTGTTACTACTTAGTCACGATTGTTGCTTTCCAAGTCAATTCAATTCAATTCAATTCTTTATTGTATGAAAGGCCACAGGCCCATATACAACGGAGTTACATATATAACATATTTTATAAAATACAAAGTTCACGTAACAGCTAGTAAGCGATATGATACACATAGCCCTGGGACCAACTTTCCTGAATGTATGTGGATAACTACATTGAGTATAAAGACCCAGATACCGTGGAAGTCCAGCTACAAGTCTAGGTCTACACATATACGCCACTATGTCCTACTACACACAAAGACTGTAGTGATCCTACTGAGATCCTATAGCTTTCCAAGTATCTATCTAATCGTCTTTTGCCCATGCATTCCGTGATTTTACAAACACGGCTCGAAAGTTTTATTTTTTTGTCTGTTTGTTGTTTAAAGCCGCACTCAGCAATATTCCAGCTATATGGCGGCGGTGTGTCAATAATCGAGTCTGGTGGACAGACATCATGAGCATCGATCCACGCAATTGGTTGTCGCTGCACTACATATTCCAGCTACATTACGGATGTCTGTAAATAACCTAGTCTGTACCAGACAGTTTTCTGATTGACATCATGGGCAACGATCTTCGCAATTGCTAAAACAAAGTTACGTGAACTTCCAACGACAGTTGGATAGATGCAATCATTTTGCTAACACTCCAAAAGTTTAAGTATGGGTACTAAATCGTCCCACAATTTTCCTAGAAAGGTTCCCCTCCCATAGTTAAACAAGAGCGGTCACCTACCATAGTTTAGCATAGTATAGTGAATATCACTTGCAGAGTAGTTTGATCTAACTTGATCGAACTTTGTTTTAAGTAGTAGCGGCCTCGAACAAGCTTCACTTGCGTTAACTTGATCGAACTTTGTTTTATGTCGGAGAAAGCCCTCAGTCTCGCGATAACGGCCTCGAACAAGCTTCACGTGCGAGATTTCGGACATTTTCCAAAACATAACAAATGGCATTATGTCATCAACAATGTTATAAATTGTTTCTAAATCTGATTTCAGTAATGAATAATGATGAATAATGTTGCAGTGACATGAGCTTTCCAAGGTTATTTTTTTAATTCAGAAAGTTAAAATAGTTTTAGAATCTCAGGATCATAACTGAGTTGTGAAGATTGAGTTGTATTGTTTGCATGCCAACCATTTAAATCTTCACGTGACAGA